>NW_028317910.1:4222500-4886250 GCF_062004578.1 Staurois parvus
ACACCTGCCCTAAACTGACTCTTTCTGAAACCTCAGAACTCCATGTTCCTGTAGGCACTCCTCCAGTACCTCCTCCCCTCCTGTACCTCCTATACAAAGTGCTCCCACACTCACCTTACCCTTTCTTCCTCCATACTAGTGCTTCTATACCGACTGCACCCAGTATTCTTGTACTTCCTATACCCCCTTAGATCCATTACTTCTGTAGCCCCCATACTGAGTGCTCCTGTATCCCTTTGTACCCATGATCTTGTAACCCCATACCAAGTGTTCATGTGCTTCCTATACCCAGTGCTGCTACATCTATTTACCACTTCTTCCTCTGTATCCAATGTTTCTATATCTCTAACACCTAGTGCACCTGTGCGCAGTGTTTCTATATCTCCTACACATAGTGCTCCTGTACCCAGTGCTTCTATATATCCTACACCTAGTGCACCTGTGCCCGGTGTTTCTACATCTCTTATACACTGTGCTCCTGTACTCAGTGCTTCTATATCTCCTACACCTAGTGCTCCTGTACCCAGTGTTTCTATATCACCTACACCTAGTGCTCCTCTACCCAGTGCTTCTATATCTCCTACACACTGTGCTCCTGTACCCAGTGTTTCTATATCTCCTACACCTAGTGCTCCTGTACCCAGTGTTTCTATATCACCTACACCTAGTGCTCCTCTACCCAGTGCTTCTATATCTCCTACACCCTGTGCTCCTGTACCCAGTGTTTCTATATCTCCTACACCTAGTGCTCCTGTACCCAGTGTTTCTATATCACCTACACCTAGTGCTCCTCTACCCAGTGCTTCTATATCTCTTACACCCTGTGCTCCTGTACCCAGTGCTTCTATATCTCCTACACCCTGTGCTCCTGTACCCAGTGCTTCTATATCTCCTACACCCTGTGCTCCTGTACCCAGTGCTTCTATATCTCCTACACCCTGTGCTCCTGTACCCAGTGTTTCTATATCTCCTACACACTGTGCTCCTGTATCCACTGCTTCTACATCTCCTACACCCTGTGCTCCTGTACCCACTGCTTCTATATCTCCTACACCTAGTGCTCCTGTACCCAGTGTTTCTATATCATCTACACCTAGTGCTCCTCTACCCAGTGCTTCTATATCTCCTACACACTGTGCTCCTGTACCCAGTGTTTCTATATCTCCTACACCTAGTGCTCCTGTACCCAGTGCCTCTATATCTCCTACACCTAGTGCTCCTGTACCCAGTGCTTCTATATCTCCTACTCCTAGTGCTCCTGTACTCAGTGTTTCTATATCTCCTACACCTAGTGCACCTGTCCCCAGTGCTTCTATATCTCCTACACCTAGTGCTCCCGTATCCACTGCTTCTATATCTCCTACACCTAGTGCTCCCGTGCCCAGTGCTTCTATATCTCCTACACACTGTGCTCCTGTATCCACTGCTTCTACATCTCCTACACCCTGTGCTCCTGTACCCACTGCTTCTATATCTCCTACACCTAGTGCTCCTGTACCCAGTGCTTCTATATCTCCTACTCCTAGTGCTCCTGTACTCAGTGTTTCTATATCTCCTACACCTAGTGCACCTGTCCCCAATGTTTCTATATCTCCTACACCTAGTGCTCCTGTACCCAGTGCTTCTATATCTCCTACACCTAGTGCTCCCGTATCCACTGCTTCTATATCTCCTACACCTAGTGCTCCCGTATCCACTGCTTCTATATCTCCTACACCTAGTGCTCCCGTATCCACTGCTTCTATATCTCCTACACCTAGTGCTCCCGTGCCCAGTGCTTCTATATCTCCTACACACTGTGCTCCTGTATCCACTGCTTCTACATCTCCTACACCCTGTGCTCCTGTACCCACTGCTTCTATATCTCCTACACCTAATGCTCCTGTACCCAGTGTTTCTATATCACCTACACCTAGTGCTCCTGTACCCAGTGCTTCTATATCTCCTACACACTGTGCTCCTGTACCCAGTGTTTCTATATCTCCTACACCTAGTGCTCCTGTACCCAGTGCTTCTATATCTCCTACACCCTGTGCTCCTGAACCCGCTGCTTCTATATCTCCTACACCTAGTGCTCCCGTGCCCAGTGTTTCTATATCTCCTACACCTAGTGCTCCTGCACCCAGTGCTTCTATATCTTCTACACCCTGTGCTCCTGTACCCACTGCCTCTATATCTCCTACACCTAGAGCTCCTGCACCCAGTGCCTCTATATCTCCTGCACCCAGTGCTCCTGTACCCAGTGCCTCTCTCCCTCCTACACCTAGTGCTCCTGCACCCAGTGCTTCTATATCTCCTACACCCTGTGCTCCTGTACCCAGTGCTTCTATATCTCCTACGCCCTGTGCTCCTGTACCCAGTGCTTCTATATCTCCTACGCCCTGTGCTCCTGTACCCAGTGCTTCTATATCTCCTACACCCTGTGCTCCTGTACCCAGTGCTTCTATATCTCCTACGCCCTGTGCTCCTGTACCCACTGCTTCTATATTTCCTACACCTAGTGCTCCTGTACCCAGTGCTTCTATATCTCCTACGCCCTGTGCTCCTGTACCCAGTGCTTCTATATCTCCCACACCTACTGCTGCTGTACTCAACTCCCATGTACTTCCTGTATTTAGTGTTCCTGTACTTCCTATACCTATTGCTCCTGAAAACCCTGTACACAGTGTTCTATACCCCTGGACCCAGTGTATGAGAGTACTTCCTACACCCAGTGTTCCCACACCCACAATGCCAACTCTTTCTCCTTGATCTCTAAACCCCCTACACCTAGTGCCCCTGTACCTCCTTATACCCAGTGCTCCTTTACCTCCTTATATGAGGGTTGCCATCTCATCCCTTTAAACCCGAACACATAATTACACAGGTTCTGTGGCTGATTAAGGTGGTAATTAAACTCACTTAGTGCCTTATGTGCATTAAATTAGCCCCAGAACCTGTGTAATTAATATGTTTGGATTTAAAGGGATGAGGTAGCAACCCCGTGTCCCTGCCCTGCACCCTCTTATACCCCGTGTCCCTGTCCTGCACCCCCTTATACCCCGTGTCCCTGTCCTGCACCCCCTTATACCCCGTGTCCCTGTCCTGTACCCTCTTATACCCCGTGTCCCTGTCCTGCACCCCCTTATACTCCGTGTCCCTGTCCTGCACCCCCTTATACCCCGTGTCCCTGTCCTGTACCCTCTTATACCCCGTGTCCCTGTCCTGCACCCCCTTATACCCCGTGTCCCTGTCCTGTACCCTCTTATACCCCGTGTCCCTGTCCTGCACCCCCTTATACCCCGTGTCCCTGTCCTGTACCCTCTTATACCCCGTGTCCCTGTCCTGTACCCTCTTATACCCCGTGTCCCTGCCCTGTACCCTCTTATACCCCGTGTCCCTGTTCTGTACCCCCAAATACATCGTGTCCCTGTCCTGTACCCTCTTATACCCCGTGTCCCTGTTCTGTACCCTCTTAAACCCCGTGTCCCTGTATTGTACCTCCATATACACCATGTCCCGTCCTGTACCCTCTTATACCCCGTGCACCCTCCTCCTGTACCTCCTCTTTTGCCCAATGTTTCCTGTACCCCACCCCATACCCGATCCCGGGGCTCCCGTCTGCACTGGGCTCCATCCTTGCACTCCGCGATCAGATTCAGGTCTCTTAGCAACCAGACAGACAACGGCACCCACCAGTGTCCCACTCTCCAATTGGCGGCCACTGTAGCAGGGTCAGGCGCTATTGGCTGTGGCAGTGAGTCAGCGTCCTGGAGGCGGAGCCAGCCCTTAGAAATGAGGGGCGGTGGGAGCCGGTGTAGGAGAGAATCTTCTCTCTCCCCTGTGTGCCCACTGAGTATGCGCAGGATCAGCGATTTCCAATGCAGTGATCGTGACGTGGCTGGGGAAGGAGCGGAGCGCACAGCAATTAACTAATAACCTGCCGGACACCTATACTGACCGTTATTTGTACATAGATGTCATACCGTACTTCCCTGTACTGCTGGATCTTCAGATTCCACCTTGTGTACTGTACAAGCAGATCGGATGTCTCATCATTCCACCTACCTGCCCTGTATCAGTCACCGGCTACCCCGACTACTGACCCCCCATCACCCACCTACCCCCAACCACTGCCCCGCCCATCACCCACCTACCACTGACCCCCCCATCACTCACCCACCCCCGACTACTGCCCCACTATCACTCACTTAACCCCGACCACTGACCCCCCATTTCACTCACCCACCCCCGACTACTGCCCCCCCCCCCATCATTCACCTAACCCCGACCACTGACCCCCCCATCACCCACCTACCCCTGACCTCTGATCCCCCCATCACTCACCTACCCAGACTACTGCTATCCCCATCACCCACCTACCCAGGGGCAGACTGACAACTTATGGAGCCCCCCGCGCTATAGGGGATCATGGGGCCCCTGTGTCCTTGCCCAAACTCAAAAAAGCCTATGAAAAAGGTACCAGGGGCATCTCATGGGGCCCCCTACTGACACCGGGCCCTCGGGCAGTGCCTGAGTTTCCAAATGGTCAGTCCGCCCCTGGACCTTTCCCCAACCACTGCCCCCCCCCATTACCCACCTACCCCCGACCACTGACCCCCCCATCACTCACCTACCCTGACTACTGCCCCCCCATCACTCACCTACCCCCAACTACTGCCCTACCATCACTCACCTACCCCCGACCACTGATCCCCTCATCACTCACCTACCCCGACTACTGACCCCCCATCACCCACATACCCCCGACTACTAACCCCCCATCACCCAAATACCCCCGACTACTGACCCCCCCATCACTCACCTATCCCCGACTACTGCCCCCCATCACTCACCACCGACTACTGCCCCCCCATCACGCACATACCCCCGACCTCTGATCCCCCCCATCACTCACCTACCCCGACTACTGACCCCCCATCACCCACATACCCCCGACTACTGACCCCCCCATCACCCACATACCCTCGACTACTGACCCCCCCATCACTCACCTCCCCATGACTACTTCCCCCCATCCCCCACCTACCCCCGACTACTGCCCCCCATCACCCACCTACCCCCAACTACTGACCCCCACATCACCCACATACCCCCGACTACTGACCCCCCCTTCACTTACCTCCCCGCGACTACTGCCCCCCCATCACTTACCTCCCCGTGACTACTGCCCCCCCATCATCCACCTACCCCCGACTACTGCCCCCCATCACCCACCTATCCCCAACCGCTGACCCCCCCCATCACCCACCTACCCCCGACCACTGACCCCCCCATCACTCACGTACCCCGACTACTGACCCTCCCATCACCCACCTACCCCCGACTACTGACCCCCCCATCATGCACCTACCCCTGACTACTGACCCCCCATCACCCACCTACTGCCAACAACTGACCCCCCCATCACTCACCTAGCCCCGACTACTGACCCCCACTTCACCCACCTACCCCCGACTACTGACCACCATCACCCACCTACTGCTGACTACTGACCCCCCATCACCTACCTACCCCGACTACTGACCCCCCTATCGCCCACCTACCCCGACTACTGACCCCCATCACTCACCTACCGCCAACCACTGACCCCCCCATCACCCACCTACCCACAACTACTGATCCCCCATCACCTACCCCTGACCCCCCCATAGCACACCTAACTCCAACTACTGAGAAAACATTGAACTGCGATTTCCATTTTTTGACCAATCTAGCAATGCCAAATCATGTTCCATGTTACATACATCTCCAGGGATATCAACCCTACTGCACACCTTTGTGTCATCAGAAAAAAGACATACCTTACCCAACAAACCTTTATTTATGTCACTTATATAAAGATTAAATAGAACAGGACCTAGTACAGAGCCTTGGGGTACACCACTAGTGACTGCTCTCTTTTCAGAGAGAATCACATTTACCTATCTATCACAACGCTCCTTCAGCGTTACCTATAACACTGCCACCTCCCCCTCACTCCCCCTCTCTGTTGGGGTCCCCCAAGGTTCTGTCCTCGGGCCCCTCCTCTTCTCCATCCACAACTCTTCCCCCTTGGTCAACTGATACACTCCTAGGGCTTCAACTACCACCTCTATGCCGATAACACTCAAATCTATCTCTCTACCCCTCACCTCACCCCTTTAAACTCCACCCGAATCACTAGCCTTCTGAACGACATATCAGACTGGATGTCACTCCACTTCCTAAAATTAAACCTTTCCAAAACCGAGCTCCTAGTTTTCCCCCTAGCCCGCGCCCCCCCCCCGACCTCTCCATCACGAACAACAATGCCGCCATCAGCCCCATCCTGCAAGCCAGAGTACTAGGTGTCATTCTAGACTCCAATCTGTCTTTCCAGCCCCCGATCCAATCGCTGGCAAATTCATGCAGACTCCACCTCCGCAACATCTCCAAAATACGTATGTTCCTAACCCCCGAAACTACAACGCAACTCATTCACTCCCTTATCATATCACGACTTGACTACTGTAACTCCCACCTCGTCGGCCTACCTCACCGCAGGCTATCCCTGCTTCAGTCTATCCTGAATACTGCGGCCAGACTCATCCACCTTACTAACCGCTCCGTATCCGCCACCCCCCTCTACCAATCCCCCACTGGCTACCGATTGCCCAACACATAAAATTCAAAATACTAACATTGACGTACAAAGCTGTTCATAACACTGCCCCAAACTACATAACCGACCTGATATCCATCTACCACCCGAAAAGCACTCTCCGCTCCTCACAAGACCTCCTATTCTCCAACTCCTTGGTCTCCTCCTCCCATGCCCGTCTCCAGGACTTCTCCAGGGCTTCCCCCATCCTCTGGAACTCACTAACCTAATCCATCAGACTGTCACCTACCCTCCTCACCTTTAGGCTCACCCTGAAAACCCATCTCTTCAGAGAAGCCTACCCTGCCCTCACCTAACTGCTGATCTCCTCCGCTCTCCCCACCACTCCATCCCCCACAGCTATTTCCTCCTGTACCACTCTCCCCTCCCTCCTAGATTGTAAGCTCCAAGGAGCAGGTCCCTTGAACCCCCTGTGTATTGTATTGTCACTGTACTGTCTCATGTATTGTCTCCCATTGTAATGTACAGCGCTGAGCAAACTATTGGCACTATATAAATGCTGTATAATAATAATAATAATAATAATAATAATTTACAACCTCACTCTGTTATCTATCCTTTAGCCAGCTGCATATCCACTGACCCACCCAAGGGCTAAGTCCTAGCTTGTACAACTTTTTTATTAGATCATTATGTGGAACTGTATCAATCAATATATGCTATTTCAACAGTCCCACCCTGGTCCAAAACATTGGTAATATAGTCATGAAGTCCAATCAGATTAGTCTGATATAATCTGCCCTCAGTAAAGCCATGCTGCTTTGGATCCAGCCAGTTGTGATTTTTTAAGCGATCAATGATCCTTCTTTTCATTAGTGATTCCATTAACTTGACTACTACCGAAGTTAAACTCACTGGCCTGTAATTGCTATCTTCTACCGTGCTGCCCTTCTTGTGGATAGGTACAATATTGGCTGTCCACCAGTCATGGGGAACTTCTCCTGTAAGAAGAGACTGATTAAAAAGATCAGTTAATGTTCCAACAAGAATATCTCAAAGTTCTCTTAGAACTTTGGGATGAATACCATCAGGGCTCATTGCTTTATTAATCTATAACCAAGCCATTTCCTCTGCTACATCTGTCTCTGGAAATCCTAAAAATGAACCATCATTACTAGAACCAATATGATTTCCCAACTTATTATTGTTAGTATAATATATTATTATACAGGATTTATATAGCGCCAACGGTTTGCTCAGCGCTTTACAATATAATGGGAGACAATACAGCAACAATACAATTCAATACAAAAGGGAAAGGAGGGCCCTGCTCCTTGGAGCTTACAATCTAGGAGGGAGGGGCTAGTGGTACAAAGGTAGTAACTGTGGGGGATGGACTGGTAGGAAGAGTAGAAGATTCCATTAATAGCTGACTGCAGGATAGGCTTCCCTGAAGAGATAGGTTTTCAGAGATCGCCTAAAAGTGGGCAGAGTAGGCGATAGTCTGATAAATTGAGGTAGAGAATTCAAGAGGATGGGGGAAGCTCTGGAGAAGTCCTGGAGACGAGCATAGGAGGAAGAGACAAGGGAGCTAGAGAGCAGGAGGTCGTGCGAGGAGCGGAGGGTATGGTTTGGGTGATATTTGGAGACAAGATCGGTGATGTAATTTGGGGCAGAGTTATAAATGGCTTTATACGTTATTGTTAGTGTTTTGAATTTTATCCGTTGGGCAACGGGAAGCCAGTGGAGGGAATGGCAGAGAGGGGTGGCAGATATGGAACGGTAAGTAAGGTGGATGAGTCTGGCAGTAGCATTCATGATAGACTGAAGAGGGGATAGCCTGCGATGAGGTAGGCCAATGAGGAGGGAGTTACAATAGTCAAGGAGAGAGATAACAAGGGAGTGAATACGTTTCTTAGTGGTTTCCGAGGTTAGGAACGGGCGTATCTCGGAGATGTTGCGGAGGTGAAGTCTACAAGATTTGGACAGCAAATGGATTTGGGGCTGAAAGGACAGATGGGGGTCTAGGATTACACCTAGCACCCTGGCATGAGGGGAGGGAATGATGATTGTGTTATTGATTTTGATGGAGTAGTCGGGGGAGGGGGCAAGGGCTGGGGGGAATACTAAGAGCTCAGTTTTGGAAAGATTGAGTTTGAGGAAGTGGAGTGACATCCATGCCGATATGTCACTTAGTAGGTTAGTAATGCGAGAGGAGAATGAAGGGGTGAGGTGAGGGGTAGAAAGATAGATTTGTGTGTCATCAGCATAGAGATGGTACTTAAAGCCATGGGAGTTTATCAAGTGACCAATGGAGGAGGTGTAGGTGGAGAAGAGAAGGGGTCCAAGGACAGAACCTTGAGGGACCCCTACAGAAAGAGGGAGTGGAGAGGAGGAGGCAGAGTTATAGGTAATGCTGAACGAGTGCTGCAGTAGGTAGGAGGAGAACCAAGAGAGAGCAGAGTCTCGGAGGCCAAGAGAGTGGAGTTTTTTGCTTAGAAGACTGAAGAAAAGTAATTGTTTAAGTGGTTTGCTACACCCAGGTCTCCCTTAATATAAGTGTTGTGCCCAGTTTTCATTTTAGTGATCTGATTGTATTTTTTCTATCACTGACGTACCTAAAAAAGGTTTTATCTCGTTTAGCAATTTCCTCCTCTTTCTGTGCTTTGGCAGCACTGATAATGTGTTTGGCCTCCTTTTGTCTATTATACTCTTCTCTGTCAGTTACACTTCCTGTTTCCTTGAATCTCCTATATACTGATTTATTTTCCTTTACAATCCTACTTATCTCCTTAGTGAACCATACTGTTTTTTTCTTCCATTTATTCTTACTACCTTGCCTGATATATAATCTAGTTGCCTCTAGGATGGTAGACTTTAACAGTGCCCACTGATTACTTACTCCTGTCGTTTTACTCCAATCTTTAAACTCATTTTTTAGAAATGCACCCATTTCAACAAAATTTGTTTTTCTGAAATCTGAAACTTTTGCATATGCTTTTTAAGTTCTTATTTTAATATCAAACCAAGTCATTGGTGATCACTAGAGCCCAAATTTTCTCTCACTTCAAAATTAGACAGTCGATCCCCATTTGTCAGTACTAGGTCTAGAATATGATTGCCTCAGGGTGGTTGAAGGGAGGGGTGGGTGGAAGGCCAGGGGGGGGGGGGTGGATAGAAGGAAGGGGTGGGTAAAAGGAAGGATGAATGGAAGGAAGGGGTGGGTGGAAGGAAGGAAGGGAGTTTAGAAGGAAGGGAGGGGTGGGTGGAAGAAAGGAAGGGAGGGGTGGTTGGAAGGAAGGAAGGGTTTTGTGGGTGGGTGGGTGGAAGGAAGGGAGGGAGGGGTGGAAGGAAGGAAGGGTAGGTTGAAGGAAGAGAGGGGTGGGTGGAAGGAAGGAAGGGTGGGTGGAAGGAAGGAAGGGTGGGTGGAAGAAAGGGTGGATGGAAGGAAGGGAGGGAGGGGTGGGAGGAAGTAAGGAATGGGAGGGGTGGGTGGAAGTAAGGAATGGTTGGAAGGAAGAGGTGGATGGAAGGAAGGAAGGGAGGGGTGGCTGGAAGGAAGGAAGGAAGGGATGGGTGGAAGGAAGATAGATTGGACTCACCATGACTCTTTCAGATGCATCAGAGCTGCTATGAAGCTGCATGGATTGGAGTGTGGGCGGGCACAAGGGGAGGCAGAGCAGATCCATCCTCTCTTCCCTCTTCTACTATTGGTGCGGAGGATGGAGAGAGGGGCTGGGCAATGAGAAGAACACAGCGGCAGGGGGGTGTCAGAAAGAAAACGCCCCCACCGCCACCCCTCCCATACACCCCTAGTCGCGGTACTGCTCGCCTCCCCCACCTTATTTCCACTCATGGCGAGTGGAAATTTCGAGGGCTGTAGGGATGGTTGGCAACTCTCCTCTGGAAAGGGGGGGGTTTAGACCCCCCTGACTTCGCCCTTATTTACACCCCTGGTGTATACCCTAGTATAGTTATTACCCAGTCATTTGAATCCTTGAACCATGTCTCTGTAATTGCAACAAGGTCTGAGTTGTCCCTGAACATAAGAGCTGCCAGCTCACAAAGCTTGTAGCCTAAACCAACACCCTTGTGTGAGGGAAGCAGACCATCTCTTGTACAGCTCAATGTCAGACCACCTGATAACATCATGACTAACAACCAAATCCTTTAACCAAACATTGAACTCTGCTATACAAAATACTTTCTCTTGTCCATTATGCACAGGTCAGACCTTTGAAAGTGTAACAGTACTCCCTAACTCTTGTCCCAAAAACGGAAAATCTTTCTGTACAGAACACACATCATTCTGGAACAAATCATTTGTGCCAAGGTGCAAGAAAACATCAACATTGCACGCTTCACTAGCTTTTTTTGACAATTTTTAAAATACACCTTTTATCTCTCCTAACAGTAGCACCAGGTAAACATACAGTTGCAAGAAAAAGTATGTGAACCCCTTGGGATTACGTGGAGTTTTGCATGAATTGGGCATAAAATGTGCTCTGAATGTCATCTAAGTCACAACAATAGAAGAACACAGTCTGCTGAACATAATACTACACAAACATTAGATGTTGCCATGGTTTAATTGCACATAACATGTAAACATTCACAGTGCAGGGAGGAAAAAGTATGTGAACCTTTGGATTTAATAACTGATTGACCCTCCTTTGGCAGCAATAACCTCAACCAAACGTTTCCTGTAGTTGCAGATCAGACCTGCACAACGATCTGGAGTCATTTTGGACCACTCCTCTTCACAAAACTGTTTCAGTGTAGCAATATTCCTGGGATGTCTGGTGTGAATCGCTCTCTTAAGGTCATGCCACAGCATTTCAATGGGGTTGAGGTCAGGACTCTGACTGGGCCACTCCAGAAGGCGTATTCTGTGCTGTTGCAGCCATTGTTTTGTTGAATTACTTGTATGCTTTGGGTCATTGTCCTGTTGCATCACCCATCCTCTGTGGAGCTTCAGTTGGAGGACAGATGGTCGTACGTTTTCCTGCAAAATGTCTTGATAAACTCTGGAATTCATTTTCCCATCAATGACAACAATCCGTCCAGGCCCTGAGGCAGCAAAGCAGCCCCAAACCATGATGCTCCCTCCGCCATGTTTCACAGTGGGGATGAGGTTTTGATGTTGGTGTGCTGTGCCTTTTTTTCTCCACACATAGTGTTGTGTGTTCTTCCCAAACAACTCAATCTTGGTGTCATCTGTCCACAGTATATTCTGCCAGTAGTGCTGTGGAACATCCAGGTGCTCTTTTGCAAACTTCAAACGTGCTGCAATATTCTTTTTGGACAGCAATGGCTTCCTCCGTGGTGTCCCCCCATGTACTCCATTCTTGTTTAATGTTTTCCTTATTGTAGATGTGTCAACAAAAATGTTAGCATGTGCCAGAGATTTCTGTAGGTCTTTAGCTGACACTCTGGGATTCTTCTTTACCTCATGCAGCATTCTGCGCTGTGCTCTTGCAGTCATTTTTACAGGACGACCACCCCTAGGGAGAGTAGCAACAGTGCTAAACTTTCTGCATTTGTAGACAGTCTGTCTTACCGTGGACACATGAACATCAAGGCTCAAGGAGATACTTTTGTAACCCTTTCCAGCTTCATGCAAGTCAACAATTCTTGATCGTAGGTCTTCTGAGAGCTCTTTTCTGCGAGGCATGGTTCACATCAGACAGTGCTTCTTGAAACCAGTAAACCCAAAACAGGTGTGTGTTTTTTAAGGGCAGGACAGCTGTCAGCAACACATCCAATATCATCACACTGATAGGAGTCAAGGTTGGCTCACTCCTGGCTCCAATTAGCTCTGGGAGAAGTCATTAAGCTAGGGCCTCACATACTTTTTACTCCCTGCACTGTGAATGTTTCCATGTTATGTGCAATTAAACCATGGCAACATCTAATGTTTGTGTAGTATTATGTTCAGCAGACTGTGTTCTTCTATTGTTGTGACTTAGATGACGTTCAGAGCACATTTTATGCCCAATTCATGCAAAACTCCACGTAATCCCAAGGGGTTCACATACTTTTTCTTGCAACTGTATAACTTCCTTTACACTTCCACATGATTTCTTAAACAAACACATCTTACAATTGAATCACCAACAAGAAGATGACTTCTCTTTTTAGGAGCCTTATCCACTTGCCTGGAATGGAACTTCAGATAAAAGAGTTACTTTTGGAAAAATTATTTTTTTCTTAGGATCCTCCTTCCTATGATCACAATCAGCTACATTTGCAACCTTTGTATCTGCTTCTAGTTCAGAAAGAATACAATAGGAGTTATGCAATATCCCACCAAAAGCTATATGTTTATGGTCCACAGGCCTCACTCTTCCTGACCCAACAGTTGTCCACACTGCTCTTCTCCTGCACAGTCTTTGAGGAAGAGGTGGCCCTTCGCTAGCCAACTGTCTGCAGAGTCAATAGCTAAAGACCTCCAAACTTCATGTGGCCTTCAGATTAGCACAACAACAGTGTGTAGAGAGCTTCATGGAATGGGTTTTCACGGCTGAGCAGCTGCATCCAAGTCTTTAATTACCAAGCGCATTGCAAAGCATCGGATGCAGTGGTGTAAAGCACGCTGCCACTGGTCTCTAGAACAGTAGAGATGTGTTCTTTGGAGTGACGGATCACACTTGTCTGGCAATCCGATGGATGTGTCTGAGTTTGGCTGTTGCCAGGAGAACAGTACTTGCCTGACTGCATTGTGCCAAGTGTAAAGTTTGGTGGAGGGGGGATTATGGTGTGGAGTCGTTTTTCAGGGGTTGGACTTGGCCCCCTAGTTCCAGTAAAGTGAACTCTTAAGGCGTCAGCATACCAACACATTTAGGACAATTTTATGCTCCCAGCTTTGTGGGAAGAGTTTGGGGATGGCCCCTGTAGCAATTGTGCATACAGAGATGGACGCGGTCACCCATTTTGCTAAGGATCCTCCATCTTGTATCATTTCTACTCCCAAATCAGTCTCCCTCCTTCAATTTCCCCCCCTCCCTCAGGATTGTGGTCTGTGTGTGTATGCTGCGTTCAGAAGCCCACAGGCCCCACTGGAGAGCTCCATGGCTATAAATCCCAACCTAGCTGGTGCCCAGATGTCTGTTAGCTTCTCAATCTGGGATATCGTAAAGCCATAAAACCAGTCCTTCACTGAGCTTCAAAGACATTCCAGGTAGTCGTAAAACGGACTCACATTTAAAAATCCCCTTTTCCCCTATGATTTCATATCTCGGAATATGAAAGACTTACATAAAAACCAGGCATATATCCAGATGGGTCACTTTAATACAAGTCGCCTGATATCTTACATCCCCGAGCTGGAATCTACAGGAGAGCAGAAAACGATATCTCCTTAACCGTCCCAGCAGGTATGTCATATTTCACATCTAGACGTTCAGCAGGTAATTCTGCATAATAATCTACTCGTGGATAGAATACTACAGGTATCCAGGGAAAGTTATTGCCCTGGTATCAACTTGTGAGGGATTTTGGTTCTAGCTTGGGGCTCCACCTACAACACCCTCCCCAAATGAGGCGATTGGTTCTCTGAATCAAGGAGACACCCTACTGAGTTCCTAGAAAAGGCTGTTATGCTTGGAGCAGAAAGCTAAGCTGAGCTGAGTTGAAGATTCTCCCTTGTAACCAGGGGCATATTTACCGCGAGGCAAACAAGGCGTTTGCTTAGGGCGGCACTTTTCAGGGGTCGGCATGGCTCATTTTGTGTGCAATGGGGAGGCGGATCGACGTAGGGGCACCGGAGCTGACACCGCACCAGTTAAACTGATCCGCAGCTCTGCCCCCGGCTGGCTCCCAGCAGAGCACACCGAAGCCGCCTCCCTCTCCTCCACTGTCTATATGTACACGGGAGGAGGAGGGGGGAGAGGAGAGACACCGCTGTGCATGTCTGCTGATCTGAGGTCTGTACCGATTTTCTTTTATTGTTCCTGGGCAGAGGAGGGGGACAGGGTGACCGGGAAGGGGGGGGCAAGTTAAAAAAAAATTAGTGATGGGGGGTTATATGCTGGGGGGCACTTTGGGAGGGGAGAGGATCTATAATAGAAGTTGGTTTTGGAATTTAAATCTGACCCCACACGAGAACATGCCTTCTCCCCTTCCAAAGTGCCCCCCTCAGCACATATCCGACCCCCCCCTCACCTCCCTATTAGCACAAGTGGAGGGGGGTCTGTACTGAGAGAGGGGGGTCTATAATGATGGAGAAGGGCCTGTACTCAGTGGAAGGGGGGTCTATACTGAGGGGGAATCTGAGGGGAATGAGGTCTGTGCTCAGAGAGGGGGTCTGTACCGAGGGGGGACTATTCCTGGTGGGGAGGGGGGTCTATACTTGGTGGAGAGGGGGTCTGTACTGAGGTGAGGGGGGGATCTATACTTGGTGGAGAGGGGGTCTGTACTGAGGTGAGGGGGAGATCTATACTTGATGGAGAGCAGGAGCGTATTTACCGCAAGGCAGCATCTTTGAAGGGGGGATGGTAGTACTGGGGCAGGGACGTGGGGGGGGGGGGCGGCAGCGGACAATTTTTGTGTTGCCTTGCTTTTGTGTTGTCATTTTAATGATATATTGCTCACACATGGCATGAGTATATGTGGAATAACACCCCAAAACACATTCTGCTTCTTCTCCTAAGTATGCGGATACCACGTGTGAGAGACTTTTTGGCAGCCTAGCTACACACAGGCCCCCAAAATCCAATTACCATCTCCAGGCTTTCAAAGGGCATATTTCCCCATATAACTTCCTCACTACCTATCACAGTTTTGGAGGCCCTAAAATGCCAGGATATTACAAATCCAAATGACCCCTTTTGGAAATCAGACACCCCAAGGAATTTGATAAGAGGCATGGTGAGTATTTTACAGATATCATTTTTGTCACAGGGTTTTGAAAAAGAAACAAAGAAAAGTAAAGATACATTTTTGTTTTTCTTTCTTCGTTTTCCAAAAACGTGGCAACAAATGAGATCTGCAAAATACTCACCATGCCTCTTAGCAAATACCTTGGAGTGTCTACTTTCCAAAAAGGGGTCATTTGGAGGGGGGGGGGGGCTTCTACTATCCTGGCATTTCAGGGCCAACATTACTGTAGAAGCTTATGCCACACATCACCCACTCTTGAAGCCCAAACCTTTTCAGACACTTTTTGTTCACATGAAAAAACTGTTTTTTTGCTAGAAAATTACTATGAACCCCCAAACATTATATAATTTTTAAAGCAGTGGCCCTAGAGAATAAAACTGTGGGTGTTGAAATTTTTTATGTCACAGTCAATTTGACTGCACAAAAACACAATATATTGCCAAATTGTTAGATAAAATATAAAAGATGATGTTATGCCAAGTAAATGTATACCAAACATGACATGGTTTAAAACTGCACATGCACATGCAATGGCGACGAAGTACATACATTCTTAATATTGATAGGTGACGCTTTAAAAGCCTTTACAGGTCACCAAGTTATATTTACACAGGAGATCTAGTGCTAGAATTACTGCCCTTGAGCTGCCGTTCATGGTGATACCTCACATACATGGTGCAGTCTCTGTTTACATACTGACACGGGACCAATGCTTGCGTTCACCTTTACACATGAGCATGGGAAGGGGGGAGGGGCAGGGGTGATTTTTTTTTTTTTTTTACACTTTGTCTTTCTTTTTTTTTTTGATCACTTTTATTATTATCACAGGGAATGTAAATATCCCCATATAGCAATAGGCAATGATAGGTACTCTTTTCTGAGAAATCGGGGGTCTATTAGACTCTAGATATCTCCTCTGCCCTTAAAGCATCTGATCACACCAAGACCAGTGTGATCAGATGCTTTTCTAATTTTAAAATGGCGCTGTCCGGCTAAACGGAAACGATGAAGGGCTCGTAGCTTCCAGTCTCTTAGACCATAGAGATGATTGGAGCCATTCTGGTCTCTGAGCAGCTCTATGGTCAGCCAGTGGAACTGCCGGCTGCATTCTCAGATTCTCCTGTGGGACAGGAGAGCCCAAGAAAACTGTGGAAGGCGATGAGGGGAATGTTTCTTCACGCTGCTTGTAAAAACGATCCAGCAGCTTATTCACCACTAGGATTTTACATGAAAGCCGATCGTCAGCTGAAAAAAAACCTTACCAGGATTATGCCTGTAGCTGCAGACATCATTCCGGTTTATCCATTGATGTACCAGTACATTGATGGTCCATGTTGGACATATATGTAATAGCAGAGAACATGGGCATATGATGAATCAAGTCTATGGACCAATATGACTGCAATTCAATCTTTTTTGTAATGCCCATGCTGAGGGTTATAGGCCCAAAAAAGTTTTAAATTCAGAAACCGTGATAGGTTTCCATGTGAATTGTCTGGCAAGAGCTGAATTTGGGTGGGCAGCCAGGTATTGTTGTGCTCATGAAATCTGTTTCTGATTGTTTGGTCAGAGACATTCACACCAGTGGCCTGTTGGAGATCATTTTTTAGGGCTCTGGCAGTGCTCATCCTGTTTCTCCTTGTCCAAAGGAGCAGATACCGGTCCTGTTGATGGGATAAGGACCTTCTACAGCCCTGTGCATCTCTCCTAGAGTAACTGCCTGTCTCCTGGAATCTCCTCCATGCTCTTGCGACTGTGCTGGGAGACACAGCAAACCTTCTGGCAATGGTATGTATTGATGTGCCATCCTGGAGGAGTTGGACTGCTTGTGCAACCTCTGTAGGGTCCAGGTATCGCCTCATGCTACCAGTAGTGACATTGAGCATAGCCAAAGGCAAAACTAGCCAATATTAGAAAATTAGTAGGGAAAAAAATGTCAGTGGCCTCCACCTGTAAAACCATTCCTGTTTTGGGGGTCGTCTCATTGTTGCCCATCTAGTGCACCTGTTGTTAATTTCATTATCACCAAAGCAGCTGAAACTGATTAACAACCCCCTCTGCTACTTAACTGACCAGATCAATATCCAGGAGTTTCATTGACTTGATGCTATACTCTGATTAAAAAGTGTTCCTTTAATTTTTTTGAACAGTGTATAGGCAAAGCCTTTACCTCTATAGTGTGTATACTTGTCTCAATTCAGACCACTAAGGGGGTTATTTACTAAGACTGGAGTGCAAAATCTGGTGCAGCTCTACATAGAAGCCAATCAACCTCCAGGTTTTATTGAACAAGCTGAAGTTATAAGCTGACTGGCTACTATGCGCAGCTACACCAGATTCTAGGTGCTCCAATTTTAGTAAATCTTCCCCTAAGTGTCATTTCTGTTTGCTGCCTCGTTCCTCTGCTATCTACATGAGTCGCTTCTGACAAGTTTTCTTGATATCAATAGAAAAAAAGGTGACGGGATGGATCTCCACACACACAGCCTGTGATTGACAGCCTCAGTTCTGTTTCTGTGTGGAGGAGGGTGTGTCCCTTCCCTAAAATCAGCTGTCAGCGCTCTCCTCACTGAGCTCTGCAGAGTGTAATTTCAGCTTTCAGCCCTTTTTTCTGATAGCGCAGACAAGCTTTATAAATTCTGGATTTTGAATGGCTGTAGAGAAAGGAAGGCTGCTTGCATTGCATAGAGAAGCACAGAGACCCAGTGAAGAAATCACAGGGTCTAAAATGTATGTAATTAAAACTTTTAAGAGGATTCTTATGAGGGGAGGAGAGGGGGAAAAACCAGAGAAGGCAAAATATATGCAGATTACCCACTTAAAGATCTGACCTATTCTGACAGTTTTTGTTTACATGCAATGATCAGTATTTTTTTCTAGAATGAAAACATTGCAGGCAGCACAGCGGCTAAGTGGTTAGCACTACCACATAGCAGCACTAGGGGTGTTGGTTTGAATCCCAACCACAGAACTACCTGGAGTTTGCATGTTCTCCCTGTGCCTGTGTGGGTTTCCTCTCACACTCCAAAGACATGTTGGTAGGTTAATTGACTCATTAGTACAGTATATGTATGAATGTGAGTTAGGGACTGATATGAGTCCCCAGAGAATAAAATCATGGTTGTTGCAATGCTTTATATCACACAGTATTTGCACAGCAAGATTTCAAAAGCAATTTTTTGGGGAAAAAATACACTTTAATGAACTGTAATGCAAAAAACCCCACAATATATAACCCATTTTTTGTAAAATATAAAAGAGGATGTTAAGCTGAGTAGATACCTAACATGTCATGCTTTAAAATTGCGCACACTCACGGACTGGCGACAATCTACAGTACATAAAAATCTCTTAAGGGTGATGCTTTTAAAACATTTTTTTAGGATACCAGTTTAGTTATAAAAGGAGGTCTAGAGCTACAATTATTGCTCTCGCTATAACATTCGAGGTGGTGAGTGATGCGAACACCGCTTACATATGCATGCATGACCTACATATCCGTTTGCCTCAGTGCTCAGGCAAGGGGGGGACAGGGCTCTTTAAAAAAATGTTCTTATTATTTCATTACTTTTTTCATTCTTACACTGTCCCTTGACATTTTTTGATAACTTTTATTGCTATCACAAGAAATATAAACATCACTTGTGATAGCAATAAAGCATGACAGGTCCTCTTTATGGAGACACCGGAGGTCTATAAGATTCCAGATCTCTTCTCCACCCTTGAAAGCATGAGATAAAAAAAAACATTGATCTCATGCTTCCCCCCCCCCCCCAAAAAAAAAACTGGAACTGTTTATATTTGCCCTAACCGGAAGTGACAAAAATACTCGTTGCTTTCGGTTTCCTAGGCCAAACTTTTTAAACAATGGGCCATTAAGACTTCAGGGGGGCCGGACTGTGGCCATTGGGAGTAGATATTGTCTGTAAGAATAAACAGTGCATATTTGGTATTAGGGGGATGAATAGTGCAAAATCATTGGTGTCAGTGGGAGGAATAGTGCACCATCATTGGTGTCAGTGGGAGGAATAGTGCACCATCATTGGTGTCAGTGGGAGGAATAGTGCACCATCATTGGTGTCAGTGGGAGGAATAGTGCACCATCATTGGTGTCAGTGGGAGGAATAGTGCACCATCATTGGTGTCAGTGGGAGGAATAGTGCACCATCATTGGTGTCAGTGGGAGGAATAGTGCACCATTGTTAGTGTCAGTGGGAGGAATAGTGCACCATCATTGGTGTCAGTGGGAGGAATAGTGCACCATCATTGGTGTCAGTGGGAGGAATAGTGCACCATTGTTAGTGTCAGTGGGAGGAATAGTGCACCATCATTGGTGTCAGTGGGAGGAATAGTGCACCATCATTGGTGTCAGTGGGAGGAATAGTGCACCACCATTGCTGTCAGTGGGAGAAATAATGCCCCATCGTTGGTGTCAGTGGGAGGAATAGTGCGCCATCGTTGGTGTCAGTGGGAGAAATAGTGCACCATCGTTGGTGTCAGTGGGAGAAATAGTGCACCATCGTTGGTGTCAGTGGGAGGAATAGTGCACCATCGTTGGTGTCAGTGGGAGGAATAGTGCACCATCGTTGGTATCAGTGGGAGGAATAGTGCACCATCGTTGGTGTCAGTGGGAGGAATAGTGCCCCATCGTTGGTATCAGCAGGAGGAATAGTGCTCCATCGTTGGTGTCAGTGGGAGGAATAGTGCACCATCGTTGGTGTCAGTGGGAGGAATAGTTCCCGCAAGTCTGAGAAAGGTGGAGGTGTTGGTCATGAAGTGGAGTTATTAGAGAGATGTTTACGTCTTGTCCACTATCCACAATGACACCTCGGTGGAAATTCAAGGAAGACGCGGCCCCATCCAAAAACATGAATGTATCCACGATTATAAATCGGTTCATGGGGGGGGGGTGGATTTAAATGACCAGATGCTACAGCCCTATTTGTCAACAAGAAAGTCCCTCTTCTGGTACAAGAAAGTTGCAATTTATGTTTTCCATTTGGCCAGTTACAATGCATTTGTCATCTATCAAAAGTCAACAGAAAGACCCACCACTGTCCTTAAATATATAGAAGAAATGATCACTTGTCACTCCAGAGTCAGCACAAGAAGGGAAGGGGAGCGGACTTGTCCACTCTTCTACCTCCTCTCTAGTTGATGGCAAGCCGGGCCCGCAGATGGCCAAGTGGAGCCCAGGAAACCTCAAGGGGAAGGGGGTGGGCAGGGGATGCAAGGAGAGGCTGGCACTGTATGGAAGCCGAATGCTTCCCCCTGACTATTGAGCCCGATGCTTGCCCGCAGCAAGGCTAAAAGGTAGAAAAAAAAAACTACCTGCCCAGTGCCCGGAACTACGTGTCCCAGGCGTCAGGCGATATCCAACATCCCTGCACATGAAAGGGCAGCTCTATTTAACCCTGTAAGGGAAAGGAGCCACCCTAAAACAGAAAATTGGGGCCAGCACAAATGGAGGCTAAATATTTTTAAACAATGCACTGGAGCCCCCTTTTTTAAAAACACACAAAATGTAGTAGAGGATCCTTTGTAGCTGAAGTCAATCTGTTCCCCTCACAGAAAGAGATGGTAATGACAAAAGTCACCAGCACTCTCAAAATGATAAGTTCAATATTGTCTCTGTATAACCGAAGATCAGCCCTCATATATCCATCAACTTCTTCCTGTGAATCCAATCTTCCTATACAGTGATCTCCAAAAAAAAAGCAATATAATATAATAAGCTCAATACACCATGCCTCAAATCCTGTCCAATGTGCTCACATTTCTAATAAATAACCATATGTGTATTTGTTCACTAGTGTCTTTTTTATCTACCCTTACCCTTCATATTCTTGGTGTATATCCAATCAATTATTCTCAGATTCACTTCAGCTCTGTGTTTCCTTGTGTCTGGTACTTCAGTGATTGTCTTACATAAGGATCCACATAGTTTTACCCAAAATACAAATATAGTGCAATACTGCTTTCTAAAAATCTATCTCCAATAGAAAGTCACTCACATTATAATATATTAACTGTGCATTCCCATTAATACCCATAGAAGGATCCACCAAGTGTATCACCTCGCCAAAGACACTCCAAGCTCCTTACTGAACTTCCAATAAACCATTCCACCTTTTTTTGTGACGTGTGAATGGCCCCAAAAAACAAAAAAAAGACTAATTTAGTGTGATATTTCTTTACACAGCGCTTGAAAATAAAACTTAAAACCACTCACATTTCCATACCACCAAAACAGTGCTCATCTCTTTAACCACCTTCCGCCCGCGCTATAATACGACGGGCGCAAGGTGGTTCTCTCGTTCTGATAGGACGTCATACCATTCTCACTGCGCAAGCGCGGCTCAGGGAGCGCGCAGCGCGGCGATCGTCAGTCCGCTGTGTCCCTCAGACACAGCGGATCACAGAAAGAGCCGAAGATGTTGGCTCGGTCATGTGATCAGCTGTGTCCAATCACAGCTGTTCACATGTAAACACGGAAATGCCGGTTATCGGCATTTCTCTCCTCTCGAGCTGTCACGCTGACAGCTCGAGAGGAGAGGAGAGCCGGTAATCGGCTTTCCGCGGAGGGGACACGTACACTGATCATCAGGGCACTGATGATCAGTGTGCCCTGATAATCAGTGTGGCCCCAAAAGTGCCACCTGTCAGTGCCCATCAGTGCCATGTGTCCATCAGTGCCACATCAATGCCACATATCAGTGCATATCAGTGCCCATCTGAGCTGCCTTTCAATGTCACCCATCAGTGCCAATCAGTGCTGCCTAACAGTGCCTGTCAGTGCTGCCTAACAGTGCCAGTCAGTGCCACCTATCAGTGTCATGTATCAGTGATGACTGTCAATGCCCATCAGTGCAACCTACCAGTGCCACCTATCAGTGTCCCATCAGTGCAGCCTATCGGTGCCCATCACTGCAGCCTCATTAGCACACATCAGTGAAGGAGAAAAATCATTTATTTACAAAATAGTATAACAAAAACTAAGAAAAAACTTTTTTTTTCAAAATTTTCAGTGGTTTTTGGTTTAAGAAAAAATAAAAATCCCAGAGGTGATTAAATACCACAAAAAGAAAGCTCTATCTGTCTCAAAAAAATGATAAAAGTTTCATATGGGTACAGTGTTGCATGACCGCGCAATTGTCATTCAAAGTGTGACAGCGCTGAAAGCTGGAAATTGGCCTGGGCAGGAAGGGGGTATAAGTGCCCTGTAGGCTAGTGGTTAAATGATACAGATCCACCGCATGCAAGTGTTTAATAGTGTCACTCCATGCACCTAACCAGATCAGTGCCTTTCAAATCCCTTATCACCAAACTCCTTCACTTTTAACAGTCCCCTTCTTAAGTCACTGGTCGCACCGCTGCGATTTAAAATCGCGCAATTTGTGTGCAATTTCTGAAGACTTTATTGCTACGTGTGAAGATTTTCAACGATTTCTTGCAATTTGCAGTCCAATTTCTATTATATTCTATGTATGTGAAATCGCAACAAAGCTGCAGAAAAAGTAATGCAAGAACTACTGTAGAAATCGTGCTGCAGCAAATCGCACGTTAAGACACAGATGTTCACATTCATCAGATGCAATCTCAATTCGCAAATCACATCTGAAATCGCACCGGTATGACCGGGCTGTAACTCCAGCTTCTTTCTAGGGTTCCCATGCAAGAGATATCATACAGAGGCCATAGTGCAGTAAATCTTTATAAAACCATATATTTACTAAAGTCTATGCACTTACAAACATTCCTTGTAAAAAAAAACACTTCCAAAATGGCCGCTACAGCACTTCCAATGTATGCGATTGCTTCAATTCTGGTGTCAGATGTTTCGTCATCAAGGGAGCTGTTGGAAGTGGTGGAGTTTGGTGGAAAGTACTGATCTGGTTAGGTGCATGGAGTGACACTATTAAAAACTTGCATGCGGTGGATCTGTCTCATTTAAAGGGATATGCACTGTTTGGGTGGTATTCACATAGTTTAGTGGAAGTTCAGTAAGGAGCTTGGAGTGTCTTTGGTGAGGTGATACACTTGGTGGATCCTTCCATGGGTATTAATGGGAATGCACAGTTAATATATCATAATGTGAGTGGCTTTCTTTCGCAGAGATTTTTAGAAAACAGTATTGCACTAAATCGGTATTTTGGATAACACCACGTGGATCCTCATGTGAGACGATCATTGAAGTACCAAACACAAGGAGACACAGGTCTAAAGTGAATCTGAGAATATTTGATTGGATATACACCAAGTATATAAAGGGTAAGGCCGGCCATACATGGGTCAATTTCTGAACGATTTTTTGTTCGAAAATCGGACCTAAGAATAATCGGCCCGTTTTTTGCTCTGTTAGTGGGGCAATGGCACCGCCCGATTTTCGTGGTTCCTCCCCATTTCGTTTATCGTGCATGCTGGAAAATTTGTGAACAACAACCGATTTTCGAAATCATTGGTGGCACCATAGGATTACGGAATGAACAATGTTTTTGATTGAAAAATCATTCGGATTTCGACCCATGTATGGCCTGCTTAAGGGTATATAAAGACGAACAAATGCACATATGGTTATTATAAATGTGAGCAAATTGGACAGGATTTGAGGCATGGTGTACTGAGCATACTAATTAAGTGTTCTTGCATAGCAAGGAACACTTATTGTTATCTCACAAGTATATTCTTATTCTTATTATTATAGCAAATTTGCCACGCTAACTCCTCCCACAGTTTTTACACTACAAAGACAAGTAATATATCAAAACGTGCGGATTGTTCTCGATCGGATTGCTATTACTTTGTGGAACATTTCGCCGAATCATTCACGAAATATCGCGGTTTTTGTGGCGAAATTTTCCCATAGGAATGCATTGAGCAGCAGAGCACAGCTAGAGTGTGCAAAGGAAAAATCAGAAAAATCAGAACATGATTTGTAAACTGCCATCACTCTTTCATTTTCAAGCCCACCTACACATATCTTATATCAAAACGTTCAGCTAACCCTGCTGTCACTACAAATGTTCACGGCTAGGACATACTCCTGATAGTTTTCAGAATATGACCATTTGTTTGCACATCACCCCTCCCATTGACTTTCATTGAAACTCCACTGTAGACACCAGACATTTTAAGGGACGTTTTTAAACTGCGACTGTGCCTTCATTTTTTATCTTTCAGAGACATACTATACATCAAATTGTAGGTATTTTTCTTGTGATTGTCACAATATAAACCTTTTCACGGTAGCTTTTATACTTTTAAAACTACAAGCGTTTGAAGATGGCAATCGCCAGTGAACTTGCCAAGTTTAAAAAGCCTGTTTAGAGCACAGCTAATGACATTCCTGACAGAGTGAGTTGCTATAGCAACCAAACATGACTCACACGCAGCTGAGTCACACAGGCTGGACTGTGAGATGGTAAATACAAGCTGAAATGCATTTCTCCCTCTGTCAGGCTTGCAATGTGCACTGCTTACATGTCATCATTACTTGGTAAAGGTTGCGGCAAGAACACTTTACACAATTTCCCCAGAAATTGTAGATTTTCTAGTAATGAGTTGTTACAGCAGAATCCCCCCTCCCTCCCTCCCCCCCCCCCCGATCTTTCTAGGTAAGAAAACTGTCATTTTATGGGCAGTTGCCGTGGTCCTGCTCCCATGTCCAGCTATGGCATGAAAAGTCAGTTGGGAGCTCTCATAGGCACCCTGGTGACAGTTAGGATTTGAATGTTACTGGCTGAACCTGCTCATTTGCATATCGTTGCAAAGGATTCTGGGAAATGGGTTTTGCCACCTCAGGGTTGATTAAATCTGAATGATTTGTGTTTTTAGTTGGTTTATAGAGCCAGAAAGATTTGGAAGTGAACATAAAAGCCAAAAGAAAGATTTTAAAGTTAAATTCAAATTTGACTCTCCATAGGTTGATATTTTGGTAGTTCGGGCGGTTATAAAGACTTGGAGCGTACTGAGTAGATGGAGAGGTTGGGAAAGCTCAATGGACACCAGGTTAGGATCTCTCTAGGGCCGTTTCAGTGCCACCGAGGTGAGGATTCCTCTGGGGGAGTTCATTGATACTGATGTGAGGATCTCTCTGAGGGAAATTCAGTGATTACTGACAGGAGTGATGCCAATAGGAGGATCTCCTTGGGGAGTTCAGTGATACTGACAATGAGGATCTCTCTGGGGAAGTTCAATGATACTGATGTGAGGATCTCACTAAGTGACACTGAAGGGCAATACAAACTTCTCTGAGCCTAGGCCCCATTCCAGAACACTTGGAAGTTGAGCGTTGTTCCCTGCCTCTCTTTTTTAGGTGTTCCTGCATGGCAGACCCCTCCCTGTTATCTCACATATACATTCCTATTATTATAGCCAAATTTACCCCCATAACTCCTCCCACAGTGTTTACACTACATAGACAGTAATATACGTAAACGTGCAGATTGTTCCGATTGGTGGGCTATCACTTTGTGGAACGTTTCCCCGAATGGTTCACGAAATATTGCCGTTTTTGTGGTGAAATTGGTCCCATAGGAATGAATGGCGGAATGTTCAATACTAGAGTGGGAGCCGACAAAAGCTAGAGTGTGAGCTGAAAAATCAGAACATGATTTGTAAACTGCCATCTCTCCCTCATTTTCAAGCCCACCTACACATATCTTATATCAAAACGTTCAGCAATCCCGGCTGCCACTAAAAATGTCCACGGCTAAGCCATAGTCCTGATAGTTTTCACAATATGACCATTTGTTTGCAACTCACGCCGCCCATTGACATTCATTGAAACTCCACTCTAGCCACCTCAAATTTTAAGGGGCATTTTTAAACTGCGACTTTGCCTTCATTTTTAATATTTCAGAGACATACTATACATCAAAATGTCTTGCGAGTCTCATTTATACTTTTAACCACTTCCCGACCGGCCGTTACATATAAACGGCCGGACGGTGGCACTGCAGGGTCGGGTGGCCGTTTATAAACGGCCTCCCCGCACCCTGCTTGTGCGCGCTGCCTGGGAGCGCGCAGCACCGCGATCCGGTGCCCGCTGTGTCCTCCGGACACAGTGAAACACCGATTGTCGGACGGGACCTCTGTACGAGGTCCCGATCATGTGATCACTGATTGGCCAGTCAGTGATCACATGCAAAGTAGTAAGCAAGATGTCACTTGTGACATCATTGCTTACTACGTGTGAAATCTGTGAATGATCACAGAGGTCACATGGTACAAGGCTATTCACAAAAGCCTTGTACCATGTGACAAGCTGTGACCAATCACAGCTCACTCAGTACTTCTCAATGAGTGCAGGAATGCACACAGAGAGAAAGAGAAATGATTGCTTTTACATCCTATATGGGTGTAAAAGCAATCAGTGTAAAAAAAAAAATCTTCATCACCCCCCACAAGTAGTACAGTGTCACCATGGTAACACTGTGCTGCTAGGGTGACAGTATGTAAAAAAAAATAAAAAATAATATAAATAAAATAAAAATGTAAAAAAAAAAATGTTTAAAAATTATAATTTTTGGTTATAAACTAATTTGGATTTTTTTTTTTTTACTAAAAAGATAAAAACTGAATAAATTTTGGCCAAGATTTATGATGAAATATTATTTGCAAAATTTTATTAAAAAAAACACTTTTTTTTTAAATTTTTGGACATTTCATTTACATAGCAATAAAAATACAAATCCGAGGGGTGAATAAATACCACCAAAATAAAGCTTTACCTGTCTCAAAAAAATGGTAAAAAATTCATTTGGGTACAGTGTTGCATGACCGCGCAATTGTCATTCAAAATGTGATAGCGCTGAAAGCTGAAAATTGCCCTGGACAGGAAGGGGGGGGGGGGGGGGGGAGGAAAGCTTCCGGACTGGAAGGGGGGGGGGGGGGAGGAAAGCTTCCGGACTGGAAGGGGGGGGGGGAGGAAAGCGTCCGGACTGGAAGGGGGGGGGGGGGAAGCGTCCGGACTGGAAGGGGGGGGGGAAAGCGTCCGGACTGGAAGGGGGGGGGAAAGCGTCCGGACTGGAAGGGGGGGGGAAAAGCGTCCGGACTGGAAGGGGGGGGGGGGGGAAAGCGTCCGGACTGGAAGGGGGGGGGGGGGGGAAAGCGTCCGGACTGGAAGGGGGGGGGGGGGGAAAAGCGTCCGGACTGGAAGGGGGGGGGAAAGCGTCCGGACTGGAAGGGGGGGGGGGAAGCGTCCGGACTGGAAGGGGGGGGGGGGGAAGCGTCCGGACTGGAAGGGGGGGGGGGGGAAAGCGTCCGGACTGGAAGGGGGGGGGGGAAGCGTCCGGACTGGAAGGGGGGGGGGGGAAAGCGTCCGGACTGGAAGGGGGGGGGGGGAAGCGTCCGGACTGGAAGGGGGGGGGAAAGCGTCCGAAGATGTTGAAGATGGCAACCACCAGGGAAGTTGGCAAGTTGGAGCAGTTTGTTTATAAAAGCCCCTCTAAGCTTGCTGTGACTGAGTGAGTTGCTATAGCAACCAACGATGACTCACCAGGCAGCTGAGTCACCAGGCTGGACTGTGAGTGGCTAAATACAAGTTGAAATGCATTTCTCTATCAGGCTGGCCATGTGCACTGCTTACATTTCATCAATCACTTGGTTACGGTTGGATGCAAGAACACTTCACACAATTTCCCCAGAAATTGTACCTTTTCTAGTTTATATTATATTTCTTTTTTTGGAGATCACTATATAGAAAGATTGGATTCACCGGAAGAAGTTGATGGATATGTGACATCTGATTTTCAGTAATACAGAGACAATATTGAACTTGATCATTTTGAGAGCGCTGGTCACATCTATCATTACAAATGGAGACTAGGAGAATGGTGAGGAAAGGAGAAGGTTAAGTCAATGACAAAAAGGATAAATGTGCTTAACCTTAAAGTGTTACTAAACCCAGGACCCTGCATTCACTATATCTGGTCTCCCACAGTACACACAACATGGAAATGCAATTATTTTAGTAAATATAAACTGCTAAATACCTTTTCTCATCGGCAGTCAGAGCAGTCTTGTGACTTCTATCAGTGTTCAGCAGAACACTGGTTAAAGCTTGTAGGAGGAGTTCTTTTTTCAGCTCTAGGAGGATGCAAAACCCTGGACTTCAGTCTGGACAGTGCCGATTGGCCCTGTGCTGATCACATGCACTCTCTCAAAAAAAAAAAAACACCTCTCTAGCAATACACACCAAACTGAGCATGTGCAGAGTGTCTCCAGACAATATTTCTTATCATGAGATAAGAGGGGGGCACTGGAAGAAGGGGAGGAACAGAAAGTCAGGATTAAACAGCGTTTTTACACAACGCAGAGCATTAACCCCTTAGGTTCCACAGTGACTATATCAAGCATGCTCTACATATACAAACTGATGTTACTGTTGTGGGTTTAATAATACTATGAAAAAAGAACCAAACATCAAGACAGCCAATAACCTAACATTTGCATAAATGAAAGTTGAGCAATGAGAATTCTGAAAACCATTTCAAAGGCAGATTTTGATGGCGCCTTACTTGGAAGTTAACGGCTACTGGATAGAAGACATCTGCATCAGTCAGTATAGGAATCATGTGCATTCATAAATTTAATATAATTTTCTATTAACATTTGTCATTTCATCGCTAGAATATCATGAGTTCTATTTACAAACAGAAGTCCGAATCTTACAGCTTCACCTTGATCTGGCTGCTTTGTAGCCTGCCCCTCGATTTCAAGTATTTCATTAGTCCCTGCCGTCTCCTCCATGTTACACGGACCCCGTACTCATGCTCTGGAGTATCCTCTGCCAGCACCTGCGCATTCCCCTGGGGTGTGTTGGCTGCACCCTGTGTGGTCTCTCTCCTGGAGACCGGAGTTGGCAGGTCAGCTGTAGCAGGCACCAGGGATGTTGTTCGTGTCGGACTTTTATCTGGAGTCTGTATATCTGGCAGTCTTGTAGTGTCATTACATGAGCGCTGAGGAGGAGATTCCGGCACAGGGGTTTGCAGAACCAGCTTTTGCTTGGGCCGCTTCCTGGCACAGAATGACTGAGTTTGTATTACATTAGTTGTGCTCTGACTGGTGAAGGATAGTGAAGGGAATTTACAGACACTCGGTTTCCTTGTTGGCACTCTGAGCGTGTTCCGACTCGTGTCACCAGGGCGGCTCTGTAAAGTGCTGTTGGAGGATGTGTGGCGGAGATGACGTCGTGCTGGGAAATGCAGTTCTACAGTTGGATCAAATTGTGGAGACACCTGTGTGTGAGAGAGGGATATAGTCAGTCATTGGACAGCCAGCAAAGAGACCTGAAAGTACAGGTTCGTATACAGAGGCATTCCATCCCAGCTTTACTACCCCATAAACTGTATGCTTAACCACTTCATGTGCGGACACTTTCACCCCCTTCCAGTCCAGGCCAATTTTCAGCGCTATCACACATTGAATGACAATTGCGTGGTCATGCAACACTGTACCCATATGAATTTTTTAGCATTTCTTTTGAGACAGATAAAACTTTATTTTGGTGGTATTAAGTCACCACTGGGATTTTTATTTTTTGGCTATATAAATGAAAAAGTCCAAACATTTTGAAAAAAAAAAAAAGAAAAAAAAGTGTTTTACTCATAAAATTTTTCAAATAAATAATCTCTCTTCATAAATCTTGCCAAAATGTATTCGAATATCTTTTTAGTAAAAAAATAACCCAAACTAGTTTATAACCAAAAATGATAACATTTTTAAATTTTTGTTTTACATTTTTATATTATTAAATATGTTTTTTTTTTAACATACTGTCACCCTAGCAGTACAATACTGACACTGTATTACTTGTGGGGGGTGAGGAAGATTTTTTTTTTATTTTTTTACACCGATTGCTTTTACACCCATAAAGGCTGTAAAAGCAATAATGTCTCCTTCTCTCTGGCTGCATTCCTGCAGCCATTGAGAAATACTGTGCGAGCTGTGACTGGTCACAGCTTGTCACATGGTACAAGGCTGTTGTGAATAGCCTTGTACCATGTGACCTCTGTGATCATTCACAGATTTCACTAGTAGTAAGCAATAATGTCAGGAAGTGACATCTTGTTTACTATTATTCATGTGATCACTGATTGGCCATACAGTGATCACATGAATTGGGACCTCATACAGAGATCCCGTACAGCGATCTGTGTTCTGCTGTGTCTTCCGGACACAGTGGCACTGATTGCAGTGCCGCACGCTCCCAGGGAGCGCGCACAGGCAATGGATGCGAGGGGACATTGAGAAACGTCCACTCGCATCGGCAGCACTCCCATCCGGCAGTTTATCGACATGGGCCGGACGGGAAGAGGTTAAGGCCTCATTACAAGGGCATACTAAAATGTACACCTATGAGAGGGCCCTGTTTGCCCTCACGGGATGCACAGGTGTTCTGTGCATCTGCATGCAAGCAGTCCCGGTCATGTCAATTGGGATGCAGCAGCTGCATGGACAGAGTCGCTGCTCCCAATCTGCTATTGTTGGGCTCTGGGTCCCCAAATGCCAACAGATGTAAAATTGACATGAGTGGGACTACCAGCATGCAAAGAAGCGGAGCTTCCACTTTTGAGTGGAACTCCGCTTTAAGCTGGGCGTCATGGAAGCACCCTTGCACATGCACTTCAGATCTGGGTTGTGTGCGTCCATAAACACACAGCACCAGTATACCGTACACCCGCTCCCTCCACACTGCAGTTTGGCTGACAGCAGTGGAAGCCTATGGATCCCGCTGCTCTTTGGGTCTCCTGTGAGACCAGAAATTGAGAGGAGCAGTGCTGCAGCCAGGACAACACTCAATCGGTGAGAGGAGTCTGCAAACTATACAGGCATGGGGTGGGAAGAAAAGATAGCAGGGCATTTTTTACCATAATGTGTAACTAAAGGCAACATTTGTTTTGGATAGGGATTAGAACACCTGTCAGGTTTGTATTGCTGTCTATGTCCCCGTTATAGATTCACCCTGTGTTCTGTTTACAGCCATCATCAAAAGTGAAAGTAAAAGAAAGTCCTAAGCTTTGGGTTGTCATCCAGAAGAGAAGTAGAGGTGAAATCTTCCAATGGAGACACTAGTTCAGGCGACACCCCAAGTTTCCCTCTTACTTCATGGTTTGAGTATGGAACAGGAATTGAAGGAAAATCTTCCCAACAGGACACAGATGGCAAAAAAAAAAAAATGTATATTATATAATATATATATATATATATATATATATATATATATATAATACTAATAATAATATGACAGGAGTTATAACCCTTTCTTACTCTATCCAACATGAAAAAAAAAAAAAAAATTTGCCTTTATTTACATTTGAATGCAGGCAATGCTTTCAGCTAGAAAATTTTTGATTTTAGAACCACGTTAACCACTTGCCTACCGGGTACTTATACCCCCTTCTTTACCAGGCCAATTCTCAGCTTTCAGCGCTGTCGCACTTTGAATGACAATTGCGCGGTTATGCAAGATTGTACCCATATGACATTTTTATCATTTTTTTCTCACAAATAGAGCTTTCTTTTGGTGGTAGTTAATTGCCGCTGGGCACTTTACTTTTTGCGCTATAAACAAAAAAATGCAAAAAGTTTGAAAAAAAAAAGTTTCTTTGTTTCTATTATAAAATATTTCAAACAGGTAATTTTTCTCCTTCACTGATGTGCGTTGATGAGGCAGCACTGATGGGCACTAATAGGTGGCACTGATAGGCAGCACAGATGGGAACTGATAGGCAGCACTAATGAGGTGGCACAGATAGGCGGCACTGATAGGCAGCACTAATGAGGTGTCACGGATAGGCAGCATTGATAGGTGGCACTGACTGGCATCACCGCTGGGCACTGACTGGCGGCACTGCTAGGCATTGACTGGCACAACCGCTGGGCACTGACTGGCACAACCGCTGGGCACTGACTGGCACAACCACTGGGCTGCACTAATGGGCACAGGTGGGTGGCACTGGTGGGCACAGGTAGGCAGAACTGGTGGGTGGCACTGCTGGGCATTGATCATCAGTGCCCTGATGATCGGTGCCGATCCCTGCTCTGACAACTGCCGGTTCTCGGCAGCACTTTCCTCACGCTCTGACAGCATGAGGAAAGTGCAGCCGAGAACCGGCAATTGCATTTCCCGGTGATCAGCGTCATTGGACACGGCTGATCACGTGGTAAAAGGCCGCTGTAATTGGCCTTTTACCACATCACGTGATCAGCTGTGTCCGTAGGACACAGCGATCATGGAGAACGCCGGAGGCGCATAGGAAAGTGCATTCTGGGAGGACGTCATATGACGCTTTCCCAGAACTGGCCAGCTGCAGTGTAGCCATCATTCGGCTATCTGCGGTCGGCAGGTGGTTAAAAGGTAACTTCACTTTTGTTGAAGAACCATTCCCATCTGGGTGATCTATGTACATTGCAAGGATTTTTAAACAAACTTTGTCACTCTGAAGAAATCCGTTTATTTATTTTTGTCCATGTGTAGAGTGAATGTAAATGGGAGTGACGTTTTCATTACTGAGCAGCTGCTGCACTTGCAGGGCTCTAATGAGGAAAGTGGCAGGGTCTGAATCCCTTTAGATAAGATTAACCTTTTGGGAGCATCTCACCAAAACTAACATTTTTGTTGCAGAGGATGCCCAGAATATGACTTTTTTCTTAACCTGTTTCTGCCTGCCCACAGTACACTTACTGCAGGTGGACGGCACAGGCAAACTGGATCACGTACACATACATCACCTAGCCTGTTTCGGGTAAGAGGTGCACACCTGTGTTGTCAATGGCTACAGCAGGATTTTGTCAGCAGGTCCTGAGCCAGACGTTTTTTTTTTGTAGGTAAAAGAAAATGTGCATTTATTATTTTTGTCTGCAGAACCCTGGAAACCATTGCATTCCCCAAGATTGTGAGGTATTTTTGACTGGATATGGTGATGTATGGGGTTTGTCCATTAGAGGCTTGTATTGAGGCCCATGGACGAGTGTACCCGTATTACATATCTGTAGCAAGATAGATCATATTACCTATTGAGTTCTTTCCTGGGGGAACTTCATTTCTTCAGTGGAGAGTGTATATATCTTACCTGATAGGCATATGATCAAACAACAATTGTTTTAGTCACAACTTCATCCAAAAACGGTATGTAATTTAACTTGGCTTGATGCTGACAACCATTTGGATGCAGCGGATGAGTCTACTGGCTAATAATTGAGATTATGAGATTGTAGCGCAGTGCATTCCAGTCTATAAGGTTTTGAATTGAATACAGTTCAGTATATACATTTTTTTATAAAAATCCTAATAAAGATTACATCTTATATTTATTAATTGGCTAATTGGTGCTCAGGGACATGCACCCTCATCCAGTATAGGGATGTTACATGTTCCACCCTAAAACCAGGTGGAACATGTAACATGTTCCCAAAGGCGAACTTCTCCTTTAAAAAAAGGGTTAAAACAGGTTAGCTTTTTATTTGCTGTCTGCGTTCCTTTGGGAAGATTTCCCTTCACTTCTATTCTTGAAGCCACAAGAGGAAGAGAGAGGAAATCTCTCCACAGCTGCACTTATGCCCTTCAGGGCCCCTTAAAAACAACCTGGAAACTAGTAGTCCTCTCTGTGTAGTCATTAGTCCCCTACTCTATACAAAACAAACATTCTATTTTCCTCCGTATGCCCAGTGTAGATTTACCCAAGACGTGGACGCGTGGTCATCCAAGGGCTTGGTGGGCGCACACATGGGGTTTTCTGCCTTGGGTGGAGCCGTGCCATACTCATGAATGGGCCCCTGCTGTGGGCTCTCCAGAAAGATCAGGCGTCCTTTCCGCGGGTTACAAGCCGTCCGCTTCTTGGCAGGCATGAACACTCAGATCCTGGCCAGGTGGGAACCACATGGTGAGATGGTGCGGAGGATGGGTTATACACAGATCCAATACCCAGTGGCTGCAGGAAGGTGACGGCTAACTGTTCAAAGCAAGTCCCAAATCTGAAAAACATGAAACATTAAAGCCTACCTAATGCCAATGGTTTTTTTTTTTTCTTTAGATAGATGGAGTGTGAAAGGGTTACAAGCTTTGCCAGGGTTTTATTGCTGTGTGTGACCCCATTGGGGAGAATCACTTTTCTGGGGACTGCTAACATCCAACATTGTACAGTTGTCACCAGAAAAGGAAGTAAGGGGAAAGCTAACAATGGGGACACCAACTGAGAGGGGATCTCCGCCCACTGCTATGGGTAGTACAAAGCCTATGGGTGATACCTGCTGCCTGTTCTGGTTGCTATGGGTGATATCACCCCGCCTCAGTTCCTTAGAGAGTCCATGTGTGTACAATGGATCGGTAGTTCCCGCAGCATACAAAGAGATCCCGCCCCTCTGGAAACACCGGATTGATTGATTTCTATGACAAACAACCCGCCTCATCACACAAATCTCCCGGCTGTCTCCTCTGCCTCCGCCCCACTTCGCTGCTAGCTCTCCCTCTCATTGGCTGCAGTCCCATGGGACACCCAGACTCCGTCCCGCCATTGGCCCCAGCTGCTGCTTCCCCAAATGGCCGTGCGCCGATTGGCTGCTGATGGGGAGACGCGGTGAACCGTTCAACCATTGGTAGGGCTAGCAATGACATAGAACGCAGGCGGGCCGCCATTGGTTTGCTTGGTCACTTGACAGGACGTGCCGCAAAGCGCGAAAATTCAAACGGCGGCAGCTGGAGAAGATCGGGGGAAAGGACGGAGACGAGCGGGAGAGATAATTCGGTAAAGGAGGGACAGGAGTCTGTGTGAGACGGGCCAGGGGGAGGAGCTAATGCACAGCTATCGGGCTAGAGGAGGAAATGTGGTTGCTATTGGTTACTACTCCTCCTCACACACAGGGAGGTGGGGAATGCTGAGACGACTTCTGCTACTACAGGGCCTACCTAGGGGAGAGGTGTGTGTCACTAGGACCCCCCCCCCCCCACACACACACTGTATGTAGAGAGTTTGAGATTTTTTTTTCCCTCTGAACTGACTTGTATTGTTACTGAACTTTATTTTTGTTTTTATGTGGCATTGTGGGAAATATATTCATATTTGTTGTTCTATAATCCTGCATAATATATTGCACATATATTTAAATGTACTGTCTGACACGCTGGGATGTGCCTGGTCATTCCAGGACACATCATGATTCTACGCCTACAGATCATGGTCTGCCTGGATGCAGCTATAACCCCTAATACACAGAGTACACCATACACTCACAGAGCTAACACCAAGATAAAGGGCATCATGGCAGAAATGACAGATGGCTGACATCTCGGCCCTGAATAACCGAAGGCTTCAATAAAGTGATGTAGACACACTTAAAGCGGAGCTCCACCCAAAAGGGAAAGTTCTGCTTTAATGACTGCTCCCCATTAAGGATTGGCACCTGTGGGGGGCGGGAGGGAGCGGGTACCTAAATGTGACAGGTACCCGCTCCCACTTCTTGTCCCTTCGCCTAGGCGACCGGAAGCAGGTGTCCTCCCTCCCTGTAGTGTTTTGGGACATGTGACAGGTCCCAGAAGACTACAGGACCATTCATGAAGCGCAGCGCTAGCTGCAAGCTGTCACAGCCGGGTGCCCACACTGAAGATGCCAGCACCTGGAATACAGGACGACCGGTGAAACGGGCTGTGGCGGGGGCAACACGGGATCATGGGAAAGGTGAGTGGCTGTTTTTTAAAAGTCAGCACCTACAGTTTTTGTAGCTGCTAACTTTTATTTTTTGACAGGGTGAGTGGAACGCCGCTTTAAGCTGCCCTTACAGCAGAATTCAGCAGGGACTGGCCACATTTAGATCCATGTGTGGCCACTGGTTGCATTGACCTCTGTTGAATAGGATTGGTTTTTTTTCTTTTATCGGTTACTGATCAGTATATTCTGACAGTGGAGAGTCCCTGCTGTCAAAATACAATATTCAAGCGCGGAGGATTCCTCCATCCATATCAACTGTGTGGATGGAGAAATCTGTTCTTTTCCCCTTCAGCCCGCTGGCCTATAATGGGGGGGAGCTACCTGTCTATTGCCAGCCTTAGAAGACCCTGGCGCTGCCAGCACATGAGGGAGGGGAAAAACCTCTATACAGTAAAGTGATTCTAATGGCTTGGGGTTTTTTTTTTCTTTGAAATAATAAACATACTTACCTGTTCTGTGTAATGTTTTAGCATAGAGCAGCCCCTACCCTGTGCTTCTGGCCGCTTCCGCTTGCCACGTAAGCGTCTTGCTCTGGGAGCACTTGTGCATGCTCGCTCTCGAGCCACTTCTGTGTCAATGGGACACATAGAGCGTGTCTGAGTTGCCCCGCCGCACAATGGCTGTGGTTGTTACTGTATATCTATGCAATACATTCCTGCCTGATGTCTTGTGAGCTGATAACTTTCTGTACTGCACTAAAATCACAATGGCTCCGGCAGCTCTGTCTCAGCCAATGAGGAGAGTGAGTCCCAGTAGAGCCCTTGCTCTCATGCACATTGCTGGATCAGGTTTGGGCTCAGGTAAGTATAAGAGGGGGTGGGAGCTACACACTAAAAGTTATTTACCTTCATGCATAGAATGGAAGAAGGTAAAAAAGCCTTCGGCCTACAGAACCACTGAAAAGTGTGCAGACACTTGCTGGATTTGGCACAAGGAGAATACATGAGTATGCTTTCTTTCTCTTTCTTTCTCTTTCTTTCTCTTTCTTTCTCTTTCTTTCTCTTTCCTTCTCTTTCCTTCTCTTTCCTTCTCTTTCCTTCTCTTTCCTTCTCTTTCCTTCTCTTTCCTTCTCTTTCCTTCTCTTTCCTTCTCTTTCCTTCTCTTTCCTTCTCTTTCCTTCTCTTTCCTTCCTTCTTTCTCTTTCCTTCCTTCTTTCTCTTTCCTTCCTTCTTTCTCTTTCCTTCCTTCTTTCTCTTTCCTTCCTTCTTTCTTTCTCTTTCCTTCTTTCTTTCTCTTTCCTTCTTTCTTTCTCTTTCCTTCCTTCTTTCTCTTTCCTTCCTTCTTTCTCTTTCCTTCCTTCTTTCTCTTTCCTTCCTTCTTTCTCTTTCCTTCCTTCTTTCTCTTTCCTTCCTTCTTTCTCTTTCCTTCCTTCTTTCTCTTTCCTTCTTTCTTTCTCTTTCCTTCCTTCTTTCTCTTTCCTTCCTTCTTTCTCTTTCCTTCTTTCTCTTTCCTTCTTTCTCTTTCCTTCTTTCTCTTTTTCTTTCCTTCTTTCTCTTTTTCTTTCCTTCTTTCTCTTTTTCTTTCCTTCTTTCTCTTTTTCTTTCCTTCTTTCTCTTTTTCTTTCCTTCTTTCTCTCTCTCTCTTTCCTTCTTTCTCTTTCCTTCCTTCTTTCTCTTTCCTTCCTTCTTTCTCTTTCTTTCCTTCTTTCTCTCTTTTTCTTTCCTTCTTTCTCTTTTTCTTTCCTTCTTTCTCTTTTTCTTTCCTTCTTTCTCTTTTTCTTTCCTTCTTTCTCTTTTTCTTTCCTTCTTTCTCTTTTTCTTTCCTTCTTTCTCTTTTTCTTTCCTTCTTTCTCTTTTTCTTTCCTTCTTTCTCTTTTTCTTTCCTTCTTTCTCTTTTTCTTTCCTTCTTTCTCTTTTTCTTTCCTTCTTTCTCTTTTTCTTTCCTTCTTTCTCTTTTTCTTTCCTTCTTTCTCTCTCTCTTTTTCTTTCCTTCTTTCTCTTTCTTTCCTTCTTTCTCTTTCCTTCCTTCTTTCTCTTTCCTTCCTTCTTTCTCTTTCCTTCTTTCTCTTTTTCTTTCCTTCTTTCTCTTTTTCTTTCCTTCTTTCTCTTTTTCTTTCCTTCTTTCTCTTTTTCTTTCCTTCTTTCTCTTTTTCTTTCCTTCTTTCTCTTTTTCTTTCCTTCTTTCCCTCTCTCTTTTTCTTTCCTTCTTTCCCTCTCTCTTTTTCTTTCCTTCTTTCCCTCTCTCTTTTTCTTTCCTTCTTTCCCTCTCTCTTTTTCTTTCCTTCTTTCCCTCTCTCTTTTTCTTTCCTTCTTTCCCTCTCTCTTTTTCTTTCCTTCTTTCCCTCTCTCTTTTTCTTTCCTTCTTTCCCTCTCTCTTTTTCTTTCCTTCTTTCCCTCTCTCTTTTTCTTTCCTTCTTTCCCTCTCTCTTTTTCTTTCCTTCTTTCCCTCTCTCTTTTTCTTTCCTTCTTTCCCTCTCTCTTTTTCTTTCCTTCTTTCCCTCTCTCTTTTTCTTTCCTTCTTTCCCTCTCTCTTTTTCTTTCCTTCTTTCCCTCTCTCTTTTTCTTTCCTTCTTTCCCTCTCTCTTTTTCTTTCCTTCTTTTCCTCTCTCTTTTTCTTTCCTTCTTTTCCTCTTTTTCTTTCCTTCTTTTCCTCTCTCTTTTTCTTTCCTTCTTTTCCTCTCTCTTTTTCTTTTTTTTTTTTTTTTTGAACTTGTTCACATGGTAAGCCCATGCAAGGACTGTGTTTGCCTGCAAAAGGATGCACAGGTGTTCATTCATACCCATGCTGGCAGTGACATTTGTGCCAGTCAAGATGCAACACACAGCTGCTACGCCCCTGCAGATGCGCAGGCGTACATTTTGGCTCCATGCACACTAGTGCTTTTTTTTTTTTTTTTAGCTGGCAAAAAAACCTCTACAAAAACCATTTTATTTCTACTCCTAGATGCTGAAGCTCAAAAATGCTAATAGCCTAAAGTAGTGTGCATGGACACATAGGATAACACTATTTAGCTTCTAGGAGCAGAAAAAATTGCTGATAGCAGCTACTAGACGCTTAAAATATGCTATAGTTCATGGAGCCTAAACGTGGTTCTAAACTCAAAATGTTTTTACCTTAAACTGGTAGTAAACCTACTTTGTATTAGCTATAGGTAAGCTTACAATAAAGCTTACCTGGAGGTAAAATGAATATCTCCTAAACGTGCACCGTGTAGGAGATAATCAAGTTTTTTGTTTTGTTTTTGCAGCCGGCACATGCACTGTGAACGGCATACCCATGTCATTCTTTCAGTGCACGAGCTCGTGTCACGAGACTTCTGTGCACATGCATGGGAGTGACGTCATCATGGCACAGCCAGGCAGATGGCTGGGGCACGCGAAACCGGAAGGAAGACTGGGTGAAGATGGAAGTCTCTACAGTGTTATGTCTTTAACTTGCAGGGGATTTTATTTTTATATATATATATATATATATATATATATATATATATATATATATATATATATATATATATATATATATATATATGAGACGCGGTTTACTACTACTTTAATGCATTCTTTGCGTTAAGGTCAAAACCGGCTACAATCCCCCAAACCATTTAACACCTATCACTTCTCCAGCGTCATCCTGGCACCAATTTCCTCTTTTCCTGGATTCACAGGAGACACTGCGAACAGTGTCGGTCAATGACTTGCCAGTGTTGTGTGCCTCTATGGATCCACACTGCCCAGTTAGGCAGCATGCATGAGTTCCCCATAGCACACAGCTTGCTGGAGGCACCAGGAGGAAGGAGTGGGCAGGGCACTTTCAGAAGAGGAGGTAAGGGACTGCTCTGTGCATATTGTTGCACAGAACAGGTAAGCATAACATTTTTATAAAGAAAATGACCTTTATCATCGCTGTAAATTCAGATTTTCATTTGGCTTCTGTTAAGGCTGGTAGTGCCCACAGGGTAACCCACTGCTGTAATTTTGGCCGATAGCTGCCATCAATTTCCCTCTACATTACAAATGTAGAGGGAACTGTGACCGCTAACACCCAATCAGATTGTAGGTTACTCTTGTTTGGTCAGTTATAGGTGAGTTAAGGCTCCTATTGGTCATACTTCCCCATCTTATAATAATCCCACTACTAATATATTCTTTTGTGCATGTTATCAGTGGCACCGATGGTACCTAGTTTTTACTAGTTTCATGCTTTTTATTTATCTGCTCCATTAGTCACACAGCTGTCATCATGCTTTGTCAGTCATCCTCATCCTCCTTCCTGTTATGGTGGCTAATTTGCTGTTTGGTGAGGTTTGTATAAAGATGACAATTTTCCCACAAGTGTTAGTATGTTACACATCTCTCTTGTATACAGTGGGTTGTTGTCATGATATACATTCTACTCGGTAGCCTTAATGGTTGTATGCACCCAAAGTGGATCCAATATCAGGTAAATTATATCATTTGATGTACAAACATGCTGTCTAATGTGTCAGTGTAACAGAAAAGGCATTTCTTACCTCTTGCAAAGATCACAGTGCTGCTTCTGATAATGTCTTCATCTGCTTTATTCTCAATAAGGACAGAGCCATCTTTGTTTAGGCATCAGCCAGGGTCATCATCTACTTCCTGGACTGAGATGCTGCTCAGAGATGACACAGTCATGTAATTCTGGTTCTTGGCTGTTTTTACAAATGTCTGACGCATATCAACCCCTGCAGCATCTTCTTACCCTGGGACTTGCTACAAAATTACAATATTGTAGTCTGATTAGAAGAGAAAAGGAGGAGATGCTCCTACCTACCTGCAGCAGGCTGATGGCTTTGTCACTGGATTGGAGAATCAGTGGGACTTTCTAATGATAAAAGGTGGAACTTTTCTGATAAGACACTGGGTTGCTGTATATTGTGACATGTCAGGACATTATTCATGCAGAGTTGTAAATGTGTAGATAGATCCTCTTCGCGTGTGATGTCTGTTTTACAAAGGTGGCAAAGACATTGGCTCCATCTGGCCTCATCCATACAGCACAGGAGAACCAAATTAATTCCTTCCCAGGGTCTACATGGAGTTTGTTCATCAGGATTTTTCCTCACATAATCCAAGAATGCACTAGTAGATTTAAAAAATTATAAATATATTGTCTTAAGTGTATGTCTTATGATGGTGGTGAGATTTGATTTTAAGGTCTTCTGTTCTGTGTTCTGAAAAGAGCTGAGTACTATGCCATCATTTGGGAAGCCAATATAATAATGCTTTTGTCTTATTTCAGAGCCTGTTTTTCCAATGGCCACCAGTTTTGTCATCACATCATGAGATCAAGCCCCCGTAGGCCACTTATTCTGAAAAGGCGCAAGTTAACCCTAACGCAAAAAGATGGCGCCTGCAGCACGGGGACACCAGAACAAAGACTGGCCGCCGTGAGCAATTTTGGAGAACAACATGGACAGAACTCTGTTCCTAGTACAGATGTAAACCCCGCACAGAACCTTGTTCATAAGACAGGGGTGACTGCAAGACCTGACACAAGTCCAGACAAGCAGATGGTGGTATCCTCTACCACAGAACAGAACCACTCCTCTGAATCCATCTTGAGTCCTAACCAAGATCAGAACTCCACTGTGGAAATCCCAGCATCCTGTGTTCCTCAGTCACCTTGTAGTAGCATAAAAGCTACATCCTCTGAGATAAAAATAATGGGTCATCCCACCATTCCAGACACTCAGCTTGTGGTCCTTCCTGCAAATTCTGATATGGAGAGTATTATTCAGGCTTTAACTGCCCGAGGCCGAGAGAGGGGTGGACCTAACAAATTTATCCTCATCAGCGGGAGTCCTTCGTTTCATGCTCAGGCTGAGAAGCTGGGCTTCCAAAGTAAGGAGGAAGAGGTGGCCACTCTGCAGATCGAGGCTCTAGCATCCAGCCAGCCAGTTGTAGAGGAAGACAAGAAAGGTATGCAAGCTATATTCAGATTTTTAGGCCATGTTACATCTTGTCAGTGCTGTACCACAATACAAGTGTGGTGCAATTCATTTCAGTCACTCCTTTTCAAGAACGTGCCTTGCAGTACAAAACCTACATTGCGGTGTGCTATCAAAAATGGTGCACGCATCTTTCTTTGGCAGCACAACACAGATGTTGGCAAGGTGCACTGAGTTGCCATTCAAATGAATGGTGACACACCACACTAACATGCCTAACGTGCATTGTGGCAAAGTGTTACTGCAACCACCTCGTGTGAATGAGCCCTTAACATAGTAATCTTTTTTTTTTTTTTTTTTTTTAAACAAAGGTGTAACTTTTATTTTTTACAATAAAATTTTTTTTTTTTTTTTGTTTTATAAGATTTTTTTCATCACATAGGGGGCAAAGTTCACAAAGGGTGGTGGATTCTCTTTATTGACACATCCAAGGTCTAAAAAACCCTGCATGTCTCCCCTGTACTACACTGAACGTAAAGCAGTGCACACCGCATTACATTTAGTGAATATCTCAACGGGGACCCAGAAGTGACATCATAACGTCATTTCTGGGTCAGGGCAAGAAGGGAAGGGGAGAGGACGTGGCCACTCTCCTCACACCACTCTAGCTGACAGCGGTGAGCCAGGCCCGCAGATGGGCAAGCGGAACCCAGGAGATGGTGGGCGGGGGGAGGTTCACACGAGGGGCTGGCACTGTGTGGAAGCAATCTGCGTCAGCGCTGCTGCCGATTGCTTCCACCTGACAAATGAGCCTGCTGCTTGGCTCAAGGTAGGAAGACAAAAATAGAAAAAAAAAAACTACCTACATGTCCCGGGCGATAATTAAAAAAAAAAAATAAAAATAAATATATATATATATATATATATATATATATATATATATATATATATATATTATTTTTTTTTTTTTTTTTTTTTTTTTTTTTTTCACCTTGTTTCTTTTCATTTCACTCAACTTGTTTTTCTTCATTTCTCTTTAGTTATTCATTTTTGATTTTTTTTTTTTTTGTTTCTGTTGTGTTCCCCACATCACCTGTGGTGCGTACACGTGTGTTCATGGCCAATGATGCTACATATAGCTCTTGGACGGTTTGTTCTCTAAGCTCTGTGAGCAAGCCCCCTATGGGCTGGGCGAAATGTGTCAGTGGGCTTGGCCGGCCAGAGTGACTGCTGAGTCCACTCACTACGCACTGTTTCTCTCTGACTTCTGGGAATTTGTTTGAATGTCGTACATCTTCATACTGAAAGGAAATCCCATCTTGTTTGTCAGAATGGATGTCCCCATTGAAAAGATTTCCCCTCATATCTTGTCTTGATGACAATGGTGACTTTGAGGCTTAGTTCACATGACATGCAAGTAGGCTCCATTGGGCTTCTGGAGAACCCTTTAACTGCACCACATTTTAGCCTTGTTTCCGGTCCTCACTTGAGGACGGCACTGACCAATCAGAAGCCATGTAGACAGTACTGTCATCCCTGCAAGGAGAGGAGAGAAAGCTGCAGGGATTTCAAATACCCAGGCCTGTGAAGCGGATTTGTCCCCTCTCCTTGCAGAGATGACAGTTCAGGCTAGAGAGCTTTTGATTGGTGAGCACTGTTTGTGACGGTACTCACCAATCAAAAGCCCTCTAGCCTGAACTGTCATCCCTGCAAATCCCCGCCACTTTCTCTCCTCTCCTACAGCTGAGAATATGGAGCGTCTGCCAACAGGTATACATTCCCACTCTCTGCTGCGGGAAACCTCCCTGCACTGCTCCTGTGTGAAGTTGGGCTATGACGAGCCTGGGTTCACACAGAAGCAGTGGGGAAACTGCATGAATTTGGACATCGCATTCCTGTTCAAATCACATGCTATTCTTTGTGGTGCAATTTGCGTCCATACTGTTTTGTATTGACGCAAAGTATCGGTACTCGGTATTGGCAAGCACTTGACCGAAAGTATTGGTACTTGTATTCGGCGGTCAAAAAAGGGTATCTGTGCATCCCCAATGTAAGATATGATACTGAAAGTATTTTGTTTATATCTATGCAAAAAATGTAAAAAAACATTCTGTTGATCCTGCCAGGTATCTTGTAAGCTGATAGCTTTCTGTGATGCACTGAAATCACAAGCAATGTTTTCAGCCTTGCAGAGATCCTCTGTGTACTACAGAACCTATGTTATGGAGAAGGGAGAGGTGTTCTGTAGTCCTGTCCCAGAATCACAATACTGCTCCACCTTTCATAAAGTACAGTGAGTATTGATGACCCCAGGACAGTAAATGTGTAACTGGCAAATTCACCAGGTAAAAATAAAGAACAAATGGGGGAAAAAAAAAAGAAAACTAATGCAGCTACATAATCTAAGGACTGGTAAGCTGCAATACATTACATTTTTGTTTTATTCCTGAATGTTACAGAAGTTGCAGTTTTTTAAGTAAGGTCCTTTTGTGAGAAAATGTTAACCCTTCCTTTCTTCCCCCCCCCCCCCCCCCCCCTCAGTGGTGCAGGTTGACTCCGAGGAACTGAACATCAGCCTGACAAACATACAGTGGCTGGGTAAGATGACCTCGGACGGACTGGGATCACGCAGTATGACACCAGAACCTGAGGAGAAGGAAAATCTCACTCCTGCAGTAGATGGTATCAAGGTGAATATTTGAGGCGGATGCTTTTTGAGTGTAACAGCAATACCAATGTGACCCCAAGCATATCCTATAATCCTATAAAGCCAGTCTCCAGGATATTTTTTTCCCCCTTCATCTTTCAGGACAGCACCTTGAGAGACCTCGGCTCCTCCCCACTTGAGGAAACACCTCCACCCTAAACAAAAAGCCTATCACTCCCCTCCGACCTCAGTTCTGGTGTTTCATCCAGTGGGGAGACATCTCTAGGAAGCCTCTCAGGTGCTGTCAGGGGACAGCAGGACCTGAGTTTTGGAGTGGGTCCTGGAGGACTCAGTGCAGCGGGGAGTGAAGGCTGGAGAGCCGGCTGCAATCCTCCCCTGAAGTGCTGCAGGGGCAGAAGGAGTGAACCCTGGGTGACAGGGTAGAACACTGACCTGCCGGCTGCCCCCGGCCCCCTCCGGTGAGTTGTGGGTGTCGTGGCGGCCTCGGTGGGATCGGGGAGGAGTCCCGCTCCTTCCCATGCTGGCTGTCAGAGGAGCACGCTGGACCGGATGTCGAGGGACAGCAATTCCTGCGGAAGGGGCGGGGCTTCTTCCGGGGTCGCGGCTTCCGGCTGCTGCCCTATACACTGGGGCCGGCGGAAATGGCGGTGCGTCACGGGATAGAGCCTGGGGAACAGGCTACCACGTGAACTGGCGACCACCCTCCTGCCAATGTCGGGCGCAGAGGGTCCGGGACCAGGCAAGGCCTGAACCAGCCAGACCCAGGTAAGGTGACTCAGAGGAGTCCTCCCCTACCTGTGGGCCCCTAGCTCCTGGGGTGTTCCCAGGCCCTCTTGTGGTCAGAGGGTCTAGGGCAGGGGGGGGGCCTGTCCGGGGAGAGTTAGGCCCTGCCAGGGAATGGGGGGGGGGGGGGTAAAAACAGGTGGGTAATAGGCTCTCTTTCTTATTAGGGGCAATCTACGATACACTGGACATTAAGGAAGAGGTTAAACCTCTATCCTTGCACGATTAAATGTACCAGGGTATGGAGGAGCAGAAGCGTAGGGTATTCCCCATGCACAAGGTTTTGGTTGACACCATAAGGAAGGAATGGCAGGATCCAGAGAGGAAGCCCTTCTTTTCCAAATCACTTAAATGGAGATTTCCGTTCAGTAAGGACCCTTTAGCCTTATGGAACAAGAATCCTAAACTGGACGCAGCCTTTTCCCAGACGGCCAGGAAAATGGATCTGGCCTTTAAGGATATGGGGGTTTTGCCAGACCTATTGGACAGGAGAGCTGAATCCCTCCTTAAAAAGCCGTGGGATTCAACCCTGTTGAATTTAAAACCAGCCATGGCCACGACTGTAGTAGCCAGAAACATGGAATACTGGCTGACACAGTTACAAGCTCACATTGTGGCCGATTCCCCTAAAGACAAAATTCTTGCATCGTTTGAGACACTGCTGCAGGGAGTGGAGTACATCGCGGATGCATCCGCAGAGTCGGTGAGATTGGGGGCTAGGTCAGCGGCTCTAACCAACTCAGCCCGTAGGGCCCTGTGGCTTAAAACGTGGCAGGGGGACATCACGTCTAAAATTTATGTGGCATCCCCTGTTTGGGCCGGGATTAGAGTCGGTGTTGGGCTGTACGGCGGACAGAAAAAAGGCCTTCCCCCTGAAGCGAAAGTTACAGGATCTAGGGGCTAGGAGATTTTGTCCCCCAAAGAGACAGAGCCCTAGGCCTACAGATTCATTTTGAATCTGAGACCCCTAAATGAGTCCATACGTTACAAAAGATTCCAGATGGACTCGATCTTTACGATCAGAGCCCTCCTTCCACCAGGGGCATTCCTGGCCTCCATCGACTCAAAGATGCATATCTGCACGTGCCTATCGCAGAGGCATTCCAGCGTTTCCTCAGGTTGGCAGTTCAGAGCACAGCAGGGACGCACCATCTACAGTTCCGGGCCTTGCAGTTCGGACTCTCCTCCTCACCAAGAATTTTCACCAAGGTCCTGTCCGAAGCGTTAGTTCCTATTCGGCTGAAGGGAATTGCAGTAGTGGCCTATCTGGATGACATGCTTCTATTTGCGGGCTCGGAAGTCCAACTTGTGCTGGACGTGGCAGTGGTGAGGAGACACTTGGAGAGACTGGGTTGGCTGCTGAACTTGGACAAATCCTGCCTAGTTCCTTCCCAAAGATTTACCTATTTAGGGTACATTCTGGATTCTACAGGGCAGAAGACCATGCTAACCTCAGAAAAGCTTGCCAAGCTAGACTGGGGGATCAGGCTGTTGCTGGGAAGCCATGGCATAACCGTGAGGCAGGCTATGTCGGTGTTGGGACTGTTACCTTCATCCATCCCGGCAGTTCAGTGGGCAGGGCTGCATCTTCGTCCCCTTCAACTTTTCATTCTGAGAGTCTGGGACAGGCAGGTACGGTCCCTAGATACCCGAATTCTTATTCCCTCCAGAGTAAAATGATCCCTGTGGTGGTGGAGAAAGACAGCCAATGTGACTCAGGGTCTGTTATGGAGTTTCCCAGTGGTCAAGGAGATCACGACGGATGCCAGTGCCCAAGGTTGGGGGGCCTACCTAGGGGACTCGGTGGTTCAGGGAGCGTGGTCTCCAGTAGAAAAGGGGGAATCCTCAAACTGGAGGGAGTTAAGAGCGATATTGGAAGCGCTCCGCTCCTTCCAGAACATGATCAGGGGCCAGCATGTCTGCGTCCTGTCAGACAATGCAACAGCAGTAGCCTACATAAACAGACAGGGAGGAACAAGGAGCAGGTCTCTCTGGACCCTGGCGGCAGTGGTTCTGTCTTGGGCGTAAAGAAATCTTGCCTCCTTATCAGCCGTTCACCTAAAAGGGGAATTGAATCAGGTAGCCGACTTTCTGAGCAGAAGACAACTCAGAGAGTCGGAATGAGTCCTAAATGGAGAGGTGTACCAGGCCATTGTAAAGAAGTGGGGATCCCCAGACATAGACCTCTTCGCGTCAGGGAGGAACAACAAGGTCCCGAGATTCTTTTCCTTAAACTGGTGGGACGGGACGCGGGCAGTAGATGCGTTGGGACAGAGGTGGTACTGAGGAAGTTCAGGTCGGAGAGAACTTCTCTCATCCTGATTGCTCTGTATTGGCCCCGGAGGGTGTGGTTCGCAACATTGAGGGCCTTAGCCACGCGGCCGTCCTGGGTATTGCCTCCGCGGAAGGATTTACTGTCGCAGGGCCCGGTCCTATGTCACAGGGTAGAGAGGCTGAAACTGACGGCTTGGTTTCTGAGCAGCAACTCCTGTTAGCAAAGGGGCTCTCAGCCAGGCTGGTGGCTACGCTGCTGGCTAGCAGAAAAACATAAACCCAAGCCATTTACAGGAAGGTTTGGAGTCCCTTTAGAGAATGGTGCTACAGGGCCTCAGTGGACACCCATAGCCTAGTGTCAGTCCTTCAATTCTTGCAGGCGGGGGTCGATAAGGGGCTTGTGATCAGCACACTCAAAAGCCAGATTTCGGCCCTTAGTGTGTTTCTGTAAAGCCCTTTTAGCTAAGGGGACTGGTAATCAGGTTCTTTAGAGCTCTGACAAGACAGAGACCTCCTGGGAATAGGCAATTCCCGATGTGGGATTTGACAAAAGTGCTCAGGGTATTGATGGAGCCCCCGTTTGAGCCCCTGGGGTCCTGCTCGCTAAGGGATCTCACACTTAAAACCGTTTTTTTTGGTGGCAGTCACCACAGCAAGGAGGGTGTGTGAACTGGAAGCCCTGTCGGTCAGGACACCTTACTTGCAAATTTTTCCGAATAGGGTGGTGTTCAGAACGGACCCATCCTTCGTTCCGAAGGTGGCCCAAAAGTTTGAGGGAACAGGATATAGTTTTGCCCTCATTTTTTTCCTAACCCGGTAGGGGAAAGTCAGGAGAAATGTCATTTGTTAGATGTAAGAAGGTGTGTGCTACTTTACCTAGAGAGGACTAAAGAATTTCGAAGCACATAGTCATTTTTTATTTCCTTTGCGGGGGCGAGAAAAGGGAAAAGAGCCTCCAGGCGAACAGTAGCTAGATGGTTAAAACTAGCAATTGAACAAGCATACCGAGCCGAAGGTCTAGAAGGAATCGGGGCGCATTCCACACGAGCCATAGCGGCAACTCAAGCTGAACTGGCAGGAGCCTCCCCGGAACAGATTTGTAGGGCAGCAACCTGGTCCAGTCACGGGACGTTTGTAAAACATTACAGACTTGACCTGGTCTCGGTGCAGAAGCAGGTCTTTGGACGTGAGGTACTGCAAGCGGTCAGCCTGTCCGAGGGGTAAGTACTCGCTTATCCTCTCAAGGTGCTGTCCTGAAAGACGAAGGGGGAAAATCAAGTTGCACTTACGGTAATGCCTTTTCCAGTAGTCTCAGGACAGCACCAATTACCCACCCTTTATTGCAGAATATTGTATGAGATGTCTTATAGTTGTCTTGTTGTCACATATTATGTCTCCCCAGGTGACCGGAAGTACGTTGTCAAGAACTGAGGTCGGAGGGGAGTGATAGGCTTTTTGTTTAGGGTGGAGGTGTTTCCTCAAGTGGCAATTGACCTGGAGGATTTGGATGAATACAACTTTCTTCACCAGATAAGCACAGAAAAAAACACCTTGCAGGATGGATTAGAAGGGGGTTAGAAGTAGGGACAAAATTATCCTCTAATATGGCTTTAATTTTTTTAATTTTTAAACTTTCTGATTTGGACATAGTTTTACCTGTTTTTTCGTTTCCGAAACCCTTGCTATGGCTGGTTACAGGGATGAAGGGCATATGTGTTGTGCTGGATATTACAATAAACCTCTGTGTGCCCAAACTGTGTGGTGACAGGGGAGTTCTGGACTGTCTGAGTTGTATAAACTGCCCATCAAATTAGATGTGCACTCATAGGGGAAAAACAGTAAGGGATCTGCCTGCACTGCACTGGTCTATTGAAGACTTCACAAGGCTGTTACTTGAGTGTTTGTCCTGTGTAACGGAGACAGCAGCTTCAGCTGGTTATATGAAATGGAAATAAGGGGCCAGGGGTGTGTTTTCAGTGACCTATCAGATTGATATCGGTTACAGGAGGCGCTGTTGAATACAGACCATGGTAAGCCACAAGATGTCTATTGTGAAGAAACCTTTACTATTTTGCCTGGAGTTCAGCTTAAAAGAAAAATGATGAGAACTATCTGTGTTATCCCCATCAGAAACTACCTGCCATTTTCTAACCTTTTCTAAAGCTTTCCTTTTGTTCTGCGACTGTTGCACCCCAAGAATGTTTTGGATTTTTTAGCATTTACTTCTCTCCATCAGATGGAAGAGGAAATCGCAGAGCCAACTTCCACTCAGCCATGGCACGTCTCCATCTCCGAGCGTCCTCCGTACTCCTACATGGCACTCATCCAGTTTGCCATTAACAGCACACCGAACAAACGCATGACATTGAAAGACATCTACACCTGGATTGAGGATCACTTCCCTTACTTCAAATTTGTGGCCAAGCCTGGTTGGAAGGTGAAAAAAATGTTCAGAAGCTACTGGTAGAACAATACAAACACCAGCTTCATTTAGCTGCAAACTGCTTTTGTATTTCAGTGTATTTGCTAAAAATTAGTGTTTTTGCCACTCCTTTTTCTATAGACAGTTGAACGTACTTGGTTAGTCTGGTCTATGGTGTCCATTTTGGGGCAACCCTCTGCCCTATATAAGTCTTAAAGCGCTATTAAACCCAAAGCCAGAAATTAATATATTGCAGCTTAACAATCATTAGACTGTGATGGCTGTTGCATTAGTTTTCTTTTTTTAGGCTTTTATTTCCTAGGGATCTGGGCAATAACTCGCCTCCTGTACTCAAGTGCTTGCACGTTTGGACAGCAACATTGTCAGTCTGAGAGAGGGAGAGTGTTTGGATGTACCAGCAGATTTAGATACACTAACAAAATGAAGCCAAACTCCAGCTCACACTGCAATTTGAGATAAAGATTTTACATAAAGTTGATCATTGTAAGCATCCTTGTCAGTGGTAAATGGTTTGCCTCAGATAACCAGATGACAATAAAGAAAACAAATGCAGCCATCACATATAAGATGGTTAGCTGCTATGTTTGCTTGTGGGTTCAATACAACTTTATATCTATCCTACATTTATCCATTCTGGTAACGGCATGTCTTCTACTCTACAACTAAACACTGCTCTTCCATTTTACTCCTAAATTAAAACCATTTATTAGAAAAATATGTGGTCCTTTTGCTGACCTCCTAAAGATGCTTCATTGCTCATCTAGGACCAGTGTGCAGCGAGTAAAGGTGATGGAGGACAGAAGATGGCAAGGAGGCAAGACTTTGGCCTACACAATTTTACTTGCTGGTTTTAAAGACCAGTCACCCCATGAATAGCCATTTTTGGCAAATTAAGTAGGTGTCAGTTGCCTTTTCTAACATTACACTCCACACAAAGCTACTAGTTTAGATTTTAGTAGCTGTGAACAATGGTTTCTTCTTCTTCTCTAGGACTAAAGTGAGCACCTTCAGTATCTTACCATTTGCAAGCCGACAGGTGCCCTTCATTCACAGTTATTTAAAATGAATATCCCTGAATCATTCTTTCCACAGAATTCCATCCGCCACAACCTCTCCTTACATGACATGTTTGTGCGTGAAAGCCCTTCCAACAATAAAATCTCTTACTGGACCATCCACCCCCAGGCCAATCGCTGCTTAACCCTCGACCAGGTCTTCAAGGTGAGTTCACAAAAACCCTTCTGACATTAGGATGAAGTACAGCTCTATCATAAAATAGACTGAAAAAAAAAAACTTGTAAAAGACAGTTTATACTCTACACACTATACTATGCTTTCTTGCCATCTGTGCCTCCAATCTTCCCTCTAGCAGAGTCACACAGTCAACAAATCTCCATGTGTCGGGTGCATACATTTCCTCAGCCAGCATACCTCTGCAAGACAGCAAAGCTCAGAGGCACAGGCAATAGGTTAGATTAAGGACAAGTACCTCTTCTTTTAGGCCCTGATCACACTACACGTAGCTGGAACTTGTGGTCCTGCTTGTGATTGCACAATTGTGGAAACGTATCGCGCATAGGGCAGCCTATTCACTTGAATGGACTGCCCTACGTACGATTGTTCCAAAGAAGCTAAGGGACCAAATTTTGGTCCTGAGCCAGGAGCAATCGTTGCACTCGTATTTTGTTGTGTGACAGTCGTGGCAAAATTGCACTGCATTTGGGGTGCCAGTCAACATGAATGACACACAAACATGCATTCTGCCACAATTTAGAACCATGGGCAGAATCGCATCAATTCTGCCCGCAATTCCAAATCGCCTATATGTGATTGAGGCCTTTATAGGATCTTTTTGGTTTTTGCAACAGTCACTTTAACAAAATGTTGTAAACATCAACCACGGGATGCTATAAAAATGTAAAGGTCAAAACTTACACTCGCTCACTAGTAATTCTGCCTCTCTAATACCTATGTGTCCCCTCCTCAGCCCTACCCATGCTAATTTAAATCATGAGAGGGAGATTGCAAGATACATCATCATGCCTGATGCCTATGGCAACTCCGATGAGTTTGTAATTTGGCTTTAACCATCAACCAAAGCCAGACTTCCCTTCACTCTTGCACAATTGTACCGGTTCCTCTCCTGGAATGAAATTGCTTACTCTGATTCCACTGCAAACTGCGAGCTTCTCACAATGTGTATTAGAAGCTGCTGCATGTCGAGCTTGCCTCCATTCCTTCTGGAGGATATCCTGCAATGTTTAGCCCTTTCCTCCCTAGCTTGACTGTCCCTTGCCCACCCCTTTTTTTATTCTTTTGGATTGCAGTTCTTTCAATCTTGAAAGCTGCGAGTTACATGTGGATCTTATTCATTGTGATTATCTAGTCCCACATGCAAAAACATCTGTCTAAAAATGCCCACTCCTGACTGACATCCTCTTATGAAGGCATTTTGCATGACCCCTACCAAGAGGCAGCACACTATTTGTATTAGGGCCAAGGGCTCTTTAGAGTATTGAGGCAGGGTGCCTTAATGAGTTCAAGAGCACCCCGCTGTCCCTCCCAACAGCTATATCTGTCTTAATTGCATAGAGAAGGACAGAGACCCAGTGATTTCACTGCATCTAAAATAAGGTATGTAATGAACATGGAAAGGTTTTATTTAAATTCTAAATTGGCATGCTAAAGTATGGGGGGGGCAGGCAAACCTTTTTAAACTTCATCTTTAAGCTCGAATTCCATTAAGTGGTCTAATCTGTTTTCTCTATGATGTTAGTGTGTGACAGACTGACTTTATTTGCTGCTTGTAGTATTTTACACATAATGCTGCATACCTGAAATTAGATCAGGCGTTTATCATCTATTAAGTGCTTTTCAATGCAGAAACGTTTCTGGAAGAGTCAAAGTGCCTGCCAGATTTTTAATGCTAGCTGGGACTCTGTTACAGAGATTTTCCCTCACTTCCTGTCCTGCTGACTAGGGTTTTACCAGGCAAGAAGTAAGGGAAAATCTGCAACAGGGACAAACTGCAAGGAAAATCTGACAAAGGTTCTAGCTTGCTCACTACTCTGCTAAGCATTTTAAAACCTCAGCAGGACAGGAAGTGAGGGGAAATCTCTCTAACGAAGCCCTGGATAGCAGTGAAAACCTGACAGGCGTTCCATCCCATCCCTACTGCACCCAAAGCTAAGAAATAACTTGGGCTAAAGTCCAACCAATCTGTAAAATTGGTCGCATCTAGAATGACAGAATACGGTTTCATTGTCCATGAATTGAGACTTTGGCTTGCTGCTGAATAAGAGCTTTTGCAAATGGTTTTGTTAACCTTTCTGAATATTGTTTTTCGAATGGTTCAATGTGCGCACTGAACTCCCGCAGGCCTCCAGTACCACCTCATCTGTGTGCAGCGAACCTGTGAGTACCTGTGTAAGCGTTTGCTTTATTGTATTTGTTGTGTGTGGTGTTTTTTTTTTTTTGTTTAATTTCCGCCCCCTTTTCAGACTAGAGACTAGCTGTAGAAATGCATAAAAATTTAATCAGCATTTTCTGCCATCTTAGCCAGCAAATTTGATCCTTGATGAACCTTTTTCCTCACATTTTTTATTTAAAAAAGATCATTGCTGTGCTGGGCAAGAGCAGTGGGTGAGACGCTGGAAAAATGTATATAATTGAGAGGGGGGTAATTGCAAGAATATTGTCACTACTTCCTCGTAGCTGGAAGATTGATTCCAATCTTCTGCCTAAAAATATCAAGTTTCAGATGAGGTTATAATTAAATGTCGCAGCTCAAATCCAAAACTCCCATTTCAGTTTTTGGCAAATAGTGGAGAATTAAACCACCTAATTGAAGAAAAAAGGAGTCCACATTTGATTATTAAGGTTGAGTTCTAGTCTTCTGCATCAGGAGGGTTAGAACACCCCAAACGGATGGAGACCCTCCCAAACATCAGGGAGTTGTGCTGCTGGAATTACTAGGCACTAACAGAAGCCAGCTGATGGATCAGCCTAGCATAATCTATAACTAAAATCATGTTTGGACTAATTTTTAAAAGCAAATATAATTATTTTTTTCTCACATTGACAATATCCTCAAAACTTAAAATTTAAATACATAAAATTAGGAAAACTTGAAATATTGGATATTATGTAGTCTTCTCTCCACCCAGCAGGTGGAGCTATAGTCTCCTTTTAATATCTTTCACATTGTATACCTTTTCAGAAGTCAATGGGTCATCACAGCCCTGATTCCTCGCTTTTCAGATGGTTTAGTTTGAGGTTTCAATAAGAGAGCAGGAAACTCCATAGCAGGCTGTTGTGCTCACAGTGCTATGGGAATCCCTTCATAAACAAGACAAACAGGATAGCTAGTGTGAAGGATAGAATATTACACCCTGATATAAGACTGAAAAGGGGAGATAGACTAAAACTAGAGCATGTAAAATCTGGTGTAGCTGTGCATAGAAGCTGTCTGGCTATCAACTTCAGCTTTTTCAATTAAGCTTTGGCAATAAAACCTGGAAGCGGATTAGTTTCTGTGCAGATTTGCACTAGATCGTGCACTGTCCAGCGTTAGTAAATAACCCCCAAAGTGTATCTAAATCAAACTGGTTTTAGTTTAGATAAAGATCTGTGATCCGTACCTGTCTTCAAAAAAGCACAGGGCTCTAAACATGAGTATCATTCAATAAAGTGTTCAGCCCTGTTAAGCCGCAACCTGTCTAAAACGCCAGAATGGACGCACTGTTCCTAGATGGCCCCGAGTGCTGAGGGCCTTGTATGTAGAAGAAAGGGAATAGTGGTATTTTTCTATACTTGCTGAAAATTTTTGTTCTAGATATGCTTTGTTTAAACACTAAAATTACATATTTCCTTCCATTCCCCCCCCCCCCACCTTTTATCGTACATGTACGATCTTTATCTCCATTATGATAGTTTGTACTGCCACCTTTTTAGGTGCTTGAACACTGGAAATGAAAGTGAAAATCCCCTCATAGGCATAACTTGTTGGGCAGTGTTTCAGTTTTGTTGGTGTCTTAGGTGATGGTCATGCCTGTACAGCCTCTGCACAAAAACATAGCTAGCTTCTCACCGGTTCCATCTAATTTTGGGAGACTAGCTCTTTCTAGGTCCATTTTCCTACAGCTCTTCTAGGCTCAGAGGAATGGTACCCGGACCCTGCACTGGGCATGCTGGGACAGAATGGGACCCTGCACAATGCTATATTGTTGTGTGGACCAGTAAGGTGCTACACAGGTCCCGGGCACTGATCCGCAGCTGGAAAGTTGAGTCAATCTTATGGTTGAAGTGTTGGTCAGTGGAATTGCTCTGTAAAAAGTATGTGGAGCATTTACCTTTTGAAGGGGAATGTTTTTGTTTTTTCCCAGCTTTGGATAAGTGCTGAAGATTGCTACCTTTTGATTAGTGTGTTTTCCAGTCTGTTTGGGGTTCTATCCTATTCTAGTTTAGTTTGAGTTCTGCTGGTTTGTTTCCCTCCCCTCATATTCAGTGATTTGGGACATCCCTGTTGAAAAAGAGGAAGATGCCCTGTGTCCTGGGATGTACGATAAAGAAAAGGATTTTTTTGATTTAACTGTAAAATCCTTTTCTTAGAGTAAATCACAGAAGTTTGGGTTCTCATTCCCTCTGCATTGTGATTTGTGGCTTGCTACAAAAAGCTGAAGCATTGCCTATGGGAGGGGGAGGGGCTATGCATAGTTGGGGGTTTCCTGCCTCCCCAACCCCCTTCCTCTGAAAGACTGACACCCCAACTGGGTATCTCTGCCAAAGTACAGCATCTTCCACTTTGGTGCCAGATTATAGCAAATGTACCCCAAGCATCTGACAGAACCAAACAGCACAACAGTTATACACAAAAGCCTTCCCGCTGGACAGGTATGGCCCATATTAGAAGTCCCAGGAGAAGTTTACATTAAACACGAGTATACAATGGATTCATACCCAGCATCTAGCAGTATGGACTTTGGAGGTGATTAAACAAAGTGAGAGCTGATCACCGAAAGTAATTCCAGCTAGCAGTAGTTGATGCCAGGTAACAGAAAATAAAGTTTCTCAACCCCACATATGCTGGAATCCCCCCCCCCCCCCCATATAACACCACTTCAGGATAATAGTTCCATTAGGCACAATATGCCAAGGGATCCCAGAAACAGTCCCTCCAGCCCTAATTGCATGGAAAGTGTAGCCAGTATAATTCACGGCCAGCCAGGTACCCAGGGAAGTAAGCCCAAGTCACTGTGGTTTCCATGACATACTTCAAGAAAAGGATTTTACAGGTGAACCACAAATCTCCGTGTGTGTTGTTGTGTTTTTTTTTTGTTTGTTTTTTTTTGGGGGGGGGGGGGGTTCTATGCATGTTGGTGGTGTGGGGACAGTTATGTATTTACCTCTGGAATCCCTTAATAAATTGAGATCCGTTCCCATTTCAGAAAAGATCAATCCCGGATCTTAGCAGGAGCTCACAGACTGCAGTCATAGCCACTAAAGGTAAGTTCTTATTACTATTAACTGGACTCCTATAAGGGGAGCTGTATCCAATATTATTTATTTTTTCTCTTTGTAATTATGTGAATTAAAGATCACTCTGTCTTTGTGATTTAATGTACGTGAAGTGGGCATATTTTATTTTATATTTCCTCATTCTATAGAGAGACTGCTTATTAGTACTATGATTTTGATCTAGATGCTACTTCAGGTACGATTTGTAAATTGCATCACATATCTGAAGTGACCTGGGACTAAAACCCATTTTTTTTTTTTTGTTTTTTATTTTTTTAATGTTATGCAGTCAGGTGACATAACAAGGGATGTTTTGTGTGTGTTTTTTTTTTTTTTTTTTTTTGTTTTTTTTTTTGTGTTTTACAAATTATATCAAGCCCTGTGCGCTGGCAGGCTGCTACAGATCTGGACTGCTGCTCTCCTGTATAGATCTCTGGCAGTCTAGCACACCCTGTGCTCAGTACTCCATTCAAGATCCGTTGCAATCACTGAGCAGCATTAAGTGGGACACACTGCAGGAGTGTGTTGGACTAAATCTCTGGCGTTTTTCTAGCACAGGGTACTCCTCTATGTATTGCCCTCCAATATACTGTACTTCTTTAGTATTCTTTGTTATATCCCTAACCTTGGTAATCTTAGAGACATTATGATGACAGAAAAAGACCAAGTGGGCTGTCAAGGCTTTCCTACCTCTCTTGCTTACACAGAAAATTCTTGTATTATGGAACTTGTAGATATTTTTTTTTTTTCTCCTGCTTTAAAGCTCCAGAGAGAAAGATGAAGCCTCTGCTGCCTCGGATTGATTCCTATCTCATCCCAGTACAGTTTCCCATTACCCAGTCTGTCCTGTTCTCTCCCATGGAGGCTTTCAGTGCTGATCCCGGACCATCCGATGGAGCGCACTTCAGCAAACGTGTCAAGATTGCCCCCAAGGTTAGGCAGTATGAATGAGCTCACTTTTTTTTAGAAGAACCTTATTTAGCAGAACTGTTTTTGTGACCCAAAGCTGTCAATGTTTGTTTCAGATTCCACAAGAAACTGGGGAACTTCCTCCTCTGACCAAACCAATGGAGGTTAAGACTGAGTCAGAGCTGGTAGATCTTAAGACTCCACCTCCGTGCAGAAGACCGAGTGGATCCCGAAGGAAACAGCAGCTAGTCACGCCGCATTCCCAGGAACCAGAGCTAGTCCTTCCTGACTGCAGTGCCTCAGATTCTGGCCTAGACACAGATTTCTCCTTTCTGCAGGACACACAGGCACAAGAGGACCCCTCACAGGTCACACAGGATGAGGACTATGCCTTTAAAACTCCTATCAAGGAGAGACTGAAGCCTCCTGCTTCCTCCACTCCCAGTAAACCTCTAGGAGCATGTATCCTTCCACCATGGGATTCTGAATCTTCCTTTACTAGAGACCTGCCTGACTTCAGCCCTGTCCGAATCCCCTGCAGTACTGCCCTCACCCCCTTTAAGGACAACTATGGTGCCTTGAGTTTTGGGGAGACTCCATTTAAAGATCTTCCATTTTTTGGCTCGCCCTCTGACCTAATGAACACACTTTCTCCTTCTTCTCCCCAATCAGACACACTAGACACTCCTAAGGGTGTGCGCAAACATAAACGTTGTTCCAAGGAGTTGCTTATAGGGAGCTCTGCCAATCGCTCCCTACTGGAGGGACTTGTGCTGGACACAAAGGATGAGAGCCTAAGTAAGATCCTTCTGGATATCAGCTTCAGTGGCTTGGATGACGAAAATGGCATTGGGGGAGACAACTCATACTTGGGGCAACTTTTATCTGAGCTGAGGTAGAAGGGAGACACCTATACCTCAAAATTCATTTTTTACTTCTATACTAGCCTTTTTAAAGGACAAGTCAATCCAAAACTGATTTCCGTTTTTTTGGACCAGTTCCTCCAAGTTTCTATCAGTTTTGGATAAATGCTGGCTAGTTTTATCACCCCACTTGTTTGTACCTCTCCATAGGTCCACTGCTGTATCCACCTCAGGTGCATGCTACCTCCAGGATTCATCATTCCCCAAACAAACTTGCATAATACAAATATGAAGCTGCACACTGGCAGTGATGTATAAACGCTGAGTTATAACCGCTATTGTTACCTCGTGGAAATGTACCTATTTTACATGTGCAGCAAAGTAACAGATCAAAACCAGATAGAAATCTCTTGTACTCTGACTCTGTTAGAACAGAACATTTGACAATGGAAAATCTGCTTTGGCGGTTTCCTTGTAAAGCTGAATTTCTAGTATAAAGCTAAAGAGTCTGAGCTCAGTACTAGATCCTATACACCAATCGGCCATAACATTATGACCACCCACCATAACCTGTCAAGGCATGGACTTCAGTAGACCTCTGAAGGTGTGCTGTCAGTATATTATTAAAAAAAAATATAATTTAATATTATACTCTGCTCTCTGCTGCGGCAGTGGTCTGATGCTTTTATGACCAAAAACTGAGCGTTCACATGGAGTGGACAGCAGAGACTTGCTAGTCACTGCTTTCTGCTCTGCCTCTCCAGTGCTCACTGGAGTGCCTGGCTGGAAAGGGAACTTGTGCAGCTGGCTTTGATTCTAAAACGTGCATTGAGAGCCAGAGGAAGCTTTCAATAGGGAAACCTGGTAGATCCCAAAAATATAGTTGGGATCTTTCCAGAGCCTGCAGTGGCTCTACGTCGTCAACTGATAGTGGGTAATGGCCCACTGTCAGCTGACTGAGACACAGCAGTGAAAAAGTATATGACTCAGAAGAGAAGTATGGCCCAAAAACCTTTTTGATAATACTTCTCAAACTGGAACTTCACCCAAAATGGATGTTCTTCTTGTTTGCATTCACCCCCACCTTCCACATTTGGCACTTTTTTTGGAACGGGGGTGGGGGTTGTGCCTGGTATTGACAGGTACCCGCTCCCACTTCTGGGTCAGATTATGCAGTGGGCTGAGCTGTGGAGGTTCAGTATTTTTAGCTGCTGACTTAATTTTTTTTTGGGGGGAGCCTGGAGCTCTACGTTAAGTCCTGTAAGTTGTGAAGTGGGGTCTCCATGGATCAGACTTTTTTTTTTTTTTTTTTTTCCTCCCAGCACATCCCACATGCTAGATTGCAGCGAAATCTGGAAAATTTGGAACTCATGTTCCTTAACTCCTTGGTGCTGATGGTACACAAATATGCAGCTTCTCGGCATGATTAGCCGTCACATGATTGGAAACTGTCGACTTGCAAGTAGCGAGCGCGAGCTCTGCCCCCAGAAAAGTTACTGGTGCCTCACAGAGAGCACCCAATCGCTACGTGTGACTGGTAGCTTTCTGATCATGTGACATCCAATTGTGGTCACATGACTAGAAATCCTATCTCCCAGTGTCAGAAACCCCTTAAAGGGCCGGGAAGCGCTGGTACCAAAGGGTTAAACAATTAAATTCGTCAGACCAGGTCACCACCTTCCATTGCTCTGTGGTCCAGTTCTGATGGTCACATGTCCATTGTAGACACTTTTGGCAGTTTCTGTGGGTCAGCAGGGGGACCCTGACAAGTCTTCGGTGATGCAGGCCCAAACGCAACAAACTGCAAGGCATTGTGTATTCTGACACCCTTCTATCAAACCCAGCATTAACGTTTTCAGCAATTTTGTGCTACAATAGCTCTTCTAATAGATTTGACTACAAGGGCCAGCCTTGCCTCCTCTCCCCATGAGCATCATTGAGAGCTGACTACCCATAACCCTTACCCTTGTCTGAGTGGTCATAAAGTTAGGGCTGATCGGTGTAGATCTGCAACCAGAGTCAGCTCAACATTACACTGCAGCATTCTTATGTACTCTGACAGACAAAAGTAATCATTTTATTTGTGAACTGCTGCATGCCCAAGCACATGCCTGTTGGTGGCTCATTCTTTCTAAATTATGTAAACTAAACTGCTTTTTCTTGCACCCCCTTGTATTTTAATGTTTAAGACTAAAATTATTTAACGTTTACTTGTGTACATACTGTATATTTCTCATGTGTAGCCTCTGTCACTTTACTGTTTTTTGTAAATAATTTTTGATTTATTAAAAAGGTAAATGCACATTGACAAATGTGGTGTTGGTTGGGGGCTCTGAGCAGTGTGGCGTATGTACCATGCCATTATGGGAATGTGGTGTGGCATATACCCCTCTTATGAGAAGGTGCAGAGAGGCATATACTATGGAATTGTGCCCACATGTACGAGAAAGAGGTGATGTATATGTACCCCCCCCCCCACTCTGGAAGGACACTTTACAGTGAGGTATAGTCTTATTTATAGTGTCCTACCCTGGGGACTGCGCTGCACCTGAAAGTGGGTAATGGGGTCCTCTGCTATGGCAAATAACTGCTGTCCCAGGTTAATGGAACCTCAAGTGAGGATGTCTTTGCTGATCAGAAAATGTTCCTTTTACTGTCATTCATACCAGCCTTCAGGTGTCGGTACATCCTGACCAGGAATAATGGTATAAATGAAAAGTTCTGAATTAATTTGCTTGTTTAATTCGGTGAGTCAGTCTGGATGCCAGGGAATTGGCATTCTGAGGAGAAGCTCTGTAAAGCCAGATGTTCTATTTCTTTGTCCAGGTTTCCTTCTGGTCTCTGTGCCAATTCAACAGAATATTTTTAATGTAAAAATGTACAGCGTGGACAAGTCCGTCACTTTGTAATATTATCGGACTGTAAAGCATAAATCTACCTTTTTAATGTATTTATTATTCATGAGTTGTTAGAAAATATCTGCTTCTGGTGTTGGATTTTATGTTTTTCTGTGTCTGAACGTGTGTGGAACATTAATAAAAAGAAAAATATAAAAGAGAAAAATCATCAAATCATTACACTTTATAGTTGGCATAAAGAAGAATGAACTGTATTGAAGGATAACACAGGAACTGAGAAGGTTGGGTTATATTGCCACCTATAGGAGGATTTGAACACTTGCAAACAAACCTGTGGCCAGCTTGGTATAACCCCTCCTATTCTCAACATGTCTCATTTATTTTTTTTTTTTTGGGTAGTGAGCATGGATGTACTTTGAAGAAATAAAATTGCTAGCAAAAACTTGACTTTTCCTAGAACAATCGTCCTTCCTCCTGAGCTGGTCTATATACCAGGTCACGGATACCTCAGCTCTAGTTCAGACCCTGCTGGACTGGATGATCATGGCGTTAGCCTGCATTGTGCCTCTCAGGCACTGGACTCTGCTGTGTGGTGCTTTCCAGATCTTGGTGAACTGTTAGTTTTAGTCATGAACCACTTTCTGGGTCAGAACGTGGCACAACCACAGGGGTGACCCTGTATCTGGAGACTCGCCTTGGAGTAGGCTGGGTGCTACATCCAAAGCACCATTAACATCTCTGCTTTTTTTGTTTGTTTTGCTGCGGTAGTGGTACTAAACATTGATGTCTTGGAGTGTAGCACATCTGCACTTTGCTTTCTATTATGCTCCCATCTAACTGATGTTCACTTCAAGTGACACATGGATCTATCATAGGTTGGTCTCACCTCCCCTCCCAGCTACCAGCAGCTGGTTCTTGAAGGTTTAGCCTTACCCTGAACTTCATTGCACTTGGTTTGTGCTGCTACAAGTCAGATGCTTTAACACATGGGGAGCAGTGCTGTTGGGCTGGGTACCTCTACCTAATGATCCACCAAGGGCTAAAGTGCCACCTGAAAGGCTTGACACTGACAGCCTGGAATTTTGCCCTAAGAGTCTACAACCTCTGTGGAGTCCTTTTTGTTCTTTTGGGTGTGGCCCCTTCTAGGCTCTATAAGATTTCACTGCAGCCATGCAGGATTTCACAAGCCAAACTGCAAGTCTGTTTGCTGACTGACTGCAGAGGTCATAGGCCTACTTCCATGCCTTACCCTGCGGATTCCTTATCGGACTTGCCCATGGCATTAAGTGGCCTCTGAGCCTTCAGCCACTGAGACTTTGCTGAGCCTCTTAAGTGCAGAAAGCTGAATTCCAGGTTTCATTTAACGTTATGAGGTCCCCCCACCCTGGACTGTTTAAATTTAGTATATGGCTTTGCTGTAACCAGTTGAGCTGCTATTTTACTTTGTTGGGTTTGTTCACGTATTCCCTAAGCCTGGTGGCCAATTGCTTCTGTCTGCTGCTGGAAGAATGTTCCAGCTATAGAGTGAGAGAATCGATCACTGAAGTTATGAATAATTATTTGATCCTAGCCAAGCCCTGGGAGGCTGACCCAGAAGGTGTGGCTGGGGAGAAGATAAATATTTTGGGAGGATCTGATCAGTCTCTTCTTCCCCTCTGGCCCTCTGGTGTTCAAGAGAAACTACTGTTGCTAGGCCCCAGCAGGTGCCGTGTGCTGGGGGAGTAAACGATGCCACCTGTCAAAGATTTATGTGCCTAGGGTATCCTGCACCCTAAACCCTCGTTCCTGCATTTGGTTCAACCTGTAATAAAATCCTAAAAAGACCCCTAGACTGAAACCCGAATTCGTTCGTGTGCTACTAGGACTGGAAACAGGGCAGGCAGCATCTTAACAGGTAAGGGAGACCCAGCTTATTTCCAGTAGACCCTCCAGGGGTTAGCACTATATTTTAAATAGTTTGTTTGCTCTTTCCACTCATATTCCTTTTTCTGTTACTTCCCCTTTTGTATCCTAGCTATTCTTTTTTTTTTTCCACACCATACAGGTGTTTTTTGGGGGTTTTTTTACCATTACCTCCGGAGAAAAGATTGACTGACTGACTGACTGAGCTGGTGGCCTTACTAAAAAGTACCCTTTTTTGGGGTCTTACTCAAGGTCAAAGTGATGTTTTGGTGCAGAACATTCTTCCTCCTCAAGGTAGTTTTAGCTCCCCCCTTTTAGTAGGACAGTAGGTGGTTTTTGCATCCCATTGCCCAGTTCATTAGAAAGGAATCTCCCTCCATTACCTGGATGTAGTGTGTTGTGCATGTCTATTTCACAGCCTCTGTTTCCACTAGAAAGTCTGACACTTATTCCGGAAGGTCCTGGTAAAGGGGAACTTGCTTGTGTAGCCAACCCTTTACAAAACATGAACAGAAGACCAAGACCAAGTCTTAATTAGAAGAAACTGAGCACCTATTTTAAAAAGGTAGATTTTTAGCATCAGGCTACTAAGACTCAGAGCATATATGTTGAGTGGAAAGGGCAGAACCAATCCTTTAGACCATAAGCTTGGATGAGGGTCTGTCTAAAAATCTAAGACTGGTAGTAGCAGGGATTATACTGGACTGGCCACAATTTCTAGGGTTTTTTGGGTTTCGCTTAGCAGTGTCCAAATCCTTTTTTTTTTTTTTTTTTTTTTTTTTTATTTTGAAGGGTTTGAATCATAACAAATATATTGTACGGGGGCTCACTGCCAGGGCAAGTCAAGGGCCAACATGACCAATATTGCCCATATTACAAATATTATACCAAGAAAAGGTAACCGTAAAACAGACACGTGGGCATTTACTGGATAGATATATCAAGCAAATCACAATGTCGTGAAATATTAAGAAGTCTGATGAAACACATTTCCAATTTTCTGGTACAGAAATTATGTAAACCTAGAGCATCCAAGGAGGAAACCTAGGACCAAAAAGGGATAGGAACCAAAATAAGGAGAAGAAAGAAGTAGTAATGAGGCTTGCTCCGCAAGGTAGGCAGTCAGTAAGAGGGAAGGAGAAAAGGGGGTCGAGGAGATGAGGCTAGAAATAAAATTTAGTATGGAGCAGATAACTAGTTTGCCAGATCAGTCTTACCCCAGTCAATTGCAGGACAGGGAGCAAGGCCAGCGAGCTTGCATCCAGGTGTAGCACTACTCCATTAGGGATTGCTGCTGATTTTGAATCCCCCTATAGTCCTGCATAGCCAGTAAGTTAGTATTTTCCACACCAGCTTTCATCTGTAGACAGAAATCCATCCTTGAGTGTTTTTATTTTATTGAGGGGATTAAACTTGGATAGGGTAAGGGGTGTGTAGAATGGCCAAGGGAACCAAAATCTGAGGACAACTTCCTGAACTATTCACAACTTCTCTTCTCTGACACAGTGTTGGAGTGCTATCCAGCAGCTCTCGTATCACCCCAAAAGCTAGATGATGAACTCTTCACCCAGCAATCTGGAGACCATTCCTGAGCAGGGGATCTGACTCCTGTTCCTGTAAGTTAGGGGTACAGTCACTAGTAGAGGGCTAATCTGGTTTCCCACCAGAGTTCTTCCCCTATCCATGGGGTGCAGGTGTACTCACTCAGATCCTCTCCTGTACTGCTTGTGGAATGGCTGCTCTTTCCCTGCTATAGAGGTGGTCCTCTCTCAGTGGGATAGTGAGTCCTGAGTTTTTCTCCTTTTCCAGGCTCGCAAACAGACCCCATCCTCTTGGGCCTCCTGGCACCTGTTCTCCTAAACCTCACATCTTCCTCTCCTTCCACCTGACTCTACTGCTACTGAGCAGGCTCCAACATTTTTTTTAAGGGAGTCAAGCCCCTTGCCAAGCCTCCTCAGATGCAACCACTCCTCAGATGCACCCACTGCCTCCAAGGCCCTCCTCTGAAAGCCTCAGAGCAGGGGTAAATTCCAGAGGGACTGGCCTGCAGAGTCTGTCCTGACAAAAATTTGACCCCTCTGACTATCTCACCTGAGCTGCTCCTCACTAGCAATCAAGGTCTAGCGCCCCCTAGCTTGAATATCGTTCAATCACTGTCTAAGTATCTGGGGGGGAGGGGGGGTACACACTTTCGACGTGTTGAGCAGCTGAATCTACATGGACTACTTGTATCTTTTGCAAGTCATTTGGGTTAAATGGAGTGTTACTGCTGCCGGGTTATCAGCTAGGGCAGTGGTCTCCAAACTGCAGCCCTTTGCTTACCTTTATCCGGCCCATGGGGGCACTATTCTCCCTACTTACACCGTTGATGGGGTACTATTCCTCCCACTGACACCAATGATTGGGCATTATTGCTTCCACTGACACCAATGGGCACTTCTTCTCTTGCTGATTTTTTTTGTACTGGTTTGATGCTTCATATATACATATAGTCATGTGTATAAACTGAGGGTATTTTTGTATAAAGTGTTGAGCACATACAATAATTAGCACTTTACATATAATTTTTTTTCCCTAGCTTTGTTGAATTATTTTGTAGTTTGGATGAGTGCTGTATTTATATAAAAATAAATATTATGGTGCCTAGTGATATATGTAAAATAATAGTGTTGTGCCCACACTGCGACAACAGTGGGGATTCTCAGCTGCCCCTAAAGTGACAGAACATTTAACAATTGTGAATAGGTAGGTGCTAAACTTAGAAAATGTGAACCAAAACAAAATATCATAATTGTATATAATCATCAACAATATTGCTAATGTTTTGCCTCCCAATGGTGTCAGAATCAATGTGAGCCAGTATGGGTATTAAACATAACAAACAATGTGACAATCTTATTCAGACGCAGGGCCATGTACCAAGAGTCCATGTGTCTTCACCACGTACCAATAAAATTAAGTGAATTGCTCACTCACCAAACATATTTGATCCCCGTTCAGGCGGTCAAAAGCACATTTTGTTAGTATATGCAGAAAGGTCAGCCTCTTGCTATCCTAAGATATTCCTCTCAATTCATCGACATACCACAGGACATAGCCCCAAAGGAAGTAATAGAGTGATGTCCAGTAAGCCCAAACAGTAGATGGATACTCTGTAGCAGGCTCTTCTAGCCTTTAAAGGAGTATGGCCAAGAGGCTCAAATAAACCAGAGATTAAACCGTTCTAAGTGCAGCATTTATTATTGAGTGTATGATACAATCTGAAATAAATGCACTCACATGTAAATGTGCCTTGTTGGCCAGCACCAGCATGTACAATCTATAATGGTCCTAAAATGGCCGACGTGCTTTCCAAGTCTCCCTCTCGCTGGGCTGGATGTGATGTCACCGGAGCCTGGAAATGACAGAATCACGGTTCATCATACTTTTCGCCTGGCAGCGTCTTCAGGAAGTGACAACCGCCATATCCAGGCTGAATAAATAAGAGCTAGCTCACGCTGATTGGACAGTATGTAAAAAAAAAAAAAAAACATAAATAATATAAAAAAATAAAATATGTGAAAAAAATGTTTAAAAATTATAATTGTTGGTTATAAACTAATTTGGCTTTTTTTTTTTTACTAAAAAGGTAACAGAATAAATTTTGGCCAAGATTGATGATGAAATATTAATTTGCAAAATTTTATAAGAAAAACCCTTTTTTCCAAAATTTTTGGACATTTTCATTTACATAGCAAAAAAAAATAATAATCCCAGTGGTGAATAAATACCACCAAAATAAAGCTTTATCTGTCTCAAAAAAATGGTAAAAAAGTTATATGGGTACAGTGTTGCATGACCGCGCAATTGTCATTCAAAGTATGATAGCGCTGAAAGCTGAAAATTGCCCTGGACAGGAAGGGGGTAAAAGTGTCCGGACTGGAAGTGGTTAAAGGAATATCCTAGGATAGCAAGAGGCTGACCTTTCTGCATATACTAACAAAATGCACTTTTGACCGCCTGAACCCGGGATCAAATATGTTTGGTGAGTGAGCAATTCACTTCATTTTATTGGTACGTGGTGAAGACACATGGACTCTTGGTACACGGCACTGCGTCTGAATAAGATTGTCACATTTGTTTATGTTTAATCCCCATATGGGCTCACATTGATTCTGACACCATTGGGAGGCAAAACATTAGCAATATTATTGATGGCTGTATTTATATAACTTGTATAGATTTCTTCCTACTGCCGCCAATGATAAGGTACTATTACTACCACTGACATCCACAGTTTGGCATTATTCCTCCCACTGACACCAATGATGAAGTACTATTCTTTCCACTGACACCAATAATGGGGTACTATTCCACCCACTAACAGAAACAATGGGTCACTATTCTTCTTACTGACACCAATGATGGGTACTATTCCTCCGACTGCCAATAATTGGGTATATTCCTTCCACTGATGCCAACAATGGGACTTTCAGCTTTAAGTGTTTATTTAATCCACTCCTACAATGTCAGCAGACCCTCAACATCATTGTGTACAATGCAGGACCAGTGCATTAAAAACTCAGCAAGAGGGAGACCAGTGCATTAAAAAATTTCAAAAAGGGGGGCGGCTGCAGCGATAACCGAGAGAACATTTTTTTCAGCTGGTGATTTCCTACAAGGTAAAGGTAATTCTAGCAGCTTTGGAGCCACTGGATTATTTTTTTGTGCAATGGAAAGGGGTTATACGCCCCCCTGCCGCCTTATCCGGGCTCCCCGATTGCTCAGAGCCCGGTAAGGATGCAGCCCGTGGTATCTGGTTCCTGGGACACACAGAGAGGAACTGATGTTCCTTCCAAGGTGTGACGTCAGAAATCAGAAGCGACAAGGATTTAGTCATCTGCAGTTTCGGGTCCTTGCTTACCTGGCTATTACCGGCCAGTACTGATCTGTGTTGGATCAGCTGCTTTGGAGGCCAGAGGAGAGATCTGGGGTATAATAGTCCCCAGATCTCTTCATAAAGAAGACCTGTCATGGCCCAAGCTATCGCAAGGGATGTCGTTCACCCCTTGTGATAACAATAAAGTTGATATAAAAAAAAAATTAGACCATGTAAAAAGTGTTTTTTCAGAACTACAAGCTATCTGCTGGAGTGGCTGATGGTAGTTATAGTTCATTCATTCACAGAAAACTGTGGCAGAGCCCTGTGTACAGTAATGGCTGCTCTGTTTTTAAATTGTGGGTGCTGGGAAAGGATCCCCCACCCACAGTCAGGCCGGGGGGGGGGGGGGGGGGGGTTGAGGCGGTAGGTACGGGAACATGTTACATATATATATATATATATATATATATATAAATTTATTATTTTATTTTTTTATTTACAATGCAGCACCAGAGACATAACTATGTCAGATGATGTCCCATTGGCTTTTGCTTGTCAATAACAGCCTGTGAGGAGAGTGGGGGGTGGGGTCAAGCAGCACTATTTTTGTCAATGGACATACACAGCCCAACCCATGATTGACCCCGCAAAACTGCAAGCAGCACTCAATAATATAGTTTATGTAGCAATTGTATATTGGTGAACTAAGTTATGCTAAAGCAGAAATACAGGTGCTCTGGACCAAACACAGACCTTACATGGAGCTGTATGCAACAACATGTAAGCCGCTACATGAAAGGACAGTGCAGTTGAGATCGTTTCCTGAATTCTTGTAGTAAGATTTTTGTTGCTGTTCAGAATGAAATTCTGTGAATGCTTCTTTCTCCACCTCTATATTCTTAGCAGAAAACAATGACCATTTATGAGCTCATTGTCACTCCCCTTGTTAAGCATTCTCCCTGTATGTACACAGACGATATCATGCTGTCTGCATTCAGCACAGAAAAGGGGCCTATTTTATAAAAAGTTCAGTTAAAAAAGAAAAAAGCTCTGGGCAAAATAATAATAATTAAAAAAAACTGAAAACATACGCACATGTTTTAGGTCTAGGGAAGAGCATAAGAGGGCACCCTGGCAGCATTGTTTCCCAGGGGAAATATTTAAATTTTTTATGAAGTTGTATCATATTTGGAATAACCATAGCTTTTTTTTTTTTTATATATATTGTCTCTAGTTTCTCACTGAGAACATTTCCATTCATTTCCCCTCCTGAAGACACAACAGGAAATGAAGGGAATTCCCCTTAGTTGTCAGGAATAGTGTCTCCTTTGGAAGATGTTACCTCTAATCCATTTCTGGTGGTAAATCTTAAGGCAGGCCATACATTATACATATTTTCATTCAAATAGCATGTTGAAAAAAAAAAAAAAATGTGCCGATTCCCCATCCACACTATTGAGGTAGACAAGGGGAATCGCTCCCGGTGGGCTATTGTACTTTCATGGTGGTAGCCTTCCCTGCCATCAGAACACAATGATTGGTGTTGCTGGCTATAGCTGGCAGCACTTGGGGGGGAAAAAAATCGACAGGATGGTTGTGAAGTAGTTGATCAATAGATCAACAACCAGTGTGCTCATACATGGACCAAAATTCGGCCAGTCCCTGCTGAACCGGCCGAATGTATGGCTGACTCAAGATTTTTGATTCCTATAATTTTCTGTCCCAGTGACAATGGTCACCAGGAAAAGGACAGGGTGAATCAACCCAGCAAGGATACAGACAATAAAAAACGGAAACTTTTGGAGTTTACACACTATTTTTACATATAAAGCCGTGAATGTGACATTAACCAAACATTCACAGTTGGCGGATCTTTCCCTGTAAGAAGATTCACCTACACTGAATATTTGGTGAATATCATTCACATATATTGCTTTATAAATATCCCTTGAACTAATTTACAACATTTTGGCAAACATTGTGATTTAGTTCATACTATAGATAACGTTTAATAAATATTTTTTAAGGAAAATGATCCCGATGGTTTTTGAAAATCCCAGATCTGGAACAATGAAGACACAAAGAAGTGGTGTGGTCAGAAGAAGTGAGTCCATTCATGTGTTCAGTGTTACCCTGAGCACACATTGAACACAGATTTGTGAGCACACATACACCTCCCCTTCCCGGGCTGTCACCATGGATAGCAGACACACACGCCTCTAAACAATGTGGAGTCACCTCTACTAGTCTGGTGAGTTTATCTGTATCTTCTATCTTTTCCTAATCCTAAAACTTCATTCATTGTGACAGCCACCTACCCCCACCCCCACCCTCCTTAATGGTTGCTATGGGCTATAGCACAGGATTTTCATTTGCCTTCCTTCTGTATGTGGAGCACATGCAGACCTCAGTTTAAAGTGCATCTGAAATTATAACTGTTTTTTTGCTTTATTTTGGATACAGTAGGGAAGGGTTGGAACCTCATTAGTTTTCTTTTCTTTGAAGCTGCTGAAATCATCTAGTACTTCTTTCTTGCAATATACTGTAGATTATTAATAAAAAATATTTTCATAAGAAGCACAGTGGCTAAATGGTTAGCACTTCCACCTGGCAGTACTAAGGTCGTTGGTTCGAATCCCAACCATGGCACATCCTGCCTGGAGTTTGCATGTTCTTCCTGTGCCTGCGTGGGTTTCCTCCGGGTACCCTGGTTTCCTCGCACACTACCAACCCAAGGGACAGCACAGTGGCTAAATGGTTAGCACTTCTGCCTGGCAGTACTAAGGTCGTTGGTTCCAATCCCACCCACAGCACCACCTGCCTAGAGTTTGCATGTCCTCCCTGTGCCTGCGTGGGTTTCCTTCGGGTACCCTGGTTTCCTCCCACACTACCAACTCAAGGGAAAGCACAGTGGCTAAATGGTAGCACTTCTGCCTGGCAGTACTAGGGTCGTTGGTTCCAATCCCAGCCACGGCACCACCTGCCTGGAGTTTGCATGTTCTCCTTGTGCCTGCATGGGTTTCCTCTGGGTGTTCTGGTTTCCTCCCACACTACCAACCCAAGGGGCAGCACTGTGACTAAATGGTTAGCACTTCCGCCTGGCAGTACTAAGGTCGTTGGTTCAAATCCCAACCACGGCTCCACCTGCCTGGAGTTTGCATGTTCTCCCTGTGCCTGCGTGGGTGACATGCTGGTAAGTTAATTGGATCCTGTCTAAATTGTCCCTAGTATGTGTATGTATGAATGTAAGTTACGGACCTTACATTATACACCCCTTGAGGGTTAGGGACTGATGTGAATGTACAATATATATGTAAAGCGCTGTGTAAATTGATGGCGCTATATAAGTACCTGTAATAAATAAATAAAATGTGGTAGGTTAACTGGATCCTGTCTAAATTGTCCCTAGTATATGTATGTATGAATGTGAGTTAGGGACCTTAGATTGTACACCCCTTGAGGGTTAGGGACTGATGTAAATGCATTGTACTTAAAGTGTTACTAAACCCACAACCATAAAATCAGTCTGTAGATGCAGTAAAGCATTCTTGCTATATTCACTGTGGAACCCAAGGGGTTAATCCTCTGCATTGTATAAATTTGCTGTTTGATTCTGACTTCTCTGATTCTCTCCTTATTCCAGTGTCTCATGATAAGACATATCATGTTGAGACACTCTGCACATGCTCAGTTTGGTGTGTATTGCTATAGAGGTTTTTTTTTTATCTCTCTTGGAAGAGTGCATGTGATGCCATTCACAATTAATTTCATTGCACAGGTACATTTGTAGCGCATTTCCACAATGCACGCGTGTGAATGGGGTCGAAGCGGTTTTCCTACCATGCTTTCAGGCTGCAGTACTCTCCTTCAGACAGATGGTGGTGCTGTAGTCTTATTATGTTGAACCACAGGCTTCTATACTTATTGAGTCACTGACCTGAATGTACACTTACGCAGGCCATAGATGGGTCGAAAATCGGCCGATTTTTCGGCTGAAAATAAAATCGGCCGATTTTCGGATCGTTAGTGGGCTATTTGTTCGGCCTTTTTTCGGTATTTTGGCAGATTTTTTTTATCGGTAAAGTTGGAAAAAAATTGGCCAATTTTCGCAGCAATGATGGGCAAATCGGCCGATTTTTTACCGATAAAAAATCTGCGCATGAGCAGTGACCTGCAAGAGGAAGACAAAAAGAAGATAAAGAAGAAGAGGAAGAAGAAGAGGATGAAGAAGAAGAAGAAGAGGATGATGAAGAAGAAGAAGAGGATGATGATGATGAAGAAGAAGAGGATGATGAAGAAGAGGATGATGATGAAGAAGAGGATGATGATGATGAAGAGGATGATGATGAAGAAGAAGAGGATGATGATGATGAAGAAGAGGATGATGAAGAAGAAGAGGATGATGATGATGAAGAAGAAGAGGATGATGATGATGAAGAGGATGACGAGGAAGAAGAAGAGGATGATGATGAAGAAGAAGAGGATGATGAAGAAGAGGATGATGAAGAAGAGGATGATGAAGAAGAAGAGGATGATGATGAAGAAGCAGAAGAAGAAGAGGATGATGATGATGAAGAAGAGGATGATGATGAAGAAGAAGAGGATGATGATGATGAAGAAGAAGAGGATGATGATGATGAAGAAGAAGAGGATGATGAAGAAGAAGAATGAAAAATAAGGAATTCCAGTCCGGCAAAAAGTGTCCCTGCAGAGAGCTCCGCTATTTCTTTGACAGTTCCTTGACATTTACAGCGGTTGCAACAATGTATCTATTTGTTTCCGAATAAAAACATCTGTATCCTAAATGAATACAAATAGATACATTGTTGCAACCGCTATAAATGTCAAAGAACTGTCAAAGAAATAGCAGAGCTCTCTGCAGGGACACTTTTTGCTGGCTGTAGACGGGTTGAAAATCGGCCGATTTTTTTTACCATTGCTGGTAACGTCGGCTGCTTGAACGACCGATTTTTCGTTTTTTAAAAGAAAAATCGGACGTTTTTCTCCCCGTCTATGGCCTGCATAACTGGCCACTTTATTATGTACAGCTTGCTAGTGCCAAAAAAAATATCCCCCACACCAATACACCAGCAGCAGCCTGAACCATTGATAGAAGGCAGGATGGATCCATCCTTTCATGTTGTTTATGCCAAATTCTGACCCTACCATCTGAATGTCGCAGCTGAAATAGAGACTCATCAGACCAGGCAACATTTTTCCAATCTTTTATTATCAAATTTTGGCGAGCCTGTGCAAATTGTAGCCTCCGTTTCCTCCTCTTAGCTGACAGGAATGTCACCCGGAGTGGTCTTCTGCTGCTGTAGCCCATCTGCTGCAAGGTTCGATGTGTTGTGTGTTCAGCGATGGTATTCTGCATACATTGTTTGTAATGAGTGGTTATTTGAGTTACTGTTGCCTTTCTATTATCTCAAACCTGCCCATTCTCCTCTGACATCAACAAGGCATTTTCATCCACACAACTGCCACTCACTGGATATTTTCTCTTTTTCGGACCATTCTCTGTAAACCCTAGAGATGGCTGTGCATAAAAATATCAATAGATCAGCAGTTTTTGAAATACTCAGGCCAACCTGTCTGGCACCAACAACCATGCCACGTTCAAAGTCACTTAAGTCCCCTTTCTTCCCCATTCGGATGCTTGGTTTGATCTTCAGTAAGTTGTCTTCACCACATCTAGATACCTAAATACATTGAGTTGCTGCCATGTGATTGGCTGATTAGCAATTTGTGTTACCAAGCAATTGAACAGATGTACCTAATAAAGTGGCCATTGAGTGTAAATAGTTGTTATAACTTTGCTCTGATTTCACGAGATGCATACTATGTCAGAACATCGAGGCCAGAAAACTAGGAGGAGGAGGTCAGCAATGGCAGCCTCCATATTTCTCCTCTGTATAGGGCTGTTGTGTGGGTGCTTAAATAATCTTAGGGTGCAGAAATGTTTTTTTAAAATTGTCTTTTTGGTGTGTGTGGTTTATAAATATATTTGGACATGGGGGCAGCCATTTTTGCTTATTACAGATGCAGGCCATGCTTCTTGTTTCGTAGTGCTGCACAGTGATTGAGCTTCATTGTTCCCCTATTTCTCTCTCAGTAGTAATCAATAGGTCAGTTTTGACCTGATTTTAAAGCTTGATTTTTGTTTCAGGTCTTTCTGGATTTACAGACATGTCAACAGTGATTCCCTCCCCCCACCCTGTACCCCTGCTACCAGACCCCCCAGTTCGCTCCCCTGGCTTTGCGCCTCGTGGAATCCATCGAATATTACTGCAGAGCCCTCCTTATAGCGATGCAAAGTTAGAGCTGCTGAGAAGACTGAGGAACCCCCTAAAGGAGCAGCACACTTGTGACACCCTGGGCTACCTGACTTGGTTAGAGGTCAGCCGGCTGCCTCCTCTCCTCCCACTGCGCTCGGACCAGCCATATGATAGCGCTGTGTGGAGACAGGTAACTGCGGCCCCAGCCAGCCCCAGACTTCAAGAGCCCATTCCTGCGCCCTCCCGAATGGAGGAGAACACATGGAGTAAGTTTGCTCGCTGCAGCGGGGTTCGGAGAGACGAGAGGGAAGCACGTGCTTTACATATACGGAGCCAAGGAAGAGCGCCTCCTATGGACTCACAAGGGAACATCCTTCCACCTCCTGGGTACAAACGGTGAGTGGACCAAACTGGTTAGTATAAACCATTTGAAGTTGTCCTAGCACCTACTGCCTACTTGTAATATGCTGTGCCCTGTAAAGTGACCCGTTTCCTGAGGTTGCACATATTTCCCCAGAGTGCCTCTGCTCTGCCTGAAACTTCTTCTCTACTTACTTCCTCTGCATGAAATAGGACACGGTTTTAGCTGCTAATCGGAGTAACTGTAAACCTAAACTTGTATTACCAAACCCCACAATTTCATCAAGATTAGCAAAGTTTAATCACTCCAATTCCAGACACTTACACCCCCTTCCTGCTCAGGCCATTTCTCGGAATTACAGCACTGTCACACTTGACATAACAATTACTCAGTAATGCAACAATGTACCCAAATTTCTTTTATCATTTTTTTGGACAGATAGGGCTTCCTTTTGATGGTATTTAATCAGCCCTGTTTTTTGTTTTGCTATTTGCAAATAATTGCAAACATTTAGGCAAAAATTTATTCTGCTGCATTTCTTTGGTAAAAATAACGTAAATCAGTCTATATTATTTAGTCTGTGTGAACTTTATAGAGTCTACAATCTATGGTGTATATATACAGTATTTGTAAATTGATTAGACCTGATGTACTGACTGCTCATTTCATTTTGTGATGCCCCAAAATTTCAGAATAGTACAAACACACCCCAAATTACCCCTTTTTATAAAGTAGACAGTCCACAGTTATTAGTAAGAGGCATGGTGAGTTTTTTTGAAGTTGGGATTTTTTGTCACAATTTTTTCCTAAAGGAAGAAATCAAATAAATAAAAGCAGACATTCTGCTATGCCTCCCAAGCATAGGGATATTACATGTGTGAGACTAGCTGCATAGAGGGGTTTACAATCCAAGGAGGCTTTTTTTTGGAGGTCCTGAAGCACCAAGACAATGGAAACAGCCACAATATGACCAAACTTTGGAAAGCAAACACTCCAAGGTATTTTGTGAAAGGCGTAGTGGGTTTTATTTACTAAAGCTGGAGAGTGCAAAATCAGGCTCATTTCTGCATATAATCCAGCTTCTAACTTCAGCTTGTTCAATTAAGCTTTGGCAATAAAACCTGGAGGCTGATTGGTTTCTATGCAGAAGTGAGCCTGATTTTTCACTCTCCAGCTTTAGTAAATACGCCCCAGTGAGTTTTGAAAATGTAATTTTTTCCACAAGTTTTTGGAAAATGCAGGAAAGAAAATTAATAGGTATGAATATAACACAAAGTAATAATAAAAATAATAGGATATTTCTAACACACATCATAGGCATAGTAAGAAATACATCTAGACACACTTTCTGCTACCCCTTCCGAGTATGGCGATAACACATGCATGAGACTTTTTCATGGCTTAGCCACATAGTCGGACCCAAAATCCAAGGAGCACCTTCAGACATTCCAGGGGAAAAAAAAAGCATCTAATTCCTGGTTAGTTTTTACATTCTTGGAGGCCCTGGAGAGCCAGGACAATGGAAATACCCAAAAAATGACCACATTTTGAAAAGCAAACACCCCCAAGGTATTTTCTAAGAGGCATGCAGAGTCTTTTAAAGACTTAATTTTTATGCTACAAGTTTTTGGAAAATGCAGAATGAAAACTAAAATGTATTTATTACACAAAGTTGTCAATTAATAAGAACTTTTCGAACACACATCATAGGCATACTTAGAATTACAACCCAAAACACATTTTGCTACTCCTTCCGAGTGTGGCGATACCTCGTGTGAGACTTTTTCACAGCCTAACCACATAAGCCCAAAATCCAAGGAGCACCTTAAAGTGAAACAAAAGCTTTGTTTTTGTTTTTTTAATTAAAATAACAAACCTGCTATGTGCAGTTGTATTGCACAGAGCAGTCTTTGATCCTCCTCTTCTGTGGTCCCCCACCGGTGCTCCTGGCCCCTCTCCTCACGCGGGTGCTCCATGTGTGAGACTCACTGCCTGGACTGATTTGATTATGTAACAAAGTTGTTTCTTGTTTATCACACAAATCAGTCGTGTGAAAACCAATATACTGTAATTTTGTTTTACTTTATTAACTGTTTTTTTTATACTGTTGTGGATTTAGTAACACTTTAATGTAGCATTACCTATAGCAGTCACAGCTTCTCTAATCCAAGCAAGCCTAGACTACTGGTATGTTGCTGCTCCCAGGAATGCCATGTTCACTAGCCAGATAATACAGGAGGCTAAAGAAAGGAAGAGCAAAGGAGTTTCTGTGGTTCCAGGAGTGCAGTTGTCCACAGAAGATGGCTGGGACTCGTGTCCTGCAGGCACATAGTCAGTTGGATGTGCAGATGGGTCAGTTCAGGCAGCAGGCAGAGGCATGGTCAGCAAACAGGCAAAGGATTGTTCCAGGCAACAGGCAGTAACATGGTTAATACACAAACCAGGGTTAATACAAGAGACAGGCAGAGGCAACACTGCACTGGTGTGGTGGTGATCAGGAACACTATTACTGGCCACACTGGTCTGGTGACAGTGGTACTTGTGTAGCGGCAATCATGAATACTGTTGCTGGCTTACGCTGATCTAGTGACACTGGGGTCTAGTGTGGCAGAAATCAGGAACATTGCTGCTGACTTTTAATGGTCTGGTGGTACTGGGACTGGTGTGGTGACAATCAGGGCACTTTCAAACTGATGCAGTGCGGGTGCAGCGCAGTGTACCCACAGGTTTCATTACTGCAAGCAGAACTTTTGGTACACTTTCAGAAAGTGCACCAAAACTACCTGATGCAATAGAACTCTATGGCAAAGTGCAGTTAACCTGCACGAAACCTGCAGGTACACTGTGTTGCAGCAGCAGTGCAGGAAAACTGCACTGCATCAGTGTAAAGCTACCCTCAGGGACACTGTTGCTGACTTACACTGGTGTGGTGGCACTACGACTTATGTGGCGGTCATAAGGAGCACTGTTGCTGGCATGCATTGGTCTTCCAACACTGTGGTTGGTGTGGTGGTGATCAAGAAAACTGTTGCTGAACTGGTCGGCTGTGGTGACAATGAAGAACACTGATTCTAACTACACTGGTCTGGCGACACTGCTGTGGTGATTGGAGAATTAATACTGACTGTGCTATGAGGGTTCAATCACTCCTGAGGTTGAAGGGTGGTAAAACCTTGCAGTTGAGCCGCAGTTTTATTGCCTCTTAACCACTGCCCCCTTTAGCTGTAGAGGCAGTGGCCAGGGGTGTACACATGCCATGGCTGCGATGCTTTGCTTCAGAGCTGCGGCAGGAATTACACACACTGTACACCCACCAATTGTGACACACTTAAGTAATTGGTGGTGTTTGTGAGGGGTTCAAGGGATTAAAGCAGGTGGTGAGGCAATACAATGCCTTCTCACTGCCTGTCAAATGCTAATGCTGTCTGAACCAAACATGGATGGCTCCTCAGCGAGCATTGCACATGTGAACAAGTCCTTATGGTAACACTATGACTGGTGTGATGGTGATCAAGGACACTGAGACTTGTGTGGCGGTGATCAGGGCTACTGGGACTGGTGTGGCGGTGATCAAGGCTACTGGGACTGGTGTGGCCGTGATCAGTGCTACTGTGACTGGTGTGGCGGTGATCAGGGCTACTGGGACTGGTGTGGCCGTGATCAGTGCTACTGGGACTGGTGTGGCGGTGATCAGGGACACTGGAACTAATGTGGCGGTGATCAGGGACACTGTGACTGGTGTGGCGGTAATCAGGGACAATGGGATTGGTGTGTTAGTGATCAGGGCCACTGGGACTGGTGTAGCAGTGATCAGGGACTTTGGGACTAATGTGGAAGTCATCAGGGACACTGGGACTGGTGTGGTAGTGATCAGGGACACTGTGACTGGTGTGGAGGTGATCAGGGACACTGGCACTGTTGTTGCGGTGATCAGAGACACTGCGACTGGTGTGGAGGTAATCAGGGACACTGCGACTGGTTTGAAGGTGATCAGGGACACTGCAGCTGGTGTGGAGGTGATCAGGGACACTGTGACTGGTTTGAAGGTGATCAGGGACACTGTGATTGGTGTGGCGGTGATCAGGGACACTGTGACAGGTGTAGCAGTGATCAGGGACACTGTGACTGGTATGGTGGTAATCAGGGACAATGGGATTGGTGTGTTAGTGATCAGGACCACTGGGACAGGTGTAGCAGAAATCAGGGACATTGGGACTAATGTGGAAGTGATCAGGGACACTGGGACTGGTGTGGTAGTGATCAGGGACACGGTGACTGGTGTGGAGGTGATCAGGGACACTGGGACTGGTGCGGTAGTGATCAGGGACACTGTAACTGGTGTAGCAATGATCAGGACCACTGGGACTGGTGTAGCAATGATCAGGACCACTGGGAATGGTGTAGCGGTGATCAGGGACACTGTGACTGGTGTGCTGTGATCAGTGCCAATGTGACTTGTGTGGAGGTGATCAGGGACCCTGTGACTGGTGTGGAGGTGATCAGGGACACTGAGACTGGTGTGGAGGTGATCAGGGACACTGGGACTGGTGTGGCGGTGATCGGGGACACTGGGACTGGTGTGGCGGTGATCGGGGACACTGGAACTGGTGTGGCGGTGATCGGGGACACTGGAACTGGTGTGGCGGTGATCAGGGACACTGGGACTGGTGTGGAGGTGATCAGGGACACTGGGACTGGTGTGGCGGTGATCAGGGACACTGGAACTGGTGTGGCGGTGATCAGGGACACTGGGACTGGTGTGGCGGTGATCAGGGACACTGGGACTGGTGTGGCGGTGATCAGGGACACTGGGACTGGTGTGGAGCTGATTAGAAACACTGACTGGTGTGGCGTTGATTAGGGATACTGACAGGCAACACTGGTCTGGTGACATTGTGCACCTCTCTATTTCTTATGTGATTATGCATCACAGGGGCAGGAAATAAAGGGAAATCTCCTCAGGGGGGTGACAGACAGAAATAAAGAACCTCAGAAGAGAAAGGTAGCATCAAAACCACAAATGAGCCCAAGAAAATGTTCAACATATAATTGATAACACAGTCAATGCATTTCAGGAGTCTGAACGCTTCCCACCTACAATAAAACAATTTTATATTACTTTATTCTAAATTGCTTTATTGTAATAATTGGAACATACCATTTCTTACATATTATGTTAATGTATTCTAAACTGATGGCTCCTTGACACTCTATATTTTGGTTTTTTCATTTTCTGCTTGTAGCCCTGATGAAGGAGGGTGCTCAGACACCAGAAATGTGTGTGTTGTTTTGTTCAATTATTTGATGAATGATTCATATTTCCTTGGACTCATTTGTGATTTGGCACTCGTTTTGCTATCTTTCTGGATTCTGATTCTGGTTACCCCAGTTGGGGTGACCCTGTCTGACAAGAGCATCCTCACCAGGGCCATTGCACCTTAGAAATTGGTTTGACATCCTGCAATATCACTGATTATAATTATCAGTGTATGTACCTCTTAGAACATTCTGACAGTTAAGAACATGACATAAATGTTAACTCTCTATCCAAAAACAAAAAGTAAATAAAGGATTTTACTGGAGTTAAGTTGGCCATACACAGATCAAAATTCAGCTGTTTCAGGAACATTGTGGAAATTGTATTGCGATAAACAGCTGCAGCCACTCAATGCATTCTGACAGCAGGCGGTGCAGGGGGGAGGGGGGGGGCATTTGTCTGTTCGTTTGTTTTTGTTGTTTGAAGAAAAAAAAAATAACAGTGTATGGCTAGCTTTAGGATTTAATCAACCTGTGTAGAGCTGACAAATTCAGACAGTCCCATCTCTGCTAAGAGGGTTGTATCTGTTGTATCTGTCACTTCTCATTCTGCATCCCTGTAATCTGATCTTCCTGCAGCTGAGACTTTTTCACAGCTGTAAAAAAAAAAAGAAAAGCAGGGAAAGCTGCCAGTTCCCAGTGGTAAAGATTAATTATTCATGTATTATGTGTTAACTTTATCCAGGCAAGGAACTAAAAACACTAATAAACAATACATATAATATGTTAAAAAAATTAAGTATTTGTAAAATTGATCATTAAAATCTAATAACATGTTCCAATATCCAAAAGCCTCCAATACAAAATGACAATGCAGGCAGGGAAACAGAAGATAGAGACAGGGACAGATGAAAGACAAAGACAGCTAAACAGACTGATTTCATTTGGTCCAGGAGGTATAAAATGACAAAGGGACATTGCTCATGTTCATTGACAAGAGTGTCAGATGATTGTAATACACAGCTTAATGCCACCTCCCCAAGATGTCCCTCAAGTTTCAAAATTTCAGAGTTTTCAAGTGCACAGTCCTCTTTCTCACATGATCTCTGACCTGTGAAGTGATGAAGAGCAACCAGAGATAGAGAAATAAAGAAGCCTAAGAACCATGCGTATGCAAATAATGTGCACTCATTAACCACTTGCCCTCCTGAGGATTTACCCCCTTTTTGACGAGGCCATTTTTTGCAGTACGGCGCTGCTTTACCTTAACTGACAATTGCGCGGTCATGCAACTTTGCACCCAAATGAAATTTACGTCCTTTTTTCCCACGAATTGAGCTTTCTTTTGGTGCAGTTTGATCCCCTGTGCATTTTTTTTTGCGCTATATACAAAAAAAAGACTGACAATTTAGAGAAAAAAAACAATATTTTGAACTTTTTACTATTAAACATGCCCAGTTAAAAAAATTAAAAAAAATCAAATTTCGTCATAAATTTAGGCCAAAATGTATTCTGCGACATGTCTTTGCTAAAAAAAAAAAAAAATCCCAATATGTGTAAATTAACCTCCCTAGCGGTATGATTATTCCAGATTTTTGGTGCTGAAAGCAGTACCATTATTTTGCATGGAAATTTGACGTTTTATATTTTAGGCCTGTAAGTCTTAGGAATAACTCACTGAAATCTGTCCGAACAAGAGTCTAGTAAACATCCCGGGTATGATAAAATTTGAAACACGAAATCATAAATTATAATTTAATAAATAATCATAAAAAATAATATAATAATAATACATTTAATTCAATAATATAATCAAAACAAAAACACTGAAATTTTAAATATAGTGCCAAGTTCACACATCAGTAGCATAATCGTTTTCAGTGGCTGATGACGAATTTCCCCACGAATCATCACTCAATTCTGCAAGTGGTTCTGATTTACTATCGCTGTTTTCTAGCTGGTCTAAACCCGCTTTTGACCTAAAGGGACGCTTTTTGGACGTCATGGACGTTTCTCAGGCAGAAAGAACAGTCAAAATGCAGGCAGGGCACAGGACAAAGCACTAGGGACAAAATGTATGTGAAATGGTTTGATACAGTAATGTTTTACTATGTGATTTTAGTGAATGTCACTTTTTGATATTTTCAAATTTCCCGCCGTTCTGTCCCCCGTATGTCCCGACGCTCGCAGGGGACGAACCCAGATGACAGATGCCGGCATCCACCGGAGGACATTGCCGGGGACACTGCAGGAGGGACATCGCGGGAGCGCAGAACAAGGTAAGTGATCGAGGGAACGCGGAGCAGCGCCGCATGGTATTCCCGAGTGTAGCTCGGGGTTACCGCTTGTGGTACTGAAACTTTACCCTGAGCTACACTCGGGAATACCACCAGGGGGGTTAATTGGTTTACGGGAAAGTTATAGCGTTTACAAATGGCAGTATAGATAATGTTTTTTTTTTTTTCTACTAGACGGTGATCAGCGACTTTTAGCGGGACTGCAGTGGACATTCTGACATTTAAGGGGAACTAACTTGGTGTCACTAACACCCTAGTGACACAAATACAGTGATCAGTGCTAAAAAAAAGCACTGGCACTGGGCAGGAAGGGTTTAATGTGAGGGGCAATCAAAGGGTTAGCTGTGTGCTGGGACTGTTTTACTAGGGGGTGGGGGTGTTCTTCGCTGTAAGCACACAGATCGGGATTGGCTGTACTGTGCACAGCCATCCCGAGCAGTGTGCTTGAGCTGACCAGGAGGAAGATTGTTTGTAAACAAAACAATCTTCCTTCCCATCAGAGATGCTCGGTAATCACCGGGCACCAGCGGGTAATTACCGGCTGGGACCCGGGGATTGACATCTGCAGGCGCAAATGGTGGCGCGGGTAGGACATGCGTGGTTCACACGTGCCCCTTACCCGGAAATGCAAAATTAGGTATATATATGTGATTCTGCGCACAGGTGCCGCCCTGTAGCAGTATATCTACTATAGGGCGGTCTTTAAGCTGTTAAAGTAGATGTAAACTTACTAAGATCTTATATAATTTCTGACATTCAGATGTCAGTTCAAACGTTATTTTTAATATTTTAAAATCTGCAGCTGTCATTACAATGCTGCCTAGTGATCCTGCCATGAAGGCTGTCATTCAGGCATTTCCTATTATAGGGTGACAACATTCTGTCTCTATCTTAATTGTGCTCCTGTGTTGTCACCCTGTCACATGGGCTTCCGATGGAAACTACAAGTGGCCATTTCAACACACATTACACAGGCATGGTCCACTGTCGTCACCATAAGGGAACCCGCCATGAAAAAAATGCATTGCAGCCATCACTGCAGTGCACATAGACAGAAAGTGGCTGCCCAGTGGCTGAAAGAGATCAGCAAAACTGAGATGTAACAAACAAGGAAAAAGGTAAAAACAAGTATTTTTATTTTATTTATTTTTTTAGATGATAATTGTTTATGCTAACCACTTCAATACCAGACATTTCTGCCCAAGGCCAATTTTCAGGTTTCAGTGCTCTCACACTTTGAATGACAATTGCACGGTCATGCAACACTGTACCCAAACTAATTACCACTGGGGTTTTTATTTCTTGCTAAATTAACAAAAAAAAGACCAAAACTTTTGAAAAAAAAACACTTTTTCTTTATTTCTGTTATAAAAGTTTGCAAATAAATAATTGTTCTTCATAAATTTAGGCCAAGATGTATTCTGCTACATGTCTTTGAAAATAACCCAAATCAGTTTTTATAACTTTCCTACAGACTAAATAATAGAGTTCACAAACTATGGTATATATCTGAAAATTGATCAGTCCTGAAGTACTGACAGCCAATCTAATTTCTTGAGGCCCAAAAATGTCAGAACAGTACAGATATCCCCCAAATGACCCCTTTTTGCAAAGTAGACTGTCCGATGTATTTAATAAGAGGCAAGGTGAGTTTTTTGAAGTTGTAATTTTTTTGGAAAATGAAGAAATTTATAAATTATTTTCACTATTTTTTTTTTTTTACATACCAATGCAGTACAGCATCAGCATATGACTGGTGACAGTACGAAAAAAAAAGATTATTTTTAAAAAATGTTTTTATTTTATTTTTTATTAAATTTTTTCTCTTTTTTTTAAGATGTTTTTCATATTGCACTATGACCAAAGTAGTACAATGTTACCATAGTAACATTGTACTACTTTGGGGAAGTGATCAGTATTTTGTTTTCTTTTTTTTACATACTGTACATTTACATCAGTCCCTGCCCTCAAGAAACTTAAGCAGGCCATAGATGAGTCAAAAACCTGTTCATTTGTTTTCCACATCATTAGTATGCCTGCTGCGACATACGATTTTCGTGCCACAGCCGAAAGTGCCTGATCCAACAGCAGCAGGAAACATCAATAGTACATATGGTGTCTGGAATTCACAAATGTCTTTGCATTAAAATGTACAAATGTTGACCCCTGATGTACGGTACTTAGTAGAGTAGGCCTGAGTGTTTTGAATAAGTATACCAGGAAACATAATGTCTGCTTACAGTATAGATAAAGGAGAAAATATAGCAGGTAAATCTTAAAATAAAGACAACAAACACAAACATATCCAGAACAAGCACATGTTGATTTTGCAAAACAGGCGCGCAAAACAGGTGCAAAAACTGTTTAACAGTGCAAATTTTGTAACGGCGATGGTACAACCAGAAGACAAAACGAATGTCATTTACATTTTTTGCTCAACAGAACATTCAGTTTTCATCTCGTCTATGGCCAGCCTTACAATCCAAGGTCCCTATCTCATATGCATACTTACACATACTATAGTCCATTTAGGTCAGTGGTTCTCAACCTTTCTAATGCCGTGACCCTTTAATACAGTTCCTCATGTTGTGGTGACCCCCAATCATAAAATTATTTACCCAGTAATTATAATTCATGAGTGTCGTTTTACCTCCAATACTGCTGCTTTCAACACAGTAGCTGCTTTTAACAGAGTAGCTGCTTTCAACACAGTAGCTGCTCTTTACACATCGGAAATATGTGTTTTCTGATGGTCTTAGGGGACCCCTGTGAAATGGTCGTTCGACCCCCAAAGGGGTCACGACCCACAGGTTGAGAACCACTGATTTAGATAGAAGAAAATTAACCTGTCAGCATGTTTTTGGAGTGTTGGAGGAAACCCATATAAGCATAGGGAAAACATTCAAACTCCATGCAGATCGTGTCACTTTTATTCATTTGGTGTTTTCATCAGGTACCCATCGCTTGACAGAGGTGCTGTTAGTGATTTGGAACATGCAGTGCGCAGCCCAGAGGAGTCCGGCTTTGTCTCCACCCCCCAAAACCCGCACAAATCTCGAAAGCTGACCCTGCAGAGTAACTCCCCGAATTACAGCCAAATCCTGCGGAGGTATCAGGGGCTTCAGAGAGGGGCAAGGACTGCGGTGCCACATAACAGCAGAATGCCCACACCAAGGACTGCAAAGCAAGTGACCTGAAGAATGCACACAGAGCCGTCAGAGCACTGGTCACCATTGCAACAGTACACTTTGTAGTGCAGAGCCTGGCAAATTCAGAATATTTTTATTATCTAAGGACGTCCACTCATCTACTGACTGTTGAGGATCTGTATGGTACACGCATAAATGTACAGGTTACCAGTAACATACAGGGTTTAGGCATAGCAGCATGCAAAGACATGCAGAGAGCACAACCTACAAGCCCATGTGTTTTTTCATTCTGGCGTTGCTTCAAGATTCTATGCCATACCGCTCTGCAAAGTCCTTTGGCCTGTAAGCAACATGGCATTTGGCGAATACTTTTTAATGGCTTTACAAGTGTAATGGAGCCGACTGTGCTTGGGTACTTCCGTTAGAATACCGTTTCCCTGTCCGAACACCAACAACAGACCATACAAGACTAGATGACACCAGTCTGTCTGAACATGGAACTCTTTATTTGAAACTTGAACTGGCTTTTTATACACTCAGGGGACAGTCCCCCCCTCCCTGAATAATGACACAGGGCGGGGCAATCTACACTTAGCAACAAGAGACACACAGGTATTCAAACTTCACTCCAGCAGACAGTCCCATCAGGAGGGAGGGCTGCTGGAGACACCCCCCCTCCACTAAGCTAATACACATAAATCCCATAATAGTTTGCTCCCAAGCAAGACACACAATAGAACAATGGGATGCAACAACATGGCTTTAAACAGTCAACAACCCCCACCCCACCTATACATGTCTACACAATATTAGGACAGATCACCCTGTACCCCTAACAGGCACAGAGTGAGTTACACATAATAGGGATATGGGGAGCTAAGACAGGGGTCTCCCCACCTCTCCAAAATGAGCTGGGTTCCATGGGCCCCCCACCCAAAGTGACTCCTGTCACAAGAAGTCTATAATTACAGTGCCTTGAAAAAGTATTCATACCCCTTGAAATTTTCTATATTTTGTCATGTTACAACCAAAAAATGTAAATGTATTTTATTGGGATTTCATGTGATAGACCAACACAAAGTGGCACATAATTGTGAAGTGGAAGGGAAATGATAAATGTTTTTCAAGTAAATACCTGAAATGTGTGGCGTTCATTTGTATTCAGCCCCCTTTATTCTGATACCCCTAACTAATATCTAGTGGAACCAATTGCCTTCAGAAGTCATCTAATTAGTAAATAGTCCACATATGTGATATTTAATCTCAGTATAAATACAGCTGTTCTGTGAAGCCCTCAGAGGTTTGTTATAGAACATTAGTGAACAAACAGCATCGTGAAGGTCAAGTGCTTTGGCGTTTATTCATTGGCCAGATAAATTATTAAAATGAATTAACGATCAAGAACTAAATGTGCCTTGCGTTAATGCCCGTTTATCATGTCAAGCATTTTTTGTGCCAAAACGCCACTGCTCCTGGAAGCGTTGGCAGTGGGGTTTTCTTCTGACTCTGAACGCTCGCTCATAAGGCTCACAACACGTTTCAGTGAAGCCCCTCCACTTCCACAGTGATCCCAGTAACAGCCGTGAGTTCTCCTCCTCTTCCTCGCTCATAAGGTTTACAACACGTTTCAGTGAAGCCCCTCCACTTCCACTGTGATCCCAGTAACAGCTGTGAGTTCTCCTTCTCTTCCTCACTCATAAGGCTCACAACACGTTTCAATGAAGCCCCTCCACTTCCACTGTGATCCCAGTAATAGCCGTGAGTTCTCCCCTTCCTCGCTCATAAGGCTCACAACACGTTTCAGTGAAGCCCCTCCACTTCCACAGTGATCCCAGTAACAGCCGTGAGTTCTCCTCCTCTTCCTCGCTCATAAGGTTTACAACACGTTTCAGTGAAGCCCCTCCACTTCCACTGTGATCCCAGTAACAGCTGTGAGTTCTCCTTCTCTTCCTCACTCATAAGGCTCACAACACGTTTCAATGAAGCCCCTCCACTTCCACTGTGATCCCAGTAATAGCCGTGAGTTCTCCCCTTCCTCGCTCATAAGGCTCACAACACCTTTCAGTGAAGCCCCTCCACTTCCACAGTGATCCCAGTAACAGCCGTGAGTTCTCCTTTGCTTCCTCGCTCATAAGGCTCACAACACATTTCAGTAAAGCCCCTCCACTCCCACTGTGATCCCAGTAACAGCCGTGAGTTCTCCTCCTCCTCGCTCATAAGGCTCACAACACCTTTCAGTGAAGCCCGTCCACTTCCACAGTTATCCCAGTAACAGCCGTGAGTTCTCTTCCCTCGCTCATAAGGCTCACAACACCTTTCAGTGAAGCCCCTCCACTCCCATTGTGATCCCAGTAACAGCCCTGAGTTCTCCTCCTCTTCCTCGCTCATAAGGCTCACAACATGTTTCAGTGAAGCCCCTCCACTTCCACTGTGATCCCAGTAATAGCCGTGAGTTCTCATCCTCTTCCTCGCTCATAAGGCTCACAACACCTTTCAGTGAAGCCCCTCCACTCCCACTGATCCCAGTAACAGCCGTGAGTTCTCCTCCTCTTCCTCGCTCATAAGGCTCACAACACCTTTCAGTGAAGCCCCTCCACTCCCACCGTGATCCCAGTAACAGCCGTGAGTTCTCCTCCTCTTCCTCGCTCATAAGGCTCACAACACGTTTCAATGAAGCCCCTCCACTTCCACAGTGATCCCAGGAACAGCCGTAAGTTCTTCTTTTCCTCGTTCATAAGGCTCACAACACGTTTCAATGAAGCCCCTCCACTTCCACCGTGATCCCAGGAACAGCCTTTGGCTAAGCTAAGGCTGAAGAAGTTTCCTTAAAAACGCGGTCTGTGTGTCATAAGAGTGAGGAGGAGGAGAAGTCACGGCTGTTCCTGGCATCACATTGGCCAGCTGCATGATCTGTTCTTAATTTGTTTTAAGCCCTGGTTCACATCTGTGTGATTGTGTGGGCCGCGATTTACGCGAGCACGAGAGTCCATTCATTTGAATGGACTCCCGCGCCTCGGGACACGCTGGGAAGAAGTCCCTGCACTACTCTGGAAATCGTAGCCCGCATGGGAACCGAGGTTCCCAGTATGGTTGTGATTTCCAGTGAAGGGTGGTATGCCATTAGAATTAATGGGTCCCGCATTCCTCTGTGTGAGTGGTGCGGCGGCAGGCATTTGTGCTGGTCTCGCAGCAACACCACCCGCACAGATGTGAACTGAGGGTAATAGAATGCAGGGGAGAGGTTATGGTCTAATAGACCCCTGATGTCCCATGAAAGAGAACCTGCCACTTCAGATATGTTATCACACAGGGGCTTGTCATGAACAATAAAGATTTTACATATTTTTAAGCAGTAAAGGAGCTTTAAAGCAGTAGTAAACCAAAAAAACAAACATTTTGTATATTACAGCTTACCAGTTCTTACATGTAGTGGCTACATTAGTTTTATGTTTTTTTGAGCTGTCCAGCAAAAGTAGCATTTAGAGTGTTGGACCAAACCATTTAACACTAACAGGGGTGCTTACAATGATCAGCTTTTATTCATTTAGCTAAAAACCTTTATCCCAAAAGAAAAAAAAACTGTAGCTGTAACTGCTTAAAAAGGATGGGGCAGCACAGTGGGTAAGTAGTTAGCATTCCGTCTAGCAGCACTAGGTTAGTTGGTTCAAATCCCAACCATGGCACTACCTGCCTGGAACTTGCATGTTCTCCCTGTGCCTACGTGGGTTTCCTCTGAGTAATCCGGTTTCCTCCCACATCCCAAAAGACATGCTGGTAGGTTAATTGGCTCCTCTCTAAATTGGCCCTAGTATGTGTATAAATGCAGGTTAGGGACCTTAGATTGTAAGCTCCTTGAGGGTAGGGACTAATGTGAATGTACGATATATATGTAAAGCACTGCATAAAATTGATGGTGCTATACAAGTACCTGAAATAAATAACTAAATAAGTTCGGGTATTTTTTGTTAATGTAAATCTGCTAGTGCATCTAAAACTGTTACTCTCAGGGCAGCCAGAAAACTGACCATGCTGGGAGGATTGTGCTTCTATGCCTAGCACAGTCAGTTTGAAAAAGAAGCAGTACAAATCAAACAGAACACGTTTTATCACTTTTTAAGTATATGGTACAATATACACATCATCAGGAATATGAAATGTTGGGGTAACATATTATTTAACGATCGATGAGCTGCAATATATTTTATTTTTGTTTTTAGGATTAATAGTGCTTTAATGCAAACCATCCCAGACCGTTCTAGCTACTTGCACTGTAAAGCAATAATCCTCAAAGCTCACTTTTAAACCACTTGAAGACCAGCATGTAAAACCCCCATTTTTCAGTTCCCAGCATTATGATACTTTTACTGACAATTAATCATGAAACATTTTTGGTTGTATTTATTCACTAATGTTTTTTTTCCTTTTTACTATATATTGAAAAATACTTAAAATTGTGAAAAAAATGGTCCCCTTAGTTTCTGTTATAAAACTTTGCAAATAAATAATCCTTCTTCATAAATTTAGGGCAAAATGTATTCTGCTACAAAGTCTAAAACTCTACAGACTCTGCAAACCATGGTGAAGAAACAAAATTAAATTATATTTTTGGTTTTCACAAAGTTGTAATTTTAAGTTATTTCTTACAGCATGAGCATTTTTACAATTACACACCAAAACATATTCTACTTCTTGTGACCATGGGGATACCACATGAGTGAGACTTTTTTGCTGCCTAGGCGAATAGACAGCAAACAGTTGCAAATTAATAAATTTAAAAAATGTATAAGATATTTCTAGCACACAATATGAACATACTTAGAACTATACCCTAAACACATTCTGCTACTCCTCCTAAGTATGGAGGTACCACGTGTGAGACTTTTCACAGCTTAGCCACAAAGAGGGGCCCAAAATCCAAGGAGAACCTTCAGGTTTTTAAGGGGAATAAATTACGCATCTAATTTCCTGACTACCTATCATATTTTTGGAGGCCCTGGAGTGTCAGCAGAGTCTTGAACATTTTATTTTTTCGAAAATTAAGAAAGAAAATTATTTTTTTTCTTACACAAAGTTGACAATTTAACAGCTTCAGTCCTTGGCCAGTTCTGACATTCCACTACTACATGTAAAAATCAGCATTTTTTTGCTAGAAAATTACTTTGAACCCCCCAACATTATATATGTTTAAGCAAAGGCCGTAGAGAATAAAATGGTGGGTATTGTAATTTTTTTTGGCACACGGTATTTGCACAGCGGTTTTTCAAACACGTTTTGGGAAAAAATACACTTTAATGAATTTTAATGCACAGAAACACAAAATAATACCCAATTGTTTGGTAAAATATAAACGATGATGTTATGCTGAGTAAATAGATATCTAACATATTTCGCTTTAAAACTGCACGCAGTCTTGGAGCAGCGAGAAACTATGGTACATTAAATTATCCATACACAATGCTAGAATTTTTGCTGTCACTATACACATTTGTGGCAATACCTCACAAATGTGTAGAACTGTAGAATGAACAAATGATGAGCAAAAGAGTACCTGTGGTTTCAGGAGTGCAGTTGTCTGCATGGGATGGCTGGGACTGGTGTCTTGCAGAAACATAGCTAGTGGGACTTGCAGATGGGACAGTTCAGGTGGCAGGCAAAGATGTGTTCAATAATCAGGCAAAGGACTGGTCTAGGCAGCAAGCAGAAATGTGGTTGATAAACAGGCCAGGGTCAGTTCAGGTAGAAGTCACTGCACTGGTGTGGCGGCTGCTAGAGCACTTGCTTTCCTACACTGGGACTGTTGTGGCTAGCAATCAGGAACTGTGGCAGCACCCAAATATTGCAGAGTTCCCCTTTAAGCTTTAACATTTCTAAAAGCATCTGTTTGCAGAACCAGGTCATCAGCTCACTTCCTCCCCCTCATTTCCTGTGGAACAATGTGTTCCAGTCTTGCAGCTGACACCCTAACTTTCAGTTGGTGATATTTTATCTAAATGTGAAACCACAAAGGCTATATTCTGAACTGTTCAGAATGTATTTTAAAAGGTACAAAAAGTAAAGAGGAAATATATGCATTGTGATGTAATTGTTGATATAAACACCATGCAAGAAACTTTTCAAGGCACTTAGCTTGCAGACATGAGTCTGGCTAGGTCAACCAGCTGGTAAATAAAAAGCTTGTTTTCCTCAAGTTCATGTCCGGAGTTTTCCTAGAATTCCCAAAGTTGCCATTACAGAACATTATTGTTGGCTGCACTGTTCTTGTGCCATTGGCACTGGTGTGACTAGCGATTAAGAACACTTTTTCTGACTGCACTGGTCAAGTGACACCAGCAATGGTGTGGCAGCAATTAGGAACACCGATGCTGGCTGCACTAGCCTGGCGACGCTAGTACTTGCGTGGCGGTGATCAGGAACACTGTTGCTAACTCACACTGTGGCTAGCATAAAAAATGCTGATGCTTGCTGTACTGGAGTGGCAATGATCAGCATAATCATTGCCACTTACATTGGTCTGGTGACTTTGACACTGGTGTGGCCAGCTATCAGGAGCACTTTTGCTGGCCTACACTGGTTGAGTGACACTGGGACTGATGTGGCAGCAATCACAAACACTGTTTCTGGCTTACACTAGTCTGGTGATACTGGGACTGGCGTGGCGGCAATCAGGAACACTTGCTGGCTTACACTGGTCTGGTAACAATGTACTGATGTGGCAGCAATCAAAGACACTGTTTCTGGCTTACACTGGTCTAGTGACACCAGAATGGGTGTGACTAGTGATTAGGAACACTGTTGCTGGCTTATACTGGTCTGTTGATACTGTATTGGTATGGTGGCAATCAGGAACATTGTTCCTGGGTGCACTGGGACTGGTGTGGCAGTGATCAGGGACACAGTGGGTGGCTTACACTAGTCTGGTGACACTGTGACTCTTGTGGTTAATGACCAAGGGCACTCTGGTTAGCTGCACTGGTCTGGTGACACTGGAACTGGTGTGGCTAACGATCAGGGACACTGTGGCTGGCTTACACTGGTCTGGTGAGAATGTACTGGTATGGGTAGCAATCAAAGACACTGTAAAAAAAAAACAATGCTGATGATTAGTTAGGAAACACCGTTAGGGAAATGATCAAAACTGGAGCAGAAGTACATGGCAACCAATCAGTTGCTATTTTCAGTTTGTTCAGTTAAGCTTTGTAAATGAAAGAAGCTGATTGGTTAGAGTGCACGGCTGCTCCAAATTCTGGCTGCTCCCGGTTTTTGTTTTTTTTAAATTCTCCTCACTGTTTTCTCTCACAGCTGATTGGTGTATTCGCTTATATTTGTGAAGTCTCTGATCACAGCAATTACATGGTACAGGGTCAATTTAATTGGCTCTGTACCATGCTCTGTAATCTACAGTGTCTGATGGACACAGTGTGCTTGTGCACACTGGGGCTCACATGAGAACCGTAAAGGGGAAGCCATTATGTACAGTGCCTCAGAAAGCAGTTGTCTGGACATTTATGAACAACGGCCAGAAGGGAAGTGGTTAAAGTCTGGATTCAGTCATCTTCTATTTACAGCACCTACTGTGCGTTTACATTGGAATGATGGCAAGCTGCCACGTCTATGCTGCTTTAGAAATAAGGGAAGAGAGGATGATATTTCAATGCCTCTGTTGTGATATGTGATACAAATTTCTTCATAATCCGTATAGCTACAGAGGTGAGTGTGGGCTTGTTTTAAAATGTCTTTGCTGCTTGTTCAAAATATGTAAATTGAATGGACACAGGTTTACTTTGAGGTGCCTTTTCTACGATATACTGTACATTTTAACTCACATCTGTGCAACATGTTGCCATGTTTGTGTTTTTGATGTGTGCTATAGGACCTATTTGTAGCACTACCCCCTTTGGGGTTGCAGATGAGTTTGGGTCCTGTGCAGGCAGTCATTTAGCATTTTCCACACCACTTTCATCCATTGACAGAAATCAGGCCTTGAGAGTTGCTTTTAGTATTTTTATTGAGGAGATTAAACTTGGACAGGGTAAGGGGTATATAGGATGCTCAAGGGAACTGAAATCTGAGGACAACTTCCTGAACTATTCACAACGTCTTTTCTCTGACACGGTCTCTGTTGAAGTGTTAGCCAGCAGCTCCAGTTGAACTACCCCAGACTCTATATGAACTCCTCTTCACCCAACAATCTGGAGATTTTCTACCTGAGCAGGGGATCTGGCTCCTGTTCCCTTAAGTGGATAACAGTCACTAGTAGAGGACTAATCTGGTTTCCCACCAGAGTGCTCCTTCCCTATCTGCCCAGGGGGTGCAGGTATACTCACTCAGATCCTCTCCTGTACTGCTTTCGGAATGGCTGCTGCTACTTGGCCTTTCAGTTGGGCTGCTCCTTTCCTGCCATATAAGTGGTCCTCTCAGGGGACCAGTGAGTTCTGAGTTTTCCTCCTCTCCAGCTCCAGGCTTGCAGGCAGGCCCCATTTCACTAGGCCTCCTGGCAGCCTTCCACCTCAGCTTCACATCTTCCTCTCTCCTTCCACCTGACTCCTGATACTGAGCAGGCTCCAACACTTTTAAGGGAGTCCAGCCCCTTGCCATGCCTTCTGTTGGGAATTGGCTAAGGTCCTTCAAAAGTGCAGTCAATCACTCCTCAGATCCACTCATTGCTTCCAAGGCCTTCCGTCGAAAGCCTCAGAGCAGGGAGAAATTCCAGAGGAGCTTGCCTGCAGAGTCTCTCAGCCCTGAACAGAATTTGACCCCTCTGACTACCTCACCTGAGCTGCTAATCAGCTTCTCTTTAGCTATCAATCTAACTCTGCCTAGCTAAACTAGGAGGGTGCTAAATATTGATGACAGTGTAACATAGGATTGTTGATAATGCAAACAAAATGCATGACAACAAACATGGAAAGATGTGAACTCACATTTCAGATTCTGCTAGATGCACCAATAATTCTTAAGTGACCATCCTAGTTAATTTGAATGGTCAGATATGTCTGCTTGGGCTCAGTACCAGGGGTGGACTGACCATTTGGAAACTCGGGCACTGCCCGAGGTCCTGGGATCAGTAGGGGGCCCTATGAGATGGCCCTGGTACCTTCTTCATAGGCTTTTTGAGTTTGGTCAAGGACACAGGGGCCCCATGATCCCCAATTGCCCGGGGGCCCCATGAATTGTCAGTCCACCCCTGCTCAGTACTCAAGTCTTTAGGTTAATATGAACATTCGGAACCAAACATTAGGGTCCTCAGAACCTTTCAGTTCTGGACAGATGTTTCTGCAAATCCATGCCGTCATTCTAGAGCAGTGGTTCTTAACCTGGGTTCGATTGAACCCCAGGGGTTCGGTGAGTCAGTCTCGTGGGTTCGGCGGAGGTGAAGACCCACACCCGACTCATATGAATCGTGCAGTAAATATTCATTATTATGTTTTTGTGTGAAAATCATGTTTTAATGGTTTTGTTCTTTGTTCTTAACGGTTTTGTTCATTTTGTGCACCTATGTATAAATATATACCTAAATATATACCTATGTTTTGAATTTTAAAAATCATATTTTATTTTTCCAATTAAGAAGGGTTCGGTGAATGCGCATATGAAACTGGTGGGGGTCAGTACCTCCAACAAGGTTAAGAACCACTGTTCTAGAGTTCTGGACAGGCTCACTTTCACAGAACCATCTGAGGAGCGTCAACACGCGGTACAAGTAAACACCATCAGCAGACAGTATATAGAGAGAGGCGACCAGTGTTTATTAATAGATCCGTCTGTTCCTGTCGTACTCGGAGCGTGGGAATAACCTTCCCTCTAAACGTTTTGCAGATGGATCTAAATATTTTAAACAGTCCAGAATCCCATGACGGAGCTTGGCCGATGTTACCAAAAGATTTAGTAGATTAACCCCACGTGCTGCAGAAAATTAAACAAACCCTCTTGAAGTGCTGCTATGAATTTCATGGGGTTTTTTTTTCATATGTTTATATTTATTCCAGGCTAGTGATTTAGGATCAGCATAAAAGTCAGGTAAGTAGCATTTTCAGAAGAAGGCAAAAAATTGCTGCTCCGTTATTAGTCCCAGATTATGTTTCCTTAAAAATCTTTTCAATAAATACTTATACTGATGAGTCTGCAGACTAGCAGCTCCATATGCAGCTGCTGGGTTTTAGCAAGTCTGCAGATTTTTCTATGGCATCTGTTCCTGAATAGACTAATATGCACCGGGCTAAATAGTTACATAGTAAGTCAGGCTGAAAAATGATCCATGTCTATTGAAATTTAAAAAAAACTTCAGAATCTTCAGAACCCAAACCTGCCAGTGATCCAGAACATCCTGTATACTCTAACACAGAGAATTATGCTTCTTCCTGATCCCCAAAGGCAGTTAGACACTTCCTGATGTTATAATATTATTCATATAAGAAGCCTTTTATATTTTGTGTATTTAGAAACACATCCCGAACTTTATTGAAACAATCTAATCAGCTAGAAACATACCTTGTATAGCGCCCTCTCGTGTACATAGTTGTTGAGAGTAGTGAAAGGCTTGGTAGAATCCTGGGTTTAGACAGAGGGTTACTTCAGAGGGCTCTACAAGTCAGTCCTCTGATACCTCACCCTGCTCTAGAAGTTTGGAGAAGCTTCTAGAAGTCAGTAGGCTGAGGTGAGGAGGGGCTGATTTGCATATTTATGAGGGTCTGACCAATTCCAGGCGGGAGGCCTGGCAGTGTGGCAGACAAGCCCAAAACTATGACAGAGCCTGGCCAGCTGGGAAGTTGGGTTGAAGATGGAGTGCTGAGGAGTGCTGCTGTGTAGTTGGGGAGGGGGCTCCGGAGAAGGGGGGTTGTGCCTCCAGGCTGGAGGAAAGCTGAAGGAGGGAGCTCCACTGCCCTGCAGTCCGCCAGGGTGGTCAGCCTGCATAGCTTGGAGCAGCGGAAGACCTAAAAGCAGTTCTATCCTCAGCTGCAGGAAAAAGACAGTGCAAGTACCTCTACACTTCCAGGGCCTATAAGGCCAGATGCAAGTTCTTGGCAAGTCTTCAGTGGACAGTGCAAGCTTACCCAATCTTGTCTGCTGGGATCAGATACCGTAGTCAGGTGGGCTGGTATTTTGTTCACTTAGGGGACTAATAGCTCCTTCAAGTTGGGACTTTGCTAAAGATTGTCATGGTTCTGGGTGGAACACTAATATTTGCCAATTTTGTAGTAATTTAGAGAAGTATTTTTTTTTTCATTTGTTATACTTCAATTCAGTTGGGCATCCCATAACCCCTTTACCCATTCCAAGTTAAATTCTCTAATAAATAAAAAAAAAAGAAAAACAAGCCCATGGACTGTTTCTTGAGTCTGGAAAATGCATGTTGCCTGACTGTGCAGGAGGAGATAAGGTGGACCCCAAAACCAGCGTTTCTCAAGACGGTAGCGCTACACTTGTGTATGACAATGGGGGCTTTTGCATATGGTTGTCTAAGCCCATTCAAAAAGCATTTTTTACATAAACCTGTACTCTATACTCATGTACACAATAGCACCTGCGTATGCCCATGTACAGCAGCACAAAGCCATTCATGTGTATGGGAGGCTGTATGCTGCACCTGGGCTTCCCTGTTGGAAATATGCTGGCATTTATGTTGAATGGGCTCAGATGCCCGTGTTCAAGAGGCCTTACACATTTTCAAAGCTGTTACAATGAAGAACTCTTTCTATATGTGTTAGTATACCATCTGCAATCTGATTATTACCTTTCCCAGGCATGAAGCCCCATACTGTGAGTACAATAAATTGTTTATAAGACCATTCACTCATTTTTGCTTTACCTTGTTAATGCCTTTTCAAGTGTCAGGTTCAATCTGTTTAAATCTGCAGCTTTACTTAAAGTGTTACTAAATCCCGGACCCTGCATTCACTATATCTGGCCTCCCACAGTACACAGAACATGGAAGTGCAATTATTTTAGTAAATATAAACTGCTAAATACCCTTTCTCATCAGCAGGTAGAGCAGTCTTGTGACATCTATCAGTGTCCCGCAGAGCACTGGTTAAAGCTTGTAGGAGGATTTTTCATTCTGCTCTAGGAGGATGGAGAACTCCTGACCTCTGTCTGGTCAGTGCTGCTTGGCCCTGTGCTGATCACATGCACTCTCCCAAGAACAAAAAACAACCTCTCTAGCCATACACACCAACGCGAGCATGTGCAGAGTGACTCCACACGATATGTGTTATCAGGAGATAAGAGGGAGACACTGCAAGAAGGGGAGGATCAGAGAAGTGTTGATCAAACAGCCTTTTTTACACAATGTGGAGGATTAACCCCTTCAAGTGACACTAAACTCAAGTTTTAAAAAAAGGACCTGCTATTGCTCTCAGCCTCCTTCATATCTCCAAATTACCTTTTTTGCTATCGGGATATGACATCCTGTTACAGGTTGGCTACGTTCACTCTCCATGGTCCCATTGTATGTACGAATATAGCCACCCTCCCTTACTCGCTGCTGAGATGGGCTAGTGACTATGGACTATGGGATTTGTAGCGTTCATAGAGCAGTCAGTGCACATGACTGCACCTAACATGCCCTGCTCATTCCAAACATACAAATGTGAGGGTAAAAACATGAGGTTCAGGAGCTCATGGAGGATGGAAGAAAAATACAGCAGGAAACAATTTCATGACAAATAGATTGCAAGGTCATTAAGTAGCTGATGTTGATTTACGTTTGGGAAATGTATGTTGTTTCATGTCATTTTAAGGTGGTTCCTGACCATGTGTTCACAATGACAGATATGAAATAGTGATCACATAGGTTTGTTTACAAACAAACCTGCCAGCTTATGATGTAACAGTGTCTACCACAGAGGGATGCACAGTGACAGCTTAAAATATATGAGAACCCCTACCTTGTAAAACAACACATTCAGTTCAAAACAGAAATGCAAGGCAAAACATTTGTGTGTGTGTATACTGTATATATGTAAAGAACATTAAAAATGTTTTTTGTTCTTTTTTTTTTTAATAAGTGATCACATAACCTCTGTTCTCAGCTGCATAAGGCACTTAAAGAGGTGGAGGTGGAGACTGCAGAGAAACAGCAGCACACTGCGCTTCCCAGTTATCAGCTCTGCAGGGTGACATGTCAGCACACGTCTCACCACTAGATTACAGGCAGGCTGTGCTCCCAAGGAAAATGCAATGTAGAAAACTGACCACGCGGGGATGGATGTGCCTCCATTCCTGGCATAGTCAGTTTGAAATATTAAAGCAGGTGAGCTGTCTGGATCACCAGGTATTTCACACAAAGAAAGCAATGCAGAGAACAGGATACCTTTTAAGTACATAGTACAACAGATACATATCAGGAATATGAAATATTGGGGATAATATACAGTTTACCTGCATTCATTTTAAAATTAGTACAGTTTTTTCTTTTAATCTTTTTTTAATATATTTGTCAGTCTACACCAGCCGTTATTAAATGATGGATTGCGCTAGATCACTGCTGCTCAGCAGTCATTGGTTGCTGGGACCGTGGGCGTCCCAGCAGCCAATGATGTTACGTGTGCGCCTTGCCCTCTTCAGCAAGGTTCTCGGTGCAGCTCTTGCCCCCTGCAGCTCGCTACCTCTCCCGGCTCCTGCTCCCTGCCTGCAAGGTATGCTGTTTACTTTCATGCTGTTATTCTGGGTACATGCTGGTGTGCTGTTTACAAGGGCATGCTGATGGGCACATATTATGTTAAGGGACACGTTGATGGGCACAAATTATGTTAAGGGGCACTCTAATGGGCATGTAGAGTGCCCCTTTACATAATATGTGCCCATCAGAATGCCCTTAACATAAAATGTGCCCATCAGAGTGTCCGTTTACATATGTGCTCATTAGTGTGCCCCTCATGGTAAGGGACACTTTAATGGGCACATACTATGGAAAGGGGAACTCTGATGGGCATACCGTGGCACTCTAATGGGCACATGTGATGGAAAGGGGCACTCTAATGGACACATGTGATGGAAAGTTGCACTGTGATGGGCACATTCTGTGGAAAGGGGCACACTGATATGCACATACTATGGAAAGGGGCACTCTGGTGGGCATGCCAGGGCACTCTAATGGGCACATGTGATGGAAAGGGGCACTCTGATGGACACATGTGATGGAAAGTTGCACTGTGATGGGCACATACTATGGAAAGGGGCACACTGATAGGCACATACTATTGAAAGGGGCACTCTGGTGGGCATACCGGGGCACTCTAATGGGCGCATGTGATGGAAAGGGGCACTCTAATGGACACGTGATGGAAAGTTGCACTGTGATGGGCACATTCTGTGGAAAGGGGCACACTGATAGGCACATACTATTGAAAGGGGCACTCTGGTGGGCATACCGGGGCACTCTAATGGGCACATGTGATGGAAAGGAGCACTCTGATGGACACATGTGATGGAAAGTTGCTCTGTGATGGGCACATACTATGGAAAGGGCCACTCTGATGGGCACATAATATGCAAAGGACCACTCTAATCTGCACATACAATGGAACTGGGCACTCTGGTAGGGAAATATTATGTAAAGGGGCACTCTGATGAGGAAATATGATGGAAAGGGGCACTTTGATGGGGAAATATGATGGAAAGGGACACTTTGATGGTGACACCTGATGAAACTTGACAATACATATTGTTGAAATGCTATGAAATTTGTCTAATTTTTTGATAGACAGTGTCTACAATCTTTCAGAGCAGTCATAGCAGCAGAGTCATAGCACAAACTTGAGATTCGGACCTCAGCTGGAAGAAAATTTTAGTGACTGGACCTCCTTGAATTTTAATTCCATACCCCTGGTCTACACTAAAAGTCAAAGCGAGGTTTTAATAATAAAATATATATAATATACAATATAATGTTTGAAAAACAGTGTATCAATTAAGATACCTTTAGACTAAATGACGTAAGCATTATTTAGGTCTGCAAATTAGTCATCATCATGTTAACCGATGTATACTGATTTTGCTGAATTTGGCCTGGATATCTAGACTTCCTCCAGGCGCAAAGCACGCAACCCCCCCCCCCCCCCCCCCATCTCCTGCAAACCATTTTTGTCTACATGTTGTCAGCAAATATTTTCATTCTGTCAGTAAAGACATATTCTACATTTAGCAATCCCAATAAATTAGATCTAAATTTGGAGAGAAATCTGTCAGTAAGCATTTAAAAAACTGTCAGTAAATGAAAAAAAACTGTGCAATTCTGCTACCTCTGTGTCACTGCTCATGTACGCTGTCAGCAACTGCATTTACAACTGTCAGTAGAAGGAAACAAAAAATAAAATTTCAATTTTCCAAACCTGCAGATTGTTTTTCTTAGCTTCTGTGCTTTTATGTAGCATAAAAAACAGCTGTCAGTAAATGTCTACATATATAATGTCTAAAATAAAACAAAAGACTAAACCACATTCAGTGCTGTGAAATTATTGCCCATCCGCAGCTCGTGTTTGCGCTCTGCATAACAATGCACAGTGGACAAATGCTAGCTGTCAGCAAACATTTAGGTACCTGTCAGTAAAAAAAAACCCTAAAAATAATAGGTTTTTGCAGCCCTTCAGATTAATGTGCATGCTTTTTTCTTAACTGCTCCATTCAGCCAGGATTTAGTGTTCTGCGCATACAGACTTGCTGGGATGTGATGCTTTTGCAGAAGTAGCTGGCAGAGGAGAGAGGGACCCATTAAACTGCGTAACAGGACTGTACATGAAACCAGTGCAATGGGGGGGGGGAAGATTGGAGGGGAGGGAGCTGTGCACAGTGGCAGAGGATGGATAGCTTGTAAAGGAGGAGGCAGGGAAAGGGGAATCACTGCAGAGCAGGAGGAGGAGGGGAATTAACAGAGGAATCCCCCAGAATACAGAGACACATCAGACGGATTGGACACAGGCAATCTGGGGTGCACACACAGCAAGATAACAATAAATAGAGGGCAGGGGGATAAAGTCCATCCGCAGAGGGTCCCCTGCTTGCCACCATGAGCTTTCAGAAGCCCTCGGTGGGGATGCCAGAAGATGCCAAGACCAGGGGATCCCCAAGAAAAGATCAGGACTTAAGGGGCGCAGCCATCCTGCACCAACAGAGGCGCCTTAAACAGGCCACCCAATTTGTGCACAAGGATTCTGCAGATCTGCTGCCACTAGACCAGCTGAGGAGATTGGGCACCTCCAAGGACCTGGTGAGTAAATTGGAAAGGAAAGGGGGGGGGATAAGAAAGCAGCTTTTGGGTTTATGCAGCAGGTGGGACAGTGTCGTGATGCGTCACTAGTCACATTTTAATTTCTGTGCAGGAAGACGTGTAAGCAGCACTGGAGGGGTCCTGCGTGAACAGGTCTGACCACAGACATCAAGGCATTTTTTTTAATAACACTTCAGTTTGGGATGCACAAAGAACAATCGGAACATACAAAAACAATGGCTCACAGAAATAGGGGATAATTGGTCAGAAAGATTTCACAACGTGTCAGTAGAATATTCTGTCGGCTGATAACAGTTATTGATACCAGATATCATTTTAGCGTTTTAGAAGGGTGATTGTCTAATAGTAGTTCATACTGTTCATAATACAGAACAAAACCCCAATCAACTGACTATTGTTCAAGGTGTAAGGAAAGATGGCAAAATATAGACTACTATACTGTATAATACTACTAATTGTATAATACTACTATTGTTACTTTTTACTATTATTCCAATCACGCAAAGATTTAAAATCTTCAAAGAATCCTACAGACAGCCCAGGTATTGCCTGTCTCGTATCTGCATGATGCAGGAGAAAAGGAACTGCTTAGAGGTGTCACTATTTGCCAATGGATACAGGAAAAAGGGAGAAAAAATTGCATGCTCAGGGATGTTATTGTCAATCACAGGATACAGAATAAAAGGAAATGCTCAGGGGTGTCACTATTAGCCACTGGATGGTGGAGGAAAGAAATTGCTCAGGGGTGTCACTGTCAATCACAGGATACAGAAAAAAAATGAATGCTCAGGGGTGTCAATGTTAGTCACCGGATGGCAGAAGAAAAAAGACTGCTCAGGGGTGTTACTATCAATCACGGGATGCAGGAAAAAGGGAGTGCTCAGGGGTGTCACTTAAAATCACAGGATGCAGAAAAAAAGCATTTCTCAGGGGTGTCACTGACAATCACAGGATGCAAAAATAAGGGGGTGCTCAGGGGTGTTACTGCCAATCACAGGATGCAGAAAAACATTTTTTCTCAGGGGTGTTTCGGACAATCACAGGGTGTAGGAAAAAGGCAGAGCTCAAAGGTGACACTGTACATGACAGGGCACATAAAGAAAGAGACTGTTCAAAGGCGTCACTGTTAGATTCAGACTACATGAGACATAGACTGCTCAGGGGTGTCACTGTCAATCACAGCATGCAGGAAAAAAGGGAGTGCTCAGGGGTGTCACTGAAAATCACAGGATGCAGAAAAAAAGCATTTCTCAGGGGTGTCACTGACAATCACAGGATGCAAAAATAAGGGGGTGCTCAGGAGTGTTACTGCCAATTACAGGATGCAAAAATAAAGGGGTGCTTAGGGGTGTTACTGCCAATCACAGGATGCAGAAAAAAATTATTTCTCAGGGGTGTTTCAGACAATCACAGGGTGCAAGAAAAAGGCAGAGCTCAACTGGGTTTATCAAACCCCAGACACATACTTTATACCCTCTGGAGGACATCCCCCTCTTGGGGCTATTAGCATAGATAAGAGAATATGTACAACCAGTAAAAACATGACAATGCAACCTTTAAACATGAAGCTAATTAACAGCTAGGCACCTAGACAAGTCGTGTCAGTATGGTTAGTGATCACAAGAATTCTCCACTCTGCCTCCCTTGTCTATGTGCTGGAAAACATGTCAACAATAAGGTTTGATTAACCAGGGCGTGCCCACCCTGATGCCCAGAAACAGTTCCACAGCCCCAGATATATAAAGTACATTCACACTACTTGTTTCCAAATGTCCCACATCCAGCTCGGATTTAGGTTGCCAAGTGGCACATCTTTGGTGGAAATAGTATAAAAGTCAGTAATAAAGTTGGTAGTAGCTGGGGCAAAATGGGCAAATTCTGCATTATGCAGCTCTCAAGGACCAGCCGGGGCAAGATAAAAAAAATGCCCAAGAAGAGTTCCGTATCCCCAGATGGTGAAGGTGCGTCTGCATGATCTGTCCGACACAATGTTTAGGGCAGGCTCACCACTGGTCTGGGGACTTACTGGCCGCATAATCCCAGTAGATACTCCAAGCCAGTCAAAGGGTTTCAGGACCTGGCTCTCCTCCGTGCACTGACCGGGAGAAGCTGAAAAAATCCCCAGTCTCCTCTATAATCAATGGGTAGAAGGGTAGCCCATAGTCCCCTCCAAAAGCCCCTGTCCTGGATGGGTCTCTCACAATTATCGTCTGGAGGAAAGAGACTTCTCAGAAGTATCATTGACAGTAACAGGATAGACAATGAAAGGGACAGCTCTAAGGTCTCACAATCAGTCACTAGAAGCAGTAAGAAAGGGACTACTCAGGGCTGTCACTGGAAATCACAAGCTGCAAGGGGAAAGGGACTGCCCAGGGGTGTCACTGTCATTCACAGGATACAGGAGGAAAGAGAATGCTCAGGGATGTCACTGTCATTCACAGGATACAGGAGGAAAGAGACTGTTCAGGGATGTCACTGTCAGCCAAAGGATTCAGGACGAAACAGGACTTCTCAGGGGTGTAACTGTCAGTTATAGGATACAAGAGGAAAGGGACTGCGCAGGGGTGTAACTGTCCCAGACACAGGATACAGGAGGAAAGGGACTGCGCAGGGGTGTAACTGTCCCAGACACAGGATACGGGAGGAAAGGGACTGCGCAGGGGTGTAACTGTCCCAGACACAGGATACAGCAGGAAAGGGACTGCGCAGGGGTGTAACTGTCCCAGACACAGGATACAAGAGGAAAGGGACTGCACGGGGTGTAACTGTCCCAGACACAGGATACAGGAGGAAAGGGACTGCTCAGGGGTGTAACTGTCCCAGACACAGGATACAAGAGGAAAGGGACTGCTCTGGGGTGTAACTGTCCCAGACACAAGATACAGGAGGAAAGGGACTGCGCAGGGGTGTAACTGTCAATCACAGGATACAGGAGGAAAGGGACTGCGCAGGGGTGTAACTGTCCCAGACACAGGAGACAGGAGGAAAAGGACTACGCAGGGGTGTAACTGTCCCAGACACAGGATACAGGAGAAGAGGGGCTGCTCAGGGGTGTAACTTTCCCAGACACTAGATACAGGAGGAAAGGGACTGCTCAGGGGGGTAACTGTCAATCACAGGATACAGGAGGAAAGGAACTGCTCAAGGGTGTCACTGTCCCAGACACAGGAGCAAAGGGACTATGCAAGGGTGTAACTATCCCAGACACAGGGTACAGGAGGAAAGAGACTGTGCAGGAGTGTAACTGTCCCAGACACTGGATACAGGAGGAAAGGGACTGCTCAGTGGTGTAACTGTCAATCACAGGATACAGGAGGAAAGGGATTGCTCAGGGGTGTAACTGTCCCAGACACAGGATACAGGAAGAAAGGGCTGCACAGGGGTGTAACTGTCAATCACAGGATACAGGAGGAAAGGGACTACTCAGGGGTGTAACTGTCAGTCACAAGATACAGGAGAAAAGGGACTGCTCAGGGGTGTAACTGTCAATCACAGGATACAGGAGGAAAGGGACTACTCAGGGGTGTAACTGTCAGTCACAAGATACAGGAGAAAAGGGACTGCTCAGGGGTGTAACTGTCAATCACAGGATACAGGAAGAAAGGGACTGCTCAGGGGTGTAACTGTCAATCACAGGATACAGAAGAAAAGGGCTGCTCAGTGGTGTAACTGTCAATCACAAGAGGAAAGGGCTGCGCAGGGGTGTAACTGTCCCAGACACAGGATACAGGAGGAGAGGGACTGCTCAGGGGTGTCGCTGTCAGTTACAAGATACAGGAGAAAAGGGACTGCTCAGTGGTGTAATTGTCCCAGACACAGAATACAAGAGAAAAGGGACTGCTCAGGGGTGTAATTGTCCCAGACACAGGATACAGGAGGAGAGGGACTGCGCAGGGGTGTAACCGTCAATCACAGGATACAGGAGGAAAGGAACTGCTCAGGGGGGTAACTGTCAGTCACAAGATACAGGAGAAAGGGACTGCTCAGGGGTGTAACTGTCCCAGACACAGGATACAAGAGGAAAGGGACTGCTCAGGGGTGTAACTGTCCCAGACACAGGATACAGGAGGAAAGGGACTGCGCAGGGGTGTAACTGTCAATCACAGGATACAGGAGGAAAGGGACTGCTCAGGGGGGTAACTGTCCCAGACACAGTATACAGGAGGAAATGAACTGTTCAGGGGTATCACTGTTCCAGACACAGGATACAGGAGGAAAGGGATTGCTCAGTTGTGTAACTGACCCATATACAGGATACAGGAGGAAAGGGACTGCTCAGGGGGGTAACTGTCAATCACAGGATACAAGAGGAAAGGGACTGCTCAGGGGTGTCAAGGTCAGTCACAAGATATGGGAGAAAAGGGACTGCTCAGGGTTGTAACTGTCCCAGACACAGGACACAGGAGGAAAGGGACTGTTCAGGGATGTTACTGAAGATCACAGGGTGCCAGTGGAAAGGGGTGATTGTGGCAGGGTAGGGGGTCAGAGTGCAACTACAGCAATCAGGCCAGTGAAAGTCTGCCATTTCTTGCAGTCTCAGGATTCACAATCAGAATCATTGTAGATCAGTATTATCTGGTTTTGCTGCATGGAGGAATGGCGCTCGGTAGTACTGTGCATGTGGTGAGGGCAGGCTTGCCAACACTCCTTCTTCCACTTAAAAGAAGGAGACAAGGCAGGTTTTGCCAAACCAAAATCAATTCTTTTTCAGACTATTGTCCAAAAATGAACCGACAGCTTCATTCTTCATGAACACATCACGGTGATATCAGTGACCAGCCCACAGGACAGTGCGATCCATTATCTGGCAGTATGATCATTGCTGTGTGCCTGGGCAGGTTGGCATCACTCTGTAGTTTGCTGTGTGATGAACAGAAAGCTCCATGCTTTGTGCCAGGCTGACAACCAATTCATTTGCAGTGCATCATCTTCATGGGAACCGGCTCCAACCGGCTGTTCCTCAAATTCAAGAAAGCAAACAAAATGATTTTATGGCTTTTCCTGACAATCTTTGAATTTCTGTGTATGGGCACTCCATAGATTTCTGGATATTTGGTAACTCAAGCTAGGGAGGGTTATTGTGTCACCAATATCAATAACAGCATCAAGATAGAGATCTAGGCCAACAATTGAGATGTAAGGCAGCTAAAAGGGTTTCTTTTTAAGTTCTGGATGGAGTGGGGAAGGATTAGAACCCCTGCTGTCTTTTTTTTAACTACTATCTGGGACTCCATTAGAGAGATTTCAAGTCACTTTCTGTCCTGCTGACAATACTTTCCTCAGACAGGAAGTGAAGGAAAATCTACAAGGACCCATAGAACAAAAATCTGACGGGGGTCCTAGCCTTTCTCTTCAATACTAAAGAAGAAACTATTACTGTCAGTTTTGCTGTTGGAGATATTTCCTTACTTTTATTATTATTATACAGGATTTATATAGCGCCAACAGTTTGCGCAGCGCTTTACAAAATGAAGGTAGACGTAACAGTTACAATACAATTTGGTACAAGAGGAAACAGAGGGCCCTGCTCATTAGAGCTTACAATCTAGGAGGAAGGGTTGAGTGACACAAAAGGTAATAGCTGTGGGGTGGATGAGCTGATGGAGGAAATAAATGGCAGTTTACTAGTTAGAAGCAGGATAGGCTTCTTTAAAGAGAAAGTTTTTCAGGGATCGTCTAAAAGTGGATAGATTTGGAGATAGCTGGACAGATTGGGGTAGGGAGTTCCATAGGATGGGAGAAGCTCGGGAGAAGTCCTGTAGGCGAGTATGGGAGGACGTGACACAGGAACTAGAGAGCAGCATGTCTAGGGAGGATCGAAGAGAGCGGTTTGGTTGATATTTTGAGACCAGGTTGGTGATGTAGCTGGGGGCAGAGTTGTGGATGGCTTTGTAATTTGTTAGTTTTTTTAATTTTATTCGTTGTGTGAGTGGAAGCCAGTGGAGGGATTGGCAGAGAGGTGTGGAGGACACTGAATGGACGCCAGTGGAGGGATTGGTAGAGAGGGTGAAGGACACTGAATGGAGCCCAATGGAGGGATTGGCATAGAGGGGTGGAGGTCAGTGGAGGGATTGGCATAGAGGGGTGGAGGACATTGAGTGGAGGCCAGTGAAGGGATTGGCAGAGAGGGGTGGAGGACACTGAGTGGAGGCCAGTGGAGGGATTGGCAGAGAGGGGTGGAGGACACTGAGTGGAGGCCAGTGGAGGGATTGGCAGAGAGGGGTGGAGGACATTGAACGGTTGGTAAGGTGGATGAGCCTGGCAGCAGTATTCATGATGGACTGGAGGGGGATAGTCTATGTAAAGGTAAGCCAATGAGGAGGGAGTTGCAGTAGTCGAGGCGAGAGATGACCAGGGAGTGAATTAGGAACTTTGTGGTATCATTGGTTAAAAAGGAGAGTATTCTGGAGATGTTGCGGAGGTTGAGGCGGCATGATTTGGACAGGGATTGGATGTGGGCCTGAAAGAATAGTTCAGAATCCAGGGTTACACCAAGCACTCTGGCATGTCGGGATGTTATTAGTGGTGCTATTGATCCTGACCAAGAAATCAGGGGAAGAGGCACGTGGGGGAGGAAATATTATGAGCTCAGTTTTGGATAGATTGAGTTTTAGGAAGTGATGTGACATCTTGTCTGGTGTTTGGTGAATGTTTAGTCACCAGGACAGAAAGTAAGGAGAAATCTCTCCAACAGAGCCCTGACAGGGTTTCTAGTCCTTCCCCAGCACATCCAACAAAAGGTGTTTTTTTTTCTGGACCTATATTTTAAAATAACCAAAAATATGAAGTTTTTCTGCTCGGGTTTGCAGGTCTAAATCCTTGTACATACCTTTGGATGCCAGCAGGCAGTGTCACTGCTGTTCTAGAATCCAAAAACCCAGCATGCACTATTACTGTATGGAAACACTGAGTTTGCCAAGAAGTCAGTGCTCAGCCCCACCCCCTCCAGCATGTCACTATTACTTGGCATGACTGCCCATCATTAGGATGGGTGAGCAGGATTGTCTTCCTAAGTGAAGTACAAATATGTATAATAGAGTATCCTGTGTTTTGGGGCTCCTTGAGGGGAACTCTAGAACAAATCTGACCCTGCCCGCTACTAGGTGCTGCTTAGCAGGTTTCAGACAAGTATGGGTAAACTTCAAAGAGGGTTGATGCAAGACTATTTTGCACCCTAGGCAAGACCAGTCCCAGGCTGGAATTCCTCAGGAAATGGGGGGAGATAAAACACTGTGACAGCAGGCAGCCCAGCCCACACACAAAGAGAACACCTGAACTGAGAGATTCAACACAGTGACAGATCTGCCACAACACACCACCACCAACACTAACACAGATCACCAGGCCCTAGAAGAGCAGGCTGTGGGATCATGATGATGTCATCACTCTCACAATCACAAATTGCACATGTGATGGATGGCTGGGTGGCCGGGTCACACTCACACAGCCAGGAGACATAAAAGTCAGACAGTGATCAGAAGCCACCAGCCACCTTGCAATAAGGGACTGGGTCTGAGAGGAACACAGGAAGGAGCGGCAGCTCAGCTTCCCAGACACCCAGCATCTTCCTCTGTCCTTTCTTCCTCCCCTCTGCTGCCCCTCCCCTCAGCTGAAGGATCATTTATGATGTGGCAGCGTCTCACACAGAAACACACACTAGGTAGCAGTGCACCATAGGCGGTTGCATAGTTTGCCTAGTGGAAGCACCAGCCCTGCCTTAACTGCTTTCCCACCGCCCTATATCAGATATACTGCTACAGGGTGACAGGGGTACTCAAAATCACATATATATATAAATATATGTCAATCACCGGTAATTACCTGCTGGTTAATTACCGAGCATCTCCAACAGGGAAGAAGACTGTTTTGTTTACTAACCGTCTTCTTCCCTGTTGGCTCAGGCACACTGCTTTGGATGGCTCTGCACAGCACAGCCATCCAGAGTAGTATGCTTACATTAAAGCACACACTCCCTACACATAGTTAACCCTTTGATTGCCCCTCATATTAACCCCTTCCTGCCTAGTGTCATTAGTACAGTGTCAGTGCTTTTTTTTTTTTCAGCACTGATCACTGTATTGGTGTCACTGGGGATGTCAGTGGCACCAAGTCAGTCAGTCCCCCCCCCCCAGTGTCAGAATGTCCGCCGCAGTCCCGCTAAAAGTCACTGATTGCCACCATTACTAGTAGAAAAAAGCAAAATCCCAGTATCTATACCACCATTTGAAAATGCTATAACCTTCATGTAAACCAATTAATTTACACATATTGGGATATTTTTTTTTAGCAAAGACATGTAACAGAATACATTTTGGTGTAAATTTATGACGAAATTTGATTTTTAATTTTTTTCTACTGGACATGTTAAGTAGCAAAAAGTCATATAGTTTTTTTCTCAAAATTGTCAGCCTTTTTTTTATAGCGCAAAAAATTAAAAATGCACAGGCGATCAAATACTATAGAAAGAAAGCTCAATTCGTGGGAAAAAAGGACATAAATTTCATTTGGGTGCAGTGTTGCATGACCGCGCAATTGTCAGTTAAAGTAACACAGCGCCGTAACGCAAAAAATGGCCTGGTCGGGAAGGGGGGTAAATCCTCCGGAGGGCAAGTGGTAAATGTAGGGCAGACTAAAAACAATGGTTCTGGTCATTTATTTTAGATTAGCTGATTTCATAACAGCAATCCAGGCTTTAGAAGCTGAGACAAAATTGTTAATTAGTTAAAGGTTATTTGTAATGATCTGAACTACCCTGCCATGCCATAGAGAATATGTTTTTGATTTAGATGCAAGCTTCTTGTTAATGGCAGATGAGGAGTGCAGAGAATTAAGTGGCAAATTAATACATTGTACTCTGTAAATAGAAACCAATGTAAAACCTGCATGCTGTCACTACTGAAGGGGGGGTCTTTGTTTCTGGCTGCAGCAACCTCACAGTGTGATCCAGAGGCGTCTTCTAGGTGGGAGCCCTATAAAAGAGACCAGCAGCTTGGCACCGTCCCTCCACCTATGCAACCTGGGGCTGCAATCTACCAATGAATCAGTAGGAGAGAGGATTGATGAAGACTCTAATACGGTCCAGGACCAGCCAACAGCTCCTGATACCTCTACGGAGACACCAGGGAGCTGGGCAAAACGCAGCCTGCTTATTAGTTGTAAGGTGAGACAATACACAATTCACTCAAACACACAACTGCAGCACTCCCCGCCATCCCTACTGGAATATTTAAAGCTTAAAGTGTTACTAAACCCACAACAGTAAAATCAGTCTTGAAATGACCACCTGATAAAGACTGAACCCTGAGCACATGCTCAGTTTGGTGTGTATTGCTAGAAAGGTTTTTTTTTTCTTGGGAGGGTGCATGTGATCAGCACAGGGCCAATCAGCACTGTCCAGACAGAGGGTCAGGGGTCCTGCATCCTCCTAGAGCAGAAAGAAAACTCCTCCTACAAGCTTTAACCAGTGCTCTGCTGAACACTGATAGAAGTCACAAGACCGCTCTAACTGCTGATGAGAAAAGGTATTTAGCAGTTTATATTTATTAAAATAATTGCATTTCCATGTTCTGTGTACTGTGGGAGACCAGATATAGTGAATGCAGGGTCCGGGGTTTAGTAACACTTTAGTTCCAGTCAATTTTACTTTTTTGGCAGTGGATAAAGAGGGGAAGAGTTAAAGCTGAAATACAGGATAAGCAAATAATGTCTAAATACAAGAGTCATGTGTATTCTTGCTTAAGTCTTGGTGTGCTTTGTGTATTTCTTCCAGATCTGTGCAGTAATCCAGTTTGAAACTACCTCTGTGCAGGAGCTTCCTGTATTAAAGACTGCTCACTGCTTCTCTCTCTCCTTGTGCAGGGTGACTGGTCTTGTCTCCGCCCCCTCCTGTTGTTTTCTGCAGATTGTAGTGGGTGGAGCCTGCTGGGTCCCTCCCACAGCTCTCCTTTCTGCCCAGGCTATGTGCAGCACAGTCACAGCTACCTTCAAAAAATAATATCTGGCTTTCCAAAACATTTTTGGTTACACAAAGTGAATTTACTTCCTTTGTGGTTATTGAGAAGAATTTTTAAATGAAAGCATTTATTGTGCTGCCACGCAGCTTTACTGTTTAGCAGTTGTTATTTACATGTTATGTTATAATGTTATTTGGTATCATCCACACACCCCTGCTGTTTCTGACTAGTTGGTTGCTTCCACCTTCATTTCCTGTTGTAACACCATTTTAGTTTAGTGGTTATCAAGATGCTGTAGAATGAGGAGGCTATGTGACAGCACTGGAAATTTACCTATGAAAACACCTTTATGTTCATACCTTTGTTACCATGAAGCATAAAGAAGCATTGGAAAATACCTCTGAAGTTGTTATTCATTGAGTAAACTATCTGTTAAGGCGATCATTCAACTTGCTGCACACATTCTGACAGACTGGGTCTAAACGAATCTCGCCACAAGTACAACCGATGCCAAGACAGAACATTTATGCTTTAAATTTTCTGTCTGGTTTTATTTGTTTGTGAACTAATTAGAGAGATCTTCCCTTACTTCCTTACCTGTTGACATCCATAGAAGAAATAAAGGACTAGGTGTCAATGGGACAGGAAGGCACAGACAACCAATAAAAACATTGTCAGAAATATCTATCCCTCCCCCGCTCTGCTAAAACTGTGCTTTTTCTTTTTGTTTGTGTCCCCACTGACAAGATAATGTAATTCATGGCAGGAAGTGGGGGGGAACTCCCACAGAAAAACAGTAATAAAAACCTGTCAGAGGCTCTAACCCTTCTCTGTTTTATCTAAAACTAAATGAAAAAGTTTTGGCTGTAGCTAACTTTTAACTAGAAGTCACACTCAACACTGGTGTTTAAAGGAAATCTGCTGGTTACTTTATTCTTCTAAGGACTACATATCCCATGGTACCTTGCTGCCTGCAAGCAGTGATTCCTCTACTGACTCCGCCTCCTGAAACTCCACCTCCCAGCACCTCTGTAGCTCAGCAGGCAGGCTCTGTGAAATGTGTGCCACAGCAGTGCCTACTCACAGGACATAGTGATCATGTGTCACAGAATTCAAGGAAGGAAATGTGTGGGGATCTTCACAAAGTAAGTTTACAAACTGCAAATTAGTTATATAGATTAACAGCTTCCGCGCCGCCCTATAGCAGAAATAGTCTTGGCTCCTTCAGCTGTGAGATCTTCCATAAGTCCCAGCTCTGTTCCTGCATAACTAGGGGTTTTGGGTGTTCCTACCCACCTTTATGGGTCCCAGCTCCTCCTGTTACAATCTCTATAATAACAGACTAGAGTCACTTTTACAATATTGTTTTAGAAAGCACGCATTCTTTTCCTCAATGTTAAAGTTTGTTCTCTTCTCTTAGGTGTGTACGCAGGATGTCTCTTGCAAGCTGTCTGTTGAAAGCTATGAGAACCTCATCTCCAGATCGTGCATGCAAAGACTGCGGTAAGATGCGGTCCCTAATCCTAGCAGCCTAGCCCCTTCCCTCACAGTATCTCACAGAAGTGAGTACACCCCTCACATTTTTGTAAATATTCTATTCTATCTTTTCATGTGACAACACTGAAGAAACGACACTTTGCTACAATCTGAAGTAGTGAGAGTACAGCTTGTATAACATGTAAATTTTCTGTCCCCTCAAAATAACTCAACACACAGCCATTAATGTCTAAACCGCTGGCAACAAAAGTGAGTCCACCCCTAAGTGAAAATGTCCAAATTGGGCCTAATTAGCCATTTTCCCTCCCCGGTGTCATGTGACTCGTTAGTGTTATAAGGTCTCAAGTGTGAATGGGGAGTATGTGTGTTACATTTGGTGTTATCTCTCTCACTCTTTCATACTGGTCACTGGAAGTTCAACATGGCACCTCATGGCAAAGAACTCTCTGAGGATCTGAAAAAAAGAATTGTTGCTCTACATAAAGATGGCCTAGACTATAAGAAGATTGCCAAGACCCTGAAACTGAGCTGCAGCACGATGGCCAAGACCATACAGCGGTTTAACAGGACAGGTTCCACTCAGAACAGGCCTTGCCATGGTTGACCAGAGAAGTTGAGTGCACGTGCTCAGCGTCATATCCAGAGGTTGTCTTTGGGAAATAGATGTAGGATTGCTGCCAGCATTGCTGTAGAGGTTGAAGGGGGGGGGGGGGGGGGTCAGCCTGTCAGTGCTCAGACCATACGCCGCACACTGCATCAAATTGGTCTGAATGGCTGTCATCCCAGAAGGAAGCCTCTTCTAAAGATGATGCACAAGAAAGCCCGCAAACAGTTTGCTGAAGACAAGCAGACTAAGGACATGGATTACTGGAACCATGTCCTGTGGTCTGATGACACCAAGATAAAATGATTTGGTTCAGATGGTGTTAAGCGTGATTGGCGGCAACCAGGTGAGGAGTACAAAGACAAGTGTGTCTTGCCTACAGTCAAGCATGGTGGTGGGAGTGTCATGGTCTGGGGCTGCATGAGTGTTGCCGGCACTGGGGAGCTACAGTTCATTGAGGGAACCATGAATGCCAACATGTACTGTGAAATACTGAAGCAGAGCATGATCCCCTACCTTTGGAGACTGGGCTGCAGGGCAATATTCCAACATGATAACGACCCCAAACACACCTCCAAGATGACCGCTGCCTTGCTAAAGAAGCTGAGGGTAAAGGTGATGGACTGGCCAAGCATGTCTCCAGACCTAAACCCTATTGAGCATCTGTGGGGCATCCTCAAATGGAAGGTGGAGGAGCGCAAGGTCTCTAACATCCACCAGCTCCGTGATGTCATGGAGGAGTGGAAGAGGACTCCAGTGGAAATCTATGAAGCTCTGGTGAACTCCATGCCCAAGATGGTTAAGGCAGTGCTGCAAAATAATGGTGGCCACACAAAATATTGACACTTTGTGACCAATTTGGACATTTTCACTGAGGGGTGTGCTCACTTTTGTTGCCAGCGGTTTAGACATTAATGGCTGTGTGTTGAGTTATTTTGAGGGGACAGCAAATTTACATGTTATACAAGCTGTACACTCACTACGTCACATTGTAGCAAAGTGTCATTTCTTCAGTGTTGTCACATGAAAAGATAGAATAAAATATTTACAAAAATGTGAGGGATGTACTCACTTCTGTGAGATACTGTACATTATAGTTACTTTATCAGCAGGTACAACAATCACTGAGACCTGAAACGCTAACAACACACAAATATGGAGTATATATGACTCCTTCCTTAGCAATATTTACAACCAATAGTGTTCTGTTTCAAATGCTGCTTTATGTATTGACATACCTCCTTAGACCCAGTCTGTCTTCACAGTATGGTCACCTGCTGACTTGGTATTATCTACAGGCAGTTTAACTCTTTAATAAGACATAGAAGTTGAATCTAATGCAACTTCAGCTGACTGCAGTACAGGGGATGTTTTTCTAGACTTTTAAAGTGTTAGAAGACAATAACTTTCTTGCGCCCTGTCTCTGTAAATAACTAGCACTGACTGAGGGAAGATGGAAGAAGGTCTAGCTAGAACTAAAGTAACTAGCACTAAACAAAAAGGGGAGACAGAGATCGAAATCAAAATCCCATTAGTAAACAAGCTTTAGTGGCCCAAAACCACCACTAGATGTCAGCATAGAAAACAACAATAACAACCTAATGCAGTTCAATGCAACACATAAAAAACATGAAAGTGGGACAGAACAAATAGCTTTTAGATGCAATGGAGCAATAGAGGTGCTGTGCATTTAATCAACATTCCACTTTTTAATATGCAGTGTAGCATTTAAGATAGACATCTGCTGCACTTTCCTAGGGCAAACTTTAATGTTGTCAGGCACGGTGCCACATGCTGAGAGAAGGTTAATCTGCTTTCCATTTTAGAATTAGGAGCATGCACCTATGTGAGCTCCTAGTTCTGAGATTATACTGTCACTGACAGCGAAGGTCTCACACTAATGGGGGAGAACAAATTAGCATGATTACCATAACATCAGCATGTGATCAACATGGCAGCCAATCACAGTGATTACAAGGTTGTTGTTTTTGTTGTTGTGCATATAATCAACCTTTTGCTTTCTAATATTACTATTATTATTACACAGTATTTATAAAGCGCCAACATTTCGCTCAGCGCTGTACATTACAATGGGAGACAGAACATGAGACAGTACAATAACAATACAATGCGATACACGAGGGGTTCGAGGGCCCTGCTCCTTGGAGCTTACAATCTAGGAGACGCAGCATTGAAAATAGAAATCTACTTGTGCCCTTTGTCAGTGCAAACTGCACTGTAACTTTCTCAGGCACTGCTCCCGTATGCCTAGAGAACGGTTATCTACTTTCTATTTCAGAATTAGGATCATGCACCTGTGTGCTCTCCGTGACTGTGCTGTCACTGACAACCATGGTCTCACACTAATGGATAGTTACTTGGTTACTATCAATCAGGTGATTTTTACAAACCAACCTGCTGGATACAGCTAAAAACATTGCTGGTGACCTGTTGGTCATTGGTGGTAATGCAGTTTGCAAACAGAGCCTTCCCACTTGCCCTCCAGAGGATTTACCCTCCTTCCTGACCAGGTCATTTTTTGCGATACGGCGCTGCGTTACTTTAACTGACAATTGCGTGATCATGCAACACTGCACCCAAATTAAATTTACGCCCTTTTTTCCCACAAATTGAGCTTTCTTTGATCGCCAAAAAAAATGACAATTTTGAGAAAAAACAATATTTTTGACTTTTTGCTATTTAACATATCCAGTAAAAAAATAAAAAAAATCAAATTTCGCCATAAATTTAGGCCAAAATGTATTCTGCTACATTGGTTTGCGTGAAAGTTATAGCATCTACAAATGGCCATATAGATACTGGAATTTTTTATATTTTTTATATTTTTACTAGTAATGGCGTCGATTTCACACTGGGTGGAACTGACTTGGTGTCACTGACATCCCCAGTGACAGCAATAAAGTGATCAGTGCTAATAAAAAGCACTGACACTGTACTAATGGCACTGGGCAGGAAGGGGTTAACATTTGGGGTGATAAAAGAGTTAACTGTGATCTGTTTCATAGTAAACTTTCCCCTCCCCTCTGAAACATGCACACATCACCCCCATACTTAAAAAGCCCTCCCTGGACCCCAATGACCCCAACAACCTCAGACTCACCTCCCTGCTCCCATTTACATCCAAACACCTCGAGCGCCTAGTCTACACCCGCCTAAGCTCTCACCTCAACGACAACAACCTCCTCGATCCCCTACAGTCCGGCATCCGTCCCCTTCACTCCACCGAAACTGCCTTACTCAAACTCTCCAACGACCTGCTAACTGCCACTATTCACTGCTCCTACTCCTTGACCTCTCTGCGGCCTTGGACACAGTCGCCCACCCCCTCCTCCTCAAAAAACTACACTCCCTTGGCCTCAGAGATTCTGCTCTCTCCTGGCTCTCATCCTACCTGTCACAACGCTCTTTCAGCGTTCAGCTATAATGCTACCACCTCCCCCTCACTCCCCCTCTCTGTTGGGGTCCCTCAAGGCTCTGTCCTCGGGCCCCTTCTCTTCTCCATCTACACCTCTTCCCTTGGCCAACTCATACACTCTCACGGCTTCAACTACCACCTATATGCCAACGACACACAAATCTATCTCTCAACCCCCCAACCCACCCCCTCGGTCTCTGCCCGAATCACACACCTACTGAGCGACATATCAGACTGGATGTCGCTCCACTTCCTTAAACTGAACCTCTCCAAAACCGAGTTTCTTGTCTTCCCCCCAGCCCGGACACCCCCCCCCATTGACTTCTCTATCACATCGAACAACGCCACCATCAAACCCACCCCGCAGGCCAGAGTACTTGGTGTCATTCTGGACTCCAACCTATCCTTCCAGCCCCAAGTCCAATCTTTAACAAACTCGTGCAGACTCCACCTCCGCAACATTGCCAAAATCCGCACGTTCCTAACTCCAGAAACCACTAAACAGCTCATCCACTCCCTCATCATATCACGACTCGACTACTGCAACTCCCTCCTCACTGGCCTGCCTCGCTGCTGGCTATCCCCGCTTCAGTCCATCCTGAATACGGCTGCCAGACTCATTCACCTTTCCAACCGCTCCATTTCCGCCACCCCCCTCTGCCAATCCCTCCACTGTCTTCCAATTGCGCAACGGATCAAATTCAAAATCCTAACACTGACATACAAAGCTGTCCACCATACTGCCCCGAACTACATCACCGACCTAATATCCAAGTACCGCCCAGCACGCACACTCCGCTCCTCACAAGACCTCCTTCTCTCTAGTTCCCTGGTCTCCTCCTCCCATGCCCGCCTCCAGGACTTCTCCAGGGTGTCACCCATCCTCTGGAACTCCCTGCCCCAACCCATCAGATTATCACCTACTCTCCTCTCCTTTAGGTGCACCCTGAAAACCCATCTCTTCAGGGAAGCCTACTCCACCCCCCCCTAACTTGCCAACCTCCTACACTCTTCCTACCACCCCATCCCCCACAGCTATCTCCTCCTGTGCCACCATCCCCTCCCTCCTAGATTGTAAGCTCGAAAGAGCAGGGCCCTCGATCCCCTCATGTTTTGCATTGTATTGTTGTTGTTCTGTCACATGTTCTGTCCCCCTTTGTAATGTACAGCGCTGAGCGAACTATTGGCGCTTTTTAAATACTGTATAATAATAATAATAATAAACTGTGTCTGTGATTTTAACTGTAAGCACACTGCTTCGTACGGCTCTGCTATGCAGAGCCGTACGAAGCAGTGTGCAGGAGCTGACAGGGGAGAGAAATGAATTGTTTACATACAGTAATCCCTCCCCCCCCCCGTTGGGAATACTCGGTGAGTGATTGACAGCCGAGGCCGCAAATAGCAAAATGTATACGTATATGTAAATGTATATATATATAATGTGATTTTGCACACCCCTGCCACCCTGTAGCAGTATTTCTGCTACAAGGCAGAAGGAATGTGGTTAATCTACAGAACCTGGAAGATACCGATGCAGGCAGCCATCCCAAAATGTGACAGATCCTCAGACATGGCTAATGCAGGCCATACATGGGTCGAATTCCAAACTAATTTTCTTTAGAAAATCCCAAATTTTGTGCATTTTGTAATCCGTTGGTGCCACCATTGATTTCGAAATTCGACCAACCAAGCCTTTAATTTCACCTCATGTTGCTACAGAAAAGAATGTTCGTGGCCAAGAATTTTCACTTCTTTCCAGGTTACAGCTCATTCTCGTTTCTTTTTCGATTCGATTTCTCGCACGATTCTCCCATCATTGATTAGAAATTAGTTCATTTTTCAAAAAATTTCCAACAGGCCGGATCACTCAAGTTCGATGGTCACTTGAAAATCATCCATTGCTGTGGCCCACTAATGGTGTGAAATTTGAACGAAATTTCTTAGAAAAGATTTTCAAAAGAAAATTCTTTCGGAAGTCGACCCATGTGTGGCCGGCTTAAGAATCAAAATTTTACTGGCTACACTACTATATGTGCATGTACACATTTTACAGTTTTATCTAGCTTGCAGTTTTATGGCATTAACTATTAAAAGTTTGATTTTCAGGCTGCAGATGTTAAGTGACCCTCAGGGGAGGGTGACGGTGGACATCGAAGTAGGAAATGAGAAACTGACAAGCAGTGCTGTAATTGTTGGTAAGACAATGACAGATCCTAGCAACAGAATGGCAGACAGATTCTAGAAACAGATGGAATGATCACACAGGGCATTATAACATGACAGAGCAACACAAACCAAGATACGTGGTGGGACGTGGGAGTCAGAGAGAGATGAACTTCTACATTGCGCCAAACAGCTTTTAATCTATCTAAAACTGGTCATACACTATACAATCTTCTTGTACAATCTTTTTAGATCAACCATCATCTATGTCCCTGGTGCCCAACCTGCAGCTCCTTGGTGTTTGCCATGCAGGTCAGTAGGGGGCCCAATGAGATGCCCCGGGTAACTTTTTCATAGGCTTTTTTGAGTTTGGGCAAGGACACAGGGGCCCCATGATCCCCTATTGCCCGGGGGCCCCATGAGTTGTCAGTCCGTCCCTGCTCCAGCCTCCAATATCTTCTATAGCACAGTCTATGACCATCTCCTCTTGTAAGTCTTCAGTTTTTGACAGTTTTTTGTAACAATACATACTATATAATAAATATTGTATGTGTGTAGGCAGGCGCAGGTAGCACTCAACCACAACGGCATTGCAGAGGGAAAGGAAGTCAGAAGAAACATGGCTTGTTTATGGTTTCCTGGGTCACTGGGAAAGCTATCTGATTGGCTGCTGCTGCCCCACGTGACTTTGGCAGCCATCTTGGGTCAGGCAGAGTCTATTTACGTTGATAACCACTGATCTATGTAGTGCAAGGGCCTGCTTGATTTGATGCAAATTGAATGAATAGTTTGGGTGTGTCTTCAGTTTAAATGTTTTTGTAAATCTAAAAATGGCTGTTCGCTAGGATTGTATAGCATATGACAAGCCTTAGAAGTAAGTAAGAGCAGACAAGGTAACATGAGGTGGATGAAAAAAAAAAAATTCCTTCACACAAAAATAAAAGAGGTTTACTCCTCATTTTAAGATAGTCGGTTTGGACATTCAAATCATTCCTCTTTGTCTAGGTCCCCAAAGCCCTCCTCCATAGAGGTAATTGTTTTCATGCACTGCACTGATGATGACCAAAAAGTCTGAAACAGCTGTATATAGTTTGGAATAAATGGCTTTATAATATTGGGTTGTACAGTTAGGGTTGCTGTTAGAAACCACAGGGCCCCATACAGCCAACCTGACAGGGCCCCCCTCCCCCCAAAAATAACAAAAACAGTTGACTATGCTTTAGTTATGAATGCACACAGTGAGCGATTGGTACCAATCACTCATTGTGTTCATTAAGGAAAGGAAGGGGCTGGTAATTGTGACATATTTACCGCACCCTTCCCCCACTCTCCATCCTTTTGTGTGCTTACAGTTGCCATTGGAAAGGAGAGGAGGGAAGCTGACAGATCTGTGGGGTGTGGGCACACAGGGGGGGCCTGGGCAGCATGCAGAAACGTATGGTGCATAGGGAGGGTGGTAGGGGGTATTACTGGAACCAATCCCCTGTATGTCTCTCTGCAGCAGCTGAAAGCCAGAGAAGAAGCCAGCTTTTAGCTGCTGCAGAGAGACATACAGGGGATTGGTTCCAGTAATTGCCCCCGCCACACCGATCCCCCTTTCTGCCCACATCCAATTCACCCAGCTGCCTGGGCCCCTCTGCTGGCCTGGGCCCCGTACAGAAGGACTGGTGGTACCCCCTTATCTACAGCCCTGTGTACAGTATTTGTGCTGTACACTAGTAGCTCTGGATATACAGTTGTCCCAGGAACAAAAAAGGAATGATTTGCTTACTAAAATGTGGAAACAACCCCTCTACCTTTGCATGTTCCAGGGAAGTGAGTCATGCAGATAACATAGTGTTTTTAGAAGGATCTAGTTAGGATCTACTTAAATCTCCATGCACAAAATCTTTTGTTTAAATGTATTCCTTAATATCCACAGAGGATTTAAATTCACTTTGTGTGCACCAAATGCTTTTGCAATCTTGAATATTATCTTGTAAAAATAGCAGTGACATCATCACTGTGCTGTTCATAACCTGTGTGGGAAGCATAGCTGTTAGGGGGATCCAACAGGCCCACCTATTACAGGCTGCCTGCAGAAAACTACAGAAGAGGGCGGAGACAAGACCAGTCATCCTGCACAAGTCAAGAGAGCACCAGTGACTGGTCCTTCTTACAGGAAGCTCCTACACAGAGACAAGGTTTCACACTGGATTACTGCACAAATCACAAAGAAAATTACAAGAAATACACAAAGCACACCAAGATTCCATTAGGAACACAAGTATTTAAACAATATTTGCTTATCTCGGAGTTCATTTTCAAAACTTCTATTAGGTTATTTTTTGCTGTGTCCTATTGGGGAAATTTCCCAATGGAATACAGTCCTAGGCTCCTTCTTGGCTCTGATATATTATATGACACATCCAAAATGAGACCCAGGAGGACTTTACTCACTCTGCTGGGTGTCGCAGCATCTGAGATCTGGAGAGCAAATATTACAGAGGGAGGGGGCATTTGTACTTTGTTGTACTACTGCACTTTGCATTACCTACTGCAAACCTCTGAATTCTGTGCTGGATACCACTGACCCCGGCAATCTGCATTATGTCCGCTTACATTTGAACTCTGCATTACATACTACTGATCCCTGCCCTTGGCATTACGTACTACTGACCCCTGCATTCTGTGTTATTTACTACTGACCGCTGCATCTTTGTTACATACTGCTGACCCCTACATTCTTAATTATTGACTCCCTACCTCTGCACTCTGTGTTACTTACTCCTGACCTCTGCATTATTTACTCTTGACCCCTGTATTCTGAACTCTGTATTAACTTCTGCCCCTAAATTCTGCATTACATACTCCTGAACTCTGCACTGCATTACTTATTCCTTACCTCCGATGTGTGCATTACTTACTACTGACCCCTGTACCCTGCATTCCTTACTCCTAACCTGTGAATTCTGCAGTAATAACTATGGACACCTGCACTCTGCGTTAACTACACTAGACTTCTGAAATCTATGTTTCTTACTACTGACAACTACACTCTATGCTGCTTACTTCTGACCTCTGAACTTTGTAGTGCTCCTCACCCCTTAACTCTTCTTTTCTTACTCATGACCGCTGAACTCTGCATTATTTACTTCCTACCCCTAAACTCTCTATTACATACTCCTGATCTTGCACTGTCACTTATGCCTGATATCTGAACTGTGCATTACTTACTACTGACACCTGCACTCTGCGTCTCTTACTCCTAACCTCTGAACTCTGCATTATCAACTACTGACCCCTACATTGTGCATTAACTACTCCTGTCTTCAAAACTGTATGTTTAACACTACTGACACCTACACTCTGCATTGGTTACTTCTGACCTCTGAAGTTTGTAGTGCTCCTCACCCCTGAACTCTGCTTTACTTACTCCTGACCTCTGAGCTCTGCATTACTTACTTCCTACCCCTAAACTCTGCATTACATACTCCTGACCTCTGTCACTCTGGCACTATCACTTATGCTTGACCTCTGAACTGTGCATTACTTACTACTGACCCCTGCACTCTGCGGTCCTTACTCCTGACCTTTGAACTCTGTGTTACTTAATAAGGACCCCTGAACTCTGCATTACATACTCCTGACCTCTGTCACTATCACTTACGCTTGACCTCTGAACTGTGCATTACTTACTACTGACCCCAGCACTCTGCTTTACTTACTTCTGACCTCTGAACTCTGCATTACTTTCTTCCTACACCTAAACTCTGCATTGCATACTCCTGACCTCTGTCACTCTCACTTATGCTTGACCTCTGAACTGTGCATTACTTACTACTGACCCCAGCACTCTGCTTTACTTACTCCCAGCCTCTGAACTCTGCATTACTTATTTCCTACCACTAAACTCTGCATTACATACTCCTGACCTCTGTCACTCTGGCACTATCACTTACGCTTGACCTCTGAACTGTGCATTACTTCTGACCCCTGCACTCTGCGGTCCTTACTCCTGACCTTTGAACTCTGTGTTACTTACTAAGGACCCCTGAACTCTTCAAACCTTCCTTATTTTTTAATGTGGCCTTGTTATATCCTTAAAGCATGCTGTACACTGATGATCATTGATGTCTTCTATGTGGTTCAGATAGATCTCCACCTCTCCAGGGTTGCCTACCCCTGGTCTGACCCTTTCATATTGCATCCAAAGAAATTGTCATGAGACTTTCATATATGTAAACTACATGTAAAATATACACAGTTCATTGACAGATAACTGCCATCATTCTGATCAAGAAGGAACAGAATGCCTGTGGCCATGAAGGGGTTAGTGCACCCATCATGACGGGTCACTCCTAAGCACGTAATGGAAACACAATAGGCACTCTAATTCAGCCATATGTCTGTAATGTTCACATCTCATTGGCCTCAGCTAAAAATAACTCACTTTTTAAAAATAATTACAGTATACTTATCCTGGCATGTTAGCTCTGAATTGAGACAAATGCCTGTTATCATAACAGGATTGTGTACAGTTTAGATGCATTGCCACTGAGTCCCTCTCCTGAGTCGGAGCCAGTGGCGTCACGGGGTGACTCTATATAGAGACTTGTCTTTCCAGAGTGGTAATGATTTACATTTGACTGTCCCACTTACATTGCTCTCAGTAGCTTTTGTATTTTCAGTGGCGGCAGGGGCACTCTGCCTGAAAATGTTGTTACTAGAAATCAAAGAATTAAAGAGACTTCAGTTCCTGACCAATAAAAAATGCTAGTTGACTGGCTGTTGTGCCAGTCTAATGGTTTCCTTATTTCCTGACCTGAGATCAGCATGCAAGTCAGGAGTCCTTGCCTTGCTCTGCCTTTACTTGATGCATACTTGATGCGGGTGTCAGTGACTTAGTAAACATTTGAAATCAATGGATCTGCATCTTACAGCAATTGGCAGCCAGGCAACTAGCATTTATAGAAGAAGAGCAGCGATGGTAGTCTCCATATTAGAGCTGATATCCAGGCAAGCAGCTAATTATACAGATTTAATACAAATAGGGGATCAGTTTTACCGGCAAATAAATGTGTATTTCTGTCCATCCAGTTCTGTGATTAACACAGCTCTGCCACACAGCACTGTTCTATCTAGCAGGAACCGTCAGAAGTGAGCCGAGCCTAGGAGGATGGCGGGTCATGGAGGAGGGGGGTGGACAATGGTCAGGGTGTGGGGAGCGGATGCTGATTGATCGTGTGGGACACCACCATATGATAAACGATCCTTCAGCTGAAGGGAGGGGCAGCAGAGGGGGAGGAAGAAAGGACAAAGGAAGATGCCGGGTGTCTGGGACCAGTGTAGCACCTGAGCTGCCGCTCCTTCCAGTGTTCCTCTCAGACTCAGTCCCTTACTGCAAGCCAGCTGGCGGCTGCTGATCGCTGTGGAGTTTTGTAACTCTGTCTCTTTTTTTTTGTTTGTTTCTCTGTTTGATTGGTTAATACAGTTAATTTATATTTGGTTATTATATATCTTGTCCTTGATATTGGTGCTGGTGGCATCTTATGGCACTTATTTTTGCAAATTAGAAGAAATTTAGCAGTTTCATGTTTTGTTGATTTAATATTTTCTACTGTTTTTAATTTTTATTTATCTATTTAATTTTTTTTGGGGGGGGGGGAGAGTGCAAATAGCTGGTCTTGCCTAGGGTGCAAAATAGTCTAGCACCGGACCTGCTCTTATCAGCATGCTTTTTGCATTGTGGCACAACTGTACAGAATCTGGGGGGGGGGGGGGGGGGCAGGGGTTGTTGCATGCCATGTTATCTAATGATGACATTTACAGAAATCAGAATGAAGAATTCCAATTCTCACGAGATAAGATGTCTTCATGGAATGTCTTATGAAGATGGAAGACAGGTACCCTTGGGGCCCTCACACTTAAGTGTTCCAATGCACATTATGGCATGTGTTGATGTGTTTTGCAATACGGCAGCCCATTCAATGGCCCAGAACAGACAGTATATGATTTGTATGGGTTGTGATGGGCTGCAGTACATTGTGCTCTACTGTGCAATGTGATGAGGTGCCATTTACAATGAAGAGCATGTTGCCACAACTCACAAGTGTGAATGGGCCCCCAGACAATTAAATTGCTACTTTATTCTTTCTACACATTAGCTTCCTGTTTCTTCCCATGAATGGAATATAGAAGTGACAGTATGACAGTGAGTAGTATATACTGACACGGTGTAGGCAATAGCAGCAGACCACTGATCACGGAGATTTATACATTGTTACCCTAAACTTTCGGTTGGAAATTTGCAGTGGAATGTTTTTTTTTTCCTCCCAACAGATGACAGCAGTGCAGAATTCAGCATCGGTCTGGACACACTAGTAAAACTCAAGGTATGTCCTGCATTTCCCATCCATGACTGTAGGGTGCGACACTGTCTGGGCTTTGTCTTGAACACTGTTACTTTTAAATAATTTTTTCAGGCTTGCTTTACCATATTTCTATCACTATATCACACATAACGACTTAAAGTGTTACTAAACCCACAACAGTAAAATCAGTCTGTATATGCAGTAATCATGTTTGTTATACTCACTGTGGAACCTAAGGGGTTAATCCTCAATAGTGTGTAAAATGGCTGTTTGATACTGTCTTCTCTGATCCTCTCCTTCTTCTACTGTCCCCAATCCATCTGCTGATAGAATAGAGCCTTGGGGGGCAAGTGTGCACATACTCAGTTTGGTGTGTATTGCTAGGTTTTTTTTTTTCCTTGGGCGGATGCATGTGAATAGCACAGGGCCAATCAGCACTGTTCAGACAGAGGGTCAGGGGTCCTGCAGCCTCATAGGACAATCAGGGGAGAATGAAAACTCATCCTACAAACTTTAATCAGTGCTCTGCTGGACACTGATAGAAGTCACAGGACTGCTATATACTGCTGGTGAGAAAAGGTATTTAGCAGTTTATATTTATTAAATAATTGCACTTCCATGTTCTGTGTACTGTGGGAGACCAGATATAGTGAATGCAGGGTCCTGGGTTTAGTAACACTTTAAAAACATATACATACCACCCAGATACCACCCATACATTTTTTTCATCTTAAGTGATTGTAATATTTTCAGGTATTTATTACCTCTCACAGAGATCACAGTAGTACAATTCCCCTCCCCCTCTCGCTTCGACAATGCCATTAACTCCTTTCCTCTCCAAAAGGCCAGAGCCACCTTTGTTCGGACACCATTCACCTCCTGGACTAAAGTGCTGGCACAGAGATGACACAGTCATGTGAATCCTTTGCCTGTGCAGTTCTTGGCTCTGTTCACAATTGTCTGACACAAGTCGGCCCCTGCTTCAGCCTCTCAACTTGTGATTTGCTACAAAGTAACAATGTTACAGCCTGATCATTAGGGAAAAGAGACTGGGGAAATGCTTTCTCCTGTCTGCAGCAGACTGATGACATCATCTCAGCCTGGGCAAACTTACCCAATGATGACTTTTTAATGACAAAAGATGGAGCTTGTTCAGGGGCGGGGTGACCATTTGGAAACTCGGGCACTGCCCGAGGGCCCGGGGTCAGTAGGGGGCACCATGAGATGCCCCTGGTACCTTTTTCATAGGCTTTTTTGAGTTTGGGCAAGGACACAGGGGCCCCATGATCCCCTATTGCCCGGGGGCCCTATGAGTTGCCAGTCCGCCCCTGAGCTTGTTTGTTATGAATGATGATTCCCTTGACTTTCTCAGAGCTGCATAGATCTGGAGCATGGTGTGCTGAAGACCCCTTCACAAGTCATCCCATTTCTGACTTTCTTCAACAATCATCCAGAGGTAAAGAAGACCGCCAGTGAGCGCTGAAGCACCACCCGCTGGCAGGGGAGCGAACAGCAATGCTGACTGAGAAGCACAAGTACAGGCACTGCGTTCTACACTGTGTTCATGGACAATATTTCTGCATGGCCTTACAAGGCAGGGATAACCAACAGGAGATATGTTTGTATGAGAATGTGTGTTGCTAAAAAAAATTATTCATTTTTAGAAGTGTTCCAGGAAAAGTTTGAACTGACAAATCTGTGACCATTCTTTATAAAGGAAGACATTTTCACATACTGTGTAGTATGACTGTGTTCTTTAAACAAATTAAAAAGAGTTATTTCCCAGAACTCAGCAGTGGCATCCCTAGTCAGTGCACAATCCACTATGCAATATAACAATCATGTCTGTGCAGCAGAAAATGAAAAGATCAGTGTATTGAGGACAGGAGATAAAAAAAACAGACTGGTATGGCTTAGGCCTAGTTCACACCAATGCTTTTTGCAGAAATGCACTACAGTCCATTTAACATGGTTTCCTATGGGACGCGTTCATATCTATTTTCAGCCGCTGCGGTTTTAGAAAGGATCAGGGACTTTTTTAAATGCAAAATGTTACATTTTTAGATCAATAGACTTCAATAGCGATGCTGCAGAAAACATATGTAGTGCATTTTTGATGCGTTTTGCAATTTAAATCTGATCAACAAATTGGCCACAAAAAGCATCAAAGCACAATACGTATCAAAAAACCTGAAAAATATGTAAAAAAGTAATGTGCAAAAACATAAAAAGCACTACAGAACGGATCAAACGCAAACTGCATAGGTGTGAATCAGGCCTTAATCCCTCAGCAAAGGGTCAACCCAGTGAGGAATGTACAATAATCCACAGCAGGCTTTTGCCTATAGGTGATAGAAGACTTTTCACTAGTTATGGGCTACAAAGGTTTCCCCCACTATCTCTAGAAATAGTCATCTTATTTAAAGTGATCCTGTGCTTTACCAATGCAGGGCAAAGCAACAAGTTCCCCCTTAAACCCCTCACCCTCCTGGGTGGGCTTTAAATATAAGCTGCAGGCAGATATAACAAACACTGTTAGAAATTCTATATATAGCCCTACAGAACAGACAGTGCACAGTCCATGTGTGTTTATGTTCTGCTTCTCTGTGCAATCAGGAAACAGGAACTTTATTCAGGAAGAAGACATAGAGTATAGTCAAATATGCAGATACCAATTTACAAACACTGCCATCTACTGGTTGATGTAGTTGTTGCGCAAAATACATGAACGTATTCCAAGAGACACAAAATAATGCATCTCTTCAATTAGTAATACATTAAATGTATTGTTTAAATTCAAGGAGTGTAAGTACCTGCATTTGTCCTGTTTTTTTTTTACTGATATGGATCAGCTCAGGAAGGTCATGTTCATGAGGAGGTATGAACAGGCTTGGGAGCAAAGATACAAATGTATGCACATGTGTCCCACACAGGTACAAAGGTAGAATAACTTTTTTTTTTCTGTGGGAAAAGTTGTAAAATGTATAATTGTTATATATTGTTATATATAGAGAGAAAGAGGGACAGAGAGAAAGTTGCAGCAATCCCCAGCAGTTGTGTAGATTTGCCATGAGCCCGATATTTGTAAAATTACATTTCTGCTTTGACTAGCTGAGTTTACAACCCACATAGGCACCCCAACCAGGCAAGAATATCATCCAATAACAATAGACTGGTATGAATGAATCTCTCAGCATATGACTAGGTGCAATCTAGCAATAATAATATAGAGAAATATAGAATCATTTTTAAGGTATAACCATCATTATACTATCGTGGTGTAGAGATGAAGGTGGAAGGGAAAAGAGAAAAGAAGGAAAGAGCCAGAGAGGAAGTAAGGAATGAGGACCAAGAGGATGAACATCTAATAGGAGCAGGTAATTAGATCACAAGTGTAACAATGATTTATCAAAGTCTCGTTGGAGGTATGACTCAATCTTAAGGAGACCAGATTTTCTCAGATTTATGGGTTTTATCATGAAGAATGGCAGGAAATTTTTCATTGGTCATATACCACATTATCTTAACTAAGGTAGAAGTAGGTCAGGAGGACCACCGACTTTTCGGTAACGTTTGTTTGGCTGCAGTGAATAAGAATGTTAGAAGAAGGAATTTGTCAGTGCAATTGGGCATTTTTCAAATTTAGCAATGCCTCCTTTGGGTTTTTTTGTAATCTTTTGCCCAATAGTGTACAGTATGTATTATTCGGTAATCTTTAATCCAGAAAATGTTAATTTTGGGGCAATCCCACCAGATGTGTAGGAGTGTGCCGGTTGTTTGGCAGCCTCGGAAACATTTATCAGAGATTTAAGAATTCATTTTAGTCAGACGTTAGGAAACCATATGCCAACCCATCATTAATTTATAATAACATTCAATTGCTGTTGTATTAAATGAACAACGTGCAGTGGTATGCGAAATATGGTGCCATTCCTTTTCCCCTAACCTTTCACCTAGATCTTCCTCACATTTTATCATATATGAATGTGGGTAGGAGACCCATTTTCCAAGGATGGATGTCTAAATTATGGTGATAAGGCCTTTAACATTAGGATCATGTAAATTTAGCACTACCCCCTTAGGAGTCGCTAAAAGATTTGGGTCGCCCTATAGTCCTGGACAGCCAGGCATCACACATCTTCACAAAGACTTGCATCCAGAATCAGAAATCAGTCCTTGAGCTTTGGTTTTGTTGTTTTTTTATTTAGGAGATTTGAATTGGGATAGGGTTGGGGGTGTACAGGATGCCCAAGGGTACTGATGAACTGAGGACAATTTGCTGGAACTATTTACAAACCTTCACCGCAACACATTCTCTATTGAAGAGCTAGCCAGCATCTCCTAATGTACCACCCCAAATCCCATATGGACTTCTCCTCTTCACCCAGCAATCTGGAGGTATCCCTGAACAGGGGATCTGGTTCCAGTCACTTGAAGAGATGAACAGTCACTGGTAGGTTGCTAATCTGGTTTCCCACCAGAGTGCTCATTCTTCTATCTGCCCAGGGAGGTGAAGGTATACTCATTCAGATCCTCTCCTGTACTGCTGGTGGGTTTGTGGCTGCTACCCGTCCTATCATCCGGGCCACTTCTTCCCTGCCATACAGGTGGTCCTCGCTCTGGGGGCCAGTGAGCTCTGAGCTCTCCTCCTTTCCATCTCCAGGTCTGCAGGTAGGACCCATCCCACTAGGCCTCCTAGCAGCCTCCTGCCTTCAGCCTCACATATTCTTTACTTTCTTCTACCCAAACACTCCCTGACACTGAGCAGGCTCCACCACTTTTAAGGGTGTCTCAGCCCCTTGCCAAGCCTTCTGTTGGGGATTGGCTAGGATCCCTCAAGAGTGCAAGCCAGCCATTCCTCAGATCCACCCACTGCCTCTAGGCCTTCCTCCAAAGCACTAGAGCAGAGGGACTGGCCTGCAGAGACTCTCAGCTCCTGACCATAATTTGATCATCTGACTGTTACACCCAGAATGCTCCTCAGTCCTCCTCTCTATCAATTGCACACTAGCTCCCCCTAGCTAACTAGGTGGGCGTTACATAAACATAATTTTTCAAAAGGGGTTAGAGTTCGAAGTGAAGAAGAGCTAATAACGGGTTATGAAATTCTTAATTTGGGGATATCTGGAGATTTCCAGAGAAGGTTTGTTGTGTAATGTTTTCATAGCAGAGAGGTCTAAAACATTTGTGAATGATATTAGGTCATAAATTTTGTTCTTAGAGGTTCACCATCTGAAGATAGACGGTTGGACATATCCTGAAGCGAACACTGGATTGTGTGTAATAGGAGGGAAAGTGGAATAAGAGGACATAAGGTTTCCAGTGAATTTGAAATTGTCTCAAATAGAAAGGGAGTGTTTAATAATGGGATTAGAAACCACTTTACAGAATCGTGTGGGTATCCATAGGTTAGTCTCAAAGGATATAGGATCTAGTATAGATGCTTCGATGGAGGTCCCAAGAGGGTCTTTATAGTTATGATATGCTGTAAATTGAGCTATTTGCACTAAAGAGTAGTAAAATTATATTTGGGATTGCAAGACCTCCTTTGTCTTTTAGCCGAAAGAGTTTTATGATTGACTCCAGGCTAACCTTGTTCCAGAAAAAGGCAAATATCAGGTTCTGAATTGATTGCAATCTGTGGGAGGGTATCTTAAATGAGAGTACGCAAAATAAATAGAAAAATTTAGGGAGGATGACAATTTTTAGCGATAATATGTGTCCTAACCATGAATTCTGGCATCTTTTTCAGATCTCAAGAAGGGTGCACAAATGTCGTAAGACAGCAGTAGTTGGCAACATATAGAGCAGTATTTCTTAACTGGGGTCCCACTGAACCCTAGGGTTTCCGAGAGAAGTCCCCAGGGGTTCTGCCACAAATCAGCATTGTGACAGATGTATATCCGCCCAGTGTTGCTTCCAATATTCTCAACCCGATGCCTCCTCTGTAGTTTCAGCTCCTGTGAACTCAGAGTGAGGCGCCAGGAGCAGTACAGAGCTGGAGCTGAAGGAGGTGGTGACATCATATTTCAGCGCTGAATGTAAACTGCTGAGGGGGCGAGCACAGAGCAGGACCACATGGCTGAATCATGACGTGACAGCCTGTCAGTATGGTAGCAGTGATGCAGATAGCGGAGGGGAGAGCAGAGAGCTGGAGCACATGGCTAGATCTGGAGTTGTGATCCTATCTGAATGGTAGCGGTGATGAACACTGTGGAGGAGGGGAGCAGAGAAAAGGAGCACATGGCTGGATCAGGAAGTGAGATCCTGTGTATGGAGTGGTGAATGCAGACTGCGGAGGAGGGGAGCAGAGAACAGAAGGTGACATCCTGTGTATAGCAGCACTGACTGCAGAGAACAGGAGCCCATGGCTGGATCAGACTGAATGTAGCAGGAAGTGAGATCATAATAGCTTTATGATATGCCATAACTGTACTTAAAGCTATTATCTCCAACCCTCCGCCCACTAGCTTCTGGAAGGTTCCATGAACCTCCAGAACCAGGTGGAGGCAAGAGAGGCCCAACCTGCTGAGTCATCCAGCCTAACCTGGACTGATCTGGACTTGACCCCCACTCAGACATGCTGATTGCAACTACTGAGTAAGCCATTAAATTTACCTAATTCTCTAGTGCCACTAGAGTGTGCTACATCTGGTTGGATTTAGACTTTAATAGAAAATCTGCCACAAAACTGCACAATTTAAACAGGGGAAATGATAATCAGCTACAGATGCCCTGCAGTGTTGGTAACCCTGGTTCAAATCCTGGTCAGGACACTATCTACATGGACATTGCATGTTTTCCCCGTGGTTTCCTCCTACACTCCAAAGGCATGCTGGTAGAGAAATTGGCTCCTGTCTATGATTGTCCCTAGTGTGTGTGTACGTTTGTGTATGGATATGAAATATTGAGCTTGGGCTGTAAGCTCCTTGATGGCAGAGACTGATGTGAGTCTACAGTATGAAAGCGCTTTGAAAATTGTTGCCGCTATAAAAATACCTGTGTTAAATGAATAACTAAATGGGCAAAATCTTGACTTGAAGTGTCAGTAGGAAGAGTTCCACCACTCAAGCCCACAAAGTCAGGTACTAGTAAACAAAGTGAATCGGAAATGTAAAACAGACCTCATTCTAAAGGCAATAGGATGCATTGGGTAGTGTGCGCTCTTTGAAAGAACCTTAAAATACTTAAAATCGAGTTTAGGAGCTTTTCAAGCAGAAAGACAATTAAAAAGGCAGGATTGAATCTTTCGGGAGACTGTCAGAATCATTTATCATGGTGCCGGCTGTTAGGAGTAATAAGTTACTGCTGCAGACAGATTAAGCAGTGTAATAAGAACAGTTCCATGTAATCATAAAATAAATGTTACATTTTTGCTATAAGGGGATGACTTATTGCACTGCGGAGTCACGACGGGAACAACAATAATGAATTTTTTTATTAAGAAACTTTTGATGTTATTACCATCAACGTCGCTGAGGTATAATTGGCTAATCCACCATTCGAAATGAGTCTCATGTGCCTTTCTTCTCGGCAGAAGCATTTGCAAATCTGATGGTTGTAAGGATGACAGTAACTATTAGAGTTTGGAAGAAATATCCTATTTACAATGTTTATTTGTATTTCTATGCAGTGTTTTTCCATATGTGGAATTCTGTGAGCTCAAGGGGGGGTTTTAAAGGGAACTTGTGATGGCAGAACTATGGAAGCTGGAGCAACAATCTGTTTTTGAATAGGGGCTCAACAACAATTGGGGCCCCTCCCCCCCAGTGACCTCTTTTGTAATGTTAATGGGCATAAAACATAAAGCAGGTCTAAATCAAGGAAATGAGGCTGAAGAGCTGTTAACCCCTTTATGACCACCCAACACATATGCAATAAAGCCCACCCTTTTGCAGCTGTACATGTGTGTCGCTGGATGACCGATGAGCGTACTCAGTGCATGCTTGCAGCACAAAGACAGCTTTCAGTCCAGATTAAAGATCAGTAGCTGGTGGGACCAAATTCTGATTATATGATCACAGTGACAATAGTCACATGATTGCTGATCCTTCCAGCTACCTGGACATTCAGAACTGTTTAAAGAGACATGGGGCAGGTGAGAAGGGGTTAACATAGTCAGTGCACAATTAAGTCACATTCACACCTGAGCGTTTTGCAGCTGGAAGCTCTAAAACATTCAACATCCAAAACCCCATGTATTTCAATGGTGACCGTTCACTTATGAGCTCTCAGATGCCTGTAGGTCAAAGCTTCAAAAGCTACTTTTGAGGCAGAGTTGGGTGTTTTGGGCCCCATATATTTCAATAGGAATGCCTGAAATTCTCAAATTGAGTGTTTGAGCTTTTTCAGGCGTATTTCAGTTATTTTTGAACCTGTAAGTACTGGTTTCCTCCCCTTAGTGCTTTCCAAATAAAAACACCTGAAGCTTGAATACATATGTAACATGCTTGTAATATGCTTCTAAAATGCTCGTATACACATGCAAAAATGCTCACAAATGCTCAAAAACTCTTCTCAGGTATAAATGCAGCTTTAAGCTGGTCATGGATGGATCGAAATTCAGCTGTTTCAGCACAGACCAACTGAATTTTGACCCATCTAAGGGCAGGCTGGTTGTACAGGAGTCGATCTGTCGATAGACTTTAGTACAACCTGCCTGTTGGAAATTTTCATTCTATCAGTGCCACCAGCTATAGTTGATGAGTATATTCTGATGGTGAGGAAGCCTCCCTGCTGTCAGAATACAATAGCTCCCCATCCACCTCATACTGTATGTGTGGATGGAGGAATCAAATAATTTTCTTCTGTTCAACCCACTAGTTGAACAGAAGAAAGTGAATCGATGTATGGCCTGTCTTAGGGCCTGTTTATATTGTGTGTTATGGTCTGTATATGCATGCCCGCTGGTGTACATTGTGTAGGGGTGGTGCAATGCATTGTTAAAATGCATTGTACAGTATACCTTTTTATTTAAAGTGATACTAAAGCTCCCTTTAAAATAACGAAAAACTAAACATATCATACTTACCTTCGAGGGTCCCCCACCAGTGCTCCTGGCCCCTCCCCCCTGCTGCGTGCCCTCAGAGCAAGCTGCTTGTTCTGGGGGAACTTGTGCATGCTCGCTCCTGAGCTGCCTCTGGCAGCCCCCCACTCTCCCTCCTCAGTGGCTGTGCCAATGGCTTCCGCTGCTGTGTCTCAGCCATTGAGAAAGAAGAGACCTGGGAGAGCCTCGACTCTCGCGCACATCGCTGGATTGGACTCGGGCTCAGGTAAGTATTGGGGGGGGGGGGGCTGCAGAGGGTAATTGCACACTGTATGTTTTTTTTTATCTTCCTGCATAGACTGCATGAAGGAAAAAAACCTTCAGCTTTTAGAATCACTTTAAACTTTGTTGAAATGTCATAAAATGACATTTAATTTGACTCTGTGCAGCGTATCATATTGCGGTGCAGTGTAGTGTGTAAAAATTAAACCAATCTCACCTTTTTTTATTGCATCTGCGAAATGAAACAATATGAAATAAGGCAAATTGTCTTGTCTGTTTGCTAGGACTGAATTGGGCGATGTGGCCCCAAGGGGCTAGTATGAACAAGCCCTTATGGACCAATGCTGGGGATAGAGAAGGGCGGCAGTGCAGATAATTCATTTTCAAGCTGAAGTGCTCCCTTTCATTATGACACTTCATGAAATCATCCAGCTGCATGGGGACCTCCACAGACACAAGTCGTGACTGCTCAGTATGCCTCTCCTATCCCACCCTGGAAAGCCTATGGAAATTCAATTCCCAGCGGTACAAACACAAGCCGCTTCTCTCCAGAAACATCACTAATTATTTATCAAAAATGTAAAAAACATTTCCCAGTCCCTTTCATTTTTGCATGCTTGGGGGCAATATTTCTCTTTTTCTGCTAGAAAGTGAGACTAACTAAAGAAAAGCTTCCAGATCCTCATTATTCCTCACTTCAAGATCACTTCCTTCCTAAATGTCTACTTGTTGAGGAGGATGTGTTCTGGGCATAAAAGGACAAGGGGTACCAAGGACAGAGCAGAGCACATCAATGAGGGTAGGATATGGAGACAATGGTGAGACACAGCAAAGATGTTATAGATGAAAAGGAAGAGAGGGGAAAATTGATGGTTGAAAGAGAAAGAGAGAGGGGACAGACGGGGGTGGGGGAGAAAAGAGAAACTGAGATAGAGGAGGGACAGATAGACAAAGAGGGGGATAGAGAGAGAGAGAAAAGAGAAACCAAGGGGGCAGATGGGGGGGGGGGGTGGGGGGGTGAACAGACAAACAGAAAGGGAAAGAGACTGACAGAGACAGGGGAGAGAGATACACAGAAGAGCAACTGAGAAAGTGGGGACAGATGGGGGGAGAGAGATGAAGAGAGAGGGGGATCAGACAGAGAAGGAATGAAAGACATGGGGGGGGGGGTGAGACAGAGAAGAGAAACAGTGAGAGAGAGAGAGAGTCCAATTGCACATGGAGCGTGGCTCTGCCCCGCCCCTCCTTCCTTACTGGCTGTGACTGATAGCAGCGGGGCTGTGCCTGAGCCAATAAGGAGGGAGAGACCTGGGAGAGCCACTGCTCTTGTGCACATTGCTGGATCGAGATTGGACTCAAGTGAGTATTAGTGGGGGCTGTAGGGGTAGCTGCACACTGAAGGCTTTTTTTACCTTCATGCATAGAATGCAAAAAGGTAAAAAAAAAACCTCTCGGCCTTTACAACCACTTTAACCACTTGCCTACTGGTCACTCCCCCCCCCCCCTCCCCTTCCTGCCCAGGTCAATTTTCAGCTTTCAGCTTTTTCGCACTTTGAATGACAATTGCACGATCATGCAACACTGTACCCATGTGACATTTTTATAATTTTTCTCACACAAATAGAGCTGTCTTTTGGTGGTATTTAATCACCACTAGGTGCAGGGGCGGACTGACAACTCATGGGGCCCCCGGCCAATAGGGGATCATGGGGCCCCTGTGTCCTTGCCGAAACTCAAAAAAGCCTATGAAAAAGGTACCAGGGGCATCTCATGGGGCCCCCTACTGACCCCGGGCCCTCGGGCAGTGCTCGCGTTTCCAAATGGTCAGTCCGCCCCTGACTAGGTGTTTTATTTTTTTGCACTATGAATGAAAAAAGAGCAAAAAAATTGAATAAAAAACGTTTTTCTTTGTTTCTATTATACAATTTAGCAAAAAGGTAATTTTTCTCCTTCACTGATGTGCGTTGATGAGGCTGCACCAATAGACAGCACTGATAGGCACTGATGAGGTGGCACAGATTGTCAGCACTGATGGGCACTGATAGGTTGCACTGACGAGGTGGCACTGATGAGGCGGCACTGGTGGGCATTGATGAGGAGGCACTGATGATGCTGCACTGATATGCAGCAATGATGGTCATTGATAGGCAGCACTGATGGGAGACACTGACAGGCGGCGCTGACTGACGGTATTGACTGATGGCACTGATGGACGCAACTGCTGGACAGCACTGATGGGTGGCACTGATGATGGGCACTGATGGGTGGCACTGCTGGGCGGCACTTCAGGGCACTGATCATCAATGCCCTGATGATCAGTGCTGATCTGCTCTGTGACAGTGTGAGGAAAATGCTGCTGATAACTGGCAACTGTATTTACTCCGTGATCTGCTATCTCATTGGACACAGCTGATAATGTTGTAAAAGGCCACTGTGATTGGCCTTTTACCTCATCAAGTGATCAGCTGTGCCCATAGGACACGGCGATCACGGCTGGGGGCATGTGGGAGGGCGCACTCTGGGAGGACGTCATATGATGCCCTCCCAGAACTGGACAACCGCATTGTAGCCGTCATTCGGCTATAGCGTGGTTAGCAAGTGGTTAAAGATTCTGGAAGGCACCGCATTCCTGTGCAAATCACATGCGATTTGTGTGCGGTGCAATTGGAGCCATACATTTTGTATGGCTCTAATCGCACTGCACCCGCAACAAAAACGTGCAGGACCCTTTTTTGGGTCCGCACTAGAATCGGATGGTATGGGTATTCACACCTATGTGATCTGATTCTGCACATTGCACCGCGTTTTGTGGACCGATTTCAGGGTGTTTTTAACTTAACATACACACCCACGGCGGTTTGCATGAACAGGGTGCGATTCTGATGCGGTGCATAATTCGCACAGAAAACGCTGCAAATTCTGGACTGCATCAGTGTGAACCAGGGCTAAAAATTACCTGCTGTTAGTTCTTCCAGAATGTAGCTGTAAAGAAAACAAGTTGGATTTCCACTTACTTTACTCCCTTATATCACCGACATTATGTGAAGATTCCCGGGAGATGCAGAGCAGGCAAAATCTTGTGAAAAGACATGCCAATCCATTACAAAAGCATCTTCTCGTAAGACTTTGAATGTTGTGTCTTCACCAGGATCTAACCAGAAGAAGTGACGTCATCCTTCGCTAAGCATCACGGGCGACGGATGATGGTAATATATATTATACATTATATATACTATACATTTTAGAATTGGTAACATTAGGCGATTTTTAAAGGGGAAGCAGGACCTGAACAGATAAGTGGACCTTGCATTTAGTGCTAGGTCCGCTGTAAGCAGATCATAATGTACAGAGAAGTGACACAAGAGCCGGGAAGATGGTAAATGAAAAAGAGGAGTGGGATGGATGATCCAGACTAAACTCTAGGGATGGCTATTATTAAAATGGATGAATGAGATGGATATGTGGAGGGTTCCAGGTCACACTCTGACTGCATGGACAGCCACGTCTGACAGCCTGAGGTCGTGATGAAGCTTTATTAAAAACATTAATCAAAGAGAGAGAACTGTGAAATACAAACTGAAAATCCTGTTAGGCCAGCGACAGAAACTAATATATCCTGTGTCCACTGAAAATACCAAAAGACAAAGTGTAACTTCATCCAAAACAAAATGCTTTCTGTGCCTTTCTGTCCTGATCACAACTGCTTCCATGATTTCTTGCAGGGTGTCACAGGGACAGGAAGTGAGGGACAATTTCCCTAGTGGGGTCACCGACAGAAATGAAAGCCTGACTGACTCTTCTTCATTCTAGCCAAAAGAAAAATAAACTTTCTGGAGTTTGCTTTCATTTTACAGCATAGATTACAGGAATTTTTATAATGCACCTGTACCTAGTAATAAAAGAATCACACAAGGACATCCAGAGGCTTTAAAGTCCTGTAATGTAAAACTCCTGGCACTTTTCCACACCCGGGAGCCACAGGTGCCACGTAGAGCTGCCCATACAAGTGAATGGCTGCATGTGGCCAGACTTGCCTAAATGCCGAATATTTGCGCATGTACTGTATGTGTGTATTTCCCCACGTGCAAAGATGGCAAATTTGGGGTAATGTGCCATATGTACATACATGGGTAAACCTAAAAGCAGAAAGCAGCGAGGTTAACATGAATATGGCTGTGTACACTCATTCACATGTAGGGGCAGCTGTACGTGGGATTGCGGTTTCCCAGGAAACAGAAAAGTAACTGGGATTTCATGCAAGGGGACTTTGAAGATGTCCATGTGCAACATTCAATAGAGGAAATTATTATTATTATTTATTTCAGGTACTTATATAGTGCTGTCAATTTATGCAGTGCTTTACATATATATGGTATATTATACATTCACATCAGTCTCTAGCTCTCAAGGGGTGTACAATCTAAGCTTCCTAACTTACAATCACACATACTAGGGCCAATTTAGACAGGAGCCAATTAACCTACCAGCATGTCTTTGGAGTGTGGGAGGAAACCAGAGTACCCGTAGAAAACCCACGCAGGCACAGGGAGAACATGCAAACTCCAGGCAGGTGGTGCCATGGTTTGGATTCAAACCAATGACCCTAGTGCTGCCAGGCAGAAGAGCTAACCATTTAGCCACTGTGCTGCCCATGGAGCAAAGGGGATTTATAATATGCAAATATTCAATACTATAAAAACAAGACATCTTTTTATATTCAATGCACCATACGACAAATATCTGTTACAATCTCATAATTGCATGCCCTACAATGCACATTATTTTGAATATGCTGATTTCAACCAACATGTTTCTTGGAATAAAGTCCACTTTTTGAAGCATGCATATGCAGCTCAAACAGTGAAGGAAAACCTATATAATGGAACATAGTAATAATTCAAGAGAAATAAAAAGACACCCAGTATGGAGGATCAACGCCAGTGGTAGGGTGAGGGTCTTTTCTAAAATGTGACAGCAATCCTCCACACCAGGTACCTTTTGTTTTCTCTTGATATTCTAATAATTATTATTATAATACAGGATTTATATAGCGCCAACAGTTTGCGCAGCACCTTACAAAATAAAGGCAGACATTACAGTTACAATACAAAAGGAAACAGAGGGCCCTGCTCGTTAGAGCTTACAATCAATTAATAACCATAAGCAAGTATTTGCTGAATTATCTGCTATATTCTGTTATTTGACATTATCTTCACTGTTTGGACATTTGCAAACGCAAAGATTCTCTAGCGTAAGTTCCTAGTGTTTACCTGCGTCCAGGGAGCCCCAAGTGGCGTGTCAAGTCAGACGTAGAGGTGAATTGCTGCGCACACTTGTACATGGAAGTATCACATTCAGGGGAAGACCTCATATGCACATACATGGATATAATGCAAGGAAATCATAGGCGTATGGAACCTGCAGAACAAAAGTCTATAAAGCAGGGGTGTCCAAACTTTTTTCAAAGAGGGCCAGATTGGATGAAGTGAACATGGTGGAGGGCCGAACATTTTTCCGAACATTCTTTGAACCATTACAATTAAATGCAAATAAATTATTTTATGCCAAGTTAATTGCAAACAACATACTTTTCATTTCATAACATTAAGATCAACTGACAGCTGAGCTTTCACAATGTATTGAAAATAAATTTTAAAAAAACTTACCTGCACTAATGTGAAGGGTCAAAAAGGTAGCTGGAGCTGAAGTCTCTGCTCGGCAGCCGGGAGGGGAAGAGAAACACACTTCACGCTGGAAGCCCGGCCCTGACGTCACCGCCCTCTGTTGCTCCCAGCGCGGCGCAGTCACGCATGCGCACTGCTCTCAAGCAGAAGACTGTCTGCCATAGAAGGGAGGGCCGTGGAAGGGCCACATTACACAGAGCAGGGAGGGCTGTTGGAGGGCCGTATTAAACCGACCCCCGGGCCGTAAATGGCCCGCGGGCCGGACTTTGGACATGCCTGCTATAAAGAGTCTTAATGAATCCAGTAGTAGGAATTCAATGGTGGAGAAGGGAATGGATAGGGGTTGAATACCAAGGCAGGTTGTGGTAGAGTGAAGCAGACTCTAATGTGGAAGAAACGCAGTGCCTCTAGGTGTAGACTGCGATGCAAGTTTAATGGTTAGAAAGTAAGTAGGCAACTCACATGTTCATGATAAATTACCGGCTCATCATTAATATGGATGCTCAGTCCGCCTCATCGTCAAAATGGTAAGCCTCTGTGGAATATAGGACAGTAGGACGATGGGGAGCAGTCAGGGTGGAGGAGACCACCAGGATGTACTCCGCTGTGGTGGCCCGCTGTAGGACTCCGAGCGGTGGCATCAGCTTCTGACGTCATCCAAGTGTGATGCATTTTTGAGCATGCACAAGGCTTAACGTAGACCAGCGTGCCCCTTTCTAAAGCATGTAATGCAGTATACATAAGAGCCTTACATGGGGAACAGGGAGGGGTGGTGGGAGGGGAAATAAAGGGAGATTGGCAGGGGAACAGGTAACGAGCAGGATGAAATAGCTAATGGTATCATGTGAATACATTAAATGACATGTAAAAAATGAAAATAAAATGAAAATATAAAAAATTTTAAATATTAAATAGGTATGATATCCCAATAAATGCATACAGTGAAGGAAAAAGTATTTGATCCCCTGCTGATTTTGAATGTTTGCCCACTCACAAAGAAATGATCAGTCTAAAAATTGAATGGTAGGTGTATTGTAACACTGAGAGACAGAATAGCAACAAAAAATTCAAAAGAAATGCATGTCTAACAAATGATGCACTGATTTGAATGTTCATGAGGGAAATAAGTATTTGATTCCCTATCATTCAGTAGGATTTCTGGCTACCAGGTGTCTTTCATACAGGTAACAAGCTGATATTAGAAGCAGTCTCTTAAAGGGAGTGCTGCTAATCTCGTTTTGTTACCTGTATAAAAGGCAACTGTCCACAGGAGCAATCAAACAATCAAATTCCAAACTCTCCACCATGGCAAAGACCAAAGAGCTGTCCAAGGATGTCAGGGACAAGATTGTAGACCTACACAAGGCTTTCATTTTCAGACTGATCATTTCTTTGTGAGTGGGCAAACATTCAAAATCAGAAGGGGATCAAATACGCATTTCTTTCACTGTATATAGGAATAAATGATTAATAAATAATACAATTAATGGAATAGTGTATTGGGTACACAATTTAATGTATTCACATGATACCTTTTGCTATTTCATCCTGTTTGTTACCTGTTCCCCTGCCAATCTCCCTTTTTTTCCCCGCCCACCACCCCTTACTATTCCCCATATAAGGCTCTTATGCATACTGCACTACATGCTTGAGAAAGGAGCGCGCTGGTCTACGGCGAACCTTGCGCATGCTCTGAAACGCGTCACACTTGGATGACGTCAGAAGCTGATGCCAACGCTCGGAATCCTACATCGGGCCACCACAGCGGAGTACATCCTGGTGGTCACCTCCACCCTGACCGCTCCCCACCGTCCTACTGTCCTATACTTCACAGAGGCTTACCATCTTGGCGATGAGGCGGACTGAGCATCCATATTAATGATGAGCCGGTAATTTATCATGAACATGTGAGTTGCCTACTTACTTTCTACCCATTAAAGTTGCATCACAGTCTACACTTAGAGGCGCTGCGTTTCTTCCACATTAGAGTCTGCTTCACTCTACCACAACCTGCCTTGGTATTCAACTCCTATCGACACTTAGAGGCGATGCATTTCTTCCTTTGTTACATACATGGATATATGCTCTTTTGCATTGGCATTTAGCTGTAGAGATTTTCAGTCTTTAAAGTACTACATAGCTCCCCTTGTTATTTATGCAGTCATAAAGAATAAAACAATTAAATGACTGAGTGAGATTTTTGCAGCTCCTTCAGATAGCTGGACACCATCACAAACTATGCACTTTTACCTCCCTCCTCCAAATGCAATGATCTGGTAAATTTTGTACTATAAAACCCCATTTTTTACCTTTGTGCCTAGCGGTTTTACAGTGTCAGTGTATACAGTAGATGCTGTTAGGGAACTATAATATCCAGACAGTATAACTTGTCACTAAACAGTTTGTAGCGTCATACAAATGCACAGCTGGAAGGCTGCTGATGGCACTTGCTGTGTGATGTTATACTGTATACTAAAATCTGTGCTCAGCATCTTGAATACTGTGATAAAATGAGTGCAGTACACCAGCACCACCTAGTGCTGTCAATTCAGAATGTGTAGTTAGTATACTGTATTAAAGGGGAGCTTCACCTTCCAAAGTATCCATGGCTCCCTGCACCCCTCCAACTAAAGCAGCGGTTCTCAAGCTGGGGGTCAAACAACCCTTTCACAGGGGTCGCCTAAGACCATTGGAAAACACATATTTGCGTTGGTCTTAGGAACCGAGACACCGCTCCTCTATCCTTCTCCAGGTGAGTCCGCCCATATGCAGATACGCCCACATTTCCCTGGGCCTCGATGTGTGAGCAGGATGACATGCCAACCCTGTCATCTGGCCACACCCCCGGAAACAATCAACAGCCCCGCCTCCTCGCTGGTGATTGGCCGCTGGAATTGTAGCTCAGGAGAGTTACACAGGTGGCCAATTACCGGCGAGGAGGTGGAGCTTGGAGAGGAGGAGCCGAGCGGCAGCGCGAAGATCAAAGAAGATCGAGTGAGGGAGCGGTCGGAGAAGGAAGACAGCTGACCGGTAAGTGTCTGTACCGTGCAGATGGTGCTGCTGCAGCCAGGTATGCTGGCTGTAGATGGGAGAGGGAGGGAGGGAGCGAGCCCAGGCTGGAGCAGGAGTCAGCAAGGTAAGTATTATTGGTGTCAGTGGGAGGAATAGTGCCCCATCATTGGTGTCACTAATACCAATGATGGGGCACTATTCCTCCCACTGACACCAATTATGGGGCACTATTTCCCCTCCACTGACACCAATGATCAGGCACTATTCCTCCCCCACTGACACCAAGGATGGGGCACTATTCCTCCCCCCACTGACACCAATGATGGGGCACTATTCCTCCCCCCACTGACACCAAGGATGGGGCACTATTCCTCCCCCCACTGACACCAAGGATGGGGCATTATTCCCCCCCCCCACTGACACCAAGGATGGGGCATTATTCCCCCCCCCCACTGACACCAATGATGGGGCACTATTCCAATACTGACACCAATGATGGGGCACTATTCCCCCCCCACACTGACACCAATGATGGGGCACTATTCCCCCTCCCCACACTGACGCCAACGATGGGGTACTATTCCTCCCACTGATACCAATGATGGGACACTATTCCTCCCACTGACATCAGTGATGTGGCACTACTCCTTCCACTGACACCAATGATGTGGCACTATTCCTCCCACTGCAAAATTACAGTTATGAAGTAGCAACGAAAATAATTTTATGGTTTATATTGTAAAGCACTGAGCAAACTGTTGGCGCTATATAAATCCTGTAAAATAATAATAATTATGGTTGGGGGTCACCACAACATGAGGAACTGTAGTAAAGGGTCGCGGCATTAGGAAGGTTGAGAACCACTGCTCTAAAGTATGAATCGGCCATTGATGCCTATGGGTAATGTCACCACTCCAGGCACACAGGGTAGATCACATGAGTGGAGCAGAGCGGGCTAAAATAGATACGCATACAGATCTTTCTCTCACAGGTTAGTAGACATAGGTGTTGGGATGGGGGGGGGGCAGTTTTAAGAGTAGTTAGGATTAAGTTGGAATTTCACTTTAATTTGTTTTAAAAGCAAGAAAAGTATGCATCGCTTTTTAATATTGTACAGTATGTAAAAATCCTTTCTATATTGTACACCTAACACCACTGCAGAAAAGAAAACAGTAAAAGAATAGATGCCTAAAATAATTTCAGGTTTAATGTTATTGAAATGTTATTATTATTATATTATGAGAATATATGCTTTTCGATAGCGTAGTCAATGGTGGAATGGTGTGCCATCTCAATGCATGTCACAGACTTAATGTGACACTAAAGCTTTTTTTTTTAAATTACAAACATGTATATACTTATGTATGCTCTGTGTAGTGATTTTGCACAGAGCAGTCCCGATCCTCTTCTTTTTGAGTCCCTGCCAGCCCTCTTCCCCCTTGAGCAGTGCCCCCAGGGCAAGCCGTTCGCCCTGGGGGCTCCGTTGAGTATTCATCCCCGAGCCGCTGCTCTATGCGTCCATAAGACTCAGAGCCGAAGCTCACCCCCCACCCCCTCCACATTGGCTCACTGGCTGTGATTGACAGGAGCGGGAGGAATGAGAGTCCCTAGACAGCAGAGGCTGTTGAAAACATTGCTGGATCAGAGGGGGCCCAGGTAAGGATTGGGGAAGGGAGGGGGCTGCTGCACAGAGAAAGTTTTTCACTTTCATGCATAGAATACACAAAGGTAAAGAAAATCTTGAGCTTTTAGAACCACTTTAAGCAGGGTAAACATGGACTTCAAATCAGCTGGTTCAGCAGAAGCCAGTCCAACACCCAGCTTCTTGCCGAACAGTCCTGCAGGAAGACCAGCACTCAATCAGTGCGTGCAGCCCATGGCTCCAGTGTATTCTGTCAGGGATTGGGGGGATGGGGACTCCTCTTAGAATACGATAGAACAGAGGAAGAGATCCCTGCATCAACGTGGTTTGTGTTGATGCAGGGATCTGTCCATTTTTTTTTTCATTCGGCCTGCTGGTTGAATGTAAAAAAAAACAATACAAAAAAAAAAAAAACCGAACATGTATACCCTACTTTAGTCCACTTCTTTGGGGTTGGAATGGTGATTTCACATTTGCAGTGATGTGTATTCCGGTACGACATATGGGTTGACTTAAAACCCAAAACCAACCCTCAGGTGGAAACAGAGAAGAAGCACAAAGCCAGGAGGAGAGAGATCAGGGAAAGAGACTCTCCCCTGTATTCCAGTATCTTCCCCCTGGAGAAATCATAGGAAGGTCTATATAAAGTACTCAAGTGGTTGTAAGATGGATGAAAAACACCACAAGTGAGCATGGAGAATATTTGATTTTTATATAGTTTGTCCCAACCCTTGTAATGGTCACTTGCTGGACAGCTTGGCCCGTTACATGAAGGGGAAAAAAACAGGTCTACAGGCAGGAAATAAACTTGCTATGTTAGGGCCTGTTCACAGCAGAACGAGGTGTTAGAAACCTGTGTTCCTGCACCACATTCAAAATGCACCGCCCTTGCGATCTGCTCTGGGTGTCAATGCAATGCTAACGTACTGCACTCAAATCACACAGGAACATCGCACAGGAACGCAAGCGATTCCTGGGATGAACAGGCATTTAATGCTAGCATGTGCATCATATGTATATTTTTTTTGCCTGTGTATATACACTTTAAAGCAGGGAGATTGTTAATGGTTTACCAGATATAGAATATCTTTGATGTACAACTGATACACAGCGGTGGAGGAAGTGAAGGGTCAATGTATAGGTCACATACCGTGGGAGGATGAAGATGCGGGGTTAACGTGCAGGATAAAGCAGGCCATACATTAGGCAATTCTCTTTATTGAAGCCATGGGTTGCAGGAAAGAAAACTGCTCAATTCCCCCATCAACACATTCAGTGAAATCCTTCCTGCAGAGCTTTTGTATTCTGACAGTGGGAGGTTTCCCAGTCATCAGAATACAGGGATCACTGCCAGCTGCTATAGCTGCTGGCAGTGATTGAACGAAGAAAACCTGACAGGCTGGTTGTACTGAAGTTGATTGATGAATCGACTTCAGTACAAACAGCTTGCTTATCCATGGATCAAAATTTGTCCAGTCCCTGCTGATCTGGACAAATTTTGATCCATCTATGACTGGCTTAACCACTTGCCCTCCAGAGGATTTAGACCCCTTCCTGACCAGGCCATTTTTTGAGTTATGGCGCTACGTTACTTTAAATGACAATTGCGTGGTCATGCAATGCTGCACCCAAATTAAATTTACAACCTTATTTCCCCCCACAAATAGAGCTTTCTTTTTGTGGTATTTAATTGCCTGTGCGGTTTTTATTTTTTGTGCTATTAACAAAAAAAGACCAACAGTTTTGAGGAAAAAAAACACAATTATTTTGACTTTTTACTATCAAACATGTTCAGTAAAAATATTTAAAAAATAAAATTTCGTCATAAATGTATGTCAAAATGTATTCTGCTACATGTCTTTGCTAAAAAAAATCCCAATATGTGTAAATTAATTGGTTTACGTGAAAGTTATAGAGTTTACAAACGGTGGTATATATATATTTAAAACATTTTTTTTTTACTAGTAATGGCGGCGATCAGCGACTTATAGCGGGACTGCAGGACTGCAGCGGGCATTCTGACACTTGGGGGAACTGACTTGGTGTCACTGACATCCCCAGTGACACCAATACAGTGATCAGTGCTAATAAAATGGCATTAAGCAGGAATAGATTAACTTCTGGGGCGATCAAAGGGTTAACTTTAAGCGGTTTCACTACTTGGCTGTGTGTGTGCTTCACTGTAAGCACACTGTTTTGTATGGCTCTGCATAAGCAGTGTGCAGGAGCTGACAAAGGAGAGATCTGTGTTGTTTATATACAGGTCACTCTCCCATTGGAGATACTCGGCGATCACTGGGTGCTACCTATTTATAGGTAAAGTTGATCCAGGGAATATCTGATTGCCTCTCGGGGGATCAGGAAGGAATTTTTTCCCCTGCAGGGGCAATTTGGATCATGTTTTGCTGGGTTTTTTGCCTTCCTCTGGATCAACTGTGGGTATAGGATTATAACTTTTTTTTTTTTTAATGGTTGAACTGGATGGACTTTTGTCTCTTTTCAGCCAGACTAACTACAGTATGTAACTATGTAAATCTTCAGTTGAAATGGAACCCAAACATCAAATATTTCCTGGAACTAGAAGGCTGACAGATGTCCTTCCATGGTGACAAGTTGAACTATTTCTTTCCATCTATTGGTTTTTTCCCTATTTAAATATTTCTATCATTTTAATACACAGCCAAGTTTTTGATGTTCATAAAAAGGCAGTCATCACAAACTAAGCACCAATAATACATTTATTATTTACAGGAGATGAACATAGTGGAACAAACATTACAAAGATGAACAAAAATAAAACAAACTGCAGCAGATAAGAAGGGACAGAGAGTAAGCACCTAAACCAGATTCGGACATGGAAATTGTGATTTAAATGCTGAACCAAGCAAGACACCCAGGAAGGGGTGTATGGACGAGGTGACTCCTCAAAACCCATTAGTGTGAACAGAGTACAGGTAAATAGTGTCCATTGGTGGCCATCAGTTAAAAGGATCTCACTTGTGCTCTCTTCCCCTCTTCTGATAGGCAGACGGCATATAAACTCCTGAGATAGAATGAGTGAACAGGTTGGAATGAAGAGAGATTGTACAGCGGCTATGGGTGTACCGGCAAGTGGAAAGTTTGTACAGATAACCACGTCCCCACTCTCCTCTCATTACAAATCTTTGTAACCCCTACCCTACTGGTGCAGAGACTGACTGATTTGTATATAAGGACTCGCTCGGCTGCTCCTACGCCTCGCTGATTTCGGCGTCTGTGGCTCCGTTGTGCTGAGGCTCTTCTGTGGATGTTGCGTCTCTCATCTCTACATCAGTGGTGGCTAGAGACTGCTCTTTGGATGCTTTAGGAGACTCCTACATTAGGAAATAATTAAAATTTAAGATAACCTATCACCAATGTAAAAAACAATTAGGTAGGTGCACAGAAAAGTCAAGTATTTTAATGCGATTCCCTAGCGAAGCCCCCTTCACTCCTTGCAAGATAGCTCTTTCCTCTTCTGGGAGTGTCTAATCACTGTCAGTGCTGGCCCAGATCCTCTGTCCCTTTCCAACCTACATAACCTTTTACGTAGCTGCAAGGGCTGGGGTAAAGGCGAATACTATAGAGCAAGGACAGGCAACCTTGGCACTGCAACTGTTGAGGAACTGCAAGTCCCATGGCATTACAAGCCTGACAGCCAACAGCATGGCTTCAAGAGGCAGAGGTATTTGTAGTTTCACCACAAGAGTGTTGAGCTTGCATACCCCTGCTATAGACTGTCACTTTAATGACAGCTCTGGATCTGCTGAGATCACATCCAAGATGGCGGCTCCCAGAAATGGAGTACACAAGGGAAGCTTTTACAGGTTAATAACATGCCTAAGAAATGGAAATATAATCTTTTGGGTAGGTTTATGTTGAAATTAATAGCCTGGTGACAGGGTCTTTTTAACTGCTTCCCTACCGGCTACACGTCCTAGTAGGGAAGCAGTTATAACAGGATCACAGTTGAGGCTACAACCATGATCCCAGTATCAATTGAAAGCCCCGATTGGCTTTCAGGTAAAAGTAATCCAAGCGGCTAAGCAGCTGCTGGATTACTTTTATGAGTGGTGGAAAGGAATCCCACCCCTCCTACCGCCGCCGTCTTTACTGGGCTCTCCTGAGCAACTGAAGAGCCTGGTAAGGATGTGACCAGCAGCATCTTAAGCCTGACACACAGTGAGAGGAACTGAAGTTGTTCCACCCACTGTGTGACATCAGAATCCGACGATTATGTCACTTCCGGTTCAAGCTCTTTGCTTACTGTTTGGTTACTGGCCAGCGAAGCAGTGGATCAGACCAATATGTAAACAGTGATCACACCATACATGTGAGATATCACTGCAGACATCAGAGCAAGAGGAATAAGTCTAGCACCAGACCTCCTGTGTAAATCTAAACTGGTAACCTGTAAAGGCTTTTAAAGTGTTGCCTATGGATAATTTAAAAGAGAAGTAAGCAATTTCCATATTTTTTTTAAAATACTTACCTAGGTGGATGCAGCATCAGTTCCCCGATGGCTCTAAGTGTGAGAACTCGGCGATGAGCAGAGAGCGGTGACTGTTAGTTACCGCTGTCTGCTCTGCCCCCTTTCCCCATGCCCACTGGAGTGCTGGGCTGTGGAAGGGGATGGAGCGACTGGCTCAGGCTTTCAGCACCTCGCTGAGAGGCTGAGCCGGGTGCCGCTCTAGACTCTGGGGTGGATCCTGACTTTATAGTTGTGATCTTTCCCTAGCCTGGACCGGCTGAGTGACATCAGCTGAAAACTGATCACAGGAGAGGAGAACGAACTGCATTCCTCTGTTCCACAGGACAAGTACAGCCAAAAAAGCTTTAGCTGTACTTCTCCTTTAAAGTACCATAGTTTGTAGCCATTCCATGAGCGAGCACAATTTTAAAGTGTGACGTGTTTGGTATCTATTTGCTTGGTGTAACATTATCTTTTATATTTTACAAACTATATGGTATTATATTGTGTTTGTGCTCACTAAAATGTACTAATGTCTATTTTTTCCCCAAAAATTGTGTTTGAAAACAGCTGCACAATTACCATGTGACAAAAATTGCAACACCCATCATTTTATTATCTAGGGTCTTTGCTTAACAAAAAAAAAGAAAAAGATATTTATATTTATACACATGTGGGGGTTCTAAGTAATTTTCTAGCAAAAAAAAAAAAGATAAATTTTACATTTCTACATCAGAAGTGTCAGAATAGGCATGGGAAGCAAGTGATTAATATGTATATCCTGTCAAAAAATGTTTGTTTTAGTCTTGGATACAGTGAGAAAGATTAGAATCACAGTCAGGTTTTTATTGCGGTCTGAGACTCTGTTTTGGAAAATTTCCAACACTCCTTTTCCTGCTGAAAATGTTTTACCAGAAAGGAAGTGAAGGAACTATTTAATAGCATCACAGGCAGAAATAAAACACTTTTCTTTAGTGGAGTAGGGAAGGCTAGAACCCCTGTGAGAGTTTTATTTTGGTCTATGTCCCTGTTGCAGATTTTCCCCTCATTTCCTGTCTGGTAAGACACGGTGAACCACGCAAGGAAGTGATGGGAAATCCCATTATTGGGGCTCCTGATGGCAGTAAAAACACATCAGGGGTTTTGAATTCTTCCACAATATGACATACACATCGAGACGAATAGTAAAACAATAATGCTTGACTGCTAATGCTTTTAAATTGTGTTTTTTTTCTCTTTAGACCCATCCAATTTCCCCTTTGAATCTCTTTAAAGGAATACTTTTTCACTTAAAATGTTTCCCTCCAACCGCAATGCCCGCTCTCTCACCTTTTCCTCTTTCTCTGCCAGCCTCTGGAACATGTTGGCATAGATCTTCTTTTCCCGCTGGTGTTGCTCCCTGATACGCTGCTGGCACTGGGCGATCTGCGTTCGCGCTGCCTTGTTATTGGGGTAAAGCTGGATCACCTTAGCGAAGTCATCCCTTGCTAGCTCATGTTCATTCACTCCCATGTAGGATTCGCCCCGGCGGAACAATCCTTTCTCGTTGTTGGGTTCAAATTCTAGTGCCTGAAGGGGACACAAATACATTATTAAAGCTGTACTCCAGCCTTCCCTTCAGTCTTGCACAATCATACAGGCTCCTCTTCTGTACTGAAATTGCTTACTCTGATTTCACCGCACACTGTGATCTTCCCACAGTGTGCATTTAAAAATGCAGCAAGTCAGATAGAGCTTGCCTCAAACCTGCCTTGGAGGATGTCTAGCATTATATAGCCCTTTCCGCCCCTCCCACCTGGCTGTCCCTAGCATGCCCCTTTCAGTCAATGGATTTCAGTTCTTTCAATCACAGAGGCACAGCATTGCATGTGGACGTTATCCAAGGTGATCTGCATGCACATGAAGCCTGCCTAGGAATGTCCACTCCTCCAGACTGACATCCACCCACCCATGCATTGTGACATTTGCATCTGCTTGCAACAGGGCTGAGGTTTCTTGAGAGTTAGTGTGCTTTGTTGTTTTCAGGAAGCTATGTAATGCACCTTGACAGACCCTCCCACCAACCCTGGTCTGCCTACACTGCACAGAGAAACACAGAGACCCAGTAATGACATTGGTGGGACTAAAAAAAAAGTATGTTAGGTCCATGAATGCTAAGTAATGCGTCAGTGTAACACTTCCAGATATGTACTATCCCTGACAATGCCTTCATCTATTCTTCATTCCAGACGGTTGGAGTAATCTTTGCTCAGGCATCATCCAGGGCCATCATTTACTTCCTGGACTAAAATGCCAGCTCAGACGCCCAGTGGATGTGCTGTATTGCAAAATGTTTAGTTGCACTTGATATCATTCATGCTTTTACACTCTGTTCTTTACTATGTACCCCTTGTGTGGGTGATCAGTTGTCATGTCATCTTGTGTGCAACAAGAAAAACTAGAAAACTACAATTTCTGGGGAAATTGTGTGAGGTGTTCTTGCCTCCACTAGTAGTCTACAACTGGAGTGGGCGGAGTAACTGGGTGGAGTGGCTTGTCACTCTGCTGCCTGCTCACACACCTGGGTTCCTATGGCAACTCACTCTACAGCAAGGGCAGAGAAGAGCGGTTAAAAACAAACTGCTCCAACTTGCTCACTTCACTGGTGGTTGCCATCTTCAAACGGTTGTACTTTAAAAATTATAAATCCTACACAGAAGAGCTTTATATTGTGAAAATCACAAAACCCAGACCTACATTTTGATGCATAGTATGTCTCTGAAATATTAAAAATGAAGGCACAGTCACAGTTTAGAGACTGCCCTTCAAATTTGAGGTGGCTAGAGTGGAGTTTCAATGAATGTCAATGGGCGGCGTGAGTTGCAATAAATGGTCATATTGTGAAAACTATCAGGACTATGGCTTAGCTGTGGACATTTTTAGTGGCAGCAGGGATAGCTGAACGTTTTGATATAAGATTTGTGTAGGTGGGCTTGAAAATGAGGGAGTGATGGCAGTTTAGAAATCATGTCCTGATTTTTCAGCTCACACTCTAGCTTTTGTCAGCTCCCACTCTAGTTTTGAACATTCCGCCATTCATTCCTATGGGACCAATTTCACCACAAAAACGCTGATATTTCGTGAACCATTCGGCGAAACGTTCCACAAAGTAATAGCACACCAATCGGGAACAATCCGCACGTTTCGGTATATTACTGTCTATGTAGTGTAAAAATTGTGGGAGGGGTTAGGGTGGTAAATTTGGCTATAATAATAAGAATATATATGTGAGATAACAGTAAGTGGTCTGCCATGCAAGAACACTTAAATTAAATGCTGGCTCAGAGATGACACAATCATGTAAATCGTGGTGTCTCTGCAGTTCTTGGCAGTGTTCACAAAGGTCTGATACAGATCAGTACCTGCTGCAGCCTCTGATTGCTACAGAGTTACAATGTAACAGTCTGATCACTAGGAGACAGGAAATGCTTCCTCCTGCCTGCAGAACACCAATGACAACATCCAACCGTAAGTAAAGTCACTGCACTGGAGCTCAAGGATGGAGGCTATTTGGATCCATTACCAATGCCATCTTGTCCGCTTCCATGTGGAGTTTAAAACATGCACTCTTCAGGCAATTCACAGCATAGCTGTAAGCCATGCTGGTTGGAAAGTGTCTTGAAGCACTCCCTGCACTGTTTACATGTGGTATATATGAAATATTTATATGCACTCACCTTGTTACAATGTTCCAGTGCCTGCCTATACTCAACCAGCTTCAGGTAACAGGCAGCCAGGTTCAGGAATGCCGCCAAAAGCAGGGATTTTGATTTTGCGCTCTCTTCATCTGACAACCCACTCTCGTGTTCCAGCCACTGAACAATCTTCTTGTACTGGATGACAGCTTGGCGGAACTTCCCTGCCTGAGATGGAGTTTAAAATTAAGTACATGAACAACATTTTATTTGCACATTGCATTAGGCAAAATAAAGAATGTTTTCAAGGTTGGCATGGTATTACAGTCAAACCACCGAATACCTAAAGGTTTCCTTGCACAGAAATATGCAGCTTGTAATTTATTTTTTTAAAAACGGAACTCCTTCACCAGTAAAAGAACTGTTGCATTTGTGATTACCTCTATGCATGGATAATTGGTCTTTTACTCAATATTATAGCATTTTACTTTAGCAAACTTTAAATATTATTGCTGAATTAGGGCCTATGCAGTTAATGGATCTTATCTCAGTAATCCTTCTGCATTCCCTGACATAGGTATACCTGCTAGAAGAGACATGTATATAGGAAAATGTGAAATTCAGTCAAAATCTATTTTTGTGTAAATGTTACAATACACACAAACACACTATATAAAACAAACTGTAAAGAATCTGTTATGATGCCTGTTGTCTGTTACAGCCAAAGCTCAAGATATAAGTTGCTAAAAATTCAATGGCAGCCAGTCATGTGATCAAAAACCAAAGCATTTGGGCATGTGATTTCTACAAGTTTAAAGGGTTAGCTGATCTAAAATCTAATTTTCGTTGATAACCTTTGCAGTAAATGACCCTAAAATGTGTGTTCACTGAAAATAAAGTACAGCGCTCTATAGAGAGCTATTAAAGTGGTTGTAAAGGCTTTTTTTTTTTAAATAACAAACATGTCATGCTTACCTGCTGTGTGCAGTGGTTATGAAAAGAGCAGCCTGGATCCTCGTCGTCTTGGGTCCCCTGCTGGCTCTCCTAGCCCCTCCCTCCTGTCTGGTGCCCCCACAGCAAGCAGCTTGCTATTGGGGCACCCGTGCATGTGCACTCCCCAGCCACTGCTGTCCGTTCACAAATGGAGCTGCGGCTTGGCCCCGCCCCTTTCTCTCTTCTTATTGGGTACTGGCTGTGATTGACAGCAGTGGGAGCCTTTACAACCAATTTAACAAAGTTTACAATGATATATTTCTGTGTTCTCATACTTTTTGTAAGACTTGAGACACTGGACCCATAATGAAAAAGTCTTATTTTTGACACCTACCTTGAAATATTGTGTTCCTCTTTCCTTGACCAGAACTCCCTGCTCCAACTTTTCATCAGTATTCATCTCCCATGATTCTTTGGCCTGATTAGGAAAAAGATAGCAATATAACATTCATTTCTTACAATGTTGTTTGTAATACTAACAGCAAGCAAAGCCCGGGAACAACCCCAACCCCATACACATTGCCCAGGGACATTTCCCTGACATGCACCACCTGGGGACAATGCTCCCCAAAGATGTACTCTCCGAGGACAACACTCCCCCAGAGAAAAATATCCAACGCTCACCGCCCAAGGATGACACTCGATCAACACACATCAACACTCCTCCAGTACACGCCGCTCAGAAAAAACACTCCCCTGGGACACTCAGCAACAATCATCCAGCCAGCACTGCCCAAAGACCCCCATAGCACATACCACCCAGGCACAACAGCACTCACCCAGCATGCACCAGCCGAGGTCAACACTCAACCAGCATATATATTAACACTCCCCCAACATATACTGCCTGAGAAGGACACTTGCCCAGCACGCCCGATAACATTCACTCAGCACGCACAGCTCGAGGACAATACTCACCTTCTCAAAGCTTTTCAGTTTGATTTCATACTTCAGCTCGGCATTGGGTGGGATTTGAAACGGCTCATAGCCTGTACTGTCAAAACCGTATCTGTAACAGAATGATGCATTGATCAGTGTGATGACATTCCACAAGATGAATAATGTTCAGAACAATAAACAGAATAATAGAGAGGGAAATGTGTCTTATTATACTTTTTTCCCCACACAGAACAAGTTTCCAAACTACTCAATGGAGCTGAATTACATTTTTATCTGCAGCCTTGAATTGGGCTTCAAATCGATTTTTTTATATATGATAGACAGAAAAGGTAGGAAATGGGGGAGGGACATTTTTAAGAGTAGTTAAGGATAAGCAGGAATTCCACTTGAAAAAGAAGGGGTAAGGTAAATGGAAATAGCACTTCTCGTGAAGATGTCTTTAGAGTGAAGCAAGAAGAGATGCTATCCTGGTTGATCTGCCTGCCCGCCAATGTACATAAAAAAAAAAGTGAGCATGGTGCAGTTCTTGGATATAACAGTGAAAAGCAAAAAGCGGTAACTTGAACAAAATGAAACCAGTCTCTTAAAAAATACCATATCTACCTTGTGCTAGGCTAGGCAACCTTAGATGCCTAAAATGTATTTTATTTCTGGGGCTTGGTGATTGACCATTTGCTTATTTCTGGGGAGACAGTTAATATGAAACATGCTCCCCAGTACCAGAAAATGCAGGAATTTTCAAATATCACCAGCAGGAGTCAGTACCATAGGTACATATAGGTTCTGGAATGTCTAGTGCAGGATGGGTGGGTTTGGGATTTAAAGACAGATTTGCTTTAAAATGATAAGTTCACCTTTTAGTAAAAAAAAAATAAATGCACATTTTTTTGCAGATAAAAAAATGTGCATTTATTCATTTTATTCATTTTATCTGCACGAGCCTGTAATGCATTGCACCAGTGATCAGCAGATGCCATGCAGGTTTCCTGCAGATCTGTCAGAATATCTGCTTGCTTGTATGGGATGTACGAGCAAGCAAATATACTGACAGGAAGAATCAAGGAACTACCAAGGCGCTCCACAGCACCGTGGTAGTTCATTGAGGACTACAAGCTGACAGCTGCTAAGGCTGCCGGGACTTGTAGTCTCTCATTCACAGAATGCTGTAAATAAGTGACGTGGCTGGGTGGGCAGAGCCTCGCACAGCCATTTTTTTTTTTATAATTTGCCAGCTAGCGGGGGGAGGTGCAGTCAGATCTTAGCATGTTACATGTTACACCCTGAATATGGGTGTAACATGTAACGAAAGGTGAACTTATCCTTCAATGTTCAAGACCATGAAGATTATATTGTACAACTTCACAGATAAAGGATGCTGATTATTTTCTCATGTCTCAATCACTGGCAAGACCCTCAGATCAGGATAATTGGTGCCATAAGGTTTAATCTAGAACCTAGTAGGACACAGTTTGTAACAACCATCACATTGGAACAGTCAACCTACTTTGGTTTCAGGTAGAGCACAGCTTCTTCTCCTTTCTCCATCTGCTGCAATGCAGTTTCCACTCCAGGGGGAATCCTGAGGCTCTCTCCTTCCCCAACTTCAAACTGCAGCTCCCGTTCATCAAACACGTGCCCATTGTGGGTTCCTTGCAGCTTCACTGTATGAAAAAAGCAGAGAGCCAGGTTATGATATGGTCCTCAACCAGACTGGAAACTCTATTAAGACATGTCTAATATGCTTATGCTAATCAAAGAACAAATGCGGCTAAAACAAATATTTCAGTTTCATTTGGGCAATGGTGAGTGAAGTCACCTGTTTTTTTTACAGGAATACACTGCTGGTGAGACCCAGTAGTTCATGTCCCCACCACCTCTCACAAAATTATAATGAAGGTGTCACACTCTAAACTGAAATTCTGCCTTTTGTTTATTCTTCAGTAGGGGGGGGATCTATCAGGATAGTGCACAGCCATCCAGAACAGTGTGCCCGAGCTGACAGAGAGGAGGACTGTTGGTAAACAAAGCAGTCCTCCTCCCCGTTGGAGATGCTTGGTAATCACTGGGTGCCAGTGGGGAATCACCAGCTGGGACCTGGTGACTGTCAGCCATGGTTGGCGGCACGGGTAGGGCACGCGTGATCAGCGACTTATAGCGGTACTGCAGCGGGTATTCTGACACTGGGGGGAACTGACTTGGTGTCACTTAAAAAAGCACTGACACTGTACTAATGACACTGGACAACAAGCAGTTAACATGAGGGGCGATCAAAAGGTTAACTGTGTGCTGGGAGTGTTTTACTAGGGGGCGGTGTGTTTGTGCTTCACTGTAAGCACACTTCTCAGGATGGCTGTGTTGTGCACAGCCATCCAGAGCAGTGTGTCCAAGCCGACAGAGAAGAGGACTGGTAGTAAACAAAGCAATCCTCCTCCCCATCGGAGATGCTCGGTAATCACTGGGCGCCAGTGAGGAATCACTGGCCGGGACCTGGTGACTGACAGCCGCGGTTGGCAGCGCAGGTAGGGCGTGCATGCGACTCGCACACACCCCCTACCTGGAAATACAAAATCACGTATATATATGTGATTTTGTGCACCCCTGCTGCCTTGTAGCAGTATATCTGCTTTAGGGTGGTCGGGATGTGGTTAAAGACATGTTAAACATTCCTACCTGCACCTTGTGTTTTTCATCTGTATAAGATGTGCATGTATCATGTCGTTTCATGTCATTTGTTGCCCTATACGCACAGCCTATAGTAGAGGAAATCCTCACATTCCTGTGTCCGTAGTTTCAGTTTGTGTTGAAACATGAGACATGAGGCATGTGGCATGGCACTGCACAGGTTAATGCCTGACCTTTGTCTGTAGTGTGCGACCTGACACTTCCTGTGAACATATCTACATATATTTCCTTTTTTATGTTTTTTTGTCTATAGACTCCATACAAAATAAAATAACTTTATGCAAAAGAATAGCCAAAAGAAAGCCTATGTTTCTCCCAAAAATGTATGTATTAGGTTGTCATTGTTAGTAATGTAAAGTTATCACCTAATAAAAAGGCCTATAGTGGAAATGTAAAAATTGCCGTGTTGCACAGGTAGAGGGCTGAAGTAATTAAAAAAGGCCATGTGGACACTGCAACGAGATTCCCTTTTAAGCAGGATCTCCCATCACTTACATTCCACCACGGAGCCCTCATTGGGTTTGGAATATCCTTCGCCCTTCACTCGAATTCTACGAATAATACCGCCATCTTCTTCTGTTGACAGATCTTCACCTTGGAAGTCAAAAAGCTCAATCTGGAGGACAAAAAGTTATACAGAATATAAGTATGAAAACTCAAAAAATGTTCACTGATAGAAAAACTTGAGATGTCTCTCATACCTCAAAGATGAGAGTAGCATTTGGTGGAATTTTGGGAGGACTCCCTGATGCTCCATAGGCATACTCTGGCTTACAGGTAACCTGACAGATCTCTCCAACCTTCATGGTGGCCACAGCAATGTCCCACGCTTTAATCACCTGACCTGTACAGAGAAGATATGAACTTACAGCTGTAGATTATCATTACTGAATACCAGCTACTGAAAGCAAAATCACCATAAAATCATAGTTTTAGGTCTAGGACTTCCCCTTACGTCCTGTTCCAGAGACACAACAGGAAGTGAGAGGAAATCTCTAAAAAGTGAGTTAGAATTCCCTCTTAGAGTTCGTCACACCACAATGCAAATACAAACTCACAGAAAACACAAGTCCATTGACATGCTTTTTTTAATTGAATGCACTGCAGTTTACTGAGTGTTAAACTGCGTTTTTTTTCTGTGTAGCGAGTGTAGTCACCCTAGGACAGAATGTTACTGGCAGGATCACCAGGGTTAAAAAAAAAAAGGGAGGAAAATAAATAATGCAGCAACCACATCAATGACTGACACTTTCTAAGCACTGGAACCACAACATGTGCCCCCCCACCTAAAAAAAAAAAAAACATGGTATAGGCTGTGCACAGTCCTCCACATGACCCTGCTTGGCCTTTGTGATAACCAGGTGGGGGGTATCCCTTGCTCCCTAACATTTGGCAGTCCTGGAGTTTTGATGACAAATGGAGGTATCAGGGGAAGCAAGGCTAAAATACTAATTGTCTATTAGAGGAGCTTCCAATTAAGTGCACAGCCTGCTACTTTGCCTAGTCTCAGCAAAGAAAAGGCTCTTTTTAACCCACTGGCATCAAATCAAAGATCAGCGTTGAATAGACAAACCCTTTATATCCTATATGGGACACACAAAGCAAAGATATAAAAAATTATACTAGAGCCACACTGTATGATGATGACATTTTGATTGCACCTTCCAAATATGGTGGGCATCCTGGTATTTGTAGTTCCAGATCTTCCTTACAAAAAAAACAAAAAAAAAAAAACAACCCCCCCCCCCAAAAAAAAACAAAAAACCACACAATGTGGATTCAATGTGTAATTGACTAGTGATCGGTCTTGGGAGTTGACATCACCTGACATGCAGAATGATTACTACTAATCTGGCCAACCATCTATCGACACCCTTTGGTGGATGAAGACAGTTGGACAGATCCCTTTTAAAGTGGGAAAATCAAAAGTAATCCCATCATACAGTATATGATGTAACACATATGCTGGAGACTATGCACAATCTTGGCATTAAAACATTACCGCCAGATGGAGCTGGTATTCAGAAGGTGGATTGAAGACCGTACCTTTCCCCAGGTCAAAGGTGAACTTGTCCTTTCTGTCTCTGCTGGAGTCAAACTTGGTCCCATCAGGCAGCCAGCCAGTGTAGTGGACGCTGACTTTATCCCCAATCATCGGATTCTCTGTCCCGCTGCCTTCTTTCTTCATTTGCTGCAGAAAGAAAAACAAGGGCAAAAAAAAAAAAATTATCCCTTGCAGTGGGGCTGTGCTCATCCGACGTCATCAAGACCAGAGCGCTGTCCATATCCCACCATTGGAACAAGGGGGAGCTCTATCTACCAGGGGAAGCATCAGGGCTGAGGGTTCCTTAGAGGAGTACCGAGGCAGGGTGCTGTGATGGTTTCAGGAAGTTATTTACAGCACCCTGCTGGCCCTTCCCACCTGTCATGATCAGCCTGCACTGCATAGAGAATCACAGAGATCCAGTGATCACATCACTGGGACTAAAATAAGGTATGTATTAAAAGAAAAAACCAGAATGTTGATGAGGGTAAAAAAAAGTAGTAACCAGGGAAGGAAAAATATAAGTGGATTAAACGTCAGTTTTCAAAGAATGTTCTTTACAACTTTATGCACGGTTTGTTCAGAACGCAAGGTACTACAACAAAAAGATGATAAAGATAAGTACAACACACTGATCTTATGTATAGATCCCTTTCCCTGTCATCTATCACAATTATTTATTTTCCTGCCAGGTTGCATGAGCTCAGCAATTTTCTTTGTCTTAGTCACCTGATCCTTTTGGCTCCTCCTCTCAGTCCTACCTAACAATAAGGTCACAGTACAACAGCTTGGGGGCGTGGCCCATTTCTGGGCGTCACTGCATATAGTAAGACGATCTAGAAGTGTCTGACGTCCTGAGAGCAGACGCCCACAGATCTCCATTATCATTTTAATTAAATCTATAAAAAAGAAAAAGTGCAAACGTACCCAACTTTGCAACGTATATAGAGATATAGGGACAGGACGTTATAATCAACGACAATAATATTTTAGATTACATAATATACAGACTGAACAAAAGCTGAAATTTGAGCTCTCCTGTTTAAAAGGCATAATTGCCTTTTGCAAAAATGTAATAAACGCACACACATTAATACAATAAAAAACGTGCACTTATTACAATTGCACTAAATCCTGCAAAAAATTGCAAGTGCGATCATTGCATTAGGTTCCTGCACTGTTCGCCCCCCAGTCCCAGATCTGTATGTAGGTGTAGACCTTCTGTCATTTATCTGAAGTATTTATATAGAGCTGACAATTTACATATATATTGTACATTCATATGTACAGTCCCTAGCCCTCAAGGTGCTTACAATCTAAGGTCCCCAATTCACATTCATACATACACAAATAGCCTAGGTTCACATATGTGTGGGTCAGGAATTTGTGCATAATCGTACACGGTCCCAACCAACGAGTAAAAACGTGCTGCCCTTTAGCAAATGCACGGGGGTGCCAAATATGCGACATGGTTTTGCGTCATGTCTGTTTTAAAAGAAGATTTGGGGACTTCTTTCCTTGAGAGGACAGTAGCCTGTTGAAATGAATGTACCCAAGACAAGCACGCACAAATGAGCATGTGCAGAACGCAAACATGTAAACCTAGGTTTAGACAGGAGCCAATTAAGCTACCAGCATTGCTTTTGAGTGTGGAATGAAACCAGAGCACCTGGAGGAAACCCACACAGGCACAGAGAGAACATGCAAACTCCACACAGGAGGTGTCTTGTTTGGGATGCAAACAGACGACCCTAGTCCCCCATGCAGAGGCACTTAGCCATGCCACGTGGCTAGGGAAAGTAAACAACAGGCTACAAGTGCGGGGACATCACCACCCTGCTGCTAGCATTAAATCTGTGAGCCCCTCCGCCACAGAGGCAGATGGAACTTGTAGTCTTTCCATTCATAGGTACCTGTAAATGGATGGTGTAGCCATGCAGGCTGAGCCACGTTAAATTCAAACATCAACAGATGTCTGCAGGGAGAAGCTTCAATAATTTAGGTTAGTGGTTGTGGTGGGCGGTGGTTTTGCCTCATGACGTTATTGCGTCAGACACGAGACACATGACGTCATTGCATGAGACACATGACGTCATTGCGTCAGACACATGAGTTTTTCTGCATACATTCTGAAAGGGCACAAAGAAAACAATTGTACTCAAGGGCCTTGTTCACATCATACGTGCATAGAAACTAATAAAAAAAAAAGCACAGATTTCACTTGCAGAGACACAAGTTTACATACGGTTTCTTTTCTTTTAGAAATCTGTTTATTTTGGTTTTAAAGTAGGATACAGAAAAAGAAACCACTCTGGTGATGCAGCCCACACAAGGGAGTACCAGTCAGCGAAAGCAAAAAAAAGAAAAAGTGGAGAGGCACATAGTGCGAAAATAATAAAAGTTAACAAACAATCCCTCAACAATTACAGCTTGCATGTGTAGGTGTGTGGCTTGCACCAAAAATAAGAATGCGTAATATACCAATTCCGTTCAGCAGAGCAGATTCCCAGATATCTATAGGGCCATCAAAGTAAATGTACTACCCTTAATGTGAGGTTAACAGTAAAATAGAAAACATCAGGTTTAAAGTGAATCAGGCATTGAAGCATTGGTAGCATCTCCCATCCACCTCGCCCACACCCTATTACATTTTTTAGGACAGCTCCTGTTGGAATTTGTGTCTTTGTACAAGGGTAGGGTGGAGTTCACTAGTTGCCAGAATTGGGTTCCAAGACAAGGTAATTGCCTTTCTAGCATAAAACAGAAGTAACCCAAATAGGGTCCTATAGTGGGGACAAGGTCATCTACAAGTCCCAGCAAAACAAATTCTAGGAGAAGGGCAAATGAGGTGCCAGCCACTGCATTAGATATGTTGACAACTGCTCCCCAATACTGTGAGATAGCTGGATAGTCCCAAAAGATGTGTAGAAAATCTCCCAGTTGGTGGGAACATCTCCAACATCCATGGAGGAGGCTGGGTTTAGCTTGTGGAGGCAAAATAAAATTAGGTCCCTTTCAGACAGGGCCGGCTGGTCAGCGGTCACTTGCTCAGCGAGGGATCTCTTAGTTGATGAAGATGAAACGCTGACTGAACCAAGGGAGCTTATAGTCTAATGACCCGGTCACATGTAAAGGCCCTACCACAGTCATACCCATTGTAGGCTCAATATGGGTTATTACCTCACCAGTACCTTCTAGAATGTGCGACAAAGCCAGGAAGAATCCTACAAAAACAGAGGGACAATGTACAAGGCTGACCAACAAACTATCAGACTGTCACCATGAACTTTTTTCTAGATATACTGTAACTCTGCAAAATTTTCCAGAAAGATCTAAGCCCTGGATGGGCAGCCAGTTTCTCTCATGCTACTGAACTACACACACCAACATTTATTGCTGTTCACTATAAGTGGGAGAATGCTGGTTTTCATTACTCAACCAATGCATAACTGACCCATGTGCAGACCTGATCATCTATATGGAGGCCTTAGGCAAACCCGCCTCTGAATAAGTCACAGATATGGAAGAATTACTTCAAAGAATACAATTATTTTTGCATTCTCTTCAACATTACTAGGAATGCCAAACATTTGAATCACGCTAACATTTGGATATATTTGGGGTAGACGACTTGGCCAGGTATGGTGCATCAGATATTCTTCATTTTGGTTGATTTCCGTGCCTACTAGTCTTTAAAAGTGAAGTATGGCAAAAGCTTTTTCTGGCCATACTTCTTTTCTGGGTCACAGGAGTGCACTTGCTTGTGTCAAAGAGCTGACCCAAGCTCTGGAAGGATCCCAACTATATTATTGTCAGAACCCACCAGGATGCCTGATCAACAGCTGGCTCAGCCTCTCAGCTCACTGCTGGGAGCCTGAGTCAGCAGCGCCCAGTCCCTCTCCAGTCCAGAGCTCCAGTGATTGCTGGAGGAGGAGAGCGGTGACTGACAGTCACCGCTCTCCATTCCAAGCAGACCGAGAACTGAGCCAAATTGAGAGGACAAATGCGGGATAACTAATGCTGCAGCATGGAGGAGAGTATGTACCGTATGTTTATTCTTTTTGTTCTTCTTTAAAGCTAATCTCCACCTTTCAATATACTTTACATAGTGCTTCACACGATCACAGTTTAACCCAAACAAACCATGCCCCCCACTAACCTGTGAGGCCGCTGGATGTGCAGTATAAACTGTATGTAGCTGTGGCTACATACAGCATAACTCACTGTATTCTGGGTTCGAGCTGAGACTTCCAGTCTTAGACCTGGAACACAGTAGAATCTATCACAGTGGCGTTGAAACACTCAGAGTAAGCAATGTATTCTATCAGTGAATACAAAGCTTCCTCTGACTGGCTAAGTCAAAGGTTGTGGCATCATCAGCCTGCCTCTCTGACTCAGCCAGTCAGAGGAAGCTTTGTATTCATTGATTCGAATACATTGCTTACGCTGAATGGCTGAGTGCCGCTGTGATAGACTCTTCTGTGTTCTGGGTCTAAGACTGGAAGTCTCGGCTCGAACCCGGAACACAGTGCGGTATGCTGTATGTGGCCACAGCTACATTGAGTTTATACCGTACATCCAGCGGCCTCACAGGTTAGTGGTGGACATAGTTTGTTTGGGCCAAACTGTAAAGTATATAAAATGGTGGAGATTAGCTTTAAAGTGGTAGCAAAGTCTGTTTTTTTACTTGTAACTATAATAAGGCTTACCTGTAGGCACTGTAACTATCTCCTCAAAGTGCACTGTTTAAGAGATATTTACCTGTGTAGAGCACCAGCGCATTCGCTCAGAAGGAACGGCATGCCCATGCCGTTCCTTCAGAGTTGAGTGCCGTAAAAAGTGACTCCCGTGTACATGAGCGGGAGTGACATCATTGCGGCTCAGCCATTCAAGCTTCCGGAGCCCGCAAACTCGGAAGAAGGACCGAGTAAAGATGGAAGCCCTGTCAGCGTGATAGCACGCCGCTGAAGGGCTTCGTTTTAAGGTGAGTTTCACATAATGTGCTACCTACCCAAAATGTTATTTTTATTCCATGGTAACTGTTCTGCGTGTAATTAAATACTTACAAGTCCATGGAGTCCAGTGTTGTCCTTCCACTCTGCTTTGGTGGCACCATCTTGGACCAATATCCTGCACATGCCCAGACACAACATGGGTCTCTGCCATGTCTGACTGCGCAAAATCTTACAAACCCAATGTGTTTCTCTTTCTGGTCCTGTAACCAGCTGCTTTCTATGCATGTGTGTGTGTTGGGAAGGGGGGGGGGTGTAACTTGCAGGACACGTCAACTTTTCCAAGGCAAGGTCTGAAGATGTAAAAAAATAAAAACTTAAAAAAAATGTTCAATGGTGCAAGATGGCCATACTCCGAACCTAGCAATAACAATTGGCTCAGTACTCTAGGAATAAAATATAGCAGTTCCAGACCTGGCAACAACTACTGGCCCATAGCACAAGGGTCCCCATGTACTGGTTCCAGACCTGGCAATAACTACTGGCCCATTACACAAGGGGCACCACGTACTGGTTCTAGATCTGGCATTAACTACTGGCCTATAGCACAAGGCTCCCCATGTACTGGTTCCAGATCTGGCAATAACTACTTGCCCATTACACAAGGGTCCCCACGTGCTGGTTCCAGACCTAGCAATAACTACTGGCCCATTACACAAGGGGTAGCACAATCTGTTTCCAAACCTAGAAATGACTACTGGCCCATGGAACAAGGGTCCCCACATACTGGTTCAAGACCTGGCAATAACTACTGGCCCATTGCACAAGAGGCAGCATGTACTGGTTCCAGATCTAGCAGTATTTGCTGGCCCATTGCACAAGGGTCCCCACATACTGGTTCAAGACCTGGCAATAACTACTGGCCCATTGCACAAGAGGCAGCATGTACTGGTTCCAGATCTAGCAGTAATTATTGACCCATTGTACAAGGGTCCCCATGAACTGGTTCAAGACCTGGCAATAGCTACTGGCCCATTGCCCAAGAGGCAGCATGTACTGGTTCCAGACCTAGCAGTGACTACTGGCCCATTGCACAAGAGTCCTCACGTACTGGTTCAAGACCTGGCAATAATTACTGGCCCGTTGCACAAGAGGCAGCATGTACTGGTTCTAGACCTAGCAGTAACTACTGGCCTATTGCACAAGGGTCCTCACGTGCAGGTTTCATACCTGACAATAAGTACTGGCCCGTTGCTCAAGGATACGCAATTGCTGGTTCCAGACCTGGAAATACAGGCCAGTTGCACAAGGAAGCTCTTGTCCTGGCTTCAAACCTGGCAATAACTACAAGCCCACTGAATCTGTTTAATTTATATCCCCAGAAGGAAGCCAGATCATAGGCCTGGTCGATTATTGTACCTATAGTTATCTGATCTTCATCTACATTTCATAGTTTCCATACCAGGGCACACCCCCCACTGTGCAAGCGAAGCAATTCATACAGCAAACACATCAGCAGGGTGTGCAGTTATAGGAAAAAAATACATTGGGTCCATTTATAAAAACTACACTTAAGCACTAGCCCATTGGACTTCAGAAACATAACCCCCCCCCCTTTTTTTTTCTTTTTATCTTCTGCCTCAAAGTTTGCACTTTGCAGACCAGGCTCCAGCACAGGGCATGCAATCACACACAAGGCAAGGATTACTCGTTACTTTACCTTTAGCACACCCTGATCACCCTTTGGGCTGATGTCCATCCCCTCCACGGGGATCTCCTGGGGTCCCTGCTCTGTCTTCATCTCTTCCGCTGTCATTGTGATCTCCCACAGGTAAACCTAAGGTGCGAATATCTGTGAGTACTCTCAAGGTTCTCTGGGTGATGCAGGTTCTGGATCTGGAAATACAACTGCCTTTCAGCTCTGGTTCTCAGGGTGCTAGAGGTTCAGGATTACTGGGTGCTGCAGATTTTCAGCTGTGGATCTGTGGGTGCAGATATTTCCCAGCTGTAGATCTGTGGGTACAGCAGGATCTCAGCTGTGGGTGTGGGTATTCCCCAGCTCTGGATTTGTGGGTGCAGTGGGCTCTGAATCTGTGGGTGCAGATGGCTCCCTGCTTTGGATCTGTGGGTGCAGTGAGCTCTGGATCTGTGGGTGCAGTGAGCTCTTGATCTGTGGGTGCAGCAGGATCTCAGCTCTGGCTCTGTGGGTGCAGGTGACTCAGGATCTGTGAGTGCAGATGGCTTCCTTCTCTAGATCTGTGGGTGCAGCAGGATCTCAGCTCTGGCTCTGCGAGTGCAGATGTCTCCCAGCTCTGGATCTGTGGGTGCAGCAGATTCTAAACTCTGGTTTTCTCAGCTCTGGATCTGTGGGTGCAGATGTCTCCCAGCTCTGGATCTGTGGGTGCAGACGTTTCCCTGCTCTGGCTCTGTGGGTGCAGATGTCTCCCTGCTCTGGATCTGTGGGTGCAGATGTCTCTCTGCTCTGGATCTGTGGGTGCAGATGTCTCTCTGCTCTGGATTTGTGGGTGCAGCAGGATCTCAGCTCTGGCTCTGCGAGTGCAGATGTCTCCCAGCTCTGGATCTATGGGTGCAGACGTCTCCCTGCTGTGGATTTGTGGGTGCAGACGTCTCCCTGCTCTGGATTTGTGGGTGCAGATGTCTCCCTGCCCTGGATCTGTGGGTGCAGCAGGATCTCAGTTCTGGCTCTGTGGGTGCAGATGTCTCCCAACTCTGGATCTGTGGGTGCAGACGTCTCCCAGCTCTGGATCTGTGGGTGCAGATGTCTCCCAACTCTGGATCTGTGGGTGCAGACGTCTCCCTGCTCTGGATCTGTGGGTGCAGCAGGATCTTAGTTCTGGATCTGTGGGTGCAGCAGGATCTCAGTTCTGGATCTGTTGGTGCAGACGTCTCCCAGCCCTGGATCTGTGGGTGCAGCAATATGTCAGTTCAGCAGGTCAGGCTGTAGCATGCTCTGCATAGCTCGCACAATGTTGTCCATGCACAGATCTGGCTGTGAGTTCTGTAGGCCGGAAAGGCTCTGCCAGCTCTGGGTTCCTCCCCCCTGCACTTGTCAGCACTGGGAGGAGGAAACCTTCAAGAGATACTAGAAGTTTCTAATAAGAAGAGGAGTCACCCTGTAACTGAATATCAACAATGGGAAGATGCTGGAAGGAGGGGGTGAGGCTCAGTACAGCCCCACAGACACTGACAGCAATACACAGAGCATGCCCACTGATTGTACCTTACAAAACTCTTTCTCCATATAATATTTATAAAACACAAAGCATATCGACTGATTGTAATACATAGTACCCTACACAGTATCTGTATAATAGGTGTCATACGCAGAGCACACTGATTGTAATATAGAGTACCCTATACAGTATCTGTATAATAGGTGTCATACACAGAGCACACTGATTGTGATACACAGCACCTTAGACAGTATCTGTATAATAGGTGTCATACGCAGAGCGCAATGATTGTAATACACAGTACCCTATACAGTATCTGTATAATAGGTGTCATACGCAGAGCACACTGATTGTAATATACAGTACCCTATACAGTATCTGTATAATAGGTGTCATACGCAGAGCACACTGATTGTAATACACAGTACCCTACACAGTATCTGTATAATAGGTGTCATACGCAGAGCACACTGATTGTAATACACAGTACCCTACACAGTATCTGTATAATAGGTGTCATACGCAGAGCACACTGATTGTAATATAGAGTACCCTACCTTTGTATCCAGCCACTGATTGTAATATACAGTACCCCACACCAACATCCTTATAGTGAGAGTAATACACAGAGCATATCCACTCATTTTAATACACAGTACCCTACCTCCATATACTGCTATAATACCATGTATTGTTCAAAGCATGCTGTATACTAGGGACTCTATGAAACATTTCCTTTGCAAATGTGTAAACATTCATGCAAGTGTAACAAATAATATTTTCAATGTTAGTTTCCTTTTTGCCTTTTGAAACATTTCTGAACATTCAGTCAGGCTCGACCATGAGAGTTATTCATCAATAGAGAAAATAGCCTGACACTTATTAGTCCTCATGCACACTGCACGTTTTTACAGCGGCTGTTTTTGGCTTTTGCCATTTTTTGCTACAGCCAGTAAGCTCCCCAGCATGTTATCTTATGTGTCCATGCACACACAGACTGTAATCAACATTTTTTGGCAGGGACGTTTTTTTGGCTGGAAAAAACCCACAGAACTAGTGGGTTTCTAGAAGAAGTTTTTTAGCTGTAAAAACGCGGTAAATCACGGTTACAGTGAAGTCGCACGATTTCAAAGTTGGGTGAGATGCCGATTTCAAGTGTGAATTGCAAGACATCTGACACATGTAAATCACACCAAAGTAGTACATGTACTACTTTAGAAATCAGTGTGGCTCCGACCAAGTCGGAACCGCACTGATTTGGCTGCTCTAATAGCGGACAATAGGGTGCAACTTGGCATACCATTTGCAAGTTGCGTGGCATGCAAATCGCATGCCAAGTTGCACCCAATGTGACCGGGGTGTTAACCAGTTTCCTACCGTGCTATAGCCAGAGAACGGCTGCAGTGCGGTTGCCTGGTTCTGGGACGACGCCCATGGATGTCATTCCAAAACACGCTCATCTGCGTGCTCCCTAGCGGCACGCACATGGCGATTGCTGTGTCCAACGGACACAGCTGATCCCTGGATACGGTAAATGGCCAATCACAGCGGTATTTTACCACGTGATTAGCTGTGTCCAATGACACAGCAGATCATTAGGTAAATAAAGTTGCCGGTTATTGGCTGCACTTTCCCCACGCTATCACAGTGTGAGGAAAGTACTGCCGATAAACGGCAATTCTGATGATCAGTGCCCAACAGTGTCGCCAACCTGTGCCACCCACCTGTGGCCATCAGTGCCACCCACCTGTACCCATCAGTGCCACCCACCTGTGCCCTGCAGTGCCGCCATCAGTGCTGACCAGCAGTGTCGCCTCATCAACGCACATCAGTGAAGGAGAAAAATTACCTGTTTGCAAAATTTTATAATAGAAACAAAGAAAATTTTTTTGCTTTTTTTTTATAATAGAAACAAAGAAAATTTTTTTGCTCTTTTTTTGTTTATAGCGCAAAAAATAAAACACCTAGTGGCAAGTAAATATCACCAAAAGAAAGCTCTATTTATGTGAAAAAAATGATAAAAATTTTATATGGGTACAGTATTGCATGACCATGAAATTGTCAAAGTGCAAAAGTGCTGAAAGCTGAAAATTGGCCTGGGCAGGAAGGGGGTATAAGTGCCCATTAGGCAAGTGGTTAATTGTGGCAAACCATCGTTTTTGGACATTTTTTTGAGTAAAAAAAAAAATTTGGGGTTTAAAAAATGCAAACGCGGCAAAACGCCGCTAAATGCTAATGCACAGATGCCACAGATTCTCAATTTGATTTAGGCCAAAATGATGGTGGAATTCCTTCATAATGAGCACAGCAGGTGTGAAGACCCAGGAACTGTGTGCAGGGATGCTGTGCAGGTCTGTCCCCTCTCACTGATGTGGGGTACAGGCACATCAACAGCTCCTCTTAGCTTCGGTCAATTGGCTGTGAAGCTCAGACCCTGACTGCAGGTCTGTCCCCTTTGCTTTCTTCCCAAGACTACCCAGATCTGCATCAGTTTGTCCAGAGAAACATTGAAGCTTTCTTCCTCCAGGTGAAAATATTTGTGGGAATCGAACTGTTAGCCTCTATTAACAAGTCTGGTGCTGTGTGCCCCTTTAAGAACTACAATTCCCATCATCCATAGCGTCTGCCCAGCAAGTTCTTTCTGAGGCTTCCATTAACTCCTTCTCTTCCTCCCTCTGAATGGATCCCCACTGCAGGAGAAAGGAGAGCAGGAGTGAGCAGACAACACACACAGCCACAGCACACTCAGCAATGAAACAGAAAAATCCTGGCTGCATTCCCTCTGTCACTGTGCAGCAGGAGGAGAGTGTACCCGGCTACAAGTGCTTCTGGCTGTGGGACAGCATACAGAAAGACAGAATGCAGACAGGCAGAAATGGAAGAGAAGTTGTGCACAGAAAATTAAAAAATGCAAAGAACTCACCTTCGCAGACTAAGAAATATAACAAACAGGAGTTTTGCACCTCTGCATCAGCTAGGCACTTAAAAGATAACTCCACCCTCAGCAACATGTTACACCTGTATTTAGGTTTCAACATGTAACACGGTGCCAAGCACCCCCACCACTCCTTAAGCCACTCATGACAGCATGCGGGCGTTCTTGTCCTTTGCAGCAGCTGTTACTTTTAAAATCGGGGCACCTGTGCTGGGCTCCACAAGTTTATCCAAATCATTCTGAAAACTTGTAGTTCTCAATGTAATATGAGCTCGGTAATAAGCGCCCTTGGAATCCATTGAATCTTTCACCAACTGAAGGCCTGTACAGAGGTACAGGCAGAGAGCTGGGGGAAGAATTTCCAGGAGTCTGGCATTGTACCAGCGATTAGGGCTGCTGACAGAAGCCACGGGGGCCCATACAGCAAACCTGATGGCCCCTGCCCCCCCCCCAAAAAAAAACACAGTTTACTAGGGTTAAGTTATGAATGAACACAGGGAGTGATCAGTACTAATCACTCATTGTGTTCATTCAGAAAAGGAAGGGGCAATTATTGGAACCGATCTCCTGTATAGCTCTCTCTGCAGCAGCTGAAAGCCAGCAAGAGGGAGAGAAGAAGCCAGCTTTCTGCTTCTGCAGAGAGAGTCATACAGGGGATCGGTTCCAGTAACTGCCCCCCACACTGTGCTGATCACCTTCCCTGCCCACATCCAATTCACATAGCTGCCTGGGCCCCCCTGCTAGCCTGGGCCCCGTACAGGAGGACTGGTGGTACCCCCTTATTCACGGCCCTGCCAGCAATCAACTGATCATGGATACAATGCCTTGCAGGTTCTTGTTTTTCCTGAGCATCTATTATTATTATTTTTTTTTAAATGGTAGTAGACTTTCCCTATGCAAAAAAAAATCTCTGTGCAAGGTAATATAATGGGCTAGTGTGCATCGCATGCTAGCACATTATGAGAGACTTACATTAAAAGGAAGCCGTCCTGTAATTGCTGACAGGGATTCCATTTTTACCCAGTATTCCTTCTGGCTTCACGGGCTCCAGGTGTGTGAATGGCCGAGCCACGATGACGTCACTCCTGGGAGTCACTGCCACGGCCTAGAGCTCTAATTTGCGTACCTTTCTGCCAGGAGGGCGCCGCATGACGCGCTCCCAGCACAAAGGCTGGGGTGTCACTGAGAGCCCCGAGTCCTGTTCCAACAATCGGGACATGGAACTCTCAATTCCAGGTCATCTGATTGCTGTGATAGCCTCTGATTGGCTGTCACAATAATCAGTCACTGTGAAGCCCGCCCCCCTTGTTTTCTCTCTCTGAATAGAGAGATACAGTGCATCTCTCTCTGTCTTTTCGGAGAGAAAAAAAAAAGTGTGTGTAAAAAATAAATAAATAAATAAAAATAATGAATGAATAAATAAAAATAATTAAAAAATATAAACCAAAATACCCAGATCAAGGTTTAATCTAGGTCTGTGCCAGGGTTAGCGTTTTGGTAAAGGTCAGGGTCAAAGGTAAGGGTCAGGTTTTTTTTTTTAATTTTTAAATTAGTATCAGTGTCAGTGGCAAAATAAAAAAAAAGCAAATTGCGCACTATGGTTTCTGGGCTGTACTCTGGGTACAAACAACTAACATACACACATGTGGTATCGTTATGGTTGTCGGGAGCAGGAGAAATTATTTTGGGTTGTTCTTTGGTGGTAGGTTATGATAGTAGCAAGAAATATACAGCTAAATTAAAAAAGGGGTTTTGTTTTTACTATTTTGGGCCAGTTTTCATTTGGTAATAAAGAAAATCAGGAGCTATCCATTACCATTTACCACTAAATGAAAGCCCAATTTGTCCTGAAAAAAACGCAGTATAATTCACCGGGATGTACAAAGTAGTTGTGATGATATGTACGGTTTTGCTAACACATGTCAAAGTTGCAAAATTGTGTTTAGGCGTTAAGATATGTTTTACCCTTAGGTGTGAAGGGGTTAAAAAAAAGTTCTCTCCCTGCAAGGCAATATCATAATGTGCAAGTATGCATTGTATTCTAGCACATTATGAAGGCCTCACCTCAAAATGAAGCCCTCCAGCAGTGCACTGTCACCACTGACAGGGCTTCCATCTTCACCTGGTCTTCCTTCCGGTTTTGCGGGCTCCGGCTGTCTGACTGGCCGAGCCGCGATGACGTCACTCCCGTGCATGTGAGCAAAGCTTTGAAGGAATGGCACAGGTATGCTGTTCTTTCAGAGCACATGCACTGGTGACATCACCAGCTACTGCTCACTGGAATATCTCCTAAACAGCCTATGTTTAGGAGATATTAATTTTACCTACAGGGAAGCTTTATTATAAGCTTACCTCTAGGTAAAAACCACAAAAACGAGTTTACTACTACTTTATTGACCTACATATACTGCTACAGGGCGGCAGGGGTGCAAAAAATCACATATATACGTGATTTTGAGTTTCCGAGTAGGGGGCGCGCACGCACACATGCATCCATTCACGGCTGCAGCTGTCAATCACTGGGTCCAAGCCAGCGATTCCCCGCCAGCGCCTGGTGATTACTGAGCATCTCCGACGGGGAGGAGGGATGCTTTGTTTACAAACAGTTCTCCTCCCTGTCAGCACAGCACAGCCATCCAGAGTAGTGTGATTACAGTGAATCACAACCCCCCCCTGCAAAACACTCCCAGCACACATTCACGTAAACCAATTAATTTACACGTATTGGGATCTCCAACTGGGGGGAGAACTGTTTGTAAAAAAACAGTTCTCCTGTCAGCTCCTGCACACTGCTTTGCATGGCTGTGCACAGCACAGCCATGCAAAGCAGTGTGCTTACAGTGAAGCACAAACACAGCACACATTGTAAAACAGTACACAGTTAACCCTTTAATCGCCCCAGATGTTAACCCCTTCATGTCCAGTGCCATTAGTACAGTGGCAGTGCTTTTTTTTTTAGCACTGATCACTGTATTGGTGTTACTGGGGATGTCGGTGACACCAAATCAGTTCCCCCCCAGTGTCACAATGCTCGCCGCAATCCAGCTATAAATTGCTGATCGTCGCCATTACTTGTAAAAAAAAAAGAAAAAAAAATCCCAGTACATATACTGCCATTTGTAGACGCTATAACTTCATTTTGGCCTAAATTTATGACGAAATTTGATTTTTTACATTTTTTTACTGCCTGTTTAATAGCAAAAAGTCAAAAATAGTTTTTTTCTCAAAACTGGCAGTCTTTTTTTTTATATAGCGCATAAAAGAAAAAAAAAACGGACAGGCACCGAAAGAAAGCTCAATTCGTGGGAAAAAAGGGCGTAAATTAATTTGGGTGCAGCGTTGCATGACCATGCAATTGTCAGTTAAAGTAACGCAGCACCATAACGCAAAAAATGGCCTGGTCATTAAGGGGGGTAAATCCTCAGGAGGGCAAGTGGTTAATAAAAGCCCACCGTTTTTTAAATTTGCCCCCAGATGTTTTGGGAACGCCCCTGAGCGTCCCGATATTGTAATACCAACGTCTTTCCCCCACCTCCTCTGAGCATGTGCAGGAATCCCGGACCTGGCTCTGAAGCCAGAAGTGATGTCAGTCATGGGCGGAAGTACAGCTGCGGCCATTTTGGAGAAGGCTGCGGCAACAAGTAGAGGAGTAGAAAACTCCTCAGGAAAAGAAGAAGCAGCAGAACTCGGTACCTATGCAAAGAGCATCATCCACACAAAGTCACAATGAGAAGGTATGCCGTTCAGGCATATTAGACAAACCTGGGCAGCCCAATCCAGGAGGACTTACTTCAGCACATGATGTCCTTTACACTGGTCCTGGGCAGGTGAGTGGTGGGGAGGAATCTTCTGCATCTGTACGGAACAAAATAGGAAAAGTGAAAAAGGAGAGAGCAGCCTTCATGTATCTTACAGTCTGGTCAGGTGGTCCTAGGGGGGTCAGCAGGGTGGAGGTGACCTAAGGTATGCAGGCATGAGGATGCCAGCAAATTGGGGGGGTCAGTCATCTCTGAGGGGGTTCTGTATAAATGTCAGTCGGGGGCAGAGTGAGGTGGGGTGAGGTTGGAATGTATCTGGCGATATATACAGTTAGGTCCATATATATTTGGACACAGGCACAATTTTAGTTTTTCAGTTATTTACCAAAACACATTCAGGCTATAGTTCTATAATGGATATGGGCTGAAAGTGCACACTCTCAGGATTAATTTGAGGGTATGTACATCCATACTGGATGAAGGGTTTGGGAATTACAGCTCTTAAGAATAGCCATCCCCCCTTTTTCAAGGGACCAAAAGTAATTGGACAATTGAATCAAAAGCTGTTTCATGGCCAGGTGTGGGCTACTCCTTTGTTATTTCTTCATCAATTAAGCAGGTAAAAGGTCTGGAGTTGATTCTAAGTGTGCTATTTGCATTTATTTATTATTACAGGTACTTATATGCTTATACACTTTACATATATATTGTACATTCACATCAGTCCCTAACCCTCAAGGAGCGTACAATCTAAGGTCCCTGACTCACATTCATACATACACATACTAGGGACAATTTAGACAGGAGCCAATTAACCTACCAGCATGTTTTTGGAGTGTCGGAGGAAACCAGAGTACCCGAAGGAAACCCACGCAGGCACAGGGAGAATATGCAAACTCCAGGCTGGTGGTGCCGTGGTTGTGATTTGAACCAACAACCCTTGTACTGCTAAGTGGAAGTGTTAACCATGTAGCCACTGTGCTGCCCATTTGGAATCTATTGCTGTGAACCTACATAATGCGTTCAAAGGAGTTGTCCATGTAAGTGAAACAGGCCATTGTAAGGCTTCAAAAATGAAATATCCATCAGAGCGATAGCAGCAACATTAGGAGTGGCCAAATCAACAGTTTGGTACATTCTGAGGAAAGAAGAACGCACTGGTGAGCTCAGCAACATAAAAAGGCATGGATGTCCATGGAAGACAACAGTGGTGGATGACCTCAGGATCCTCTCTATGGTAACCCCCTTGGCGGTATTCCTGAGTGTAGCTCGGAGTAAAGTTTCAGTACCACAAGCGGTAACCCCGAGCTACACTCGGGCTTACAATGCAGTGCTGCTCCGGGATCTGTTCTTCTCTTACCTTGTCCTGCGCTCCCGCGATGTCCCTCCTGCAGTGTCCCTGGCAATGTAATCCGGCAGATGCCAGCATCTGTCTTCTGGGTTCTGTCCCCTGTGACGTCAGGACGCACGGGGACGGAACTGGCGGGAAATTTGAAAATGACAAAAAGTGACATTCACTAAATACACTAAAATCACATAGTAAAACATTACTGTATCAAACCATTTCACATACATTTTGTCCCTAGTGCTTTGTCCTGTGCCCTGCCTGCATTTTTACTGTTCTTTCTGCCTGGAAACTGAGAAACGTCCATGGCGTCCAAAAAGTGTCCCTTTAGGTCAAAATTGGTTTTAGACCAGCTAGAGAACAACGATAGTGAATTAGAACCACTTGCGGAATTGAGTGATAATGATTCGTGGGGAAATTCGTCATCAGACACTGAAAACGATTTTGCGACTTTGCTCAGTGATGTGTGAACTAGGCGCTCTATTTCAAATTTCAATGTTTTTGGTTTGATTATATTATTGAATTAAATTTATTATATTATTATTTATTAAATTATAATTTATGACTTCGTTTTTCAAATTTTATCATACCCGGGATGTTTACTAGACTCTTGTTCGGACAGATTTCAGTGAGTTATTCCTAAAAATTACAGACCTACAATAAGAAAAAATACATATTTCCATGCAAAAAAATGTACCGCTTTGAGCACAGAAATACTGACATAATCAGACCGCTAGGGAGGCTACTGGGCACTTAAATTACTTTGCATGTCTAAAAGAACACTTACAGTCTAATATAATTAGTCACTAGGACTCGAGCAGCAATATCATACACTGGCCAACTAACAGTTTACCAAACACTGTGCAACCACAAAGTGGGCAACATTACCCCATAAAAATGGGTCCTAAAGAGGGAAAAAAACAATGGGGTGGGTGGGGGGGCGCAGGCACAAAGATCCAAGAGGAAGCCTGAAGATAATCCAGAGGTGAGTCCAGCTCACAGACCTGAGGCAACTGCTGACTCCATTCAGTGATAGGAGTGCATATACAGGTGATGGGAGTGCATATACAAGTGAAGAAGTCCATGCTATGCAGAGCCATACAAAGCAGTAGGCAGGAGCGGACGGGGGAGATCTGTATTGTTTAGACACAGGTCTCTCCCCCGTCAGTGATACACGGCAATCGCCTGGTGTTGACGGGGAATCACCGACCGGGACCTGGTGATCGATAGGTGAGGTCGTCAATGAGATTCCCTTTGCTCTTATATGCAAAGTTGTCTTTTTGGCTGCCATTACTTTGGCTTACAGGCTATCTGAGTGCTTTCTCGGAAGAAACCTTTTCTGGTTCTTTATCAGGATAAGTAGTATTAAGGACTTGCCCTTTTTTTATTCAAAGTGGTTTCTTTGTTCCATCTAAATCAGGACATTGTGTTGCCATATTTTGTCCTAATCCTAAAGAGAAGGTGCTTCACTATTTGTTGTTCGATTTTGTGTGTTTGATTTTATCTGAAGTCTATGGCTTTGTTTCTGCAGTCTTGGTCCATGTTTGTTCCTCTCAGGCTTCCTCTCAATCCACCTTTCTCTATGTTGGATTCATCAGCTTATTTCTCAGGCTCAATGATCTTAAGAGCAGAGTTCCTTCTTTCTTGGTCAAGGCCAATTCCACCAAGAGTGTCAGTGCTTTCTTGTCAATTTATTATGAAGCTTCTGTTCAAATATGCAGGGCTGCTACCTGGTCTTCTCTTCCAGCCTTTACTAAACTCAGCCAGGTAAACAATCATGCCGCTGTGGGTGTCCAGTATGGGTCAGCGGTCTTGCAACTGGCTTTTTAGTGGGCTTTTCACCTTTTGGGTTTTGGACATGTTTGCCTTGTTGCTGTGTTGCCCACTCCTTGTGTTTAGTGCTTTGGGACATTCCAAGTAGTCATGAATATATGAAGGACCTTATGGTCCTGGATGTATGGTTAAGAAATTTAAGATTTTTTTTGTTTTGTAACCAGTAAATCCTTTTTATTGGAGTTCATCACGGTATACAGGGATTCATCCTCTTTTTGTTCCTCATTGATTGTTACAAAGCCGAGGCTTTGAAGGGTTATGCCTGGGTGGGAAATTCCTGCTTTTTGCACCTGAAAATAAAAAGCCTGTCCCCTGTCAGCATGCTGCAGAGAAAAATCCTTCCTCACTATGTGGAGGCAGAGGTCTAGCATACCCATTACTGAATCAGAACTAGACCTCTCTAAGCCGATGCTCCCTTCTGATTTGAAGAGTTTTAGCTTTAAATAAGCAGGGGTATGTGTCAGACCTCCGCAGAGAGACCGCTGCTTCTGCACAGTGAACAAGGGTCCTTCTCTGCTGCACACTGGCAGGGAACAGGCTTTTCTACTCAGGCTACTTTCTAAAGAAAAGTGACTGTAAGACTTTGCTCACCTTTTGGTGTTGCAACGAGAGTGTATTTAGCTGCTTTAGGGCTCGTGTCGATAATCACTGTTATTGATTTATAAAGACAGATAGCCTATGCACTTTGCAATTGCAGTGATACTCTGCAAGGGCATTGGCTTCAGGGCTTCGTAACTGAGTGGAAACTGGTGACTTCCATCATCCAATCCTGTGCAAGCAAAATTCAGTTTTGTTTTGTTTGTTTTTTTTCATTGCATGTGATTGGATATTCTTTGCAAACTGAAGTTCACTTCTTTTATTAATCTCTGAAGCAAATGCTCTTATACAACTGCACTTGTGAAGTGTATAGTCTATTTGCCTTTAGTAAATCAGTCCCTATTTTCCTACATTTGATGTGTGTTTGGAATGCACGTCAAATGCATTTCAGCAAACTCACATTGACTCTAACTGAAAAGGACTCAAGGCAGTTCAAAGGCTGTGCTTGACTTGCTTTGTGTTTCTTTGGTCACAGCATCACCTAATTTTCTTCTGGTTGTCTTAGTTGTCATGTTGGAATTGTGCTGTGTATGGCTGCCACTTCAGCAAGTAACTGAATCTTGGTTGTACGTGAAAGATAAACATTGCCTTGTCACTATATAATCTGAGCGCTTTTGTAAACCGTATGATAAAAATGCTGGCTCGCAAAGTGGAAAATAAAAAACTGTGCTAATTGTTTTCTTGATCTTATTTACAGGCATTGGTTACTTTTTCATTTTTAAAAGAAATGGATGCATCCTCTGAGACAACAGCCCCGAAGTTCCCCTTCCCCTTTCCTCCGTACCCCATCCAGGAGCAGTTCATGTCAGAACTGTACCATGTGCTAGAGGCCAGGAAGGTTGGCATTTTTGAGAGTCCCACAGGAACGGTAAGGATAAAAATGAAGTGCTATGACTGTTGTATTTTTGATTTCTTATGCAAGTATGTGGCCAATGCTAACAGCTAGGTGATGTCCTCTGTTTGGACTGATGTCGGTCTGTACAGTATTCTGTCTGGCACCTAAGGCAAAGATGCCTATGTGTCTCTCCAACTGTTCTTGGTGTGTGCACATTTTATTTTAGGAACATATGCCTTTTTAAGTTCTCTTATATTCAAACCCCTAAAGGGAATGTATCATGGTTTTTTACTTATTTTCTTTTTGAAAGGGTTAAAGAATATTTGTTGATTTTTGCCAGAAATCCAATGAGCTCATGTGTTTTGTGCACTCTGCAGTACTTCAACAGCCAGAAACCAGTGCAGCGCCACCCTATTATAAATCGACAGTCAATTCCCAACTAATACATAAGTGAATAACCAAATCGAAGTGCAGTGGTACAGTACAATAACCATAAAATATAGTGCATACAATAAATATGCAACAAATATTCATATATACACAAACTTGAAAAAAAGTCACACAATGCACTGTGTCAAAACAACCAATAATCGTGAATAAGTCCCAATCCAATAAAGTGATAATTGCGCTTTAACTTTCACACTCAAAGGTGCTCACTCTTCACTCAGTGAAATTCAAAACTGCTCAGCTTTACAAACTGACCGCTATATAATCATGTGATCTATCTGGCATGAATCCCGACATGGGAATAAACTGATAACTTGGTCTCCTTTTACAGTGATCCAGCTATAACAGTGCTCCTCGCCGTTCACCTCTGCATTATCAGATCCATATATAAGAGAAAAGAACTCTCATAGTGCTCACTGAATGCTTTTACTGTATAAGAAATAAAAGTTAGAAACACAAAGCTTCTGCAGAAATAGCACGTATATACTTATCCATCCAGTGCAGACATATCACAGAATAATACAGAGATAGTCCTCACAAAACACACTCCTGGGGGGTGTGGTCTTGGCATGGCTGCATGAAGACATCTTCACCAGAGCTCCCAGCCAGCGGCTTCTCCGCAGCTTACCAGCAGAAGATACCCCACATTGTGAGCCTTCTCTGGCTCCCTGGTGCCTCCTGGTCAGCAAGCAGAGTGACCCCGGACCGACTTTACTGGCATGGAGCTTTATCTGAAACTGCTCCAGCCAGCGGTATCCACTCCGGACCCAGCAAAGATGTCGTCAACCCGCCCTGTGACTCCAGCTGCGGCCTCGGTCATGGTGGAGCGATGGCCCTGCATCTCCAGGGGACTAAAGCCTCAGCCAGGCCTCGACATCTGCCCAGATGGATCCAGGTCTATCTCCTCAGGGCACTGTGAGTACCTTAATGCCCTCTATATTTGACATACAGCCCATTACAGCTTCACCCACAGAACAGACACTGTGGTCTCTCCTTCAGCAGCTGCCTACTTGGGCTGACTTTGGGACACTTGCAAGCAGGATAGAGACTCCTCTGAGGGGTGAGGTACAGGGACTTAAACAAGAGGTATCTGCCCTTGACTCTCGGTTGTTAGTTATAGAACAAGAACGTAGCACTACGTCCCACTGCATACAGACCCTGCAATCCTCACAGACAAACCTCTCAGAGCAAATTGTTCACCTCCAACACATCAGGGAGAGCTCTCATCTACAGTAACAGCCATTTTCAACAGATATGTAGATTGTCCACAGGATACGGAGATTATCATCGACAGAGTCTACAGGACACTTGGGCGTCATCTCCCCCCCCCCCCCCCCCGACAGGCCGCGAGATGTGTTGTGCCATTTGCATGCTTACACCCTCAAGGAGGAAATATTACAACAAGCTTGGCATGCAGGCGTCTTAGAATTTGACAATGTAGCCGTCCATCTCCTGCTCAATGTTCTGAGACGAACTCTGTTACTGCGCAAGATGCTCAAACCCTTACTTGAACGGCTTGGTGAATCGGGTCTGACCTACAAATGGGGCCACCCATTCCACGTGATCGTGATGAAGGTGAATCGTACGTTTTCCCCCCCGTCAACCTTCTGAGCTACCTTACCTTTTCACTTTTGCAGACATGGACCCGATCCATGTGCCAAACTGGCTGTCTGTTGCTGCCTTCCCAGATCCTCCACTGGGAGTTCTGTGGAGCCAACCCCAAAGGGAAAGAATTAACCGGCGTGCCCCTAGAGGGCAACAACAGAACTCTGGCTTTCCTCTATAGTTTCCGGTAGTTATTATCATTCTTGCTGCACTGACAGCCCTTTCAGTCCCTCTTCATTGTTGGACCCAATATGGGGTCCTCCAACCATCTTAGATGAACACTGTTCAATCTTAGCAGGACCCTGAACACATGCCTTCTTATGGAGTACGCATGGTATTATGGTGATACCTCTACCCTGGATGGTCCCTCATTAAGGGGCCTGAAAGGAGACCGGGTACACCCCCCTTTTACATATGCTATGTCTACAGAGCTATTGTGACTATTATTTGAACCGTGTTATTAACATATACCTTTTCCTGTAGTGGAGGGAATGATGGCAGTGATGTCTACAGGGAATGCTGTCTATCCTTCATGGCCTTATGTTTATGATTTATAACTGATATCACTTTTTGACATGACATACAGTAAATGTGTTTGTGATTGCCTTGCCCTTTCTCTTCTCCCTCCCACCCTACTCCTTTTCATTCCCGCCCCTCCTTATCCCTCCCCCCTTAGGGTTGTTTACCTATACCTTTCTTTGGAAGAGGCATTTGTTTACTTGTATTTTACACGTTGATACATTTTCATTTTACGGTTTGTGTTTGTTGGATTAGCTACCGGCATGTTTGTTTGTTAGATTCCCAACCGGGACAGTCTAGCCTGGTTCACTAAGATCTCCCATTTGTGCTGTGGGGACCCATATGGCTTGGGCTCTGTATCTAGTAGTGCCTTACCACCTCCCACTCTAAGCCCTCTCTGCCCTGGTGGCGGTAGTATCTCTCCGCGGTGATTACATTTTAGGTTATCTCTTTCCTGATATTTTACTTTGTTCCTTTCTGTCTGCTCTTTCACCATCTTCAGGACCTTCTGCATTCCCATCAACTTATTGATATTTGGAGGATATTACACCCGCAGAAAAAAGATTTTACTTTCTATTCTTCCATGCATGGCTCCTATTCCAGGATCCATTTCTTCCTGTTGAAACACTCGACCATTCCCCAAGTCCCTTAAGGCGGAAATTGGTCACATTGCTTTGTTGGACCATGCACCAATTGCTTTGGAACTATCAGTACACACAACCCAGCCTAAACCATTGACTTGGCGACTCAGTGAGGCCCTTTTGAAAGACCCCATCATAGCTGCAGATGTACTTCAGGAACTTGCCACATTTTTCGCTAACAATGTAAATTTCGTAGATAACCCGCTCTTAGTATGGTCCACTCATAAGTACTTTGTAAGAGGGATCCTGATTAAACATGGCCTCCTGACCCGGCTTCATGTCCTAGAGTGCACATGTAAGACGGGAATAGATCGTTCTGTTGAAACTGACGTCTTAAGGGTTTGCATATCTTTTCGTGAGCACTCCCTTTATGAAGCGAAACATGTCTTATTGAAGGCCCACTGCTCTTTCTGAGTTTGGCGACAAATGTGGCCGCTTACTGTCCATTGCCCTTTGGGCCAAACTATCCCGAACTTCTGTATCCACCCTGTGGCCTGGTCCGGCCCGAAGATTCATTCTACCCTGGACCCAGCTAAAACTTTAGAGACTTTTATTCTACGCTCTACAATCTGGACCCAGCCTCAACGACTCCTCCGAGCGGAACGACGCTCTCGGATATGCGCCATTACATCCAGGAATCAAACCTTCCAACACTTACTGATGAAGAAAGAGAGACATTTTGTCTCAACCTATTTCAGTGAAGAAATTTGCTGCAACCATGGCCTCTACCCGGCCTGGAAAGGTGCCGGGACCCGATGGCTTCCCCATAGCCTATTACAAAACCTTCCAGATGATCCTAGCACCCCATTTTATCACTGCCTTTAATGCTATTATGGACGGCAAAGTTATCCCGCCAGATCTTCTGCATGCTAGCAGATCTGTTATTCCCAAACCGGGTAAGGATCCGCTACTCTGTGGTAGTTACAGACCTATTTTGCTCCTGAATTGTGATGTGAAGGTCTTCACCAAAATAATCACAATGTGATTGTCCCCTTTGTTACCCCGTATTGTTTAATTAGACCAGGTAGGTTTTGTCCCAACACGAGAAGCCCGAGATGGCCCTCAATGTCATCGCCAAGGTACGGAGATCACATAATACCCCACTCTTACTCTTGTCCACTGATGCTGAAAAAGCATTTGACAGAATATGTTGGAGTTTTCTTTTGGAAACTTTGCGACAGATAAAAATACCAACTCAAATGATGTCATTGATCTCTGCAATATATGCTAACCTATCTGCTACTGATTACCTAAATGGGTTCAGTTCAGACCCATTTATGATATTCAATGGAACTAGACAGGGATGTCCACTGTCGCCTTTATTGTTCATCCTTACCTTTGGAACCATTTCTTCAACACATGAGACACTTCAGTTCAGGGTGTGCTTACAAATAATTACCACCATAAGGTAGCGGCCTATGCCGATGACCTGCCTTTCTATGACACCAGCCCCCTTGCTTTCTGTAATGGAACCGGACCCCGACTGCACTTCCGTTAGGATACCACTTCCCTGTCCAAACACCGACCACAGACACCACAGCAAACCATAAAAGACTAGATGACACCAGTCTTGAATTAAACCAGGAAATAGACTAGTTTATTTTAACACAGATACAAGATATATACATTCAAGGGAACAACCCCCCCTCCCTGCGTAATGACACAGGGCGGGACATCTATATTTAGTAACAAGAGACACACCAACAGACAGTCCCATCAGGAGGGCTACTGGAAACACCCCCCACCAAGCCAATACTCAAACACATATATCCCATAATAGTTTTCTCCCAAGCAAGACACACAATAGAAAAATGGGATGCAACCACATGGCATTAAACAATCAACAACCCCCCAACCAATATTAGGACAGATCACCCTGTACCCCTAACAGGCACAGGGTGACTTACACATAATAGGGATATGGGGAGCTGAGACAGGGGTCTCCCCACCTCTCCAAAGTGAGCTGTGTTCCATGGGCCCCCCACCCAAAGTGACTCCCGTCACACTTCCTTATCTTCCCTGCTGTTGGAATTGGAAAAATAAGGCACATTCTCCAATTTTGAAGGTAATCACTCAGAAGCTTTAAATATGCCCCTCCCTGCCTTAACGATTGCTAGACTTCACCCTTACTTTCCGTTTAAATGGGCTACACAATTTATACAATACTTGCGGACCAAAATACCGGCGCACCTAGACGCAATTTACCCCCTTAACTTCAAACCTCTCCTGACTGTATTTCCTGCTGAGCTAAAGAAATGGGACTCCCTTGCCTTATTGTGGTTTGGTCATTGTAATGTGCTGAAAATGAATGTTCTGCCACAGTTGTTATACCTATTACAGGCCCTACCAGTTAAACTGCTACAAGCTTTCTTCCACTGTGCGCTGTGCCTTCACTCAGTTTGTCTGGCATGGTAAATACCCACGCTTGAGTAGAAATTTGTTATATAGGCCCAAACTGAGAGGTGGCATGGGCTTCCCGGACCCAGTTCTATACGATACAGCTGTTTAAATGACCAGAGTGGTGGACTGGTGTAAACGCCAGAAGCACAAACTATGTATCACATTGGAACAGGAAATGCTCGGGGCTCCGCTTGCGGGACTTCCGTGGGCAGGAAGGCAACACCTATCCCAACTTACTACTCACCCACTAATAGGTCCCTTGCTGGCCGAACTTGACAGATTTTTCAAATTGGCATCTTCCCCTCCCCCCATCAAACCAATAATAGGCCACCCAGGATTTCTCCCCGGGCTTACTGATTCTAGCTTTCGATCCCTGTCACCTCAGGGTCTAATGCATACATCTCACTTTCTATGTCCCACTGGGTGGGTCACACTACGTACTTTGTTCCACAGTCCATCTACCTCTATCACAGATTGTTGGAAGACACTCCAACTATCTCATTTCTTGTATTCTCTACCAAAACATTCACTTTTCCCTAGAAAATTGCACGCTTTTTGGGAGATGTGCTTGGGAGAAGGCCCGATCCAAAGCTCTCTTTCTACCTTACAACTACCTTCTAGAACTTCACGCTCAGTCTGACCCGCCCTACTTGGCTAAATGGGAACGAGACTTACAGGTCACTTTCTCAGATTCCCAAAAGGAACGAATACTTTTCATTGCACATAAACCGTCTCTATGCAGCAAATACCAAGACCCTGTCGGTCCTTGCGAAAATGTACCCTCAACAAAGTGATTGTTCTTGGAGATGTGGTTTGTCTGTGGATACGCTCTTGCATATCTTTTGGGAATGTCCTAAACTTCAAACCTTTTGGCAACCTGTGCTCCACCTCATTCAAAAATGTACGGACATCTTGCGAGATAATTCTGCCGCGATTTTGCTCAATCTTACTCCCCTATCGCAGAAGCAGTATCACAGATCTTTACTAAAACACCTGATGAATGCCGCACTGGCCTGAAGTTCTAGCTTATGGAAACAACAATCTCCTCCAACAGTTGCCCAATGGCTTGCAAGGGTGAATGATATAGAACTAGAGGACCTGACCTCAACTCTGCGAGACAAGAATGAGGAACATAAGACCAGGTGGTTCTATTGGAATATCTTTTGTCCATCAGTGCCTTATGTCAGTGCCTCGTGCCAGTGCACATCAATGCCACATATCAGTGCTCATCTGAGCTGCCTTTCAGTGCCACCTATCAGTGCCAGTCAGTGCCACCTATCAATGCCAGTCAGTGCCACCTATCAGTGCCAGTCAGTGCCGCCTATCAGTGCTGCCTATCAGTGCCATATATCAGTGCCATGTTTCAGTGCTGCCTTTCAGTGCCCATCAGTGATGCCTGTCAATGCCCATCAGTGCCACCTACCAGTGCCTCCTCATCAGTGCCACCTATCAGTGTCCATCAGTGCAGCCTCATTAGCGCACATCAGTGAAGGAGAAAAATCACTTATTTACAAAATTTTATAACAAAAACTAAGAAAAAACATTTTTTTTCTAAATTTTCAGTGGTTTTTGGTTTGTTTAAGAAAAAATAAAAAAAACTCCGAGGTGAATAAATACCACCAAAAGAAAGCTCTATCTGTCACAAAAAATGATAAAAATTTCATATGGGTACAGTGTTGCATGACCGCGCAAATGTCATTCAAAATGCGACAGCGCTGAAAGCTGGAAATTGGCCTGGGCAGGGAGGGGGTATAAGTGCCCTGTAGGCTAGCGGTTAAAGTGATCAAACCCAAATACTTTTTTTTTTTTTTTTTTTTTTACTGTATATTTTGTGGGCACATTGTTTTGTTTATGTACTTCCACACCTCACTGTTCAGTTCTGCAGTGTAGAGTACTTGCAACATTGATGTATTCTACATAGCAGTCTATCCCTTACTTTCTTCTGGGCTGCAAAGAGTGTCACATGGGGGCTGCTGTCAATCCCCTTAACATCACAGCAGGACGTTTACATCCTTTTCAAGGGCTCCACAGTGAGTGTCATGTGGGGGTCCACTGTCATTTACAATGTTATCACAACAGGGTGTTTTTTTTCTATTCCCTGGGCTTGCAAAGAGTGTCACGTGGGGGCCATTGTCAGCCATGATGACACCACAGTAGTACATTCTCTTCTTTTCTTTGGGAATGCAAAGAGTGTTGTGTGGGGGGGCTGTTGTCAATCACATTGTTGAAACTGTCCTGTAAAACAATCGACAGTGTCACGTGTCACCAGATTGGCTTCCGGTGGAGAAAAGAGGAAGTTCCCCAGGAAGAACTGGAACAAGCACACTGAGAGTGGCAATGTAGTAAATGGAGGATTGGCTAAAATAGCATTACCATCTTGAATAGGGACATAGGGGAACGTACCAGGATCCACCAGCTATTTACTAGCTAAGATTGTAATAATGAAAGAAACATTGCGCACACATTAAGAGCAGTTAATTTTACAGCCCAAAAAAAGCTTGCGTTTATGGACTTTTTAACCATGTTTAACCACTTCAGTACAGGGCACTTTTACCCCCTTCCTGCCCAGGCCAATTTTCAGGTTTCAGCGCTCTCACACTTTGACATTTTCACGGTCATGCAACACTGTACCCAAACTAAATTTTTATCATTTTGTTCACACAACTAGAGATTTCTCTTGGCGGTATTTAATCAACACTGGGGTTTTTATTTTTTGCTAAATTAACAAAAAAACTGCATGCCGCCAGCCCACAGTAGTTGTGCTGCGAGCAGGCAGCTGCAGGCCGGGTGACTTGCTGGAACGTCACTACCTTTCTTCCGGGTTTGGAGTGCATGCGCGCTCTCCCCTTGTTGTGACTGGGCACAGCATGAGTTTGGCAGCTGATTTCAACCATTGCTTTTGGCTGAAGTCAGCTGATTGGCTGCAAAGCAGGGAGAAAAAAACAGATGGTTAAGTAAAAGCAGCACATATTATACACACTACACATTGTTAGGCACACAGTTAACCTTTTTGCTCCTGGATGTTAACCCCTTCCTATCCAGTGTCTTTAGTACAGTATTGGCACTGATCACTGTATTTGTGTCCTTATTGATGTCCATGTCAGTGTACTTCCTAGCCAGCGTCCGCTAGCTCACCACGCTATCACAGCCCCACTATAAGTTGCTGATCACTTCCATTACTATTAGTGTCATAGCTGTGTAACTTCCAGTGTATATATCATGGTTTGTAGACGCTATGACTTTCACCCAAAGCAATTAATATACATTTATTGGGATTGTTTTTTTTTTACCAAAGACATGTATCAGAATATATTTTAGCCTTCATTTATTAAGACATTTGATTGACATTTTTTTTAATGTCTATGTTTTAAAACAGTAGAAAATATATATTTTTTCAAACTTTTCGGTCTTTTTTCTTTTATATCACCAAAAATTAACCCTTTGGTGATCAAATACTACCAAAAGAAAGCTCTATTTTTTTTTTTTTTAAATGATAAACATTTTCTTTGCTTACAGTGTTGCATGACGGCACAATTGCCAGTTAAAGTAATGCAGTGCTGAATAGCAAAATTAGTGATCTGGTCATGAAGGTGGTAAATCCTTCTGAAGCACAAGTGGTTAAACATTGCCCAACAGTTCCATAAAGTGATTTATAATGTTTCTGGGTGTTAACCAGGTGAGTGTTGTGCTATTCAGTTATACAGTATTTACTTTATTGATATGCACCAAAAAATGTGGATAAGAAAGTACATTTTGGCTTCCATCAAAGTGAGATCAACAATGTTGATGCTGTCAGAATGTGGGGGATCATTTTTGTAGAGTTGTTACCCAGCTGTTTTGTAGTAAGAAAATGAAAAGAGAATTTGATTGTTCTAGATGGCAGCAACACAACGTTTTGTATATTGACCATTGTTTTTAGGATTCTCTTTTTCACATTTGTGTATTGCACTATTTCAGGGCAAGTCTTTGAGCCTGATTTGTGGCTCTCTTTCTTGGTTGAGAGACTTTGAAGAGAAGAAGCGTCAGGAGGAGTTACTGGCGCTGTCTGGTGGGGATTCTGAAAAAAATGGAAACCAATGGACAGATGAATCGACATCTACAACTGCATCCTCTGCAGAGCCAGACTGGATTACACAATTCCTGCACAAAAAGGAGGAGATGGACATGAAAAACAAGATAAGAGTAAGCCACCCTCATCATGATTTGCTGTTAATGGCCAAGCCTCTTTTCCTTCTCTTAAAGACACCCTATCACCAACTTAAAGCAGAACTTGAAAAATTGAAGTGGCATTGTCTCGTCCTGCCCCCTTTCTCATCCGCAGCTTCCCAAGATGCATCACACATCCTGGGAGGCTGCAGAATCTCCCTGGGTGAAGTTCCTCTAAAAACTGTACAGAAAAATAATTGTTTTTGTTTGAGTATTTACGGTGGGGGGTGCTGTAGAGTGTCCTTTTGAGTGACAGCACTAATACTGCTGACAAAACATCCAAGATTGTGGCACCCAGCAGCAGTCTCAGGGCTTTTGGACATCTACACACATGGGAGGCTTTTACATGTAAATTACATACATATAAAATATATTAAATGCACATACAGTCCTTTTGGGAGATTTTTATTGAAATTAATGGTCTGGCAGAATAGTCTCTTTTAAAGTGACCCTCTCATTACATAAAAGTTTCAGAAACAAATGAACCTACAAAATACTAATGTAAATGCATAACATTCCCACTGCCTGTACCACCAGAGCACCGGGTACACAGCTAGGAACAGGGTACATTAGCACAGGGCTCTACAAATCCCAGGTGCCAGAGCCCAACCGCGTCCTGGTGTCTTGGCCCTTGCCAGCCCACCCACCACCAGCAGGGCCATCATCAGAGGACAACAGCCCATACACAAGTAGGGGGCCCAGGTGTCCCTAGGGGCCCGAACCACGGGCCCCAACCAGGGCTGTCTTTATCATGGGGCTGCTGCTGTCAGAGAAGACCGGCTGCCAGGATGTAGAGGAGAGCGGAGTGGTGGGCAGATCCCAGGTGTGTGCAGGGAGCGGTCGGGGCCCACTGTCAGGCAGGCTCCGGTCAAGAACAGCAGTGTGTGCGGGGTGGGTGAGGCCAGGAGGTGCCAGTGGAGGGCCCCGTAGAGGAGGAGGAGGTCAGGGTGACTGAGCTCCCCCCCACTCTTTGTTGCAGCTACTGCTGGAGATCCTAATAGAGATGTGACATAGGCTCAGCTACCCCTCCTGGCACCAGATCCTCTTCACTGACACCATGTGAAGGAGCTGCTGCTTATGGACAGTTAAGAGCTGGGAGGACTGGTGCTTCATAAAAGTATGATATGCGTACATTGCACTTCAGCTTTAAAGTGATGATATTCTCCCTTTTTGTAACCCAGTTGACGTACTTATTTGGTATTCCTTCTCTCCCCTCTCTCCCTTCCTCCTCTTCCTCCTGCAAAGCATTACAGCCATAGTCACTGGATCACAAGTGAAATGCACATGCTCCTGCAAACTTTTCCTCCAACTGTTGTGGTTCTAATTCGCATGTACACCATGTTACAAAATGTATTGGGGCGCCTGCCTTTACACGCACATGAACTTTAATGGCATCCCAACCTTGTTCAGTAGGGTTCAATTTTGAGTTGGCCCAACCTTTTGCAGCCATAACAGCTTCAACTCTTCTGGGAAGGCTATCCACTTTGTTATAATACCACTAACAGTTGACCGTGGAATATTTAGTAGCAAGAACATTTCATGGGTGGACTTATTGCACAGGTGGCAACCTATCACGGTACCACACTTGATTTCACTGAGCTCCTGAGAGCGACCCATTCTTTCACAAGTGTTTGTAGAAGCAGTCTGCATGTCTAGGTGCTTCATTTTTATACACCTGTGGTCATGGAGGTAATTGGAATACCTGAATCACATGATTTGGAGGGGTGTCCCAATACTTTTGGCAATATAGTGTATGTGAAGCGGCTCATTTTGGTCACACTTTGGGTCTGCAATATTTCGTATCCGTCAGCAGGTGGTGCTGTTCTCCTTTTAACAAACCTGCAAGGCTTAGGAAAGCAGGGAAAAAAATCTTAAAGGGGCTCTTTTACACTTACACTTGCTTCAAAATGTGGCATTGGAAATTCTTTTTCTTTTTAAAGCACTTCAAAACACCTGTCACTAAATAAAATGGTAAGCTTACAGTCCTATTCACACATTGCCTTTGCTTTGTTTTACTTTGCTTAAAACATTATACCCTATGTTACTTTCTTGGTGCTTCAAAGCATCTCCAAAGCCTCCATAGAAGTCTATTACAAAACTCGTTAACAACACCTGCAGCTTTTCTTTGTTTTGGAGGTATTGTAGATATGAGACATCCCAGGATGCACTGGAAAATCAATAAGCGAACCGGAAAGACGTCATCAGCAGTTACTTCTGGTTCATATGTATATATTTTGGACGTGTCTGGTGCAGATGTCACATTTGGTGTGGAGCAGCAGGAAAGTGAGCAGGGTCCGAACTGGAGTGGAGCAACTAGCAAACTGCACACGTGGTGTTCACATGTGGGAATGCTATAGTGGAAGGTGAGCAGAGACCGAGAATCAGCATAGCTGACAGACCAGAGCAAGAAACAAGCAATGTCACACGTGGTGTGCAGCATGGGAGCAATATAGCGGGAGATAATTGGGGACTAACGAGAGAAGGATGATCAGTAAACCAGCGGATCAGCAGAGCGAAGGGTTACTACTGAGTGGGGCATCAGCAGAGCTGGGGGTACAACTGAGCAGGGGATCTGCTGAACGAGAATACTAATAGGCTGGGGATCTATTGAATGAGAATACCAGTGGGCAGGGGGTCTGCTGAACAGGTATACTAATGAGTTGGGGTTCTACTAGACCCCTTTAAAACAAATAGAAAATCAACACACACACAGGGCATTTGCCAAAGCTTCATTAAAACTTCAAAAAAGCATCACAGAAGCATCTCATAGAAACATCAAAAAGCATGTTGAAGTGGCACTTTAATGTGTGTTAAGTTTTTATATGAGCCCAAAGAGGATCTTCACCCTAGGAAAAAAAAAAAAAGCCAGCAGCTACAAATACTGTAGGGAAAGGATACTTATCTGTCTAGGGATCCAGCACTGTCCTCATCCTGGCCAGTTCTTCGCCGGTGTCCCCAGCGCTGGCATGTTTACTGCAGGATGCTGGTTTTCACTCTTTGCAGCTTCACTACAAGCTATCAAAACTGCGCTTTGTGAATGGTCTTGCACCAAGGTTGCAGGCAAAGGGGGTGAACTTCCACTCAGATTGCCTCGGTGATCTTAGCGGAAGTGGGTGCGGGTACCTATCAAAACTAGGTACCTGCTTCCCCCAAAAAATATAATCTGCCAAGTGTGCTGTTGAGCTACAATTTATGAAGTAGTCAATTTTTACCCTCTCACCATTTTTTTATTTAGTGAAATGCTTTACAGTAGACTCGTACTGGCATTCCTTATAGTGTCCACATTGTCTAAAGGCATCCAATGCACCAAATTTATCCCAGAAGTTTCTACTTCTGCGTTATGTTACATTTGGGGCGCTTATCCGGTGCTACTTTTAGGTCTTTGTCCCGTGACAGAATAGTTTACTTGATTGTACAGAGTAATTTCTTATTCAGATGAAACTGTTTTGTTGTCCATCTTGGTCTAGCTATAGATGTTACCACTTTATTATTTTTTGTCCTATAGTTTGCCCTCCTCAGGGTTTTTTCTGGGTATCCCGATGCTCTGAATCTGTTGCACAGGAGGTTACACTCTTTTTCAAAATCATATTTTTGTTTTTTGGGAGTTTTTTTTACAAAAAAAAAAAAAAAAATATATATATATATATATAAAGGCCAAAACTGGCACCACCATTGGTCATACGGGGCCAACATAAAAATGACAAAACTTAACAATCCACTCCGGACTCCCCCTGCCTCTCCAGTACTATTTTTTTTTTTTTTTTAACGATTAGTACTTTTAGACTTTTCACTCAATCCCTCTGTGACGGAAGCGTAGGCAGGACAGAACACACATGGAGGATGATAAACACACAAAGTTTTATTGAAATATGGGGGACACTCAATCAGGGTAGGAGGGTAGCGTCCAGGTACCCAAAAAGGGGGAGAGAGGGGCGGTGCCCCAAAACAGTTGTAATCCAGCCCACGATAGGGCGATTTGGGTAGCGATGGCCCGAGCAAGTGTTAATCCAAGGGGGCAAGTCTGGCAAGGGTAATAGGGAGGTTCAAGCGGGTAATCTCAGGCAGGAAAGGTATGAGTGTTCAATGGGGCAGTCCAAACAAGGCAAGAAAGGTATGAGGGTTCAATGGGGCAGACCAAACAAGGCAAGAGGGGAATTCAACGGGCAGTCCAGGCAGGAAAAATATTGAGATCCAAGGGGGGTAGTTCAGACAAGAGGGTATGAGCACTCACGGTCTAGGCAGGAGTAACCTCTGGCACCCAGCAGATAGCAGGCAGGAGTATCCTCGGGCACTCAGTGGATAGCAGGCAGGAGTATCCTCGGGCACACAGCGAACAGCAGGCAGGAGTAATCTCTGGCACACAGCAGATAGCAGGCAGGAGTACCCTCTGGCACACAGCGAATAGCAGGCAGGAGTACCCTCTGGCACACAGCGAATAGCAGGCAGGAGTACCCTCTGGCACACAGCGAATAGCAGGCAGGAGTACCCTCTGGCACACAGCGAATAGCAGGCAGGAGTACCCTCTGGCACACAGCAAACAGCAGGCAGGAGTACTCTCGGCACACAGCGAACAGCAGGCAGGAGTACCCTCTGGCACACAGCGAATAGCAGGCAGGAGTACCCTCTGGCACACAGCGAATAGCAGGCAGGAGTACCCTCTGGCACACAGCAAACAGCAGGCAGGAGTACCCTCTGGCACACAGCGAATAGCAGGCAGGAGTACCCTCGGCACACAGCGGGCAGCAGGCAGGAGTACCCTCGGCACACAGCAAACAGCAAGCACCTCTAGCCCCCCCCAGGGATCAGCAGAGTACTCAGCGGGGTCTGGGCTGTGGGGGTCTGGCCTCAGCTCAGACCTCCCAACAGCTGCTAACAGCGAAGTGCAGGGGACCAACCAACTCCCGGGTCCCGCTCCGGTCCTCTTATGCTCGGGTTGCCGGGGAAACAAGACACGCCCCCCGCACTCAGGGAGCGCAGCCTTTGTCTCCGGCGGGCGCAGAGCACGGGAAGCCTTATGCCCGCGCTGCGCCCGCCGGGGGGGCTCGCAGAGACAACCCGGTGGCCTGCACATGAAGAATCCACGTGCAGGCCCAGTGGGGTGACCAACTCCTCAGTGGCTTTACTGAGGATAGGTGCTAACCGCACCACAGGGGGTGATTCCTTCCATCCTGCACAGCCTTTGATGTAGGCTGGTGCAGGAAGTTAGGAATCTGCAAGGGGAGCGAGGGGGGAGACCGTGACACCCTCCCACAAAATAGAAATGTCTATGAAATGAACTCATAGCGATATAGAAGATGTGTACTGTCTCAATTCCTCACCAGATACTATATTTTCCTCCCACCAGCCTAAAAATAGATTTGCAGATGTGGGTACACAACAATTACCCATTGCTGTGCTTTGTGGTTGATACATTGTATTGTTAAATACAAAATACAATAGTTTCAAATTTAAATGTTACTGGAAATGGATTCCTCTTTTCTTCAAAAAGAATACACATGCGTTGAGGCCCAAACTATATTCGATATCGATATATAATGCCTCAACATCTAGGCTTTTTTTGCGCCTAAAGCAAGCATCTCTGTTGCACTGCTCAATACATAATGTTTGGGCATTCTAAGTAGCTTCCTAGCAAAAAAACCCTGATTGTTGCATGTAAACAAAAAGTGGCAGAAAAAGCCTGGACCTTTTTTAAAGCATAACATTTTTTTGACCGTGGAGTGGGGCTCTGCCCGCACTGCATGGTTAAATCTTTGTTTTTGTTCTAGGGAGGAGGACACTGAAAAATACACTCACCTGATCTGATGATTCTTCCTGAACAAGACCGATGCTCGCCTGACCCGCTGATCCTCGGTCTTGTAAATGGACTGTTCCTGACATCAGCACGCTCAATGTGCACTCCACAGATAGGAGCAGTCCACCACTGGACCGTGGGGGAACGTGGTTTTCCGTTGGATTGGTGGATCAGGTGAGTATGAGCTTAGTCTTCACCCCTAGCAAAAATGAGCAGCCAATCCACGCAGTGGGGGCACAATCCCAGTGCATGGTAAAAATGATCACTTTAAAGCGATTCTAAAGGTTAATTTTTTTTTTGTTGTGTGTGTAAAATAACAAGCATGTTATACTTACCTGCTATGTGCAGTGGTTTTGCACAGAGCAGCCTACATCCTCCTCTTCTCGGGTCCCCTGCAGGCTCTCCTGGCTCCTCCTGTTTGTTTGGTGCCCCCACAGCAAGCAGCTGGCTATGGGGGCACCTGTTGCTCTGTGTGTCCATTCACACAGGAAGTTGTGGCTTGGCCCCGCCTATTCTCTCTTTTCGTTGGCTGACTGGCTATGATTAAATGCAGCAGGAACCAAGGGCTCCTGAGGCTGTCATTCACATCGCTGGATCACCATGAGGCTCAGGTAAGTATCAAGGGGGCTGAGGGAGCTGTTGCACACAGAAGGTTTTTTTACCTGCATACATAGACTGCATGAAGGTAAAAAAACTCAAGCCTTTACAACCACTTTAAAGTATTACAGGAACATTTTCCACAAACCACACTGTGCTGGATCACATTGATTTGAACAGACATTAAATATTATGTGATTTCCCCTGTCATTTGATTCTGTGCGCATCAGAAGTCACACTAGTGTGAACCAGCACTTACATGATTGTTTCATCTCCGATTTTGGCATTTCAGTCCAGGAAGTAGATGGTGATACCAAAACAAAAATGGTGCTTCTGGAAATAAAAACATATGAAGGCATTGTCAGAAAGGAGTACTGTGATCATTGTAATCGGTAATAAATACCTGGAAGCATTACACATTATTTAGCATGCTGCATTTATCATGAAAAGATATTTTAGACGCTTGGTCCACTTTAATGAGATAAAGAGTTGAAGCATGTATGCAGGTTAGGAGTTACGTCTTCAGTTCCGCTGTGCTTGTTCTGAGCACTGACTCCCTAAGCCATGAAGTAAAACCCAAAACCTGCACATTAAAAACAAGTTGTCAGTTTGTTTCCATATTTCTATTCTGACTGGTGCCCTTTAAAGGGGGAGTGAGTTAAAAAGCTACTGCATGTTAATTGGAATGTCTTTTGACTTATGTCGCATTTTAGCTCTTCTTTCGATATCCTCTTCCCTTTCTGCCAGAGGGGGTCTCTGTTATAAAGTGTTTTAGACCCCTGGTGCTGAAAATGTTGAATAATGCATCTTTAATGGCAAAGTTCCACTTTTTCCCCAATCTATTTTTAATACTGTGCACACTTTATCACTCTCATTACTAGAGTTCAGTCTTGCCTTCAGCTAGGGAAGTGGTTTTCTAGAGCTCATACATTTTAACTTGTAAAAACTGCATACTCTTTAAAAAGTAAATGTTGCCTGAAACCAACTGCAAACCGTCTAGAGATTTTAGATAGTATAGTTTGAACTTCAAAATGAAACCCCTTGTACTGATTGAGAATTGGAGATCTGTGAGAGGGACAGTCCACCCAAAATGGTTGTTCGATCACTTGAGGGTTCTCATGTCTGTTGGGTGGGATTGGTGGGATTCTGCAGTTTATATTTTGAAGAACACAGAGGAACACCAAGTTTGGAGGAAAAAAGCTGTCACCAGAGGATTTCATTGCTGGTGTTTCCAAGCTATACAATATGCCACCAATCTTCCACTTATAATTAAGGGAACAGGGTACATTTTTAACAGTACGTAGTACAAGAGATACATATCAGGAGAATGAAATGTTGGAGTAACTTCCCCACTCCTCCTTAGCATATATTGTATTTACTCTTCATTGCTCCCTCACTGCTCTGCTCAATGCTGGGAGCATAAAGAATTGCACGTTACTTTGGATGTGGAGGATCAGTTGATTCGACCATGTAAAAGTGCTTGGCCAATAGCCATAGTCCTGTGTAAGCTACAATTCTTATCAGCTTGTAGCTGACACAGGGTTTTCATTTCACTTCTGGAGGCTGAATGGAGCAAGCCATAAAGTTTCCTCCTCTGTTTTTTTTTATTACCTTTTTTTTTCCCAATTTTTTTTTTTCGAAATGTTTTTATTTTATTTTCTTTGGTTTTTTTTCCCTGTCTGAGCATACATTCACATTTATTCCAAGCATGTTTAACCTCTGCAATACTGCCATATGAATGTCCACGTTATGGTAATGAGGTAGCTATACTGGGATCATGGTTGAGGCTACAACCATGATCATGGTACCCTTCTTTTTACAGGAAGCGATTCCATTCGGTGTAAAAGTAATCCTACGGCTTTATAGCTCCTGGATTACTTATACAGGTGGTGGAAGAGGAGCCCAGTAAAGATGAGACTGGTGGCATTGGCATCCCCGGACACAATGAGAGGAATTTATGTTGTTCCTCCCACTCTGTAAAGTCAGAATCCAGAAGCGATTTGAGGATTTAGTCACTTCTGGTTTTGGTTTGTTTTGTTTACAAGTCATTTTTTGCCTTTGAAGCAGCAAATCAAATGGATTTCAATTTGATCTGCTGTTTTTGGAGGCCAGAGGAGAGATCTGGGGCTTAGTAGACCCCAGATTTTTCCATAAAGAGGACCTGTCTTGACCCATGCTATCACAAGGGATGTTGTTCATTCCTTGTGATGGCAATAAAATAAAGGTACAGTATAAAAAATAAATAATAAAAATGTTTAAAGCACCCTCATCCCCCCCTTGCTCATGCACAAAGGCAAACTCACATGTTGGTCCGGCATGCATATGTAAATGGTGATCGCACCACACGCGTGAGGGATCACTGTGAACGTCTAGCACCCGACCTTCCTGCATAACTCCAAACTGGTAACCTGGCTGTTAAAACGTTGCCAATGGATAATTTAATGTACCGTAGTTTGTCTCCATTCCACGGGCAAATTTAAAGTGTGACATGTTTGATAACTAGTTGCTTGGTGTAACATCATCTTTTATATTTTACCAAAAAAAAAAAAAGAGTATTTGTGTTTGGAAAACTGCCGCGCAAATGCCATGTAACATAAAAAAATGCAGTGCACACAGTTTTTTTTATTCTGTAGGGCCTCTACTTAAAAAAAAAAAAAATATTTGCGAGTTCAAAGTAATTTTCTAGCAAAACAATGAAGATTTTTGCATGTATGACAGAAATGTCAGAATTGGTCCAATAGGCAATTTGTTAGTGTTACATTAGGCAATCAGCGTTCAGTACACAAGTTATGAATTGCTTTACAATCCATGAAATGATCGCTCACTGAAGTAAAACAGTATGACAGGTCAGGATTAACATTTTACTTAACCTACAACAGTAAAATCAGTCTGTATATGCAGTAAAGCAGATTTGTTATACTCACTGTGGAGCTTAAGGGGTTAATCTTCTGCAGTTATTTCTTTTTCTTGGGAGGGCGCATGTGATAAGCACAGAGCCAATCCGTGGTATCCAGACAAAGGATCAGGGGTCCTGCCTCATAGGACAGTGAGATGAGAATGAAAACTCCTCCTACAAGCTTTAAACAGTGCTCTGCTGAACACTGATAGAAGTCACAAGACTGCTATATACTGCTGATGAGAAAAGGTATTTAGCAGTTTATATTTATTAAAATAATTGCATTTCCATGTTGTGTACTGTGGGAGACCAGATATAGTAAATGCAGGGTCCTGGGTTTAGGAACACTTTAAATTGATTTACTGTTGACTGACTAACTAGCTCTGTTGGATGCATCCTGTTTTTTTTTTTTTTTTTTTTTTTTTTTTAACAGCCAGGCACCTATTTATTTTCAGAAGAAGATCCACAATGATGACCTTATATTTCTCTTACAAAAGGTCTATTTTAAAAGAGATTTGTTGAGGTTACGTCTGCGTCTGCATCTGAAATGTTCCCTTCATTCTAAAGGGTGCTGTATCCAGTTTGTTAGTAGACAAGAATAAGTGTAGGATAATTTGAGAAAGTCTAACACTCTTCATTTTGAGACAGATACAGAAAAATTCATGACTAGCAAGGCAAGGAGCAATGACTCCTGAGGGAAATATTTTTAAAGGCCAGTTTATATGTTTATATAGATGGAACAATTTCTATGTAAAATGGAAACAAAGCATCATTTTGATATTATTCTACAACACTAGGAACTGTTAAGAACAAGAATTTAGGTGGTTTTTCTATTCAACATCCACAGTTTTAGGGATCTGGCTCCATTGTTTAGCCACACATCTCTTCCTTTTCATGTCATAGTAGCCATCTGTGAACCTCTCCCTTAAAACAGTACTGCATTTGTATTTCTGCCCATCCTGTCTTGTTATATACACATCTCTGCCACATTGAACAGCCCTGTCTGGCAGTTGAGACCTGATTTTTCTCTGTGGTGGTTCAGAACATTTACAGTGACAGGAGAAGCAGCAGACCGATAATCTCATCTCTCATTATCCTGCTGTCTCTTCCTGCCAGCATATTTCTTATAAGTAGTGCAGCACAATGGATTGGCTCCTTGGCTTGTTACTCCCTCACCCAGTCTGAGCTCTGCTGTACAGCGACTGCGAGAGACTAATACGGCTCCTCCTTGACGTTTTTGAGAATGTGCACGAAACGCATCAAGGAGGACCCGTATGCCGTGACGTCACATCGCCGGAGCCTCACGAAGGTCCGGTGGATGTTTATCCACATTGTTTTTATGCTGCAAGTTTTGATTTATTTCCACGTGGAAGAGTTTATAACACCTTTTATATAATAAAGTGGCAACATTACTACACTATGAGCATCTTCTTTCTTGGCTCTGTTTTGAGCTAATGATTCCCAGGACCGCAGTGGAAGCATGGCTGCAGAGGAGGCTTCTATCCAGAGGAGGGATCCTGGTTCCATGCTGTCTGTCAGGTCCATTTAAAGGGGGCTTCCTGCAGATTCTTGTTCAACATATTGCGCTTTTAATTATGCACATCTGGTGAGTGTGCATTTTTTTTTTTTTCAATCTTCCGCACGGATAAAGCCACACGGAATTATTGGATACCACTTGTGCAATAGGACCCGTTTGAAGCACTGTATGCTGACCTGATTGTGTCAAGCCTTCAATACTTTATGAACACTTTTTGTTATAAGACTTTAACAGTTGTACTTTATTGTGCCCATCATAGCGCTTCATCCACTCATATTTGTTATCACTATTCCTTAATATTGATTTATTAATATCATCACTAATGAGTATTTATTTGGTATTCAATATTTCTTCAGTTTTACACTATGTAATGTTTTAGCGCTGCACTGGTTTCTATTCTGTTTACAACCCCTGCTTCTGGACCTTATTCATAATGATCAAGTGGGGTTTGTGCAGGGTAGTGAAGCCCGTTATAACACCTTGAAAACGCTCTTGATCATGAACCATGCTCAGTCTGTGGGAATTCCTGCTTGTCTATTATCTGTCGATGCTGAAAAGGCGTTTGATAGAGTGGGGTGGTCATTGTTGGCTCAAACGCTTTCCCAAATAGGCCTGGGTCCTGGTTTCCAGCAAAAGGTTCTTTCTCTTTATTCCGCTCCTTCTGCCAGAATTCGTCTTAACAGTTCTTTGACAACACGCTTCCCTTTCGCTAACGGAACGTGGCAAGGTTGTCCGTTGTCCCCTCTTTTATATGTTCTGGTCATGGAGCATTTGGCAGTCGCACTTCTTAACAATCCCAACGTAATGGGTGTATCTGTGGGTCCAATGGAGGTTAAACTGGCCCTTTTCGTGGATGATCTCTTACTCTACGTCTCCAATCCTCAAGTGTCTCTGCCATCTATTTTGTCGGAATTCCAGAGGTTCAGTGAATTTAGCAATTTCTAGGTCAACTTAACGAAGACGGAGATTCTTAACGCTTTTATGTCACCTCCCCGGTTCTGTGAGCCCGGGGATAACTTTCCTTTCAAGCTTCACCCTGGCTCCCTCAAGTATCTGGGTATTGAAATTCCTACTAATCTCTCTCATATTTTCTCTGAGAATTATACTCTTCTACTTCAACGCACGTTACAGGACCTCCAGAATTATGACCGTTCCTTGTCCTGGTTCGGCCGGATCAGTATGCTGAAAATGGATGTTGCTCCTCGCTTTCTTTATCTGTTCCAGACTTTGCCTATTGCCATCCCCAGGCCCTTCTTCAGGTACTTACAAACTGCTTTTACGAAATTTATTTGGGGTCCTCGAAGGCCGAGACAGCATAGAACAATCTTGACGCTTCCCAAGCAGCTGGGCGGTGCGGGGGCTCCCGATATGCGTCTTTGTCATGTAGCAGCGGTTCTTACTCGTTTGTCGAACTGGTTTCATCACGCCTCTATGAAGCATTGGGTTTCTTTGGAACGGGTCATGGTACTGTGTGATCTGTTGACCCTTCCCTGGATAGTTGCTACATCTCGGTGTCCATCTTCTTCCTTACCGTTTGACTGTTCAGCTTCTGCGAACTTGGGATAGTGTGGTACTGCGGCTTGGGGCCTCTTCCCTGGTTGGTCCAATGACACCTCTGTTTGGAAACCCCCAGTTTCCCCCGGCTCAGTCTCCTTCATTGGACATTTCCTTCATTGGAGCAGGGCCACTTATAGGCGTTTGGTGCAAATACTTAGTCGTGGGTGTCTTCCATCCTTCCGAAAATCTTGTTCCTTGGATCGGGCCACTTTTGCCCAGTGGATAGAGTATAGACAGCTTAGCTCTTTTCTACGTACCTTTGCTGACCTTGATTTGTTGACTAGGGACCCCACACCGCTCAAATCCTTGTTCCTTTGGGATCTTCCCTCTTTGCGCCCTCTCTCTGAGATTTATCAGATCCTGCTGGCCACTGTTGATCCGGACCTTCCTCCATATACTTCCAGGTGGGCAGGGGCCCTTGCTGTACAGATATCAGATGAGGACTGGTTGAAACCCTTTACCCTTACACACCGTTTGTCTCTGACCAGTAGGACTCAGGAAACCAATATCAGATTGCTCACTTGGTAGTACAGATGCCCCACCTTCCTTCATAGGATCTTCCCTTCCACCTCTGATCTCTGTTGGCCCTGTGTGGCTGCCCCCGGCTCCCTTCTTCATATCTGGTGGAAATGTCCCCTTATTTACGCATTTTGGGATCTTATCTTTCGAGTTTACTCGGAGGTTACGGACCAAACGGTCTCCAATTTGCCCCAAATTGTTATACTTTCTATCCTGCCTGGCTCCTTCAAATGTATCAAACCGGGCCTTCTTCGCCATTGCTTGACTGCTGCCAGGCTGGTTAAACCTCGCCATTGGAGAACTAGCTGTATCCCGACTCTTTTGGAGTGGGTTGAGGAGATGGATCACATTGGAAGTATGGAGTCACTCTTGGCTCAGGAATTGGGTACTTTGGAACACTGTTGTCAGACTTGGCTCTCCTGGCATATGTATAGGGAGTCCTCCGCACTCCGCGTTCTCCTGGATACTTGAGTGGGAGTTGGCCCTTTTCTCTCCTCTTGGTTCATGTTAGTTTGATGTCTTACTGGGTGCTTTTCTTCAGGCAGATCTGTTCTTCTTTTTTATTTATTTTTTTCCTTCTCTCCCTTTGTTTCCCCTCTCTCTTTTCTTCTCTGCCCTTCTCCCTTCCCTCCCCCCTACTTTTTTTTTTTTTTTCTTTTTTCATCCCCCTTCTATTTTTGTTTTTCTGGCCGATTGTTTTCTGGAAGGGGAGGGGTTCCATGGCTCCTTTCCCTTTTTTTTTTTTTTCCTTTCTCTCTCAAGCTGATTTCAATTGCTCTGTATGGTTCATTGTCCCTTAGGGTTTGTGCTGTTTTATTATGTTTTTTCTAGTCTTTCTTATCTGTACCCTTCGGGGCTTGATATTGATTGTACAACAAGACTATTTGCACTTTATCTTTGGGTCTGCAATTGGAGCTACTTAGTGCCAGACTGTTATCGTTTATTATTGCCTCATGTTCTCTCACCTACCCTTATTCTCCCCCCCTTCCTTCACCCTTCCCTAATCCCTTTTTGTTGTATTCCCTACCATTGTATTGTTTCTATGCCAGTTTGATTTTTTTATACAGTTCCTGAAAAGCTTTAATAAACTGAGATTGATCATAAAGTGAGGTTGTCCTAACATAACCCTGTATATAATATAACAAATATTTTTAATATTTACAATTATACAGGATATGTACCACATTGTCCACATAGTTACAATTTGTGAAGAACACTAGCCTTAAGATAGGATGTGGTGGTAGTCTTGGTTTTTAAAGGGTCTTTTGGATGACCATGTATGTATCTGTAAACTGCATGTACTGAGTTAACAGCATGTTTTTATTTACAAAAGCAAAAGGTTCCTGCGTATTGGGTACATTCATCGCAAAGATTATGGACCTCTTGATAGAATCCATGAAAATTCATGAGAGTTATTATCTCTATTTAGGAGGAGCAGATACAGCGAAAGAAAAGAGAGGAAAGGCTGGAGCAGATACGACATAACATTCAACTGAAGTTTGCCTCAAAGAGAAAGGTAAGAGTTTTGAGAATATAGGAAAAAATGAACTACTAAAGATTAAAAGGAAGCCGTTTTTACCTCGCACTCATGGCTTTCTATTCAGGAATAGAAGCTGTCATGGCCCATGCCTGGATGTGGTGATACTTGTAGGGAAGAGCTCTACAGTATTTGCATTGTGATGTTCCTTTCCAGAGCTGACATCCACATATTGAAATCCTGTGTGTCTATTGAGATTTCTTTTCACTTCTGTGAGGAGAGGAAGTGAGGGTAAATCTCTTTTAATAGGGATTTGGCTAAAAGCACATTTTTAGTAGCGTAAGGAAGAATAAGAACTTCTAAAAGTGTTTATATTGCTGTTCAAGCCTTCTGTCCCAGTGACAACGGCACCACTTATTTCCTGCATGGGCATCATAAGGCCAGGAAATTGGGGAAAATCTTCCCAATCGGGTCTATATAAAACAAAAAACCAGCCTGGCTGGTACTGAACTAATATTTGTTTTTTGTAGAGATATAGAAAGATTAAAAAAAAAGGGTCTTAATATGTTATGCTAGACAGATTTTGCTTGGTATACTCTTCTGGTGAAATTTTGTGAAATAGAAGCAGTCGCATCTCAGCATTATTTTCTTTGTTATAACATGCATAGTAATCATAGTCCTGCCCCTGCATTGAACATATGGTTTCTTTCAAGAGAGAAGCCCTGTTTAGCTATTGATAATCAAGCTATAAATATATCACAAACCCCAGCGCACCAGACAGCTTTTCAACAAATGATATAGGTAAAAGTTTGCTGCTGCGCACCGGTGTAATACACCAATTAGTATAGATAATAATATATAAACAGCACAAATCAAAAAACCTCCTCACCAGATATATAACATCAATCAAAAAAACAATATAACAATCAATATAAATATTGTAAAAAATATATATAAAATAAATAATTTATTATTTATAAAGTGTCCAAAAAGATATTCAACTTTTATTAAAATAATCGCTGCTGATCCTGCCATGAAAGTAATTTTGCAGGCACTTTCTATTATAGGGTGCCCACGCTCTCCCTGTCTCCTAACTGTGCTCCTCCATGGTCTTTCAACTACAAGGGGCTTTAACACAAATTATGCAAGCATAGTCAATTGTTGTCAACGTCCATACTCCCGCCTTGAGAAATGCTGTGCAGCCATTGCCAGAGTTCACGTAGGCAGGAAGCTGCTGCAAAAGATCAGTAGCACTGAGATATAACAAAAAAATTAAAAAAAATAAGGGGGAAACAAGTATTAAAAAAAGTGTAAATTATTTGATGCACTGTACATAGAACAAACTAAATGTCATTCAGCTAGGGTTTGCATATAGTGGCTAAATGGTTAGCACTTCCGCCTGGCAGTACTCAGGTTGTTGGTTTGAATCTCAGCCACGGCACCACCTGCCTGGAGTTTGCATATTCTCTCTGTGCCTGCGTGGGTTTCCTCCCACATTCCAAAGACATACTGGTAGGTTAATTGGCTCCTGTCTAAATTGGCCCTAGTATGTGTATATATAAATGTGAGTTGGGGACCTTAGATTGTACACTCCTTGAGGGTTAGGGACCAGGGGGGGACTGACAACTCATGGGACCCCTGTGTCCTTGCCCAAACTCAAAAAAGCCTATGAAAAAGATACCAGGGGCATCTCATGGGGCCCCCTACTGACCCCCGGCCCTCGGGCAGTGCCCGAGTTTCCAAATGGTCAGTCCGCCCCTGTTAGGGACTGATGTGAATGTACAATATATATGTAAAGCGCTGCGTAAATTGACGGCACTATACAAGTACCTGAAATAAATTAATAAAGGATTGCTATCAGCATAAGATTACACTTTTAGTATCTTAAAGCTTGTCTTAACTGTTAAATGTCAGTTTGTTTAATCTTTGCTTTATATACAGTTATTCATGAATATGCAAGCTCTGATCTTTCTTTTGCAATAGTACTCTTGTTAAAATATGCATCCTGGATGCTTTGCTGGTCCTGCGGGATATTGTATGTGAGTGTGCAGGCTTTTATCTGCTACTGCTTTTCTCTTATCTCCAGAGAGAAGAGGAAGATGAGACAATGCGGCTCTTGCAGCTCAGTCGGCAGATGCTCTCAGGAGGAGAAGGCATGAACTTGGAGCATGGAGAGGAAGAGCTGGTTCTTGCTGAATATGAGAGTGACGAGGACACAAAGAAGCAAGCAGAGTATGAAAATATACGTTATCACCTCTATTTAGAGTAGGCAAATAGTGACAAAATAGTTCAGTTGCCTGTGCATTAAAATAACAATACATACATTTTTCACAGAGCTTCATTTCGTTTTCCTACTGCTTATAAAAATAATTATTGCCATTCCCTGCAATGAAACCGCTATGGTCACCGTGGATGATACCTGAATAAACTTGACACCGTTTTTCATAAAGGCATTGTCAGGAAGAGTATTGTGATTTCTGTAAAGCTTCCCACACACTTTACAAATCTAGCTTTATAAACTCCTTTAGATCTATCTACAACTATGTAGCATAGGAGCTTCCTGATTGAATATAAATTGAATAGATGATCTAGGTAGGTCCTCTTATGTATAGTGTTTTTAGGAACTGTGCCAAATGCATGGTGAGCTTAAAGCTGATCTCCAGGCAAACTGCTAAATACACAGATAAAATATGTCTGGTGAAGAAGGAGACTTGACTGGACTCTGGCAAAACAGTTTGAGAGAAGAAAATTACTTCTTACATTTTTCTGATTTTTTTTCTTTAAGATATAGTCTTCTTCAGTGGCTGCAGACCTGTTGGGGCGTGTTTTGCAGCCTTCCAGATCGTCCAATCCTTGGCATAGCCTTGGAGAGCCCTAGCCAGATCCCCACTTTGAGGAAGTCTGTATTGTGACCTCAGGGCACTGGACTCTGTTGAAGGTGGTCTCCTAGACACCATTGTGCACCATTTTTTTTTGGTAACTAATAAAAGTTAGCATTTAACCCTGTGGCTTACTAGGTACATGGGTAGGCGCACCTTCGTTTGATTTTTGAATGTTGGGTTGCCACAGTGAGGGTTGACTTTTTTCATACATTAGGCTTGCTGGTTTAGTTTAGTAAATCAACCACATTGACTCGTGAGCTGTCTCTGTACAATACATCATAGTGACTCCAGATGGTGGGACACTCGGCGAATTCCCCCTCCATCACAGTCTGGATCTAGGTCCTAAGTTCCCTTAGGAGTTACAATCTCTAATCACATGGCGGACTTTAGACACAAGGGGGTAGGGACTGCGAGCTTGACCAGCAGCTAATGGTGATGAGGGAAGGGGTGGCACATACACAAAAAAATGGCAACTGTCCCAACCTATTACCAGCTTTAGCAGTAAGGTGCACATAGAGGGGCAATGCACATCGTAAACAAAGGATTTCCCAGCAACACTTGCCAGCCTGCAAAACAACCAATTTGGACCTGTATAACAGTTTTCGTTAAAAACGGAGCGTTTTGTTTGCAAACATTTGAAAATACATGTGTAAGCCACAGTCCCGCATCAAGGGTCCTCTGTATACTGTGGACCTAACTAAAATTTAAATCCTCCATAGTAGGAGCACATGCATCAATGGATAGGTTAAGGGCACGTATGCCTGGAGGAGCCCATCCCTCCTTAAAGGTACAGAGATGCACGTGACGCCCAGCTATACCAAAATGACACCAAAGGCATACAGTGCATCTCTGCATCCAAGCTGGCCAACTACAGAAAAAATGGCAACTGTCCCAACCTTTAACCAGCCTTAACAGTAAGGTGCACATGGAGAGGAAATGCAAATTGCAAGCAAAGGATTTCCCAGCAACACTTACCAGGCAGCGTGCAAAACAACCAGGTGGCTAACTTGGATACAGGGGCGCACTGGATGCCTTTGCTGTTATTTTGGTATAGCATTCTCACTGGCTTCTTCTGGGGCAACTTCATCTACTAAACATCTCCAAGGAGGAATTCTCAGCTGCCATGTCCACTGTTTGGAGCTTATATTGGGCATCCAGGCAGATATGAAGTGCAAGACTTGCAAACACTCCTGGTCACCTTTGCCACTGGGGTTTTCCTGTGACTTTCTTCTACCAATCCTAATTGGTGAAGAAGAAGAAAAAGAAGAGAGGTTGTCTGGAGAGGTGGTTTCTTCCCAATCCTATAAATCCTCCAAGCAGCATTTTCAAGGGATCTCTGAGTCTCCAAGATCTACTGTGGGGGTCCTCACTGAGAGGTGCAGAAAATCTAAAGTTGTCTCAACCAGAAACCTCCAGGCCTCAGGTCACTGCTTTAGGGTCCTGGAAGGCTTCAAAATCAGTCAATTCCAGCTCCATCTTTATATTTAGGAAGAGCTGTATGATAAGTGGTCACCCCCTGACAAGGTCTTGTGCCCTTCTTAGACGTTTACGCAGCAATACACTATGGAGAAGAGCTTCTACAGAAAGCATGCAATCCCTGACCTGTAAACCATGGTATCTTACCTAAAGAAGACCCTGATGATTCTAGTGTATTATGTTCCAGTATTTTAGGGGCCATGCAGATAAGTTTAAATCTCTCTTTAACCTCCCTGGCGGTATTCCCGAGTGTAGCTCGGGGTAAACTTTCAGTACCACAAGCAGTAACCCCGAGCTACACTCGGGCTTACCATGCGGTGCTGCTCCGTGATCCCTCGATCACTTACCTTGTTCTGCGCTCCCGCGATGTCCCTCCTGCAATGTCACCGGCAATGTAATCCGGCGAATGCCGGCATCTGTCATCTGGGTTCCATCCCCTGCGAGCGTCAGGACATACGGGGGACGGAATGGCGGGAAATTTGAAAATCACAAAAAGTGACATTCACTAAAATCACATAGTAAAACATTACTGTATCAAACCATTTCACATACATTTTGTCCCGAGTGCTTTGTCCTGTGCCCTGCCTGCATTTTACTGTTCTTTCTGCCTGGAAACTAAGAAATGTCCATGGCGTCCAAAAAGCGTCCCTTTATGTCAAAAGCGCTTTTAGACCGGCTAGAGAACAGCGATAGTAAATTAGAACCACTTGCAGAATTGAGTGATAATGATTCGTAGGGAAATTCATCATCAGACACTGAAAACGACTTTGCTCAGTGATGTGCGAACTTGGCGCTATATTTCAAATTTCAGTGTTTTTGGTTTGATTATATTATTGAATTAAATTTATTATTATATTATTATTTTTTATGATTATTTATTAAATTATAATTTATGATTTCATGTTTCAAGTTTTATCATACCCGGGATGTTTACTAGACTCTTGTTTGGACAGATTTCAGTGAGTTATTCCAAAAAATGACAGGCCTACAATAAAAAAAATACATATTTTCATGCAAAAAAATGTACCGCTTTGAGCACAGAAATATGGACATAATCAGACCGCTAGGGAGGTTAAGGAATTCATTTCCATGGTAGGGGTGGCCTTGCAGCTTTCAATTGCTATATTGGGAGTTTGCCGTGCTCTTTTGGTCAGGACCGAGCACATGGCTAAGGAGACAGGTGGCCACTGGGCAGTGTCCTCTGCGCATCAGGATCGTAGGTTCCTTTCTGGATACTCTCCAGCAGCACATATTTTCCCTTAGGTATTGATCAGCGGAGCTCCCTGCTGCAGAAACTGGAGCGTGTGCTCTTTGAGGGCTGAGAGCTATTTGACAGTGATGGGCTACATTTATCCACAAGAGCTCTGGAGGGGAGAAAAGCACACTTTTGCCACCAAAGACAAGTAAAGTTGACAGGGCCTAAACCTTCTGAAGCTTAGAGCTTGTAGATAGCCATGCTTCTTGCAGACTATCTGTGGCCCCACCCAGATTGTCTAGACATGTTTTCTGACGGGCCTGTGTTCCATGCTGCTTCATGGTCGCTGATTTTAATGTCTTGGCCAGGTCCAGAAAAACAGGAAGTCGCTGCCTACAAGCAGTTATTCCTCTACTGCCTCCTCTTGAATCTCCCTCTCCTCAGCACGTCTGTAGTTAACTGTTGGGCTCTGTGAAATGTGTGACACCTCAGTGCATAATCACAGGGCATAGTCAATTTGTGGACGTAAATGTGTGGGGTTCTTAAAAAGTGTTTTCAAACTTCAATATCATTTAGATTAATAGGAGTAGGCTAGAAGTAATTGAATTGCAATATATGATAATATAATAAATAAAATTTTGACCATAGGTACACTTTAAAGATAAGGTTTCACCCTTCCCTGTCAATCATACTCTGTTAGGTTCATTTGTGTTTTCATGAGCTTTTCAGTATCTGGTATGTGTTGTCAAATCTGCAAGGATGTTATCTGTTCGCCTGTTCACAGGTTTGTCAGTTTTTACCAGGAAGATGTTCAGTCCTCATCTTATGCCAGCCATAGTTGGAAGGTTGTTCAGGGGGTTCTATAAACACTGATGAGCCTTGTTTTAGTACCTTACTGTTACTTGTCTGCTTTTGGATGTCCATAAGTAACTGAATCCCTATCCTAGGTCTCTTAATGTATTAGTTAAGAAAAACAAACTTCTGACTTACTTTAACATTTTTTTTTCTTAAAGTTGTTATGAAGCCTAAACATTTTTACCTTTTAAAGTGATACTAAACACACACTGTTTAATATACATTATCCCTTCTCTCTCTGTATATGGGTGATGGCACTGTCAGTTGGGTTTTTTTTTTTTTTATAATTAAAATATCGAAGTACCTTTTTTCATAAGCAATATACAGCTGTCTCATGACCAGCTCTGCAGGTAAATAGTGGCAGGAAGAGCTTCTAGTCCTCTTCTACTGGTCACATGTTCAAAATAAAGACAGCCTTTGGGATACAGAATAAAAATAAATAGCTACAGTCAAAGTGTTTTTAAATTGTCATACAAAAAAGATTTTAAATCAAATCTTTATCTTGGCACTAACATAACTAACTCATTGTGTTTAACAGGTTAGTGGGCATGGAGGAGGCGGGAGGGAGTGGACTGTAATATACCACTGTGTATATGCCCACATGTGACTCTATAGCCACGTGGGTTGCTCAGATGTAATCGTGAGAAAATGCTCAGTCTAGGAATACACTGAAAACTGAGCATGTGCACTAGCTGCCAACATTGCTCTGCAAAGTCCCCAGCTGCAGTGGGGACATGGACAGGTGGGGAAGATAGAGAACAAGCAGGATCAACCAGTTTTTTGTTTTTTTTTTCTTAATACAGAAAACAAATCCATAGTGAGTGAGTATGCACAGCATATAATGCAGACATTATTGATAGGTTTTAATAATGTGGATTTAATGACACTTTAATATAGTAAGTTTAGTATCCCGCCCAACCCCCCTTTCCCCTGGACCCTGCTGTCTGTGTCTATATAGACAGAGGTAGTGCTGCTCGGGAGTGAGCCCACATGAGTGCCCCCATAGGAAGCTGATTCCTATGGGGGCACTTATTGGAGAGGAGGAGCCAAAATCTGCATCTGGGGACTTGAGAAGAGGATCATGGCAGGTAAATACAATCCTGCTTGTTGCGCTTTTTTTAATTTATTTATTAATTTATTTATTTTTTGTTTGCATTTACAATCTCTTTAATCGCTTCCCGACCGCCCTATAGCATTTTCAGGTACGGGCGTGCACGAGCCTTACCCGCGCCGCCATACGCGGCCATGGCTGTCAATCATCAGGTCCTGGGCGGTGATTACACGCCAGCGCCCGGTGATTACCGAGGATCTCCGAAGGGGAGGAGAACTGTTTTGTTTGCTAACAGTTCTTCTCCCTGTCAGCTCGGGCACACTGCTTTGGATGGCTGTGCACAGCACAGCCATCCAAAGCACTGTGCTTCCACTGAAGCACGCAGACACCACCCCATAGTAAAACACACCCAGCACAAAGTTAACCCTTTGATCGGCCCTCATGTTAACCCCTTCCTGCCCAGTGCCATTAGTACAGTGTCAGTGCTTTTTTTTTTTTTTTGGCACTGATCACTGTATTGGTGTCACTGGGGATGTCAGTGACACCAAGTCGGTGTCAATGTCTGCCGCAGTCCCGCTATAAGTCACTGATCGCTGCCATTACTAGTAAAGAAAAATTAACATTCCAGTATATATACCACCATTTGTAAACGCTATAACTTTCACGTAAACCAATTAATTTACACGTATTGGGATTATTTTTTTTTTTTTAGCAAAAACATGTTGCAGAATAAATTTTTGGCCTAAATTTATGATGAAATTTGTTTTTTTTTTTAATGTTTTCCTGAACATGTTTAATAGCAAAAAGTCAAAATTTTGTGGGGTTTTTTTTTTTATATTGCAAAAAAGAAAAAATGCAATTTGTGGGGAAAAAAAAGACCTACATTTAATTTGGGTGCAGCGTTGCATGACCGTGCAATTGTCAGTTAAAGTAACGCCGCGCTGTAGCTCAAAAAAATGGCCTGGTCAGGAAGGGGGGTAAATCCTCAGGAGGGCAAGTGGTTAAATATAAATACATTCTTTCATTAAAAAAAAACAAACAAACTGTAACTGGTTGCCTTTAAACATACCTTTTTCAGAAATTCCACCTTTCTTGTACATACCGTAAATAAGTTTATTAAGCAATCAGTGTCCAGTACACAAGTAATGAATTGCTTTACAACCCATCAAAATGACCGCTCACTGAGGTCAAACAGTATGACAGGTTAGGATTAAAGTGTTACTTAACCCACATCAGTAAGATCAGTCTGTATATGCAGTAAAGTATGCTCGTTATACTTACTGTGAAATCTAAGGGGTTAAATCCTCCACATTGTGTGAAAAGACTGTTTGATCCTGTCTTCTCTGATCCTCCCTTTCTTTTTCTGTCCCCAATCCATATCCCATAGTATGCAGTAGCAACACATGCTCTGTTAGGTGTGTATTGCTAGAGTGTTTTTTTTTCTTTTCTTTTCTTTGGGAGGGTGCATGTGATTGGCACAGGGCCAATCAGCACTGTCTGGGCAGAGGGTCAAAGGTCATGCAGCCTCATGGGACAGTCTGAGGAGAATGAAAACTCCTCCTACAAGATTAACTAGTGCTTGGTTGGCACTGATAGAAGTCACAAGACTGCTATATACTGCTGATGATAAAAGTTATTTAGCAGTTTATATTTACTAACATAATTGCATTTCCATGTTCTGTGTACTGAGAAAAACTGGATATAGGGAACACAGGGTCCTGGGTTTAGTAACACTTTAATAGGACTGTTGAAAAGTTATCAAGTCTGTTTTGGTTTTGCTAGCACAGCCTTTTGTCATTATGTCCGTATGTGGTACCCAACCTTTACTGCAGGTACACTGCTACATTATGATCTAATGGATTCTCCATGCAGTTTTTTGTGATGTGAGATGTGTATTTGGTTTGACTCACTTGTCACTTCCTGTGACAGAGCATGCATGGCAGTAAAATGTGTTTGCAGGTTTAAAACGCCTGGCTGACATATCTCTATTGACACAGCTTACCGGCTTTTTTGTTTAATGAGGCTTTAGCTCCCTTCAGAAGCAAACAGACTCACATTTACCTTTCAAGTGGGTGACATTTTTCCTGGTGACATGCTGTCAGCTGCAGGGTTGGCCATCTGTGGCACAGAGACGCAACAAACCAGCTTGGAGAAAAGTGATTGTTTCGTGGTGTTCTCGGTGCGTACAGTAGGTCTCAAGGCAGATGTAAAGTTAACTTTTTAAAGCTAAATTCCAAACTGATCTGAAGAATGCCATTCAATTCAGTTTGTATTCTGTGTACCCTTGCGGTGACACTAGTCACCACAAGCGTACATAGAAAACTACAATGATAGTTGTATTTTTTTGTGCCTGATAATGCGATGTGTAGTGTCAGAAAAATGCAGACATGCTTCAGCTTTCTGCAGCTCATCAGATGGCAGGACAGCACTGCTCAGAGACTTGAATGGAGTGCACATTTGAGCACTCTCAATAAAGTAGAAAAAAAAAATGTAAACCGTGCAATGCACTAAAACAGCACACTGCCCCCTCACCACTCTGCAAAACAGACACCAGTCAGCATGCGGGTAGTGTGAATGGGCCTTTAGTCAGCAAGTCCACAAACAAGGATTGCAATGTACAGTGAATTCACAGCGTGTAACAGAATATCCAAGAAATGCCACGCTTTAACTAATAGTATGTGCTTATAATAAATCAAATATGCATACATAAGCATAAAAAATATATAAAACATCTAAAGTCCACTGTGCACGTAATTCAAAAATTCCTCAACATTGACTTAAAGCCGATCCATACACCAGCAGTGTTAAATTGTCCAGCACCAATAGAAATATATTCTTGTATAAGAGGCAAAGATGTTTGTGGTTTTAAATCTGCTTCATAGATGTGACACCCAGTGTTTACTCCAAATACCACACGTATGAGCTTACCAGAATGTGTGCGACTGTGTGTATAAGGCCACTTTCACACTGATCCACGGCAATAATCATATAGTTTTTACTGCGTTTGTGGTGCATATTTTAAAGGACGTTTGACTCAAAAACTGCACCAAAAACGCAATGCAGTTGCATTTTTGATGCAACTTTTACTGTGTTTTCAATTAATTTCAATGGGGAGGTGTGTTTTTTTTTTTTTGGTGCAATTTTTTTACCACACCAAAAAATGCAGCAAGCAGGACTCGAAAAAACGCACCAGACCCCAACGGATCAGTGTGAAGAGTTCCATAGGAATACATAGGATAAATAATATTATTGTGGCGCCTAGTGGCTATATATGAAACAATGAAGTTATGCCCGCAATACACCGGCAATGTGAATTAACAGCTGCCCCTAAAAAGTGAAAAACACTTGAACATATACAAACGTGAATAGGTAGGTGCTGTGCAACCATATGACAAAATATCAAAGCAAAACATCTCTCTGCGTTTTCTAGCAGGTGATAATTGTATACAAAGTGTGATAATACATAATCCCGGCAGCATCTAACCAATAATATACATTTAGCAATAATAAACGTAATAAAAATAATCGCAATATGTGTAGTGACAGTCCCTTAAAGGTACGTTGCTGTGGGCCAAAACTTTGTGTGCTTTCACCACGTGCAGATGAAATAAGTGAATTTCTCACTCACCAGAAGTGTTTGACCCCGATTAAGGTGGTCAAATACCGCATTATTGTAGCAGGAATAGAAGATCCGCAACTGGCTTTCCTAGGACATCCCTCCTGGTCATCAGCACATCATAGACAATGGCGCAGATGGATAATCACAAGATTCCAGATAAAGCAGTAGTAATTGGGCTCTTGATATCAGGCTTTCCTTAACAATGAAGTGTTGCTCCAAGCAGCTCAAATAAATCAGATGAGTTTTAAGGTAAGTGTAGCGTTTATTAAATTTAACACAATACGTAAAGATATGGCTTATACACTCACATGCGGAGGTGCACTGATAACCGGCACCAGTCTATATAGCCTGTGTGTTCCAAATATGGCCGTTGTGTATTCCAAGCCTTGCTTTCACTGGGCCGGATGTGACGTCACGGGAACTCGGAATTGACAGGATCATGCTTCTACATATGTTTTGTCCGCCAATGTATATTATTGGTTAGATGTTATCGGGATTATGTATTATCACACATTGTATACAATTATCACCAGCTAGAAAATGCAGAGAGATGTTTTGCTTTGATATTTTGTCATATGGTTGCACAGCGCCTACCTGTTCACGTTTCCAGAGGAATACATGGTCACACGTTTTTCTTCTGCTTTTTTTATAATGCAAAATTGGAATAAAAACGGATCAGAGTGAAAGCAGCCTAAAGAGTCAAAACACTCTTGCACCTGTATGGCCACGCAGCAATGATCCGTGGAGATCCACTATCATTCTCCCGCTCACGTGTACCTCGCTGCTCCGGCAAGGTATCAGGCTGCTTCTCCCTGTAACACACATAGTGGTAATCCACCTCCAGGTTGTCCAGCATGCAACAAATAAAACATCTGCTTGTCCGAGCCACTAACTAAACTCAGGTCAGTTCCTAACAGGGTGCCCAAATGGGTTTCCAAAGGCAGCTTGTTTACATTTAGTGTTCTGTCAGAAGTCAGCCCGTTCACCCAGCAAACAGGTTCATCATAGAGAGAGAGAGAGAGCTTTGTGCATCAAAAAGCCTATGGACAGCGTAGACTAATAATGAGGTCTTGCTATCGGGTGGGATGTGGACCTAGGAATGGAGGCTTTATCACACCCAAAGCTCTACAAAGCCTTCGAGCTCCAGGACCTGGAAGAGGACTTAAGATTCTGAGAAAACAAAGTTGTTTTCTCCACATCAGCCTTAAACCCTAGAACCCCTTACAATTTGTATGTGTGAAACCTACAAAGATGCAAATCATCCACAACCACACCAGCAAATGCCTCTCACCCCTTTAAGTGAACCTGTTTTGCCTTTGCAGTGCAAATCACTGGATTGACTTGCTGACCTTCTCAGCATCATATTTACCTTTCTTTCTCCTCCCCAGATATTCTGTGTAGCCGCTGGGAGGTTAGATAGGGCTGAGTGGTTCAGCTCCATCATATGAGTGAGTCGCATGCTCCTCCAAACTTGTAACTAGTGGTTACTTTCTTTAGCTCTTGACACTGAACTGAGCAGAGGTAAAGCTAAAGAAATGTTAATTATGCTGCTGGGTTAAGGGGGTGTTATGGCAAATCATACGTTTGTTTTACTGTCCCCTAGTTGTAGGATTCTATCCTGATGAAATGGCCCTCAATTATTTAAAATATGATCACCTGCATTTTCTTTTTGTAACATTCCATAAGCTCACACTTCACCCAAGGCTGACAGTGGTAGGGCTTCCACTGATTCCTAAACTAGGAACCTCCACTGACTCCTCAACTAGGAATGAAAGGTATGGAACAGCGGCATATGATACAATTCATATCTAGTCTTTCAAAACTGCAGTTATGTTAGTGTCATTTTACATGCACTGATTTTGGGGACAAGCAGATGACTAAACAGCATAGAGAGGTAAGGCTGAAGGGAAGGCTTCTAATTGTGCTGTAAGCAGAGCAACTGTACTCTTAGTGTAGAGTGGGTAGAGCAACTGTATGTCATAGGAGACGCTAATAGCTGCAAGGGATAAATAAAATATTCTATATGGCTAGATAGTGGCTATGATATATATTCCTTATTTGACTAAGGTGCCTTGTTAAATATACTTCTTCCTTGTGTGTTTGCAGGTTCGATGAGGAAGATGATTTGGAAGAAGAGCATGTGACCAAGGTTAGTAAGCAGTTCCAGATCACATTGGGCCTTAAGTACCACAGATGTCAGACAGGTCGGGTTGTACACTACGATTAGCCAGCTGTAAAGTACTTCCTTTTATTCTCTAATCTGCACTGGAAAATTAGCTGCAGTCTTATTGATTACCAACAAAAACGCCCTGTCCACAGTATACTGGGAAAGACCCATCTTACTCAGTAAGTCCATGTGGAGAAAAAAACCTAAGGTAGAAAGTGCCGTAACCCTAAGCAACAAATTACATTTACAGTCAGATCACTGAATGAGATTGGCTATTACCACATTGCACATATTTGCATTTTAAATAGCACAGCAAAGCTGAGTCCTATCCCAGAGCAACTAAAATGAGCAACTCTGTGATATAAATAACAAGGATACTAATTGGAAGCCTTATGAAGATTAGAACATTTAAAAACTTGCTGATAGTTATTTACAAGCAAATAGAAAGTGGAAAATTAACTTAAAGTCTGTCCAAAGCAGTGGTTCTCAAACTTTGTGAAACCAGGGTCTGGCAAAATCTTTGGAAAGGCTACAATGTCCCAATGTCTCACATAAGAGGTGCAAGGGATGCAAACTGATGGATCTGCTTACACACACAGCAATAAACAACACTTTTATAGTAGCAAAGGGGAAGGCTAGAACCCCCATCTGCTATTTATTGCTGTCTGTGATTTTTATTCCCTCCCTCCTCCACTTCCTATATAGTGATTACATTGTCAACAAAGCAGGAAGTGAGGGCAGATCATTTCATCAAGTCCTCAGACAGCAGTAAAAACCCAAACACAGGTTCTTAACTTTCCCATTTTACCCTAAACTAGAAAAAAAAAAGTTTTGGTTGGCCTCCATTGTAAGCTATATTATAGATTAACAGCAATACATAATACTTGCAGAAATTTTGTGAGAATATTACAGGGACTGTGCAAGTGTCTGCACTTTCGTCATTTTTGCATCTTAGATGATGTGGAGTGCAAGTTACCAGATGTGTATCCATAGCCAAAGCACTTATAATGGTTTTGACTTGGGTGGGTAATGGTTAACCTCATGGTTGTCACTTGTCTGCATTGCACTAAGGAGCTGATGTATTGTTTTTTTCTGCACAGATCTATTACTGCAGCCGCACTCACTCTCAGCTTTCCCAGTTTGTCCACGAGCTTCAGAAAAGCCCCTTTGGAAAGGAGACCAGGCTGGTTTCTCTGGGGTCTCGCCAGGTACATGTTTCTGTGCATATTTTTTATTAAATCTATGCTCTTCCCTTGATTGAAGGTGGTAAGGGGTAAATGAGACATAAATACAATATTTTATATTAAAGCATATCTAAACTCAAGAACAAGTGTTCTCGTTTAACAGTCATTAGATGTGGTGGCTACATTAATTTTTCTTTTTTTTTTTTTTTTAATTTTTATATAGTGATCCTGTCAGTAACACACTTTCTTTCCTTAGAGTGACAATACTGCGTTTACAGTATGCGTAGAGATGCAGCACTGTCACCCTAGCCTGATCTCCTGATTTGAAATAAAAATACACCTGGCTCTCTTTAACAGGGGCGGACTGACAACTCATGGGGCCCCGGGCAATAGGGGATCATGGGGCCCCTGTGTCCTTGCCCAAACTCAAAAAAGCCTATGAAAAAGGTACCAGGGGCATCTCATGGGGCCTCCTACTGACCCTGGGCCCTCAGGCAGTGCCTGAGTTTCCAAATGGTCAGTCCGCCCTTGCTCTTTAACTTCAATACATGGGGGATGGGAAGTTTTTAGTTTAATGGTTTAGAAGAAAGATTACATTATTTGGAATTTCAGTTCTGCACACATTATTTGAAAAAGACACCACATTTCTGACAGTATAAACGGGTATTTTTTTTTTTACTTGCTGCAAATGCAGAAACCATATCTAAGGATTACTTATATTACATTTCAGTTATTAGGTTTAGATGCACACTAACAACCTCCACCAAGATCTCCTGTGATGGAGATAGTTTAACCGCTTCCCACCCACCATATAGTAAAATGACGGACACAAGGCAGTTCTCTCGTTCTGGGAGGACGTCATATGACGTCCTCCCATTCTAACCTCACATGCGCGGCTCCGGGAGCACGCAGCGCGGCAATCGAAGGTGTGCTGTGTCCTTTGGACATAGCGGATCACCGAAAGAGCCGAAGATGTCGGCTCGGTCATGTGATCAGCTATGTCCAATCACAGCTGATCACATGTAAACAGGGAAATGCCGGTTATCTGCATTTCTCTCCTCTCGAGCTGTCACGCTGACAGCTCGTGAGGAGAGGAGAGCCGGTAATCGGCATTCCTCGGAGGGGACATGTACACAGATCATCAGAGCACTGATGATCAGTGTGCCCTGATGATCTGTGTAGCCCCAGCAGCGCCACCTGCCAGTGCCACATCAGTGCCCATCTGAGCTGCCTTTCAGTGTCACCCATCAGTGCCAGTCAGTGCCACTTATCAGTGGCGCCTATCAGTGCTGCCTATCGGTGTGCATCAGTGTCAGTCAGTGCCGCCTATCAGTGCCATATATGAGTGCTGCCTTTCAGTGCCCATCAGCGATGCCTGTCAGTGCAACCTACCAGTGCCTCCTCCTCAGTGCTCATCAGTGCCACCTATCAGTGTCCATCAGTGCAGCCTATCAGTGCCCATCAGTGCAGCCTCATTAGCGCACATCAGTGAAGGAGAAAAATCACTTATTTACAAAATTTTATAACAAAAACGAAGAAAAAACTTTTTTTTTTCAAAATTTTCAGTGGTTTTTGGTTTGTTTAAGAAAAAAAAAAAAATTAGAGGTGATTAAATACCACCAAAGTAAAGCTCTATCTGTCACAAAAAATGATAAAAATTTCATATGGGTACAGTATTGCATGGCCACGCAGTTGTCATTCAAAGTGCAACAGCGCTGAAAGCTGGAAATTGGCCTGGGCAGGAAGGGGGTATAAGTGCCCTGTAGGCTAGTGGTTAAAGTAGATCTATAGGCAAAACTTTTTTTTTTTTCATTTTGGATAGAGTAAGGAGGGTTATAACCCCTGTCAGATTTTTTTTCTCCACCATCTGTGTCCCATTGCAGAGATTTCCCTTCACTTCCTGTACTAAAGCCAAACAGGAAGTGAGGGGAAGTCCCTGAAAATTAAGAGAATTCCTTGGGCACCTTCAGGTCACCAGAACTAGTGTTCTTATTGGAAGATTCCTCTACTTCCCCCCCCCCCCCCCATAACATCGTATGACGTCCTCCCAGAACGAGAGAAACGCCTTGCGCCCGTCATTGGACTATATGGCGGGCGGGAGGCGGTTAATGTTGCTGTAGGCCTTTTGGCAGCCTCCAAGACCAGTTTTCTTCTCATCTTTTTCATAAATTTTTGAGGGACGTCTAGTTCTCGGTAATGTTACTGTTGCGCCATATTTTCACCACTTGATGATGACTGTCTTCACTGTGTTCCATGGTATATCTAATGCCTTGGAAATTATTTTGTACCCTTCTCCTGCCTGATACCTTTTAACACTGAGATCCGTCTGATGCTTTGGAAGCTCTCTGCAGACCATGGCTTTTGCTGTAGGATGTGACTAAGAAAATGTCAGGAAAGACCTACTAGAACAGCTGAACTTTATTTGGGGTTAATCAGAGGCACTTTAAATGATGGTAGGTATGTATTGGCTCATATTTAACATGATCATGAATGTGATTGCTCAATTCTGAACACCTCTACATCCCCAGTTATAAGAGGGTGTGCACACTTATGCAACCACATTATTTTAGTTTCTTATGTTTAAACCCCCCCCCCCCCCAAAAAAAAAGATGTCAGTTTTTTTCAATTGAGGTGTACAGTTTATAGGTTACATTAAAGGTGGAAAAAGTTCTTAAATGATTTATCTTTGTCTCATTTCTTTATACATCACAGAAACCTGACATTTTAACGGGTGTGTAGACTTTTTATATCCACTGTATGTGTGATATATATATATAAATAAATAAAATCTCTTTTGAGTGTATGTTTGTGTGTAACACTGCCATCTCCCCCTCTCTGTTGGGGTCCTCCAAGGCTCTGTCCTTGGGACCCTTCTCTTCTCCATCTACACCTCCTCCCTTGGCCAACTGATACACTCCCACGGCTTCAACTACCACCTCTACGCCGATGACACTCAAATCTATCTCTCCACCCCTCACCTCACCCCTTCAGTGTCCGCCCGTATCACCTGCCTACTGAACGACATATCAGACTGGATGTCACTCCACTTCCTAAAATTAAACCTTTCCAAAACCGAGCTCCTAGTTTTCCCTCCAGCCCGCGCTCCCCCCCCCAACCTCTCCATCACGACCAATAACGCCACCATCAGTCCCACCCCGCAAGCCAAAGTTCTAGGTGTCACTCTAGACTTCAATCTATCCTTCCTGTCCCAGATCCAATCGCTGGCAAATTCATGCAGGTTCCACCTCCGCTACATCTCCAAAATACGTTCCTTCCTAACCCCAGACACTACTAAACAACTCATTCACTCCCTTATTATCTTACGACTCGACTACTGCAACTCCCTCCTCACCGGCTTACCTCATCACAGACTATCCCCGCTTCAGTCTATCCTGAACTCAGCAGCCAGACTCATTCACCTTTCTAACCGCTCCGTATCTGCCACCCCCCTCTGTCATTCTCTCCACTGGCTTCCCATTGCCCAACGCATAAAATTCAAACTACTAACATTGACGTGCAAAGCTATTCATAATACTGCCCCAAACTACCTCACCGACCTGATATCCAAATACCACCCAACACGTACTCTTCTCTCCTCACAAGACCTCCTACTCTCCAGTTCCCTGGTCTCCTCCTCCCATGCCCGACTCCAGGACTTCTCCAGGTCTTCCCACATCCTCTGGAACTCACTACCCCAATCCATCAGACTGTCACCTACCCTCCTCACCTTTAGGTGCACCCTGAAAACCCATCTCTTCAGGGAAGCCTACCCCGCCCTCACCTAACAGCCGATCTCCTCCACTCCTCCTACCACTCCATCCCCCACAGCCATTTCCTCCTGTACCACTATCCCCGACCCCTAGATTGTATTATATTGTTACTGTATTGTCTCGTGTCCTGTCTCCCACTATAATGTACAGCGCTGAGCAAACTTTTTGGTGCTATATAAATACTGTATATATATATATATATATATATATATATATATATATATATATATATATATAGTGTGTGTGTGTGTATGTATGTGTATATACAGTTGCAAGAAAAAGTATGTGAACCCCTTGGGATTACGTGGAGTTTTGCATGAATTGGGCATAAAATGTGCTCTGAACGTCATCTAAGTCACAACAATAGAAGAACACAGTCTGCTGAACATAATACTACACAAACATTAGATGTTGCCATGGTTTAATTGCACATAACATGTAAACATTCACAGTGCAGGGAGGAAAAAGTATGTGAACCTTTGGACTTAATAACTGGTTGACCCTCCTTTGGCAGCAATAACCTCAACCAAACGTTTCCTGTAGTTGCAGATCAGACCTGCACAACGATCTGGAGTAATTTTGGACCACTCCTCTTCACAAAACTGTTTCAGTGTAGCAATATTCTTGGGATGTCTGGTGTGAATCGCTCTCTTAAGGTCATGCCACAGCATTTCAATCGGGTTGAGGTCAGGACTCTGACTGGGCCACTCCAGAAGGCGTATTCTGTGCTGTTGCAGCCATTGTTTTGTTGAATTACTTGTATGCTTTGGGTCATTGTCCTGTTGCATCACCCATCCTCTGCGGAGCTTCAGTTGGCGGACAGATGGTCGTACGTTTTCCTGCAAAATGTCTTGATAAACTCTGGAATTCATTTTCCCATCAATGACAACAATCCGTCCAGGCCCTGAGGCAGCAAAGCAGCCCCAAACCATGATGCTCCCTCCGCCAAGTTTTACAGTGGGGATGAGGTTTTGATGTTGGTGTGCTGTGCCTTTTTTTCTCCACACATAGTGTTGTGTGTTCTTCCCAAACAACTCAATCTTGGTTTCATCTGTCCACAGTATATTTTGCCAGTAGTGCTGTGGAACATCCAGGTGCTCTTTTGCAAACTTCAAACGTGCTGCAATATTCTTTTTGGACAGCAATGGCTTCCTCTGTGGTGTCCTCCCATGTCCTCCATTCTTGTTTCATGTTTTCCTTATTGTAGATGTGTCAACAAAAATGTTAGCATGTGCCAGAGATTTCTGTAGGTCTTTAGCTGACACTCTGGGATTCTTCTTTACCTCATGCAGCATTCTGCGCTGTGCTCTTGCAGTCATTTTTACAGGACGACCGCGCCTAGGGAGAGTAGCAACAGTGCTAAACTTTCTCCATTTGTAGACAGTCTGTCTTACCGTGGACACATGAACATCAAGGCTTTTGGAGATACTTTTGTAACCCTTTCCAGCTTCATGCAAGTCAGCAATTCTTGATCGTAGGTCTTCTGAGAGCTCTTTTCTGCGAGGCATGGTTCACATCAGACAGTGCTTCTTGAAACCAGTAAACCCAAAACAGGTGTGTGTTTTTTAAGGGCAGGACAGCTGTCAGCAACACATCCAATATCATCACACTGATTGGAGTCAAGGTTGGCTCACTCCTGGCTCCAATTAGCTCTGGGAGAAGTCATTAAGCTAGGGCCTCACATACTTTTTCCTCCCTGCACTGTGAATGTTTACATGTTATGTGCAATTAAACCATGGCAACATCTAATGTTTGTGTAGTATTATGTTCAGCAGACTGTGTTCTTCTATTGTTGTGACTTAGATGACGTTCAGAGCACATTTTATGCTCAATTCATGCAAAACTCCACGTAATCCCAAGGGGTTCACATACTTTTTCTTGCAACTGTATATGTGTGTGTGTATGTGTATATATATTATGTGTGTGTGTCGCTTAGTCTTTTTTGTGGAGCTGTCAGGGCTGAACTAAGCAGATGACAGGTTGTCTCCCAGTAACAAAAGAAAAACCCACGGTAAAGTTTAGCTGCTAAGGACATTGTGTTTTGTAGGTTAAGGTTTGTTGATGAAAGTTATAAAGCGCTGACAGTTTCAGTGAGACAGAGTGATGGATTTTCTTGTGAGACTCTCAGTCACCCATGCCACCTGCCTGGCACATTTTTACATAATGTCCCCATTCCGGGCAGGATGTGCAGAGATGGGGCTTTGGCTCAGTACAGAAGTCCCATTTGGCATTGCTGCTCCATTGCCAGCGAATATCACCTCCCCTGTAATATATGCAATGGTGCACACAGCTCTATTAATAGCTATACTCTTAAATTGAATGCTCTGAGCATCCGAGGACAAAAGATTATTATGGTTGAAGGAGAAGCAGAGGTTAGATTTTCTGCAGGATGGAAAATGAACAGCTTGTTTTTGTTAGAGTATAGCACATGGTGAGAGGAATTAATGAAGAAGCCTGGTCCAAAGAATAAAACCCACTTTTTTTTTGTTTTATTTATTGAAAGCACTTTTTCAGGAATATTTTTATAAAGCAGTAAATCTGGCATTCATCAATTCTCTGCGAGTGAATATTCCAGGTGCATGTGTTTTTAAAGGACATGACTGATTTACTACCTGTAAATGTTTGTTGAAATTCAAATTCCCTACTTTAAAAATATGCCTCTTAAAGTGGTACTGTCCTAACCTAACTCTTGCATTTGTCTGGCAGCCTGTGGTGTCACCTGTTTCCACATGCAGTCTCCATCCAGTCTGGTAACTAGTGCCTCTATATAAAGATTAATAGAGCTGGCAACATCCTATGTCCACAATGCAGCAGGACAGCCACTCAGCACGGAACCCAGAAGCTAGTGGTGAAAATCACTGTAGTAGTGGTGTCTACTACAGTGCTTTTCAGCTTCTAGAGTGATTCCACAGATATGATATGTACAGTTACAGTCAGGTCCATAAATATTGGGACATCGACACAATTCTAACATTTTTGGCTGTATACACCACCACAATGGATTTGAAATGAAACAAACAAGATGTGCTTTAACTGCAGACTGTCAGCTTTAATTTGAGGGTATTTACATCCAAATCAGGTGAACGGTGTAGGAATTACAACAGATTGCATATGTGCCCCCCTCTTGTTAAGGGACCAAAAGTAATGGGACAATTGGCTTCTCAGATGTTCCATGGCCAGGTGTGTATTATTCCCTCATTATCCCAATTACAATGAGCAGATAAAAGGTCCAGAGTTCATTTCAAGTGTGCTATTTGCATTTGGAATCTGTTGCTGTCAACTCTCAAGATGAGATCCAAAGAGCTGTCACTATCAGTGAAGCAAGCCATCATTAGGCTGAAAAAACAAAACAAACCCATCAGAGAGATAGCAAAAACATTAGGCGTGGCCAAAACAACTGTTTGGAACATTCTTAAAAAGAAGGAACGCACCTGTGAGCTCAGCAACACCACAAGACCCGGAAGACCACGGAAAACAACTGTGGTGGATGACCGAAGAATTCTTTCCCTGGTGAAGAAAACACCCTTCACAACAGTTGGACAGATCAAGAACACTCTCCAGGAGGTAGGTGTATGTGTGTCAAAGTCAACAATCAAGAGAAGACTTCACCAGAGTGAATACAGAGGGTTCACCACAAGATGGAAACCATTGGTGAGCCTCAAAAACAGGAAGGCCAGATTAGAGTTTGCCAAACAACATGTAAAAAAGCCTTCACAGTTCTGGAACAACATCCTATGAACGGATGAGACCAAGATCAACTTGTACCAGAGTGATGGGAAGAGAAGAGTATGGAGAAGGAAAGGAACTGCTCATGATCCTAAGCATACCACCTCATCAGTGAAGCATGGTGGTGGTAGTGTCATGGCGTGGGCATGTATGGCTGCCAATGGAACTGGTTCTCTTGTATTTATTGATGATGTGATTGCTGACAAAAGCAGCAGGATGAATTCTGAAGTGTTTCGGGCAATATTATCTGCTCATATTCAGCCAAATGCTTCAGAACTCATTGGACGCTTCACAGTGCAGATGGACAATGACCTAAAGCATACTGCAAAAGCAACCAAAGAGTTTTTTAAGGGAAAGAAGTGGAATGTTATGCAATGGCCAAGTCAATCACCTGACCTGAATCCGATTGAGCATGCATTTCACTTGCTGAAGACAAAACTGAAGGGAAAATGCCCCAAGAACAAGCAGGAACTGAAGACAGTTGCAGTAGAGGCCTGGCAGAGCATCATCAGGGATGAAACCCAGCGTCTGGTGATGTCTATGCGTTCCAGACTTCAGGCTGTTATTGACTGCAAAGGATTTGCAACCAAGTATTAAAAAGTGAAAGTTTGATTTATGATTATTATTCTGTCCCATTACTTTTGGTCCCTTAACAAGTGGGAGTTACATATGAAAACTGTTGTAATTCGGATGATTTGGATGTAAATACCCTCAAATTAAAGCTGACAGTCTGCAGTTAAATCGAGACAGAAATGAAACGAGCGCTGGACAAAATACAGAAAGCGACATGCATGAAAGGCAAACACCAAAAGCCTCTAATAGTAAATATGAACAGAACATGCAGCGCTGTTGAAAATCAATCATACATGTAGAAAATAATACATTGTAAGAAGAGTGATAAGGCGACCGCTGCTAAATAATGGCCCATCAAAATGTTCATAAATTGCAATGACATAAATATCTCCAATGAGAGTGTTCTTATGGTGCACAGTGCACAATATCACAATGAAGTGGTGAACAAATGGGTGACTTCCGTGACCATATTCCTCCCACCGAAATGAGTGTAGATTGCACTAACCAGAAAGCGCAATAGAAATGCGCATTTGAGTATTAACCAGCTCCTGGTCATCCGTCTATTTAAGCTGGATCACTGGGAGGGTCATCAGGCTAGCGTCCGCTGTGCAGAATATCCTAACCACAGGATCTCCAGATGTCAGGGGGTGTACACTCGTCTCACCAGCAGGGGGAGATTAATCGTTCCCAATGTGGCCACCAGATGGTCCCCAAACAAACCTTGAAATAGGGGGGGGGGCTCGCAAAAAACGAGCCAGAGCGACAAGAAGATCCAATAGTGTAGTACTTTTATTAGCCACAAGAGTAAAAGAACAAAACAGTAGATATGCTACTCACATGATATAGTAAGCAGCTGTGTATGGGGAATACCAGGAATCATCAAAAGAAGGCAATGGCCGCCGGCCGTCCACAGGGGCCGTGCGGTGTGACGTCACAGAGTATGAGGCAATCGTGGGCAACTCCCTAGTCTGCAGTTAAAGCACATGTTGTTCGTTTCATTTCAAATCCATTGTGGTGGTGTATAGAGCCAAAAATGTTAGAATTGTGTCGATGTCCCAATATTTATGGGCCTGACTGTACATTGTTCCACGCTGGACCAAGGTATCTATGTAAAAATTTCCATAGCTGGTGTAGTGGAGGGCAGAAAGATATATATATTTTTTTTTTGTGTGTGTGTTGTTTTGTTGAAATCAGCAGTATGTAAAGCAGTTTGTCTACTTAATTAATCTGTGAGTTCCTATGCCCTGCAGGGGGTAGGAGATGAGGTTGATCTCCACTGGGATTGCAGACAACACAGTGTTCTGTAGCTGAAAAAAGCCAGACGTGTTGGCACCGGGTGCTTAAGGCTTGGTTGAATTTAACCACTAGCCTACAGAGCACTTATCCCCTTTCCTGCCCAGGCCAATTTCCAGCTCTCAGCGCTGTCACACTTTGAATGACAATTGCACGGTCATGCAACACTGTACCCATATGAAATTCTGGACTTGCCCTTCTCTGTCTTGATCTCTGCCCTGTTTGGGACTTACCCCTGTCTGCCTTAATCTGTGCCCTGTTCTAGACTCAGCCTTGTCTTCCTGGATCTCTGCCTTGTTCGGGACTTACCCCTGCCTGCCCGGATCTCTGCCCTGTTCTGGACTCAACCCACTTGTCTGCCCGGATCTCTGCCCTGTTCTGGACTCAACCCACTTGTCTGCCCGGATCTCTGCCCTGTGCTGGACTCGACCCACTTGTCTGCCTGGATCTCTGCCCTGTGCTGGACTCGACCCACTTGTCTGCCTGGATCTCTACCCTATGCTGGACTCAACCCACTTGTCTGCCCGGATCTCTGCCCTGTGCTGGACTCAACCCACTTGTCTGCCCGGATCTCTGCCCTGTGCTGGACTCAACCCACTTGTCTGCCTGGATCTCTGTCCTGTGCTGGACTCAACCCACTTGTCTGCCTGGATCTCTGCCCTGTGCTGGACTCAACCCATTGTCCGGATCTCTGCCTTGTTCGGGACTTACCCGTCTGCCTGGTTGTCTGCCCTGCTCTGAACTTAGTCCTGTCTGCCTGGATCTCTGTCCTGTTCTAGACTTACCCTTCTCTGTCTAGATCTCTGCCCTGTTCGGGACTTACCCCCGTCTACCTTGATCTGTGCCCTTTTCTAGGCTCAGCCTTGTCTTCTTGGATCTCTGGCTTGTTCGGGACTTACCCGTCTGCCCGGATCTCTGCCCTGTTCTGGACTTACCCCTTATCTACCTGGGTTATCGTTCCTGAGTACAGGTTCCCCATTTCTGCTAGGCCATCCTATGTAGGCTGTGTGGAATTACATTGCTAACCATTGGACTTTTTTTTGTTGTACTGTGTTTTTACCCTTCCTGTACTCTCATGTTCCCCAATAAACGCCTGCATGATGGGTTTTCGTGTGATCTGCCTCCATGTGCTCTCTCTCTGCGCTCCCAGTTCATTACAGCTGGAATTTATCTTTAAGCTGTGTTGAGATCAGCCGTCCTTGCCCGAGCAATGTTTGTCCATGTGTTGCTATGCCCTGTATTTTGTTACTCTTTATCCTAGGGAGTCTCACAGTGCACTCCACTTACCTGTCCCTAAAACCCCACACACTGACCAGGCGGCAGCTGTCCCTGGAAGTTACTCTGTGCACTCTGCTCATCTGCTCCTAGTATCCTGCCCTTGGAGCAATACCTTGTCCCTGGAAGTTCCACTATGAACTTTATATGTCCCCAGAAATCCTGCACACTGAGCTGAACTCCTAAGAAGTTATGCTGTGCACTCTGCTCACCTGTCCCTAGAAATCTTGCCCTTGGAGGTTCCACTATGCACTCTGTTTAACCTGTTCCTACCTGTCCCTAGAAATCATGCATGCTGAGCTAAACCCTGTCCTTGTTTCACTGTGCACACTACTTGCATGTCTCTGGAAATCCTGTACATTAAATAGTAAGCCGTTCCTGGAAATCCTGTATGCCTTGCAGTCTCCTGGGACCCCTGAACTCTGTGTTGTATTCAGTCTCTAGTAGCCAGCGTGCAGTACTGATTCACTGCTCATCATACTAGTGGCTGAAGTCTCTGGCTCACCTTCCTTTGGTAGTTATTGTGGTAGCAACCTGGGAGCAGGAAGTAGCAAACCCATCTCCACTAACAGGAGCTGTGGATAAGACCACCCATTCCTTAGAATCTGCTTCTCGGTGAACCAAGCCATGATTGGTATAGGCTCTTTCTGGCTGTTATCGGCAACTTTGTAACAGGTCTTCAAATACAGTTGTGCTCAAAAGTTTGCACACCCTTAGAGAATTATTTACAGTATGTATGTACCATTTTTAAAGAAAACAGGAGTGAGCAGGCAAAACACATTTTCTTTTATTTCTTATGGGGTTCATATTCAGCTGTAGGCCATAAAAGAATGGCACAATCATAAAACAAAACATGGCAACAAGTAAACAAATGAAATTACCCCTGTTCAAGAGTCTGCATACCCTTCGTTCTTAATACTGTGGGTGAGATTTACTAAAACTGGTATATTCTGAGTCTGGTGCAACTCTGCATGGTAGCCAGTCAGATTCATCTTTGGCATTAAAACCTTGAAGCCGATTGGTTTCCATGCAGAGTTGCACCAGATTTTGCACTCTTCAGTTTTAGTAAATTATTCCCTGTGTATCCCCCCATTTATCATCAATGACAGCGTGCAGTCTTTTGTAATTGTTGTCTATCTGGCCCCGAATTCTTGCAGGTGGTATAGCTGCCCATTTGGCAAAATGCCCCCAGGTCCTGCAAAGTCTTTGCTTGTCCTGCATTAAGGGCGCATGTCTGGGATCTCTCCAGAGTGGCACGATGATATTAAGGTCAGGAGACTGTGTTGGCCACTCCAGAGCCTTCACCTTTTTCTGCTGTAAACACTGGAGGGTCAACTTGGGCTTGTGCTTAGGGTCATTGTCGTGCTGGAAAGTCCAAGAGCACCCCATGCGCAGCTTTTGTGTAGAAGAATGTAAATTGTTTGCCAGTATTTTCTGATAACATGCTGCATTCATCTTTCCATCAAATTTCACAAGATTGCCTGTGCCTTACAGCTCTCACATCCCCAAAACATCAGTGAGCCGTCACCACGATGCCTCACAGTGGGGAGGGTATTCTTGTCACTACAGGCCTTGTTGACCCCTCTCCAAACCTTGCACTTATAGTTGTGACCATAAAACTCTGTTTTGATCTCATTACTCCAGATTATAGTGTGTCTGAAGCTGTGAGGTGTGTTATGGTGTTGTCGGGCATATTGTAACCAGGTTTCTTTGTTGCATTGGCGCAGTAAAGGCTTCTTTCTGGCAATTCAACTATTCGACTCATTTTTGTTCAAGTATGGTCATATTGTGCTCCTTGAAACAACCACACTGTATTTCTCCAGAGGTTACTTGTGGGTTTCTCTTTGCATCCCGAACAATGCTTCTGGCAGTTGTGGCTGCAATCTCTCTTGGTCTACCCGACCTTGGCTTGATATCAAGAGATCCCTGAATTTTCCACTTCTTAATAGGCGATTGAACAGTACTGACTGGTATACTCAAGGCTTTGGATATCTTTTTATATCTTTTTCCATCTTTATAAAGTTCCATAACCTTGTTACACAGGTTTTTTGAAGGTTATTTTCTGCTCCATATGGCACAGTATCAGGCCTCCTCAGTGCACCCATGTAAGAGCTAACAAACTCATTGACTATACACAGACACTACCTTTAATTGCCATTTTAATCTGTGTGTCACCTTGTGTGTATGTACCAAGGCCAAACATTCCAGGGTATGTAAACTTTTGATCAGGGCCATTTGGGTGATTTTTGTTAATATTATTTTAAAAGGAGCCAAACAACAAAGTGATAATAAATGGCTTCATATGAGAAATATCCTTAAATATTAGTGCCAACATTTCACGATTTCTGCCAGGGTATGCAAACGTTTGAGCACAACTGTGTATCATACCTTATTCTGAAAGCTCTATGCATCCTATATGTACACAGTTCAAAAATCTCCCCTGTAATCTCTGATAGGTGGCTGGTTTTTAAAGCTTGGCTTCCTCATGTGTCTCATCCTGGGAGCATGCTCTCAGTGTTAGACTGACAACACTGCCCTGATTGACTTACCATGCTGCTCTTCTTTGTTCCAGTCTGAGTCTTGCTGTTTGGGGTTATGGAAATCTATACTATTGCTTATACTGTATTAAAAATTGCATGCAGTTATTTTTAATTACAACAGAACTGGATTAAACCGTTTTTATGAAGACAAGAAATACCTTCACTGTAAATATTGTTGTTCTTGACCCATGATAGTCAGATGTGTGATCAAATGAATGGGCATTTTGCAATGTGATATTGTAAGGGAGAATTATTCACTAACTTTACAGCTTTAACATGAAATGTGACTTTCTTAAAAGTATATTATTTAAAAGGAAGTTGTCATGACAGCCATCAGCTGCCTCTGCCAAGGTTCCATCAGCATCACAGGCTGCATTGCTCTTGTATTCCATGACCGCTAGTTATGTGACCATAGGGTGTTACCTCTTGCAGCTGGGCCTCCTTTCCAGCACTAGAACCTGCCATTGCTTAAAGTCCAGAGTCTGCTAGTTTGTGGGGCAGACAAGTCATTGTGCATGATGCAGGGGGGGTATGTTATGCCCTGGTACAAGCATTGCTTCCAGGAGTCGGACAGTGGCAGCTTCCAGTGCTGATGAAGATGTTTATATCCAGTAATGGCTGTCCTGACAAGTAAAAGGGAAATGATGCCAGACATGAATGTGTCAGTACAGAATAAATCCATTAAAACAAATTAACAGACATAAATCTTACCTTTTGCCTTTTGTGTCTGCAGAACGCATGCGTCAATGATGAAGTCAGGCGCTTGGGCACGATGCAGCTGATCAACGATCGCTGCATGGAGATGCAGAAGAATAAGCATGGTATGTGGTGTTCCATGACCAAAAAACCCATAAACTGCCTACAAGTACCCATAGACATACAATACCAAGATTACTTTTTAAATTCCTTATTCAAGAGAAAAGAACAATCCAGAAGGTATATAGTACATTCACAATGTATTACAATTGTCAAGCGATAAATTATGAGGTATGGGTACAGAGTAGGGTCAATACTGACATTTCTTAGCTGTAGGTCGTATCATCCACCTGGCTGTGCTGAGTGGAAAAGCTGTGTAAATATCAGGACTAGATGGACAGACATATATCCTTTGTTGGGTAAAACCGCAACCTTTATATGTACTTCACTTGTGTGTTTAGCTGTTTGCATGGAGTTTGGTCTTAATCAGATCTTTTTGCAAACCAAGGTAGGCAGGTCTCAGAGAGCTCCTCATTTGTGAATTGATTGTCTCTGTTTCTTGAAGTCTCTGTACGATCAGTCAAATCCACATTTACAAGGCAAATCTGAATGTGATGTGCGACTGTGAGACTTTATATTGACACAATGAGGTGGATTTGCTGAAGGCAAATAGACTGTGCACTTTGCAAGTGCAGTTGCACTGTTCAAATGCAGTTTCCCCAGAGCTTAGTAAATGAGGAGAAGCTCTGCTGACTTCCATCATCCAATCACATGTTCTTTGCATGTGATTGGGTACTCTTTGCAAAGGGAAGCTTCATCGTTTACTAAGCTCTGGAGCTACTGCACTTGCAAAGTGCAGAGTCTATTTGCTGTTAGTAAATCCACCCCATTGACTTAACAGACTTTCTGTATGTGAAAGACAGGATGGAAACTTCAGTGGGTGTGTTTTTATTATTATTTGTATGTGTGTTTTTTCAATAGCAGCAGTGCATACATCTGGTGAGCACAGGAAACTGCTGCCATAGTGATCTGAAAAATAAACCCAGGTTTATGCTAATACTTGCAGTGTAGTTCTAAGAAGCGTGAAGAATAAATTAGGCCATGAAACAGACTGATTCTCCTGCAGCTCCTAATCTGTGATGAGATCCGGCAAACCAGATTTCTACATTTATTCACTCTGTCAGAGTGGTCAGAGATTTCTTATTGACCTTGGAAATTCACTATATTGCTCTCCATATTTGGAATGTAATACAGCCATAGCCAAAAATATTGGCACCCCCACATTTCATTTCTGTCAGATAATGTACCACTTCGCCCAGAAAATTGTTGCAATTACAAATGTTTAGGCATTTTATGTTTTTCTTTTGTTTGTATTTGTATGACACAAAAAGGTGGCGAAGCAAAACCAAATCTGACACATTGTTGGACAGAAATGTGGGGATGCCAATTTTTTTGGCCATGACTGTATAGATCTGCATCACTGGATCTTCTTATGGGTTTATCAAAAAAAGGGCTGCAGGAATCATTTTGAAAGGCTTCTAATAACAGTACTACAGTTTTAGTTTTGGGAGAATTGAGCTTTTAATTCTAACCCATTCTGTTTACATAAGACTTTAAAGCAACTCTGTTGTCATGTATATCACCCTTCAAAAGAAGATGAACAAACCTTCACTCCAGAGGTCGGTGACTCCAGTCTTCAGTCTCTTGCAGAGCTACTAGGAGCAGTTTATCTTTCGCATCCAACATGCTTAGGGTGTGTTGGATTTGTGTCCCCCACAGTGCACTTTGGTTCCACTATGCCAGCTGCTATGCCACTCTCCTTTTAGTGATATAGTAGCTGGTAGGTGGAACCATAAAGTGCAGTTGAACTAGGCATCTAATACACCTTGATTGCTCAAGACTTTTGGCCCTTCTAGCTCTGCCAGAGCATAGATGGGAATTGCCATTTGTCGGACTGTGTAAAGAATAGTGATCTTTTTTCGGCAAGGTGATTTTTTTTTTTTTGGTTTGCATTCGCTATATGTATCAATTTTCCCCTCTGTTTTCTCGCTGCCTTGCTGCAAGGAAGCAGGACATCCCGGTAATCTTCAGCAAGTCATGTTGCTCAAGCCTTATTGGCCATTCGCCAGGACCGAGCACTGTCACATGTGGGGACCACTGATGTCATCTGCCTGGCATCAGGTTGACTCTTACACAGGGAAGAAGTGTGGATAGATGTGTGAGGGCTATCAAGAGGCACTGTCACTTGGCCTTGAATGGACAGGTTATAGTGTCTATTCTAGTCTTCATATTTTGATATTTAAGACTCGTGTTTGTGGTGGTTTTGTCCTTTTGTTGGCTGGACCAGGTCCTCGTAGGTTCATGATATATTTCATGTATTAACATTTTATCCTCTGTATTTTCCAGAGAAGAAAGCAGAGGAGCCCTCAGGGAAGAAGAAACGTGAAAGCCGACTTACCTGTCCATACTATTCTTATGAGCAGATGCAGTTCCTACGGGATGAGATTCTAGTAGAGGTGAAGGACATTGAGCAGCTTGTCTCACGGGCTCAAGAGGTGAAAGCTTGCCCTTACTATGCCAGCCGTTTTGCCATTCCAGCTGCCCAGGTGAGTGTCAGCAGTACCCAGGGGCGGACTGACCATTTGGAAACTCGAACACTGCCCGAGGGCCTGGGGTCAGTAGGGGGCCCCATGAGATGCCCCTTGTACCTTTTTCATAGGCTTTTTTGAGTTTGGGCAAGGGCACTTGCCCGGGGGCCCATGAGTTGTCAGTCCGCCCCTGGCAGTACCTATTAGAATTATTGTTTTTAAAGGTAATGCAAAGTGGTCTAGTCATTTTTTCTTTTATTTGTTGTGGTTATAACTAATAAAATACAAGTTTTTGAAAAGTTTTCTTTGTTTATTTGTTAGGTACAGTACAGTTAAAATATTGCATTTTTTAGCAAGCAGGTTACTTGCTAGGCATTTTATCCACATTTTTTAGACTATGGGGTTGATTTACTAAAACTGCAAGGTGCAAAATCTGGTGCAGCTCTGCATAGACACCAATCAGTTTTCAGTCTTTATTCTCAAAGCTTAATCAAACAAGTTGAAGTTAGAAGCTGATTGGCTACCATGCGCAGCTGCACCAGAGTCTGAATGCTCCAGTTGTAGTAAATTACCCCTTATGAATATCTGCATTTCTGAAAACATGTTGTATACAAACTTCATTAACTCCAGTCTAAATATAGTCAAAACAGTGACTCCACCCCTTCTTGCTGTACAATGAGGTCAGAGGAGTATAGACATTGTTCTTGAATAGAGATGACCAACACTGTGCTCTTGCCTTAAAAAAAAACCCAAGTGGGTTTGTCATTAGTCATGTAATAAATGTTGATTTGTAAAACAAATCTTTTCTATAGGAAAAAACTCTTTAAAAATGTATAATATTTGTAAGAACTTATACAAGGATAGGGCAATCTAAGATAATTGGCTTGAGTAAAAAAATCTAAACCCTGTAGGGCATAATCAGTTCCCATTATTTAAAAAGCATCTTTGGCCTGTAATTGTTTAATGGTCTCAGTGAAGAGCGAGGCTTCCTTGAAGGTCCTTGATTTGCCTAGTAGATAGTGGTCTCCGAAGCTTAGTTATAGAAAATAGTTTTCTCTTTGTGCTGGCAGCAGCAAATATTCCACTAGCACATCTGTGATACACATTATAAAATGAAAGCAGCTTCTTTTAATGTGACTTGCATAGTGTATGTGTGAAGTACGTGTTTGGCAATATGTGCAGGAGAGGAGTGTATAGAGTATGACATGGTACGTTGTGCACAGAAGAGAATTGTGAGGTTATGGGGTCTACTGTTTATGCAGGAAAGGTGTTCAGGGAATAAAAGGGTGGGCAGTATGTGCAGAATAAGTGAAGAATAAGAGAGCAGGCAGTATGTGAAGCACACAGGAGGAGGTTTGCACAGGTTATGAGAGCAGACAGTGTGTATAGGAGAGGAGTGCGGAGGGTATGAGAGTGGGCAGTATGTACAGGAAAGTTGTGCAGGGAATAAAAGGGTGGGCAGTATGTACAGGATAAGTGTGTGAAGAATAAGAGAGCAGGCAGTATGTGGAGTCAGAAGGGTATGAGAGTGGACCGTATGCGCAGGAGAGGAATTCAGAGTGTGAGAATGGATAGTATATGCAGGAGAGAAGGGTGGGGAGGGTATGAGGGGCGAGCATTGTGTGTTAGAGAGTAGTGAAGACATCCTTTGCCCTGACCAGCTAGATTTGTTATGCACTGCCCAATCCTCCATCTTTAGACTACAATTAAGAAAAAAAAAAAGCATCCAAGAGGTGCTGGGACTTTGATGTGAGTTCATAAAAAGTAATGAGAGGACAGAAACATTCAGAGAGCTCACTCACTCAGGTTGGACTGCCCACAACAGACAAGGCTACCCTCCAGTAAGTACCCCAGGTTACCAGAAAAACAGCATGCACTGATCAAAAGGGAACCAAACCAAGTGATAAGAGTCCAGATTTATTTTTAGTTTATGCTAAAAAAAAAAAAACATACAACACATTTTGGATGTCAGAAAAAACTCCCCCTTCATCAGCGGTACAACGAATTACAATATAAGGTAATTGTGAGTGGTATAATCAGAAGTCTAACAATCATAGAAATTAATGGATAGCATACATAGCGTGTGTGGTATATATTTATATACAGTGCCTTGAAAAAAAACATTCATACCCCTTGAAACTTTCCACATTTTGTCATGTTACAACCAAAAATGTAAATGGATTTTGTTGGGATTTTATGTGATAGACCAACAAAAAGTGGCACATAATTGTGAAGTGGAAGGAAAATGATAAATGGTTTTCAAAATTTTTTACAAATATCTGAAAAGCGTGGCGCACATTTGTATTCAGCCCCACTGAGTCAATACATTGTAGAGCGACCTTTCATTGTAGTTACAGCTGCAAGTCTTTTTGGCTATGTCTCTACCAGCTTTGAACATCTACAGAGAGAAAATTTTGCTCATTCTTCTTAGCAAAATAGCTCAAACTCTGTCAGATTGGATGGAGAGCGTCTGTGAACAGCAAGTCTTGCCACAGATTCTCAATTGGATTTAGGTCTGGACTTTGACTTGGCCATTCTAACACATGAATATCCTTTGATCTAAACCATTCCATTGTAGCTCTGGCTGTATGTTTAGGGTCGTTGTACTGCTGAAAGGTGAATCTCCGTCCCAGTCTCAAGTCTTTTGCAGACTCTTAACAGGTTTTCTTCTAAGATTGCCCTGTATGTGGCTCCACCCATCTTCCCATCAACTGTGACCAGCTTCCCTGTCCCGACTGAAGAAAAGCATCCCCACAACATGAAGCTGCCACCACCATGTTTCACGGTGGGGATGCTGTGATCAGGGTGAGGTGCAGTGTTAGTTTTCTGCCACACATAGCGTTTTGCTTTTGGGCCAAAAAGTTCAATTTTGGTCTTATCTGACCAGAGCACCTTCTTCCACATGTTTGCTGTGTCCCCCACATAGCTTCTTGCAAACTGCAAATGGGACTCCTTATGGCTTTCTATTAACAGTTGCTTTCCTCTTGCCACTCTTCCATAAAGGCCAGATTTGTGGAGGTCACGACTAATAGTTGTACTGTGTACAGATACTCCCACCTGAGCTGTGGATCTCTGCAGCTCCTCCAGTTACCAGGGGCATCTTGGCTGCTTCTCTGATTAATGCTGTCCTAGCCCGGCCTGTCAGTTTAGGTGGACAGCCATGTCTTGGTAGGTTTGCAGTTGTGCCATACTCTTTCCATTTTCAGATGATAGATTGGACAGTGCTCCGTGAGATGTCCAAAGCTTTAACCTAATCCTGCTTTAAACTTCTCCACAACTTTTTTTAAAATTCTCTTTATTTAAGTTTTTGCAAAAGGAAGCAGTACAAAACAGAGCTTCTGGGCATTCCCCGACTCAGGTTAGAAAAATAAACAATACAACATAAAAAATAACAAACGTAACAACAGCTCACTCTCACCAGCTAACTAATAACTTGAAATTGGTATAACTTGGAAGGAATTACGAGTCTCGGCATACATAGGATAAGAGAAGGAAAATTGATAGAGGGAGCCCTAAAATCTCCGCTGAACTCCCTGTGGAGCAGACCATAGGCACAACGGCCACACCAAGGGCCACAAGGGGAAGAGGGCAAATGGGAAGCAGCTTGACCACAGTTAGTTCAATTACCTGAAATCAGTTTCCACCATTGATGAGGATTCTAACCAGATATCCCAAATTTTATTGAACTTCCTCGGACATCCCCTGGAGATATATGCCAACTTGTAATAGGGCACCACAGAATTTACTAGCATCTTCCAAAAGTTTAATGAGGGAACCTGGACCTTCTTCCATTGTAACACAATGTCCTTTGTGGCATAGAAGAGTAATAGACCAAGAAGCGTCCTTACCACCCTAGTATGTGCCAGTGGATTGACTAGGCCCAAGAGACACACATCCACCATATGGGGAATAGAAATGGTAGTCGGAGTGAATAAATTCAGTAACATCCCTCCAGAAGGCAGAGATGTGGGGACAGTGCCAAAAAATGTGATAGAAATCTGCTGCAGCTGTGCCACAGCCCCAGCAGTCGGATGCTGTTCCAGGAAAAATCCTATGGAGCCTAGCCGGACATAGGACATATTTAAAATCTTAAACTATATTAATTTGTCTCTGGTAGCCACTAGTTGTGTGAAAGGGTAATGCCAGGCATCTTCCCAATCCTCTACATCAAATTCGTCAATTTCCTTCCGCCACTTTATCTGGAGGGAGTGTAGGCCCACATGAATCGTAAGTAGCATGGCCTTCTAGATAAATGCAAATGGCTTTTTAAGGGATAGATAGTGAAGGAGAGACTCAAGATCATCTGTCATCAGATGAATTGATTCCGCTCCAAATTGTGAGCGGAAGGCATGTCAGAGCTGGAGAAACTGGAAAAAGTGGGAATTTCTGAAGATCGTATTGAGTTTCAAGCTATCAAAAGTGAGTAGCGAGCCTCTGTCACATATGTTCTCTAAATATTTACTACCTTTTGAGGCCCACACCTTTAGGGTCCGGGTAAGTCTCAAATTCAGGCAGGTTGGGATTGTACCACAAGGGTGTATGCGGAGACCAGAAGGCAGAGGCTGAAGCGGCCCGGGGCATGACTGTAAACCAGGCCCTGACAACTGCTCGCATTAAGGGGAGCAGAGGTGAAAATACAGCCCACAGTCCCCTATATAGTAAATTCCTGAGTGTCTGATAAGAGCCAGCATAATCCGCCTCAAGAACAACTGAGGAGTTTGTGTCATCAGAAATTAGCCAATTATGGGCATAAGTGAGTAGAGCAGCTAAAAAGTACGTGTAAAAATCTGGACATGCCAAGCCACCTTGGGTTCATGGCCTGCGAAGAATTAGTTTACAAAATTTTAGGTGGACGGGACTGCCAAAGGAAGGAACCGATAAGGGAGTGCAATTGATGGAAAACATTTTTGGTATCCACACTGGGGAATGTCTGAGCACATATAAGAGCACTGGAAGCACTTTCATTTTGATCAAATTGATCCTTCCAATTACATTTAATGGAAGATTATACCATGCCTTCAACCTCTGCCTAATGGTCTGGACCAGCGGGTGCAAATTCATTGAGCAACAGTCACATGCCCTAGTTGAAATAATGTTGCCTAAATAGTGCATCAATGATGCCCATTTTAACGGATGAGCCTGGTCTCCCGCTCCCCGCGCTTCAGAGTGTATAGGAAGGACTTGAGACTTTTCCCAGTTAATGCGTAAACCAGAAATTGTGGCAAATGAAGACAGGATGTTCAGGGCAGCAGAAAGACAGAACTGGGTCATTAGGAAATAAAAGAACATCAGCATACAGAGCTAACTTTTCAATGATTGATCCAGCTGTAATGCCAGTCACATTGTCGGCCTGTGTTAAGGTTGCCACAAAAGGCTCCATGGCCAACTCGAACAGGTTAGAGGACAGGGGGCACCACTGCCTTGTGCCACGTTGAACAGGGAAGGGAGAAGCCAGAGCTCCCCCCAACCTAATACAAGCCACCGGAGCTTTGTATAGTACATGGAACCATCTGCGGAAGGATGGACCAAATCTGAACGCTTCTAGGACCAGATCTAGATAATGCCAGCCAACCGAATCAAAGACTTTTTCTATATCTAGTGCTACCAAGACTCTTTTAGCGGAACCCTCTTTAAGGAGTTGTAAGTGGGTAAATACCCTATGCAGATTTATATCAGTAGATTTGCCGGGCATGAAGCCCGTTTGGTCTTTGTCAATCAGAGATGGGTGGACTTTCATTAGTCTAGCCACCAGAACCTTAGCAAGGATTTTGAGGTTGTAATTAAGGAGAGAAATAGGCCTATAAGACGTGCAGTATCTGATATCTTTACCTGGCTTTGGGAGCAGGACTACATAAGCTTGGTACATTGAGGGTGGAACCCTGTTCCAGGCATACAAAGAATAAGTCTCGAAGTTTTGTAGCCAATTCAGGGCCATGATTTTTATACCATTCTCCCGGAAGGCCATCTGGGCCTTGAGTCTTGTTACTGGGAAAGGAATGGGTAGTAGCCCCAATTTCTAGTGGCGATATTTGGGCCTCTAGGGTTTCCTTATCCTCTGGGGAAAGGGTGGGCAACAAAATTCTGATACCTTGGGAGTCACAGTATCGGGGACTGACTCTAATCGCTCATATACAGAAGTATAATACACAGTAAATTCCTTTGGAATATCTGAAGGAGAGGTAAGTAGCCCTCCCATAGAGAAATATATCTCAGGTATCACTGTTTGATAGCAAGGAGTTTCTGTTTTTATTCCCGGATTCAAAAAGTTTTCCTGCTAGGGCTCTGGCATCAGATTGGACAATATCAGTAAGGGTGTACCTTAAGATCACGCCTGGCCTGTTCCAGGTGGGAGAAATTATCCGTAGTGGCTGAGTTGGCAAAAGCAACCACAGGCGCAGCCTCCCTCAAGATCAGTAGTGTGGGAGATACCCTCTGATCGCACCGCTTTAATTGCAGATATACAGTATATTCTCCTCTAGTAGTGGCCTTGTACACCTCCCAAACCATAAGCGAGGATGTAGATCCTTCATTAAATGACCAGTAATCAGGTTTTTATCGACTAGTTCCTTAACCTTAGAGTTTTGAATCCAGCCAGGGGCCAATCTCCAGCAACCTGGGTTCTACCGACCACCCACCCCCAGAACGAGTTTAAGAGGGGAGTGGCCAGACAGGCCAGCCGGTAAGTAGGACACAGAGTTCATGAATGGCAACACAGAGGAAGATCTGAAGATCATATCTATACCAGATCTATGTGGAATACTGTGTGGTCTCCAGATGTTTCCAGTGTCAGGTTTCAATGAGGCCAAAGGCATCTGCCCAACCCACCAGATCTTGAGAGGTCTTCCTATTAGGATTAGAGGCAACTAAAGCCGCGTCCAAAATAGCAATAAAATCTCTCCCTATGACCACTCTAACAGGTAGAAAGGGAGCTAGACACTCCTGGATACGGTACAGGATATCCGAGTCAACGGGGGGTGGGAGGCACATATGCCCATATAGCAGCAGCATACAATTCCAATAGCAAAATAACATATCTACCCCCAGGATCCATCATTACTTTTATAACCATGTACTGTAGGGCTTTATGTAAAAGGATGCCAACTCCCCTAGCATAGACAGAATAAGTGGCATGAAACCCTTGTTTGACCCAGGCCCTGCGGAGGGCTAATATTTTAGAGCCAATGAGATGGGTCTCCTGGAGAAATAGGATGTGTGGTTTGTGAGTGTGTAAATATTTAAACATTAAAGAATGCTTAATTTTGTCATTGAGCCTCTTATATTCCATGATATCAAATTAAGAGCCATAGTGAAAATCATACAAAATAAGCTAAGGAGAAAGAAAAATCACTTCAGAGGGACTACTACTCCCCAGGGAGTATGGAGATTTGTCATGGATAGGAATATATGTAATCCCCCTGGAAATGTGTACTACCTGACCAATAACCAGGAGAGTGAGCGAAAAAAAATACCCTCAACAAAATGAACACCCTACTGTGTAGCTAAACAATTAACATCAACTAGCTATCACAGTTTAATCCCCAAACATATTGCAATGATTGTGCACCTAGTGGGGAGGTTCTTTAAACAGTTTTTTCTGCTAAACTTTTATGATAAACTTCTGTGTATTGGAGGAACAGGGGGTGGGGGGCGGGATATGGGGCTGGGGGGCATGGATAATCCTAGTATAAGGAGAAGAACTTTGGCAGGCTGTCAATCTTCAGAAACATGGAGGATATGCTACCCCTCAGCCAAGGCTGGAATTTAAAACCCCACCACCCCACACCTACCCTGGGGAACCCATAATCAGCAGCAGCCTGAGGTACGAAGGTGATGAGGAGATTTATGATACAGGTCCCCCTAAGAGGAGAGGGATGGGATGGAGGAGAAGAGGGACATCACAGCTTACCAGTCTAAGCTCCAGGCCAGGAGGGGAATGAAAAAAAAGTGGGTGAAAGCAAAAATGACACACTGTAGATAAAAGGTCGCTGTGCGTAACTTGGACAGCCAGTTGTCCGCAGCTTCAGGGATGTCAAAGAATCAGACCGTACCCTTACGAGGAATCCGCAGTCAGCTGGGTTACATCATACTATAAGGGATGTTCTTGTCGCAGAGTCTCCTTTGAATATCCGTGAAGGATTTTTGCTTCTTCTGCACTTCAGCCGAAAAATCAGGGTAAAGGTGAACCATGGTATTATCATACGGTGGTATTATCGTAGGGTGTTTCCGGGACTCACCAAGAACACTGTTCCGATCCCTGTAGTTGAAGAAGCGAACCAGAAAGGGCCGCGGGGGTGCGCTAGGTATTCTTTTCCCCATGGGGACCCTGTGAGCCCGTTTTATCACATATCGCATTGTCGGTCTGGATGATGGTAGTGTTAGATGTACTAGCAGATTTCGATACACTAAACAAATTGAAGCCAACCCCCATCTTAAGCAGTTACAGCAGCAGTTTTGTTCCTTTTAGGATAAAGTTTTTACATCAATAAATAATGACCATTGTAAGCACCCATCAGTGTCAAATGGTTTGTACCAGCCCTCGAACTGCTACATCAGCAGGTTAGCTTGTTCTGTTGAAAAACAGACTTATTGGCTAGATCCCCAGTTGAAAATAAAAGAAAGAATGTCTAAAAAAACCCCAAAAACTAATGAATCCATCATCATATTATTTATAAGCTACAATATAATACATATTCGCTATTGGGTTAAATACTGCTTTAAACGTGTAATGAGCATCTCCTGTCTGTACAAAGTGGCTGCATAATTATATGTCCATTGGCTTTCTGATATTTTTTACAGCTGGTCGTGTTACCTTACCAAATGCTGCTTCATGATTCCACTCGGCGTGCTTCTGGCATTAAGTTGAAGAATCAGGTGGTGATTATTGATGAGGCCCATAACCTGATTGACACTATTACCGGCATGCACAGTTCACAAGTCACTGGGGCCCAGGTGAGTCACCTGTCTCTTCTGTTTTTAAATAGAAACTACACTAAAGCTGGCCATAAGGATTGAAATTTGGCCAGTTTAGCAGGGAGCGACCAAATTTCAATCCATGTATGGCCACTGTGGTTAAATGGAAGTCAATCTAATGTTCAACTGCCTGTCGGATTATAGTCTCTTGATCAGCACTGAATTCAATAGACTGCTGCACTGATCTGTGTATTCTGATGGTGGGGGGAGTCATGCTGTAAAAATACAAAGACCCACAAGGTGGATGGGGGAATCGGGTTGGTTTTTTTTGTTTTTTGTTGTTCAACCCACTGGTTGAGCAAAAAAAAAAAATTTGGGTATGTATGGGTAGCCTAAACACGTAGCAGAGCCCTCATGTATTTTTTAAATATGGTTGCCCCATGTGTATTTATATAATTACAAATTATGCAGAAGCAAGAAAAAAAAAAAAGATTTAAAGCGTGATCATTTGAGAAGGTAATCTACATCAAGTTGACCATATCCATTCATCACACGTACTGTATATCCTTAAGAACCTTAAATATACCTTAAAGCTAAACTCCAAGCAAACTGCTAAATACACAGATGACAAACATATAGTAAGCAATTTTACCTGCTACTTTGTATTTGTATTTCTAGTCCTAGGATTCACACAGCTCTGCAGCATAGCACAGCTCTGTATGGTAGAGGAGGAAACACGATTTTCTCTGTTGCAGTCAACCACTTGCCCTCCAGAGGATTTACCCCCCTTCCTGACCAGGCCATCTTTTGCGTTACAGCGCTGCATTACTTTAACTGACAATTGCACGGTCATGCAACACTGCACCCAAATTAAATTTACAACCTTTTTCCCTACGAATACAGCTTTCTTTTTGAGAAAAATACAATATTTTTGACTTTTTGTTGTTAAACATGTCCAGTAAAAAAAAATGTCATAAATTTAGGGCAAAAATGTATTCTGCTACATGTCTTTGCTAAAAAAAAATCCAAATGTGTGTAAAATAATTGGTTTACGTGAATGTTATAGCATTTATAAATGGCGATGTGTGTGTGTGTGTGGCTTTTTTAAAATTATTTTTACTGGTAATGGCGGTGATCAGCAACTTATAGCTGGACTGCAGCAGGCATTGTGACACTGGGGGGAACTGATTTGGTGTCACTGACATCCCCTAATAAAAAGTACTGACACTGTACTAATGGCATTGGGCATGAAGGGGTTAACATCTGGGGCGATCAAAGGGTTAACTATGTACGGGTTTTACAATGTGTGCTGTGTTTGTGCTTCACTTTAAGCACACTGCTTTGCATGGCTGTGCTGTGCACAGCCATGCAAAGCAGTGTGCAGGAGCTGACAGGAGAACTGTTTTTGTGTACAAACAGTTCTCCCCCCAGTTGGAGATCCTTGGCAATCACCGGGTGCTGGTGAGTAATCACTGGCCAGGACCTGGTGATTGAAAGCTGTGGATGCAAATGGGCATGCCCCCTACCCAGAAATGCTAAATCACATGTGTATATATACATGATTTTGCGCACTGATGCCTCCCTGTAGCAGTATTTCTGCTATGGGGCGGCGTTAAAGTGGTTAAGTAACTTCTAGAGGATTAAGAAAGGAGAAGCTCTTGGACCTCCTCTCTCCTCCTATCAGCAAGCCCATTGTTAGCAAATGAGCACTGCAGTACAGCTGAATGGCTGCCTGTGCTGATTATTAGGGTTGCACCGATACCATTTTTGTTATCTACAAGTACCAATACTTGTGCTCAAGTACTCGCTGATACCAATTACTGATACTTGTGTGGTATGATTGGATTTGTAAAAACTATGTACGGGTTTTACAATGTGTGCTGTGTTTGTGCTTCACTTTAAGCACACTGCTTTGCATAGCTGTGCTGTGCACAGCCATGCAAAGCAGTGTGCAGGAGCTGACAGGAGAACTGTTTTTGTTTACAAACAGTTCTCCCCCCAGTTGGAGATCCTTGGCAATCACCTGGTGCTGGTGAGTAATCACTGGCCAGGACCTGGTGATTGAAAGCACTGTGCTGATTATTAGGGTTGCACCGATACCATTTTTGTTATCTACAAGTACCAATACTTGTGCTCAAGTACTCGCTGATACCAATTACTGATACTTGTGTGGTATGATTTGATTTGTAAAAACTATGTACGGGTTTTACAATGTGTGCTGTGTTTGTGCTTCACTTTAAGCACACTGTTCATACAAAATAAATGGGCTCAAATCACACTGCAAAGAATCGCATGTGATTTGAACAGGAATGCGGTGAGATTCCTGTCTGAATCACATGTGGATTCCCTGCAGGTGCAGTGCGATATTTGAGTCATACAAAATGAATGGCACAAATCGCACCACATCTGCAGGAAAACCGCATTTGATTTGGAAAGGAATCACATCGCATTCCTGTTCAAATCACATGCGATTCTTTGCAGTGCGATTTGAGCCCATTCATTTTGTAAGGTCTCAAATCGCACCACAAAGGTGTCGGCTTCAGGTGTCTGAGCATTTGTATGAGTACTCGTGCAAATGCGTAGTATTGGCATCTGTATCGGTGCAACCCTACTGTATATCACTCTTACCGTCTTTACAGGAACTGCAAGAGGCTGGTAATATGGTACATTCAGGTATTTACACTGCTTGCAATAAAAATACATTTAATGATGTATTAATGAAACAGAACTGCAATCATATGTGTCTTTAATGCCTGTCTGTGGTTTAGCTTTAAGTGATTTTACTAGCTGTGTTAGCTCCAGCCCTTCCAAATAATTTTACTGTTGTCCTTCTGGATGTTAAATAAGAAAACAAATACCCTGGCCCCTGTCTGAAAAAGCAATATATGCTTGATGAACGCGGTAATTGGTTTTCTGGCTGAGTGATCACAATGTGCTTTTCTCCTTGACCAATTGTGTTTGTTTCGACCATATCAGCGAAGCTGCCCGACATTGTATGCCACCGAGTCACGTCTGTCCATTCATTTACATTTATATAATCCCACGGATCTGGATTTGTGAGATGCATTTTAATCGGGTCGCATGCTCAGACCTGCCAGGAATAGCGCTGTAGGATATTATTGATAATTTCTACCAGAATGCAGCAGTAACAGATATTATTACATTCTCCTCAGATAATGCCCTTTAACTGATCACAATTTACAGCTTTATTTAGTAGCATTCTTTGCTGGCCTTGTACCTATCTTATTTTGCATTGATTTTTTTTTTTTTTTATGTAGTTTGAATTTTAAGCCATTGGGGGAAGGGGGGGGGGGTGATTGGTGTTTTTTATTTGATTAAAAATAGTTTGTTTTGATTATCAGTGGTAACTAAAATTTATCATTTTAACCCAGCTCCACTTATTGAAAACAAAAACCCCCCATTTACAAACTTTAGAGACCCAACCCCTGCTTTAAAAACCCACAATTCTTCTAGCTGGTCACGTGACATACCAGGGTTTGTTCTCCTCTTCTCTGGCAGTGGCAGTTTCCAGTCCTACAGAGAGCAGCTTTGACTTTCTCTGCGATATTGTACAGTGAGTCCAGGACAAGGTCATGTTGCACCCCCAGGGAGCATTAGTATTTGCTAGTATTTAGTATAAGAGTTCCTTTTTTATTTCTCATACCTTTTTTAGTTTAAAGTGATACTAAAGCTAAACACGTTTGTTACCTTAACCCCTTGGCGCCGGCGCCTCCCAGCCCTTTATGGGATTTATGACGCTAGGAGGCAGGGCGGGGTTTAAGGTCATATGACTGCTGTGATTGGCTGTAACAGCGGTCAGACGATCGGAAAGGTCCCAATCGCAAGTAGTGAAAATATGCTGGGAGCTTACAGCTCTTGGCACGTTTGTTTATTTTTGGCCCGTTCAGAGTCGAGGCCGCATATTTGCGTACTCTTGGCTTGAACAGGTTAAAGTATTCCTTGCATTAAAGTGGTTCTAAAGGCTCAAGATATTTTACCTTCATGCGTAAAAAACCTTTCTGTGCAGCATCCCCCCCAAATATTCACCTAAGCCTACTCTCGATCCAGCAATGTGCACTGGAGTCTCAGCTATCCCTGGACTCCCTCTCCTCATTGGCTGAGACAGAAGCTCCTACTGCTGTCAGTCACAGCCAGTGAGCCAATGAGAAGAGAAAGGGGCGGGGCAAAGCCATGGCTTGGCTCCGTGTGTGTATGGACACACGGAGCAGTGGGTGCCCCCATAGCAAGCTGCTTGCTGTGGGGGCACCCGACAAGAGGGAAGGGCCAGGACTGCTGGCAGGGGATGCGAGAAGAGGAGGATCCGGACTGCTCTGTGCAAAACCACTGCACAGCAGGGTAAGTATAGACATGTTTGTTATTTTTTCTTGAAAAAAAAAATAAACCTTTAGAATCACTTTAAGTTAAAAAAAAACTTTTTTACTTCTCTGTTCTCCTCCTTCCCTGTGTAAAGAGGAACAAAGGGAAGAATAGATTTAGCTCTGTGCATGGCCGCATCCCTTCTCCCCTTTTTCACACAGGAACTCGAACAGCAGCAGGAGCCATTGGCAGATTAGTAGTTTACAGAACAAGGTTATATTGTTCTTTTAGATCTTCCCACAGCAAGTGACATGGATACTGTATTTTTGGCAGGATCTACAGATATTTTCCTTTCTGAAAATGTTCTTTTCCTGAAAATTGAAAACTAATGCAGCAACCACATCAAAGCATTGATAAGCTGCAATGTATTACATTTTGTTCTTGAGATTACTTATTTTAAAGTATAGCTAAATTGCCCTATCCAGAGTGACACTGCTAGAGTGATTTTACTGCAGCGCACAAAAGGGGTTGATTTACTAAAGACAAATAGGCTGTGCACTCCAAGTGCACTTGGAAGTTCACTGAAAGTGCAGTTGCTCTAGATCTAAGGGGAAAATGCAAGGAAAATAAAAAAAAAAACAGCTGCAAATGATTGGATGAAAGAAATCAGCAGAGCTTCGCCTCATTTCAGATCTTCCCCTCGAATCTAAAAAACTGCACTTGCAGTGCACAGCCTTTTTGCCTTTAGTAAATCAACCCCAAAGTGTTGTCACACTTAACATCTACTGACAGGATCAATAGGCAATAAATCTATGTTAAGAGCAGTTAGAAAAGCAAATGGTAATTATAACTGTTAATCATGGGCGGACTGACCATTTGGGAACGCGGGCACTGCCCGAGGGCCCGGGGTCAGTAGGGGGCCCCATGAGATGCTCCTGGTACCTTTCATAGGCTTTTTTGATTGTGGTTTGAGTGAAGGCAAGGACACAGGGGCCCCATGATCTCCTACTGCCCGGGGGCCCCATGAGCTCCTACTGACCGGGGGCCCCATGAGTTGTCAGTCTGCCCCTGCTGTTAATACTACTAAAAGGCTGTATTATATATATATATATATTTTTTTTTATTTTGCTCATAGTTCCACTTTAACAATTCTGCAGCAGTCACATTTACATATGGAAACACACTGAGTCATAATTCTGTCATGGCTAACAGTATGTATTTGTTCTCTCTCTACATCTTTTGTATCTCACTTTCTACAAGTTTAGCTGCATTTTTTATAAATTCCTTTTGAGCTCCTCATACCTGATTTAAAGCAGTGAGATGTTTTTTAAAAGAAAAAGGCTATATGGTTCCACTTTAAGGATTTAGACAGAACAAGCAGCGGATGGAGATGAAAGTGTATGGAGAGAGGCAGTAAATTTCATTTTTAAAACATGCGGTGACATTTTCCGAGTACTGTTTTTATCAGAAGTCTTCTCTGCACAGAGAGTGTGGCTGCATAATTGGCTCAGCACTGAGTAGGGAGGGAGCAGTGCTTTTAACTTCCCCATTGGGAACGCAGCCTCTTAGGTGGCGATATTTTTTATTTATGCGTTTTATTTTTGCACCCTGTGCATAATTCTTTTTTTCACCCTCAACTTGCTTTTAGTTACTTTTGTCTCTAATGCAGTATTGCTTTTATAGTGAAAATCCTCTTATATGTTCCCCCCTCTGGGCTGGGTGAGTTCTGTAAATCTAAAGAAATTTTTCTTTTTAAACTGCCAGTTGTGTATAAAAGTTCTATGGCTGCCACTCTTGAAAAGATGTCCTAAATTTATAGAGCTGGTCTACGAGCTTCTCATTTTACTAACATCATGATGTAAAAGTTTAAAGAGAACGGAAAGTTTTTTTTCTTCCTTTTTTATGTGCCTTGATGTCCAAAACAAATCTAGGAGCATCAGATAAAGCCTAATGCGGGCCATAGATGAGATGAAAAACGACTGAAAATCGGCCGAAAAGAAAAAATCGTCCCATTTTCGGAACGTTAGTGCGGTAATCGGTCGGCCGTTTTTCATGATTTTTGACCTTTTAGATTATCGGTCCTGCTGGAAAATAATCGGCCAAATTTGTCGTTCTGCCGATTTTCGCGGCAATGATGGACAAATTTGCCGATCTTTTTCCGATATTTAAAAATACGCATGAGCAGTGACATGAAAGAAGAAGGAAAAGAAGAAAAGGAAAAAAATTGAATATGAATGAAAAGAAGAAATAGAATATGAAGAAAAAGAAGAAATAGAATATGAAGAAGTAGAAAAAAAAAGAATTTCAGTCCGATATTATATTTGACATTTAAAAGTATAGCAACATTGTATCTATTTGTATCCGAATAGAAACATCTGTATCCGAAATGGATACAAATAGATACAATGTTGCAACTTTTTCTTTTTCTGCATATTCTAGTTCTTCTTTTTATTCTATTCTATTTCTTCTTCTTCTTCATATTCTATTTCTTCTTCTTCATATTCTATTTCTCCTTCCTCTTCATATTCTATTTCTTCTTCTTCTGCATATTCTATTTCTTCTTCTTCTGCATGTATTCTATATAATTGCCGGCCGTAGACGGGACGAAAATCAGCCGACCTTTTTTTTACCAATAGTGGTAATGTCGGCTGATTGAACAACCGATTTTTCGTTTTTAAAAAAAAAAACGGTTGGTTTTCTCCCTGTCTATGGCCTGCTTAAGTATATATATAGCTTAGGCATATATTAAAAAAAATGAATTCCCCTGTGGTTGTTAGTAATAAAAACACTTCAGCTGCAGCACTTACCACCTCTGTAAGGGCTTGTTCACACTTGACTTTATTTCTAACTCTTGTCAAACACCCCTATAGCGTTTGACAGGCGTTAGACAGGCGTTTGGGGAGCGTTTTTAACGCTCCTCAAAAGCCCCATGAGCGCTTTTGCTTTGGAAGAGAAATTGTCCTTGTATGTAGATGATGCCCTGTTGTATCTCAATGATGAGGGCCCATCGCTCCTGGTGGCTCTGAAGATTTTTGACACCTTTGAGTCCTCCTCTGACATTCATATCAACTGGTTTATTTATTTATTTCAGGTTCTTGTATAGCGCCGTCAATTTACGCAGCACTTTACACATATATTGTACATTCACATCAGTCCCTAACCCTCAAGGGGCGTACAATCTAAGGTCCCTAACTCACATTCATATACAAGGGCCAATTTAGACAGGATCCAATTAACCTACCAGCATGTCTTTGGATTGTGGGAGGAAACCGGAGTACCTGGAAGAAACCCACGCAGGCACAGGGAGAACATGCAAACTCCAGGCAGGAGGTGCCGTGGCTGGGATTCGAACCAACGACCCTAGTACTGCCAGGCGGAAGTGCTAACCATTTAACTGTGTTGCCCAACTGGTTTAAGTCTCTCCTTTTTTGAGCCTGTGTGCCCACGCTCCACCCGGGGTCCTATTTCCACATGTTCTGGGATTGACATACGCTTATTGCCTACTGGTCTGAGGTCTTTGAGGTGATTAATATTAGGCTGCAATTGTCTATACCAATCTTCCCAGATTTAGCCTTACTGGGAATTCATGAGAATGCTCAGCGTTGGTGTCTGTTTTCCCCTCTGTTTGCATGTATTTGTGATGTTTTATCAGGTGGATGTTCAAGAGTCTGCTAATGCTAGCTTCAGCCTTACAGTACTTTTAAGATGCTCTTTGAGTTGGGAAGCTGATTCCCTTGTTTGGAGCCTGTTGGCATTACCTGCTGTGTTTCCCACCTATTAGTTCTATTGCTTTGGGATGTCCTATGGTCAAAAATTAAAGAAGTCTGTGTCCTGTATTGTGTGAGTTAAAAGAGAAGTTCAGGTTTATAAACATTTATACTCAGGTGGATGCTGCATCTGTTGACTGCCGGCGCTAAGACTGAGAACTGAGTGATCAAACACCACTGATTGCTCAGTTCTTTTCTCTGCTCTGACTGCTCTCAGTCATTGGCTCTCTGTTCTGCCCCTCCAGTGCTCACTGGAGCATTGGCCTGTTGAGGGCACAGAAGCAGCTGGGTCAGCCTCTCAGTGCCTGGTCGGGATCTTTTCAGAGCCTGCACTGGCTCTGTAACGTCAGCCGACAGTGGCCTGTTGTTGGCTGCAAATGGGTCACAGAAGTGCAGAACAAACTGTACTCCTGTTGATCCCCAGAAGTATAACCAAAATAGCTTTGGCCATATAGTATGCCTCCTATTGAGAAATAAGGATTTTTGACTTGCATATAAAATCCTTTTCTTGGTTCCTTCCCACTTTTCTGGAGTTTTCCTCTGATTGCTTGCAAAAAAAAAACAAAACTAGGGATTACTGGGGGGGGGGGGGGGGGGGGGATGTTTATATGGGTTGTCTCTGAACACTTTTTTTTTTTTGCCCGTGTCTTCACCTGAAAGTGGCTGCATACAAACCATGGACAAAGCTTAGAGTAACTTTAGTTGAGAAACAAAACATTCCCCTATGGGTGATCTATGTACATTGCAAGGATTTTAACAAACTTTGTTGCAGATTTCTACTTTCCTGTCTGTGTCCGTGTGCAAAGTGAGAATGGGAGTGGTTTTACAATTTTCAATCAGCTGCAGCCCTTTAGACATGATTTTCCTTTGGGAATATCTCACCAAAAATTACATCTTTGTTGTAATGGATGCCTGAAATCTGACTTGTATTTTAATGCAGACTTCTGGGAAAATCAGTGAGCCAATCACACAAGCAGGAAATTACATTTCTGGGGGGTGTTCTGTACACCATCTCTCTGTAGAATGCCTTCAGTTTACATAGCATTTTACAGATAATTACAGTGCTGAAGATTGAAAAGTAAAGGTATTTTTTAATAACATCAATTACAATATGACTTGTGTCGCAGTTGTTTATATTATTTTTTTTTATATACTGTGTTTATCTCCATGAAAGTGGAGTTACCTTTTAAAGAAGCCTTTGTCCTGTGCTGTACTGCAAGAAAAGGATTTTACAGGTAGTAAAAAATCCTTATATCTTAATTGGACAGTACAGGACCCAGGAAAGGAAGTCCTAGACCTTGGGTTATATGCTACTACCTTCAGGTGATAGGACACTGGCAAAAGCTTTGTACACCCTCATATAACCCCCTCTGACACTGTGGGACTCCAGTTTTCTGCTAGTGTTTTTAGGTAATTATCCAGTGGAGAAGTTTTTCTAAACCATTCTTTTACTTTTTCTTTACTACTTCTACTGACACTTCTATTACCTCAGGGTGCACTAGCAGTTTCGGGATACGTTTCCCTCTACGTACATCTTCGGAACCATACCTGGGCCTCGTAACAGCAGTGCCATCCTGTTTGCTTTGGGCTCTGGATTCTTTATTTAGCACTTATCTTGGCACATGGTAAAATAAGTGTAGTTAGGTGCAGGGTGCTTTACCTGTCCAGGGCTGTGGTCTAATCTTATAGCATCCAGATTCTAAAGATTCCTTCAGGGGTATGCCCACCATGATATGGGAAATCCCCCCCAGCAACTTGCGGCTTGGAAAAGTAAGACAGATTTTTCTATATTGTGTCCGGGTCCTGTTTTTAAGTGTGGGGTGTTATTCACTTACTGTGTTATCTCCCTCTCTAACTGTTACTAATTTGTTGTAACTAATTTGTTGTTGGTAGATAACTTTATTATACCTCGAACCTTTTCAAATCTGGCAGGTTTTTCCCACACAGCATCGCTGCTCAGGTGGTGACATAGTTGATCTGGGCAGCACATTGGCTAAATGGTTAGCGCTTCTGCCTGGTAGTACTCAGGTCGTTGGTTCAAACCTCAACCATGGCATCACCTGCCTGGAGTTTGCATGTTCTCCCTGTGCCTGCATGGGTTTCCTCCAGGTACCCTGGTTTCCTCCCACACTCCAAAGACATGCTGGTAGGTTAACTGGCTCCTGTCTAAATTGTCCCTAGTATGTGTATGTACAAATGTATGTTAGGGACCTTAGATTGTACACCCCTTGAGGGTTAGGGACTGATGTGAATGTACAATATATATGTAAAGTGCTGCGTAAATTGATGGCGCTATATAAGTACCTGAAATAAATAAATAAATCTATGCCTTATAGCTGACGCTTTTCTGCCCACTATTTCCACTGAGAGGCAAGAAAGGTGTCTGCTGGTACCGGAGAATGCAGCCAGTGTTTCTGCCAGCTGACCATAGAGCTGATTGGAGACCAGAATGGTGCCAATCATCTCTATAGCCTAAGACAGAGGTAGGCAACCTGCGGCTCTCTAGCTGTTGTGCAACTACATTTCCCATGAGGCATTGCAACATTACAAAACTGACAGTTACAGCTATGACTTGCAGAGGCATGATGGAACTTGTAGTCCTGCAAGAGCTGGAGAGCCGCAGGTTGCCTACCCCTGGTCTAAGAAATTGGAAGCTACGAGCATTTCATCACTTCAGTTTCGCAGGATATAAACAGCGCCATTTGAAAATTGGGAAAGCATCTGATCACACCGATCTTGGCGAGATTAGATAATGTAAGTGCAGAGGAGATACCTAGAGTCTGATAGACCCCAGATTTCTCAAAAAAGAATATATGACAATGCCCATTGAAGTTATAGGGGATATTTGCATTCCCTGTGATAGCATTGATAGAAAAAAAAAATGAAAGGAACAGTGTAAAAAAAATTGAAAAAAAATCAAAATAACTTTAAAAAAAAAAAAGTACCCTCGTCCCCCCCCGCGCATGCAACTGTGTGCACGAGCGTTGACCCGTGCCAGTATGTAAACAGCAGTTGCATCATGCATGTGAGGTATTGCCACGAACGTCAGATCAAGGGCAGTAATTCTAACACTAGGTCTCTTCTGTAAATCTAAAATGGTACTTGTAAAGACTTTTAAAGCGTTGCCTATGGATATTAAAAATGTATACAGTTTGTATGTATTGTGTTTTTGTGCATTAAAATTAATAAAAGTGTATTTTTTTCCAAACGTTTGCATTTGAAAAATCACTGTGCGAGTACTATGTGACATAAAAAATTGCAGCACCCTTCTCTGCTGTTTTCTATTCTATAATAAAATTCTTTGTAAAAGAAAATATTAAAAAAAAATAAATAATTGCAGCACCCACCATTTTATTCACTAGGGTGTCTGCTTTAAAAAAAATATATAATGTTTGGGGGGTAAAGTAATTTCCTAGCGAAAAATACTGATTTGTTTCATGTGAACAAAAAGTGTCAGAAAAGGCTTGATCTTCAGGCGGTTAGAAGAGTGAGTGATGTGTGGCATAAACTTCTAATGCTGGGCATAGAATGCCCCCACCCCCCAAAATGACCCCTTTTTGGAAAGTAGACACCCCAGTACAATTATTTGCTGAGAGGCATGTTGAGTCAATTAAAAAATGTTTTTACACAAAATTGTCAAAAAAGTTTTTGCTGACATATGCCATGGGTATATGTGGAATTACTCCCCAAAATACATTCTGATACTTCTCCCGAGTATGGGGGTACCACATGTGAGAGACTTTTTGGCAGTCTAGCCAAGTACAGGACCCCAAAATCCAATAAGCACCTTCTGGCTTTTAAAGGGCCTCATTACACTTCCTGACTACCTTTCACAGTTTCAGAAGCCCTGACATGCCAAGATAGCACAAATGACCCTTTTTTGGAAGGTAGACGCCCCAAGGAATTTGATAAGAAGCATTGTGAGTATTTTGCGTATCTCGTTTGTTTCCACAAGTTTTTGAAAAATGAAGAAAGAAGACAAAAACTTATTTTTCTCTTTCTTTTTTTATATTTCAAAACCGTGTGAGAAAAAATGAGATCTGCAAAATACCATGCCTCTTTTTAAATTCCTTGGTGTGTTTGCTTTCCAAAAGGGTGTAATTTGGGGGGAGTTTGGTGCTATCCTGGCATTTCAGGGGCTCCGGAACTGTGATAGGTAGTGAGGAAGTGTAATGAGGAAGTTACGCACCTTCAGGCTTTCAAAGTGGTCATTGGATTTCAGGCTCCTGTATGTGGCTAGGCTCCCAGAAAGTCTCACACATTTGGTATCCCTATACTCTGTAAAAGTAGCAGAATGTATTTTTTGGGGTGTAATTCCACATATACCCATGGCTTTTGTGAGCAATATATCATTTAAGTGACAACTTTGTGTAAAAAAAAAAAAAAAGTTTTTGTAATTTTCCAAAAACTTGTAGTAAAAAAAATAAATCTTCCATGGACTCAATATGTGTCTCAGCAGATAGCTTAGGGTGTATAACTTCTGAAAAGGGGTCATTTGGGGGTGTTTGTAGTGTCCTGGCATTTTAGCACCTCAAGAAATGTGATGAGCAGTCAGAAAGTAAAAGTTGTATAAATTCTATTATCTATACCAGCAATGGGCAAACTACGGCCCGCGGGCCGTATACGGCCCGGCGAACCTTTTAATCCGGCCCGTGGAGCGTGATACTGTCAGGATGGCTGTCAGGAGACCGGTGTAGCATGACAATCTGTCTCCTATGAGGATCTGTCCCCCTCGACGTATCGACGTATCGCCGATCGGCTGCTAATGCCTGAAACTGGCACATGCGCAGATACGTCGAGGGGGACAGATCCTCATAGGAGACAGATTTTCATGCTACACCGGAACGGCGCGGGAACCCGGCGAGAGGAACGTGCGGAGCAAAGGTAAGTGAATTGACACAGGGGGGACTTGGGGACCTAATATGGGGGATGAATTACTATAGGGGGGATGAATTACTATGGGGGATGAATTACTATATGGGGGATGAATTAATATGGGGAATGAATTACTATATGGGGGGATGAATTACTATATGGGAGATGAATTACTATGGGGGATGAATTACTATAGGGGGGATGAATTACTATGGGGGATGAATTAATATGGGGAATGAATTACTATATGGGGGATGAATTACTATATGGGGGATGAATTACTTTATGGGGGATGAATTACTATGGGGGATGAATTACTATATGGGGGATGAATTACTATGCTTACTATGGGGGAATATTACTATACTTACTATGGATGACACATACACATCATTCATCTACTCTTGGTCCGGCCCCCGGGTCCAATATATGAACCCATTGCGGCCCTCAAGTCAAAAAGTTTGCCCACCCCTGATCTATACCATAGTTTGTAGATGCTATAACTTTCACACAAAGCAATCAATCTACACTTTTTGGGATTTTTTAAACAAAAAACATGTAGCACAATTAATTTTGGCCTAAATGTATGATGAAATTTTGAGTTTTTTGGATATTTTTTATGACAGAAATCAGAAAATATTGGGTTTTTTTTCAAAATTTTCGGTCCTTTTTTGTTTATAGTGTGAAAACTAAAAGGTGCACAGATGATCAAATACCACCGAAAGAAAGCTCTATTTATGTGGAAAAAAAGGACCTAAATTTAATTTATGTACTGTATTGCATGACCACTCAATTGTAAGTTAAACTAGTCTAGTGCTGTATAGCAAAAAATGGCATTAATTTTCAGTATCTATACCATGGTTTGTAGATGCTATAACTTTCACACAAAGCAATCAATATACACTTAATAGGATTTTTTTTTTACCAAAAACATGTAACAATACATTTCGGCCTGAATTATGAGTAACTTTGCGTTTACTATATATTTTTTATAGCCGAAAGTAAAAAATATTGTTTTTTTTTTTTTTTCTTCAACATTTTCAGACTTTTTGTTTATAGCGCAAAAAATAAAAAGCACACAGGTGATCAAATACCACCGAAAGAAAGTTCTATTTGTGTGAAAAAAAGAGGTAACTTTTGTTAGGGTATAGCATTGCATGACCGCGCAATTACCATTTGAAATAGTGCAGCGCCGAATAGCAAAAAAAGGTCTGGTCATTAAGGGGGGTAAATCCTCTGGAGGGCAAGTGGTTAAACTTAGTCTCTGTTACTAATTGATTTTATCTCCACAGTCTCAATCATTTTTCAGGAAGGATGTTGATTGCACTGACTCGACTATGGGCATGTGTTGACAGGCTTTTGCTTTCTTCAAACAGGTTTTGCATTCCCATACAAGTCTGAAAATGCAAAACCTGATGGAAGTAGGTCAAATGCAGGTCGGAAGGAGGTCAACTACAGGTCAGGTGAGAAAGCTTCATTTGAGCCCTTTGCGCCAGTGCCTCCTGGCCCTTTAAGAGATTCAGAAGCCGGGGGGCAGGGTTTTAGGGTCATGTGACCAACATGATTCGCTGTCCCCCCCCAGTCATGTGATCGGGACCTTTCTGTGAGTCAGGGACATATGTGCTGGGAGCCTGCAGGGTGCGCGCTCTCAGCACATATGTATTTTCAATTGGTACGCAAATATGTGGCTGCTCGGCGTGAAGGCCCAGACGCCGGGAGGCTGCATATTTGCGTGCGCTTGGCGGCTTTAATTTTTTTTTTTTTGGTGTACAGCCAGTCTTTTCCTTTGGAGTTATGCAGTCTGTGGAGCATAGGATGAACTGTTGCTGGTGTTCAGCATCTTATCTTCCCATGAGGGGGGTTCCTGATTCAGGGCTTGAACACAGCATACCTCATATTTTTGACTAGCCCAAAGCCTGTTGGCACAGACCCTTAGAGAGAGCCACTAGAAGGGGGAATCTATAAATCTTTTATCTTCCATAACAGCATACATACACAACATCGCCAATAGTTTGTAGAAACCTGATGACCACACCTATATGAGCTTTTTGGACTTTCATTCTTAAATGGTTACCTCCCACTTTGTTGCTGTAGCAGCCCCCATTCTTCTGGAAAGACTTTCCACAAGATTTCAGAGTGTGTCTGTGGAAATTTGGGTCCGTTCAGCCAAAATTCCATTTGTAGGGATGAAAACCCCTGGTTTGCAATTGTCATTCCAACTGATCAGTTGAAAGGTGTTCAGTAGGGTTGAGGTGAGGACTGTGTGCAGGTCACTCAAGCTTCTCCATACCAAACTGGTCAACACATGCCTTTTATGGAGCTGGCTTTGTGCACAAGGACAGTCATGCTGGAAAAGGACCTTCCCCAAAAGGTTGGATGCACATAATTATGTAAAATGTCTTTTGTATGCCATTGCATTAAACGTACCCTTCACAGAGAAGACCTGAGCTCCATGATCTAGAGCTGTTTCCACATAGTTTTGGTCACATATTGGTTGTGATGATCAGGTGCCCATACATTTTTGTCTATATACTATATGTAAATGGGTTGGGTTTAATAGTATGGAAGTAGCAGCCTAACAGAATGTGGTGCTTGCTGTTGCCCTTCCGAAATGTACATAAATCTTAGTGTAAGCAAAACCTGTTAGTTTTGGATGGAGTGGAGAAGGGTTAGACCCTCTGTAAAGTTTTTATTGATGTTTGTGTCCCATTGGGAGATTAGCCACTCTATTTAAACACTGTCACAGAGACAGAAAGTGAGGGGAAACCCAAAATTTTTTTATTACATGGATTTTGCTCTTGTACTTCCATAAATGATTGTAAAGCCTTTTTAGCTTTCGACTTCTGCCCCCTTCCAAGTGCCCCAATAGCAAGCCATTTTCCATGGGGACACTCGTGCAGGCTCAATCCCCAGCTGGGCTGTGTGTGTTTATAGACATACACGGTGTGGCACAAGCCCCACAATCCCCCTCTCGCTTCCTCCTCACAGGATTTGATTGACAGGAGTAGGAGCCAGTGGCTTCCCCTGCCGCCTCTGATTCTTGTGAGGTGTGAAAGAGCAGCACCGCTTCTCTCTGACACAGCGCTGGCCCAAGATACGGCTCAGGTAAATATTTGTGGGGGAGCTGATTATGGAAGGTATTTTTCTCCCCTTTAATGCAGAGAATGCATTAAGGTAAAAAAAAAAACCTTAAGCCTTTACAACCACTTTAATATTTGTTCTTGCTTCATTGTTTATGGCATATTCTTTGCAAAACTTCAGTTGCTCTTTGACACTCCCTTTGATTTTAACTGGACTTACCCCCAGAGTAGAGTAGATTCAAGGAACTTAGCTGGAGCAGCTCCACTAATTGTTCTAACAATTAAAATGTCTGTGTGATTATACACAGCACAAACCATTTTACTGTTCCTTTTTACAGTGTCTTTAGATTACAGCTGAATTTGTTTGCTTTGTACGATCCGTGTGTTGAAAGATGTGGGAATGCTGGGGCATGCGGCACAGCGCTCACCCTTGCCTGTTCATAATTACCCTGCACACAAATCTTGCCAAAGATTACCAATATGCCACAATGCGCAGAGTATTTATGATTTTTTTTGTTTTTTAATGTTCAGTGCTGTGTTTTTGGCTGGATTCCCTTCTAGCTTGGTTGGTCCCAGGACTGAGCGCTCTCTCCCTCTCTCTCTCATTACAGTTCTGTCAGGCTCACTCCCAGCTGGCCCAGTACATGGAGCGATACAGGTATTCTCTATAATGATACTGTAATTGGCTCTGTAATCTGCTTCCTCTAACATGTTCATTTCCCCAGTTATTTTCTTCCATTACTGAAGATGACAGCTCACCGCTCGTGTTCCAGCTGCGATGGCTAAGCTATTTTGTTTGCTGTGCACAAATGCTTGTCCTGCTTTTAACACTGTATAAAGCCTATTTGATGTCGCTGCTTCACTGATGTCCTGCCAGCTGACATGGCTTTGCTTAAACATATACATGCTCATAGAATACATTTGGCAGACATCTGGAGGTCCTTGAATGAAGGCGACCCTTATGTGAAGATGAAATTAAAGTGTATGTAGACCTTCTCATGAACTGCTCATTTTGCTCCCTTTTGATCTGCTGAATATACTATTGGTGTATATTCAGTACATGCCAAAAAAAATGTCTGTTGATCCTGAAAGAAATCCAGCACGCTCACAACATTCTGTGCTCTCTGCATTCTTACCTCAAAGATTGATATGAGCCTTGCCTTGTTCGTCTTTTCACTGAAACTGTCTTTTGGCCTATAAAATGTATGCTGTTTTATATTGGAATACAGTCAAGCCCCTTAATTGTCTACCTTACAATACATGCAAGCCCTCAATCATCTACTTTAAAATGTACCCAATCTCTTAATTATCAACATTACAATATAGCCAGGCCTTCAATCATGCATGTTACAGTAAAGCCAAGCCCACAATCATCTCTATCACAATATAGTCAAGCCCTCAATCATCTACATTTTGTTCCTCAGCTCTAGTAGCACAGAACATAGGATAGGGGAAGCAGGAAAGTGTTTTTCACTGAGAGGAAAGGGTAATCTAAAGTGTAACTGAAGGCAAAACTTTTTTTTTAATTTTGGATAGAATAAGGGAGGGTTATAATGCCCATCAGTTTGTTTTTTTTTTTTTTTCCATCTCTGTCCCACTGGGGAAATCTTCCTTCACTTCTTGTCCCATAGCAAAAACAAAAAGTGAGAGAATCCAGTTGTGTCACCAGAACTGGTGTCCTCATTGGAAGATTTCTCCTCTATTCGTGTTCTGATGTCAACCCAAAATTTTAGATGTTATTTAACACTCGCTTACATTCACTTTTTTTTTTCTGGGGGCATAGACAGCAATAAAACCTGACATATGTTCAAATCCCTCTCCGTTCTATCGAAAAAAAGTTTTGCCTTTAGTTACTCGTGACGTCTTGGCAATAAGCAGTCCTAAAACATAACCTGCTGGAGTACAGCACTATAAAGTGATAAAAAAAAGTGTGGGACTTGATTTGGGCGTCCAACAAATTGGTACTTCATTTTTAGCAGCTGTAAACGAAGATTCTGGAAGATACAAAATGAAAGCAAAACTTTGGTTGCTGGGGCATTTAATTTTTGTTTTATCTCATAGTTAAAGTGTTACAAAACCCATGACCCTGAGTTCACTATATCTGGTCTCCCACAGTACATACTACATATGTGCAATTATTGTAGTAAATATAAACTGCTAAGTACCTTTTCTCATTAGCAACATATAGTAGTCATGTGACTTCTGTCATTGTCCAGCTGAGCACTGGTTAAGGCTTGTAGGAGGTGTTTTCATTTTGCTCTGACAGTCCTACAAGGTTGCATGACCCCTGACCCTCTGTATGTATAGTGCTGATTGGCCCTGTGCAAAAAAAACAAAACTCTCTAGCAATATACACTAAACTGAGCATGTGTAGAGTGGCTTCTAGAGCTCTGTACTGTCAGCAGATGGGTTGGGGACTGTGGAAGAAGGGGAGGATAAAGGAAGACAGGATCAAACAGCCATTTTACACAATGCAGAGGATTAACCCCTTAGGTTCCACAGTGAGTATAACAAGCATGCTTTACTGCATATACAGACTGATTTTACTGTTCATAATAAGCAAGCTTTACTGCATATACAGACTGATTTTACTGTTGTGGGCTTAGTAACACTTTAAAGGAGAAGTACAGCCAAAAAACTTGTTTGCACTGGGAGCACACTCCTTATCCCCAGCAGAGTGACCACACTGTCACCGAGAGCAACTAGTTACTCTTTATGAGTGGAAGCAAGTAGGGTGGGCTCTCGATCAGATGATCAATGTGACAGCCATTGTCATGGGAAGCCCATGTAACACCTCTGACATTAAAAATGTATAAAAGTCAAGCCTCTGCAATCCAGAAAAGGTAAATGTACTGTAAAGAAAAATATAAGCACTTTTGGTAGTGAAGGAGGCACATATAGAAAATATACACTTAGATTTTCCTTGCTTAGCTTTATTTAGGTAAATAAGTGCTCATCTTTCATGGATTCCCATATTGTTGGCCATGGTTTGGAGTTATGAATGAACAAAGAGTTACTGGGTTACATTCTCTCTTCCTTTTTATCTGTTTCCCAGGAGTCGTCTCAAAGCTAAAAACCTGATGTACATAAAACAGATTCTGTTCCTTCTGGAGAAGTTTGTGGGCACCCTGGGAGGTGAGCTTCGCCACACTCTGTGCTGGAATCTCATTAAGAATAATGTGTCTTCTCAGGGTCTTAATTCATATCCCAAACCCCCAGGGAATGTAGTTGTTCTTTGTTTTTTATAGCCTTGTAAAGCCATTGCTTCTTCTTTGCTTAGTAGTTTTTAGTTATATACAGTGTGTTCACAGCAGGGAATGTCTTCATAGTGAACTGAGCTGAATCAGTCCTTGTGGGAACGTAGCCTGCTACATCTCTAGAAAATATGGTGATGGTGTATAGGAGGGAAGCCTCTTTTTAAAGTGGACCAGATATATTTTTCATACTTAATGTGTTAGTGTAATACTTTCAGGTATTTATTACCTCTCATAGAGATTTCAGTACTCCCTCTGGCAATGCTTTCATCTGCTTTTCTCTCCAGAAGGATGGCTCCATCTTTGTTCAGGCATCTTCCAGAGTTACCATCTACTTCTTGGACTGGAATGCCAGCTCCAAGATGACACAATCTTGTAAATCCTGGTGCCTGTGTAGTTCTTAGCTGTGTTCAAAAATGTCTAACACAGTTCAGTCCCTGCTGTGTCCTCTCACCTTGTGACTTGCTATGTTACATTCTGATCACAGGTGGAAAGGACACTTAGGAAATGCTGTCTTCTGCCTGCAGCAGACTGGTGGTATCATTACAGCCTAGGCAAAGTTATTGGACTGGTGCTCAAGGATGGCTTTTTAATGATAAAAGCTTTTCTGAAAATACTGTTACTGTAAATTGTGACAGGTCAAGATTGTTTTCATGGAATGTTATAAATGAATGTCTGCTTTATATAGTTTTATAAAAAAAAAAAAACTGAAAGCATTCCAACTCATTCATTTTATGAGTAGCATCAGACCTTTAGCAGCATTGCTTCCTTTGCACACTTTGGTTCAGGTCACTTTAACCCTTTTGCTGTCATATGTCAGCAGCAGCGAGGAGTTTTACACACTCCAATTTGGCTTTCAGATGGAAGTGATCAGGTGTTTCCACACTTCATTAGAACACTCACGTTTTGGTCCCCTATGTGATGGAATTAGAAGTTTAGTGAAAAAACACCTTCTTCCTCTGGTAGCACACATGAGGGTGCAATCCCAAGCAGGGCTGTGTGCGTCTATTGACACAAAAGTGTAGATCAGCCCCGCCCCTGCTCCCTCATAACATGATTTGATTGGCAACAGCAGAAGCCAGTGACTCCCACTGCTCTCACTGAGACCTATGAGGAGAGAGAGAGAGAGCAGTGCTGGATCGAGATCAGCCTCAGGTAGGTATTTGGAGGGGAGCTGAACCTGAACATTTTTTTTTTCCTAATGAAGACAATGCTTTAAGGTAAAAAACTTTTACCTTTTCAAGCATTGCCTATGGAAAAATTAGGGTACCAAAATTTGTTGCCATTTCACAGGCACATGCAAGGTTTAAGGTTTAACATGTTGGGTATCTATTTACTCTGTTTAACCCCATCCTTTATAGTTAATTTTAAAAAATGGGTAATATGTTGCATTTAAGTGCTCTAAAGTTAACTTTAGTCTGTATTTTTACTGAAATGTTGCGCTTGAAAAAATGTTAATATTGTGTGACATAAAGAATTAGAACTACCATTCTTTTACTTTCCAGGGTCTCTGCTTTCAGAAAATATGTTTTGTGGGTCTTGCGTAATAATCAATCCTAAAAATGTTTGGTTTTGTGTGTTTGTCAAAAAAAAATATGCAAAACCGGCTCTGACAACAAAGGAGTGAAGGATTTTCCAACTATGATCATGTTAACTACTTGGCAACCGTGCTATAGCTGAATGACGTCTACAGCACAGTTGTCCAGTTCTGGGAGGGCGCCATATGTTGCCCTCCCAGAACGCTCACCCGGCGATCTCCGTGATCGCTGTGTCCAATGATGGTGTCCAATAAATGCAGTTGCTGGTTATCAGCTGCTCTTTCCTCACGCTGTCATAGCGTGAGGAAAGTACTGCCGATAACCGGTAATTGTCAGAAAACAAATTGGCACTGATGATCAGTGCCCAGCAGTGCCGTCCAGCAGTGCTATCCATCAGTGTCCAGCTGTGCCACCCGTCAGTGCCCAGCAGTGCGGTCAGTCAGTGCTGCCCAGCAGTGCAGTCTCATCAATGCACATCAGTGAAGGAGAAAAATTAAATTTTATAATAGAAACAAAGAAAAACTTTTTTTTTATTAACATTTTTTTCTTTTTTTTTTATAGTGCAAAAAATAAAACACGCAGTGGCAATTAAATACCACCAAAAGAAAGCTCTATTTGTGTGAAAAATATGAAAAAATTCATATGGGTACAGTGTTGCATGACCACGCAATTGTCATTCGAAGTGCGTCAGCGCTGAAAGGTGAAAATTGGCCTGGACAGGAAGGGGGCAGTAGGCAAGTGGTTAAGTAAACCTGTAATTTGCCCTTTCAGTCCAAAGTGACAGGTACCCTGTGTTTAGGATGGACCTAATCATTCCTGTGTGAGTTCATACACTGGGGTGACACTTCAATGACCTGGGTAAGACTTAAACAAGAAATTACATTTCTCAGGGCTGGCTGTTTGCATTAAATACTTATTTGCAGGAGAGTCCTGACAATTGCGCGGTCACGCAACGCTGCACCCAAATTAAATGTATGTCCTTTCCCCCCCCACGAATAAACCTTTTTTTTCGGTGTTGACGTCTGTGCGTTTTTTTTTGTTTTTTTTTGTGCTATAAAAAAAAAGACTAACAATTTTGAGAACAAAACAATATTTTTGACTTTTTGCTATTAAACATGTCCAGTAAAAAAAAATTAAAAATCAAATTTCGTCATAAATTTAGCATGAAACTTTTAGCATTTACAAATGGCAGTATATATACTGGGCTTTTTTTTTTTCTTTTTACTAGTAATGGTGGCGATCAATGACTTGCAGGAGTGCGGCTGGCATTCTGACACTGGGGGGAACTGACTTGGTGACACTGGCATCCTCAGTGACACCAATACAGTGATCAATGCTAACAAAAAGCACGGACACTGTACTAATGGCACCGGGCATGAAAGGATTAACATCTGGGGCGATCAACGGGTTAACTCTATGCTGTGTGTCGTTTTACATTTATGTCCTGTGTGTGTACTTCACTGTAAGCGCACTGCATAGCAGTGTGCCGGAGCTGACAGGGAGAACTGTTTTGTTTACTAACAGTTCTCCCCCTTCAGAGATCCTCGGCAATCACCGGTCCAGTGATTGACAGCCGCAGCGCAGGTAGGGCACGCACACGCCTCGCGCGGGCCCCCTACCCGGAAATGCAAAATCACGTATTTCTACTGTGGGGCGGAGCTAAAGCAGTTAAAGAGGTGGAGATATACCTGAACAACATGGGAGAAGTCAAAGATCATTGAGCACAGTGTCGCATTGTCACACCTTATTTAAACCTCTAATTAATCAGGTGGTGAGGAGGCAACAAAACCTGTTAAACACACTCAAATTGCTTTTCGGCTCTTAGTTTCTTTCGGCAGTAGCACCCTTTTGGGCTTGTTCACAAGTAAAGGGCGGGTTAAAACCCTGCGGTTGAGCCATGGTTTTACTGTCCCCAATCCCTACCCCCTTTAGCTGCTGGGGCAGCAGTCAAAGGTGTACATATGCCGCAGCAGGAATTAGTGGTTGTAAACCTAAACACAAATTAATCTAATCCTGCAGTTGAATAGATTTTACCTTTTACTAAGAATGTGAGCTTAGTTTGGTATCTTGAAGCAATCCCCTTCTCCAGAAATCCCCCCTGCTCTTCTGAACAGAAAAAATCCAACACAAGCAGAAAAATGGTGTCGTCACTCCCCTTCTCCTGTGCGTGACAGGCTATGCTGAAGACAAGACCAGCAAGAGCCTCCATACAATACACTGCAAAGGGGTGGGAGAGCAGGTGTCCTCTACCTGCTGGTCTCTTCCCTCACAAGATCGAGAACTCTGCACCAGTGATTTATGACATAGATCGGCATCACTTCAGCAATGCTGTAGTTATCTTGGTAAGGCTGCTGACAGCTGATTATTGTCCTGCTCCATTTGCAGCATCTAGCTGTTTAAAGAGTTTTACATGAGAATGTTTCCTGGCCCACATTGCCACTTTAGGCTGCAGGATTCCTAGGTTTTTTTAACATTAACCCCTTCCTACCAGCTTTCTCCTGATTAGCACAGATCCTGTGCTGTAAGCAGAGCTGACGTAGTCACTGGCACCTGTATATTCCCCTGAATGCACTCAGGAGACATGCTTGCAGGCATAGAGATGTCATATAGCTGTGCACGTTCTTGAGTCGGGGCTGGAGGGTGTGTATAGCTGAGGGATTGTGTGACATCTTATCCCCGCCTACTATTCTCTGGTCCTAAGCCACACCCAAAGACCAACAGTTTTTGGAGGGCTGAGACAAGCTATGGGAGCGTTTCTTACAATTTTATTTATTTCAGGTACTTGTATAGCGCCATCAATTTACTCAGCGCTTTACATAAAGTATCTCCCAGAAGTGAGTTCACCCCTCACATTTTTGTAAATATTTTATTCTATCTTTTCATATGACAACACTGAAGAAATGACACCTTGCTACAATGTAAAGTAGTGAGTGTACAGCTTGTATAACATGTAAATTTGTTGTCCCCCCAAAATAACTCAACACACAGCCATTAATGTCTAAACTGCTGGCAACAAAAGTGAGTACACCCCTAAGTGAAAATATCCAAATTGGGCCCAATTAGCCATTTTCCCTCCTCAGTGTCATGTAACTCGTTAGTGTTACAAGGTCTCAGGTGTGAATGGGGAGCAGGTGTGTTAAATTTGGTGTTTTTGCTCTCACTCTGTCATACTGGTCACTGGAAGTTCAACATGGCACCTCATGGCAAATAACTCTGAGGATCTGAAAAAAAGAATTGTAAAGGTATTACATAAATATGGCATAGGCTATAAGAAGATTGCCAAGACCCTGAAACTGAGCTGCAGCACAGTGGCCAAGACCATACAGCAGTTTAACAGGACAGGTTCCACTCAGAACAGGCCTCGCCATGGTTGACCAAAGAAGTTGAGTGCACGTGCTCAGCGCCATATCCAGAGGTTGTCTTTGGGAAATAGATGTAGGATTGCTGCCAGCATTGCTGCAGAGGTTGAAGGGGTGGGGGGGGGGGTCAGCCTGTCAGTGCTCAGACCCTACACCGCACACTACATAAAATTGGTCTTATGGCTGTCGTCCCATACAAACATACTAAGGACATGGATTACTGGAACCATGTCCTGTGGTCTGATGAGACCAAGATAAACTGATTTGGTTCAGATGGTATCAAGCGTGTGTGGCGGCAACCAGGTGAGGAGTACAAAGACAAGTGTGTCTTGCCTACAGTCAAGCATGAATACCAACATGTACTGTGACATTCTGAAGCAGAATATGATCCCCTCCCTTTGGAGACTGGGCCCCAGGGTAGTATTCCAACATAACGACACCAGACACACCTCCAAGACAACCACTGCCTTGCTGAGGGTAAAGGTGATGGACTGGCCAAGCATATCTCCAGACCTAAACCCTATTGAGCATCTGTGGGGCATCCTCAAACGGAAGGTGGAGGAGCGCAAGGTCTCTAACATCCACCAGCTCTGTGATGTTGTCATGGAGGAGTGGAAGAGGACTCCAGTGGCAACCTGTGAAGCTCTGGTGAACTGCATGCCCAAGAGGGTTAAGGCAGTGCTGGAAAATAATGGTGGCCACACAAAATATTGACACTTTGGGCCCAATTTGGACATTTTCACTTAGGGGTGGACTCACTTTTGTTGCCAGCGGTTTAGACATTAATGGCTGTGTGTTGAGTTATTTTGAGGGGACAGCAAATTTACATGTTATACAAGCTGTACACTTACTGTGTCACATTGTAGCAAAGTGTAATTTCTTCAGTGCTGTCACATGAAAAGATAGAATAAAATATTTACAAAAATGTGAGGGGTGTACTCACTTCTGGGAGATACTGTATATATATATATATATATATATATATATATATATATATATATTGTACATTTACATCAGTCCCTAACTCTCAAGGGGCATACGATCTAAGGTCCCTAACTCCCATTCATAAATACAAGTGTATTAATTTACGGCAAAAAGTGAATTTGTTTTATATTTGGGTTTATAACCACTTTAAACCCCCTGCAGTTGGTGGGTGCTACCGCCTGCGATTGCGACCTATTTAAGTAAGCGGGGCAACTTTGCAAGCGCCCTGCAACTGCATGCTTCTGCAGAATCCAAGGCATTAAAGCAGGTGGTGAGAAAGCAACACAATGCTGCCAACTTTAACCTCTTGTTTGCTGTATTGCGCAAAGTTGCAGAGCAGCCTTATTCACTTGAATGGGTCATGCTTGGCAGGTGCTGCATCCTCCAATCATAACAGGGCTTAAAACTCCTGCTGAAGCTGTGACATGTGTACACTCCTGGACACTTCATCTGCAGTTAGGGCAGGGGTGGTAAAACCACACCTTAACTGCAGGGGTTTACCACCCCCCAAACTGCAAATATAAATGAACCCTTACTGTTCTGAGCCCCCTATAAGGCTGCTTTCACACTGATGTGCTGCGGTTTAGTTGTACCGCCGGTGCAGCATAATGTATCTGGGACTTTCCTGGGTTAGCTACACATTGCCATAGACTTCTATTATATCCTGCACAGGCATGGTGCAGTTTCTGAAAGCGCACCAAAACTCCTGCATTCCGGAGTTTTGGTGCGCTTTCAAAAAGTTCACCAAACCCTTAAAATATAATAGACGTCTATAGTTAAGCGCAGCAAACCCGCAGGAAAGCTGCAGGTACACTGCACAGCACCCACGGTGTGGGTAAACTGCAGCACATAAGTGGGAAAGCAGCCCTATACTATTATGCTCCATGTATTGCTTCATAATCACCTGAAGATCTCTTCTTTTCTGCTGCTGGCACCACTCTGGAGAACGCCAGCTGGGATAAGAGGTGGAGTGCAGTTGGTGTCACTCCACATGGGACAGGAGCCAGCACTACAGAGAAGGCATGGCTTATGTATCTCTTGCTCCCTACTACAGCTCCAACTTTACTAGTCCCTCTGCATTGCACTCTGATGCTCTGGTGGGATGACAGGTCAGCAGGCCCAGACCAAGATCTACCAAGTCATCTGGCCGCAATCTACCAGTAGATCTACTGGTTGCTGACTCCCGCTTTAAAGGAAGATGATAAATAAACTAAATAGGTTAATGTTACAGCTTTACACAGAGCAATCATACATATGTTTTTGAATCTTCCAACATACCCTCTTCATATGGCTCTAATGCTGCTAATTAGTAAATTATTACAGCCTCCGTTTATGAGTGCAAGCTGAAAACAGTTGTTACTAGCAGACCCACTTAGCTGCCATGCAGCCTGGCACCAGATACCTGGCAAGAGCACGCCGGAGCTCCTAGCACTAGGGAAGCGCACAGCAAACAGTAGGCTGTGATTTGGAATCCTCTAATCCTGCAGAAGGGACGCAGCTCTTGTCAGTATGCATTTGGGGTTGACACAACAGATGGTGGTTCCTGGAAGCCGGCTCGCTGAAATATGAAATGGCTGCCATTTTCTGCATATTGTATTGTAGAAAGCTGCCATGTCTGTATTAGAGTTTATATTTGATATTAAAAAACAAAAAAATCAACCCAGGTTTTACCTGTTTTCCGGGTAATATGAAATTTTAAAGGAGACCTGGAAATTAAAGATTTTTTTTTATAGGGAACATGTGAATTGTGCCAGAGTAGTACCCTGAGAAATTTGTCAGCTGTTTGTACAGAGCAGTCGCTGCCCTGATAAATTGATTTCATGACTTGAAGGAGTGAATAAACAAGCTATAGAATGTTTTTTTATAAATTTACATGGAGCTCCTTTTTAAAGTGAAATGGTTCTTTTTAGACTTGTGAAAGAATCTGAATGTTCATTCTTAAAGCTGAACTCCAGCCTTCTCTTCAGTTTTTGTACAGTTTGATTTGACTACAAATTGCGTGCTTCTCAATCTGCAGTAAACGTTGCAGCCCCCTCTTTTCCTACTTGGAAGATAATCAACGTTACCTCACCCTTTTCCTCCCCAGCCTGTCTGCCTGTGGCCTTCCTCATTGGACTTCAGTTATTTCAATCACGGAGCCTCAGCATTATGTGGGCATTACCTAAGACAAACTCAGTCTTTCTAGGATCTCCTTGACCGATATCAACTTCAGAAAGGCATTTTGATGTTTGTATAACCCCTTTGAAGAGCCAGCCCACTGCTTGCATCAGGGTTGAGGGCTCTTGAAGGGAATACTGAGGCAGATTGCTGTTATGTTTTCAGGAAGCTATGGACAGCACCCCTTACACCAGCCATGTTCTGCTTGCATTACACAGAGAAGCACTGAGACCCAGTGATGACATCACTGTGTATAAAATAAGGTGTATAATGAAAATGGGTAGTTTTATTTTAAAAATGTCATTAGCTGGGGGGAACCAGGGAAGGCAAAATATAAGCAGAATAAATTTCAAACGTATCTAAACCCAAAAGCAAAATCTTAAAGTTAAGTTTTAGTTTTTTATCTCTACAGCTTACTTACCTGTAATGAAGTATGTCCCATAATGTGTGGGCTGCTGGATTCTCTAGAAAGCATTACTTCAGGTTCTGTTCCTGCTGCTAAACTTCAGGTGTTGTGAGGGTTAACAGCTTCAGGTGTGCAGACTCAGCTGCACTAAAGATGATCTGACAAGAGCAGGTCCCCTGCTGCCCTCTCATTGAGAAAAGTTGGTTCACTGATTACACTGCCTGTAAACATGACCTGTGAATAAGGGAGAGAACTTTCCCCCATTCACAGGCTGTGTTAAGCAGTGTCCTCTCTACACTAGCTTTTATTTTTAAAGCTGAAAGTTGAATTTTACTTAGAAACAATTTGAAGAGGCAGGATTTTTAATGCAGAGTATACATACTAGAATACATAAAGTATTCTTACCTGCAGTGTACGCTGAGCTGTACATTCAGAGCTCAGTGTACATTTTCAGCATCTGCTGTGATAAATGAACTCCCACACATGCACAGAAGTGACCGCAACCAGCCAATCAAAATGGGTATTTTTCTCCCTTAGTCTATCCAAAATGAAAAAAAAAATGCCTTTAATTTTACTTAAAGGCTACTTAAGGCACACTGATCCACTTTTTTTTAACACAAAAGGCATAGAAAAACGGAAGAAAAAGTGTGACCATGTATTCTTATGGAACTCTTCACAGTGATCCATTGCGGATCAGGTGTGTTTTTAAAAGATCTTCTTGCTGCATTTTTTGGGCAGGTTTGTTGCGGTAAAAAAAAAATGCACCAAACCCGCACCTCCCCATTGAAATCCGTTGACTCTCTCCACCAGACACCTTCCCACCCTTGGAAACAAAAGAAATGTTAATGAGCAACTCACACCAAAGCTAATCTCAACACATACTGCTGTCTCTGCTTCTACTCTCTGCATTTCTCTGAAATAGTTAATAATTTACCACTTTTCAGTGCATTCTGGGCATTTGGGAGGTTCAACTGTGCTTATCTTTAAAAAACACTTCAAAATGCAAACACGCATAAACGCGGTATGCAAACCCGGCCAAACAGACTTTTTTTAACCTACATTTTCCAGCAGTCAGTTTCCATCTTTCAGAAGTGTCCCATGTACATGGGGCCTTATTCCAAAGGGAACAAAAAAACCATTTCTGTTACTGCTTAAAAAGTGTTAGCTGGAGCTATGGTTTATTTATGAATCCTTTATGTAAAGTCCATCTAAATCTACGGTCCATCCGATGCTATCCTCTCCAGATAGAGAAGCAACCCAAAAGCTGGCTGTACACTGTGCGAATTTCACTTAGTGGCTGGCCCTGCCAGCCTTTCTGTATTTGGCAAAAGTTGATCAAATGAAGGAGCAGATTCTGCTTTCAGTCTGCATGTAACCTATTCATGTAAATGCACATAAGATGCAAGTTTCTGAGTTCATGTATCTATTATTATTATTTTATCCTACCCTACAGGTAACATAAAACAGAACCCAAACTTTCAAAAAGTTCCTCAAGACGGTAAGTGAGAAACCATCAAATGGTTCAAATTTTCTTTTTTTTTTTTTTTTTTTAAACAAGCACTTATGACAATTATAAAGTATGCACTAATATATGGTATGTAAAGAACGTTTGTAGTTATGTTCTCTGTATCCCTTTGAGAAGATTTTCCTTCACTTCCAGTTCTGGAGACACAACCGAAGTGACTAGAAATCTGCTCTTAGACAGTCGTCACTCTAACAGTTTCTCTGCATTGAAAAATTCCCCCTTTCATCCTGTTTTGGTGAAAACTGTAAACTTTTAGATTTTCCATCACTTTCTGTACCCATGTCAATGGTCTCCAGAACAAAAAGAGGATTAATCTAATGGAAGTAATGCAGATTCACTGTTTTACATAACGACCAGAGCATTCATTTGTGAACATAATTGACATGCCATGTTCCTTCTTTAGGCACCACTCTGAAATCCATCAACGATTTCCTGTTCTACAGTCAGGTTGATAACATCAACCTCTTCAAGGTAATTACATTTAAAGGAATGATTTTGACAGGACCCCCGACTGTTTAAACTCTTTCCACTTATAAAGGAAGATTGTTCATTAGTCTGCATCCCTTAGCTCATTAGTGTGCAGAAGACAGATTAGGGTAGTGTGAAGTCTGAGCTGTGCAGAGACCGATTGGTGGATAATTGAGGTTTGACCATAAATGTCCGTTCAGTTCTGTGCATACTATGTCAGCCCTAGTTGGAAGAAGAAAAGTGCTTAAAGTAGACTTCTTGATACAGAGAACCATATCCTTTGAACAGTGCAAGAAAACTCAGTGGATATGATATAGCAGTGACAGTAAGCTCCATGCAACTGCTCTTATGCAATTGGCTCACTTTTTTGCTTTTGTTCCAAAATGCTGGTGGCTCAGAGGTAGCCAGCATATTAGTGGAGGTGCAAACTATCACTGGGCAGCCCTTCTGATGATGGCAAAGTCCAGAGAGGTTCCTGTGAAGCTGTAACCCAGTGATCCGACACATGAATAGATTAGGATAAATCTCTGATGATGTCAGAGTTCAGATGGGTTCCCGTGATGCTGTAAAAAAATCTGGGTAAATAGGCACTCTCTTGAAAGTACATTTTCTTATACTGCTTCCTTTCTCGTGTTACTTAGTACTAATGAATCCCTGTTAGTGAGCCAAACTTTAAATTGTAAAGCGGAGTTCCAGGCAAACCACTAAATACAATTGTGTATACAGTGAAGGAAATAAGTATTTGATCCTCTGCTGATTTTGAATGTTTGCCCACTCACAAAGAAATGATCAGTCTAAAAATCGAATGGTAGGTATATTGTAACACTGTGAGACAGAATAGCAACAAAAAATTCAAAAGAAATGCATGTCTAACAAATGATGCACTGATTTGCATGTTCATGATGGAAATAAGTATTTGATCCCCTTCACAAAACATGACTTAGTTCTTGGTGACAAATCCATTGTTGGCAATCACAGAGGTCAGACGTTTCCTGTAGTTGGCCACCAGGTTTGCACACATCTCAGGAGGGATTTTGGCCCACTTCTCTTGGCAGATCCTCTCCAAGTCATTAAGGTTTGGTGACTGATGTTTTGGCAACTCAAACTTTCAGCTCCCTCCACAGATTTTCAATCAGATTAAGGTATGGAGACTGGCTATCCCACTCCACGACCTTAATGTGCTTCTCCATGGAGGAGAGTTTGGAATCTTATTGTTTGATAGCCAAAGAATAGCCAAAATGGCAAAGACTCAGCCAACAATTTGCTCCAGGGTGATCGAAGAAGATCTAGTTACCTGTGAGAACTATAACAATTAGAAGATGCCTATGTGAAGCCAAGCTATCTGCAAGAAGACCCTGCAAAGTCCCACTGTTGAAAAAACTACATGTGCTGAAGAGGTTACAATTTGCCAAAGAACACATTGACTGGTCTAAACACTGAATTCAAGACACGGTACACTGAGAAGACAGTGAAGCATTGTGGTACAAGCATCATGATATGGGGATGTTTCTCATAATATTGTGTTGGGCCTAAATCTTTTTTGTTCATTGACAGACACATAACCTTATGGTCGAGAATAGAAGATGCTATCGCCACTTAAAGGAGTAGGACAGTAGGCAGAAAAAAAAACTCGGCAGCATCGATGGGCAGTCCTGGCTGATATAAACCCCCTCTCTGCATAGACAATCCAGTTCCTTCTGCTTAGTATCACAGAAGGTGGCTTTTTTAGAGACTATCACTTCTGCTAGCAGGGTGTTGGAGTTGGCAGTCTTGTCCTGCAGGTTTCTCATTTGGTTATTCACAAGGACAAGGTGGTTCTCTGTCCATGCTCTTCTTTTCTCTCAAAGCTGGCCTCTAACTTTCATTTCAATGAGGACATTGTCCTACCTTCCTTATGTCCTCGTCCATCACGTCCTAAGGAATTCGCTCTGCGCCCTGGATGTGGTTAGGGCATTTCAGGAGTGTCTGTTTGTTACCAAGCCTTTTTGAAGGTCGGATTCCCTTTTTGTGATCACTGAACAGGCCGAGGAAGGGTTTGACGGCATTCTTTGCCACCATTTCTAGATGAATTACACAGAGGGCAGTTCAAGCCTGCTTCATTAAGGGTCAGGTTCCTCCCTCTCCTGTAATGGCGCACTCTACTCGGGCACTTAGTGCTTCCTGGGCCTTCCGTCATCAGGCATCTGTGCCTCAAATCTGCAAGACGGCTACCTGGTCGTCTGTGCACACTAAGTTGGATGTCCAGGCATCTTCGGACGAGTATTTTGGCTGCAAAGTTTTGCAGGAAGCTATTTGAGATTCTGTTCCCTTCTTGGGGGGTGTTTTAGTTGTTTAGTGTTCCTGTTGAGCTCCTGTTTGCCTTGTTTTTTCTCCCACCCCTCATTTGTTGGGCACTGCTTTGGGACGTCCCTATGGTCGAAAATAGAAGATGCTGTGCCTGTCAGTGAATGAAAGAGCTGGATTTTTTTTCTTACCGTAAAATCCCTTTCTCTTGAGTTCATTGAAGGACACAACACCCACCCCTCTCGAATTTTTTTTTTTCTTTGACACTATTTGTGACTAACTGGATTTCCGAGTTTCTTTTTTCTGCCTAGTGTCTTACTCCTGTAATTGCCTGAACTCAGAGAGAGATTTTATGGTGAGTAACAAAATAAATCATGTTTTATCACATACAAGGGGCCATAGACCAGTTTTAATCCATCAAAATACTTGAAGAGATCCTGTCGAAGAGGAAATGACCTTGAAATGGGTGTTTCAACAAGACAACAAGGAATTGTGGAATGTAGTACAATCGTCTTGGGCTGGAATACCTGTTCACAGGTGCCAGAGGTTGGTCAATTCAGAAACATTACTCATACAACGAAATATTCAGTGATTCACAGGGAAGCTAAATATTCAAGCAATTTTCAGTTTATGCAGTAAATGTTTGAGTTTGTAAAGAAAAATGCAGACAATACTATTTTGTTAAACAGCCTAATATTCCCTTTTCTTCACTTTCTGTAAAGTAATAACAAATTTGAAACCTTTTTCTTCATGTTTTGATTTGGAATTGACTGTGCAGTGTTCCCAATGCATTTGTGTGTCTGGAAATAAAAGCTATTATAAAGATTTTTAAACTCCTTGCTATTATTTTTAACACAACTGTATGTAGGAGGATTTGTTTCATGTCTGTGTACCACCTGAGGTCAGTCACTTCACTGGCTATATGTCAGGGTTTAAAACCACATTAAAGTATTTTTCCATTTTAAGTGGTTCACAGTTTGACCTGGGGGGGTTCCTGGGTTTGGTTCTGGTTTTGGAACCAGAATTCTAGATGGAACTTGTGTATTGTATACCTTGATGGCTTTTGGGTTTTCTTCCTCCTAAAAACATACTGGAAATGTAATTGACTAACATCCATAATTGACCCTAATGTTTGCATATCTGTGGTGGGGTCAGTAGCCTGTAAGCTCCTGTACAGGAAGAGTCTACTCTTCAGAGCTTACCCACTTAGTCTGTTTTATATAAAATGTATTGATAATATTTTACCATAACTCTTTGGTCTGACTACAGTAAGCTGAAATATGATTCCAGTTTGTTACTGCTTTGCACAAGTGGAATGAATTGCACTAGATTCAGGGCTCTGCAAGGATGGGGGGGGGGGCAGTAGATGTGAAATGTTTAATTAACCCTGAAAATCTCTTTAAACATGACTCGACTTGTCCTTGACTCTTTTATTGATTATTTTCTCTACCATAGTATTTATCAGACCTGTCAGTGTGCCTCACATACTGTCCACTTGTCAGATTACTGTTATTGTTCCATCATTCTTCTTCACACTGCCTTAAATCTTTGTCTTCCTCCAGAATTTTTTACAGAAAGATGAATCAACAATTCAATTCCTCGCTGCTTTGCACCTGTGCCCCTATCTGATTTCTTGTCTTCTGTTTTCTACATAGGTGCAGAGGTACTGTGTGAGGAGTATGATCAGCCGGAAGGTGAGCTTTAGCAGTATATGACTTACGCAACTAATATTGGACATTTCATGTTATTAAAGGCTCCCATGGCTAAAAATGCATGTGCAGATACACTATATGGCCAAAGGTTAATGAACACCTGATCAGCATATCTCTAGGAGATTGCTGGGCATTCAGTTCCAAAACATGCACATTACAATGAAGTTGCCACCACATTTGCAGCTATAACAGCCTCCACTCTTCTGGGAAAGCTTTACACAACATATTTATGTGAGAATCTATGCCCATTGTCAAGAGCCTTTGTGAGGTCAGTTACTTGCTTGAAATTGGCGTTCGGATTTATCCGAAAGGTGTTCAGTAGGGTTGAGGTCAGGTCTCTATGGAGGCGACTCGAGTTCTGCTACTCCAGACTGTTCAAACCATGTATTTATGGGACTGGCTTTGTAAACAAAGGCACAGTCATGCTTAAACAGTAAAGGGCCTTCACCAAGCCTCAAGGCTTGAAGGACACAATTGTCTAAAGTGTGTTTTATATGTTGTAAGATTACCAGTACTCTTTTCACTGGAAATGCCTGAGCTCATTAATTTGGAGAGGGAACCACACACTTTTGACCTTATAGTCTACCTCTCCCAAGAACAACATGTGGGTAGATATTTGCTCACCCATGTTTACCACAATCCAGCACCTGGGCCATCTGCCATTCTCGCTGAGTGAAATTTTGGCACCTGCCCACAGGGAGATTTCCCTTTGTGATTGAGTGGCTCCATCTAGCTAAGGTGCTTCTTATCACTCTCAAGGTGAATCTGAGCTTTACCCATGCAGGATAAAGTAACAGTTTCACTTTAATGCAAACCTTCACAGATGCCTATCCGGTGTCTCAGCTTACACAGGACTATGTACTTCATGTGTGACAATGGTGATTGGCCCAGCAGAGTCACTTGGAGTGAGTCACATGCTCCTCCAAGCCTTGAGGTACCAGGCATTTCCATTGTTGATTGGATTGCTGGGGAACATTGGGAGAATAAGCATGTGCTGTAAGGGTTGAGAAGATTAAAATAATTTGTTTGCCTTGAATAGGCAAAGCACAGTTAGGAAGGGAAATAATTGAAATCTGGAGCATTGCTTGATTTTTTTTTTTTTTCAGTTAACTGCTGTCAGTCTGTAACGTCCACCCCTAACATATAATTTGCATGGATATTCTGCAGCCTGAGTGCAAGATGTGATTGTGCTGCATTAGTGCAGTGTTTCTAAACCTTTTTCAGTCAAGGCAGCCTTTACAATCAAGCACAATCTTGAGACATCCCATTCTAAAATGTAAAAAACTAAACTAATAGTGTTACATAATGCAGGTTCTACACACGTAAGATGTGTGCACAATGAAACTTGTGGCTTTGTATAACAAAAAAGCAGGCTTGAACCACCTGCTGGCTTGTACATAATTTTTTAGGCATTTGGGGCAATTTTTAGGCATTTGCCAAAGCACTCCTGAAGAACCCAGAAGGCATCCCAGGGTGCCTAGGCATCCCAGGGTGCCTAGGCACCCTGTTTGAAAAAGGGTGCATTAGTGCATGAATATCTGCACTATTTACCTAGCATACACTCTGCCATCACCTGTCTATCTCCATGAGAAGAATATGGTTGTTATCCCTATTATTTAGACAGTCTGTCATTTGATTTGTGGAAATTGAATGATCCATTTCATAGCCCATTAAGTAAGTTTTTTTTTAAATTAATGATTAATACATTTTCTTCTACTATTTTACTTTACTTTTCAATTCAGTTATTTGGCTTCATGGAGAAATTTCAAGGCTTGGAAGTTGGCATTCCAATCAAAGAGAACCAAAAGCCAGGGGGCTTGAAGCAGTTTTTACAAAACCTCAACCAGAAGGGCCAGGCTGAAGGTGAGTCATAGGGCCTTAAAGTGTAAGCCTGTGGCCCAGACTATGATTTTAAAGGCAGGCAAAGATGTAAGCAGCAGTCACTGAGAGTTACTGGCATGTACCTTTACTTTATTGTTCCTGCAGGGCATTGTGAGAGCCTTATGCTGACCCCAGGGGTGGACTGACAACTCATGGGGCCCCCGGGCAATAGGGGACCATGGGGCCCCTGTGTCCTTGCCAAATTCAAAAAAGCCTATGAAAAAGGTACCAGGGGCATCTCATGGGGCCCCTTACTGACCCCGGGCTCTCGGGCAGTGCCCGAGTTTCCAAATGGTCAGTCCGCCCCTGGCTGACCCCGACATCCCTACCAACTTTCCCCCAATATATCCACCATTCTCCTCCCCCTCTCAAGTCTGGACATTAGACTTGAGTAAGCGCAGCCAGTTCACTGAAGGTCATTCCTGTGCATAACTCAGGGCCTGAAACATGTTAGGCTTCCTGTAAAAATATGATTGCCCATGCTGACTCTCAAATAAGAAACAGGCTTGATAACAAGTGCTTTTAATGAAGCGCAATCTCATTATTGCTTGGCTTTCTGGAATTTCCTCTTTTTTAAAGGTATCAACTGTCCCTTTTTGCCATTTTAAGGTCAGTTGCACAAGAAGCAACAGCCCTGCCAGTTAAAAGTCGAAGACATTCTATGTATAGCTAGTTTTAGTAATGCAATAGAGCAGGGGTATCAAACTGGCGTCTCTCCAGCTGTTGTGAAACTAAAAGTCCCATTATGCCTCTACCTTTGGAAGTCATGCTTGCAACTGTTAATCTTGCAATGCCTCATGGGACTTGTAGTTTGGCAACAGCTGGAGGATTGCCAGTTTGACACCTGTGCAGTAAAGCTTGCCTTGTTAACTGTGCTGCCATGCCCACTCTGATTTAAGGTGTGCAAGACAATTTAGAGACAAAGGAAAGTTAATATAAAGTTAGTCTGAGGGTATTTATACTATTATCATTTTAAATATGTTCACTTTTTAGATGACCAGGGATTTGCACTGCATGGTACAATAAATCATAACTACAGGCAAAATTTGAAATAAAAGTGCAGTGTTTATACTGTGGCAGACCATTTATTGATTTGCTACTGGCTTCACCACTGTAAATTCATGAACTTTGAAATCTGGTTGTTAGGGTTTATACACTTTGGACATCTTTGTTGGTCTTTGCATTTGTCCTTTACAGGTTTCTGAGTTACAATCTACCATGCACCAGTTACTAGTAGATGATCTAATAGTTAAATGTAAATGTGGCAGGATTTATTTCTTGTTTATATCCTTTTTTGTGTATTTATGCCAACTGCAGAAATCCCAGATGAGGGCGGTGAGAATGGACATCCTCGTATCGCGTCTCCACTCATGCAAATTGAAGGCTTGCTGTCTGCACTAACTAATGCTAACCAAGATGGGAGAGTCATAATACAGCTGCAAGGTACATCCTGCCATTACATTGCCTTTTAAATGGGTGTTTCATAAAAAAATCTCCTCCTCCCCCCAAAGAATACCTGCTGTTTACCATTTCTATCTATAACAGTAGCTCTCCTATCACAATTTCTTTGCAGTGCTCCCTAGTGGTGTATCTGAAACTACAACTTGTTCATTCAGATATTATGGTGCTCCGTGTGCCTTATTTAAGTTTGACAGACTACAACCTTCCAAAATATGTAAACTATAACAAGGAGATGACTGTTGTTGCTTTTAAAAGGAATTGTAGAAGAAATTAAAGTAATTGTAGTTCTTAAGAGAATAGCAATTGTCAGTGAACTGAAGCATTGACAATAAAGCTGATAGGAGGAGCCAACAGTGCGTGAAGTCACTGCCGCCTGGAGCCACGAGGAGGCCCAGCGGCCATCTTAACTAAGGGGTTTGTATTACTCCTCATTATTCTCATTGATACTGAGTGTTTTACTACCCTGTTTTTATCTATTCTATAATTCTGAGCATTAAGTATCTTTAAATACTACACCATGGGCACCTGTTTTATGGCTCCCTGTGGAGCCAATTAATTTTCAGGATACCCCATTCATTATCCACTACCACCAGAGGGTGGGAGTCCTGTAACCAGGCTGCGCACCCGTCCAACCTTAAGGGGACCTCTGGACCTAGCAGTATAACTACATACCATCAAGACAAGATCACATACCCTTAGATGGAAGCTCACGCACTCCGCCTGCCTATGTGACCCTGGTGGATATTGATTACATGCGAAAAATCTATGCGCGTCCGGTGAGTGCGCATTTTTAACTTATGTTCCTGTCTCAAGCTTGTCTTGTTATTCTACTTTATTAAGTGGATCATCTTTGATCTTATGGACTTTATATTTATGCTTTTGCTTTGAGGACAATTCTTAATTTACTGTTATTATTTAGCGCCACATTTTTATATATTTTGGATTTTTTTAAGGTTTGCTGTGATTACCTTGAGTGCATTGGCTGCTGACTTAAGAGCGCTCACTTTTATTTTTATTCACAATAAAGCTGACTGGACTATATAAACAGAACAGTGTCAATTACACAGGGAAAGGCACCCAAAAGCGTCTCTCACCAGGGACTTTTGTAAAATTAAAATCTTAGTCTTTTTTTTTTTTTCTTTCCTTCTGAACTTCAGAGTTATACTTCGCATACAGGAGAATTGGCACTGGCAGGCAAAAGAACTGTAGGCCAGCCAAGGATAGCCCTTCCTACTACTAGCATGTGTCAATGTTTTGCTAGTTTCATAAGTAGACAGGTGACTTTTCAGCTCTGCTGTATGAAAGAGTAACCTAGTTTTTATATGTGTTTTACTCTATTCTTTGATTTTTTTTTTTTTTTATTTCTTCAATCAAGACTCTTCTCTACATAGCTTCTGTATCTTTGCCTGTGATTGCTGCTCTCCGGTCCAGTCATCCTCAGCTTGGCATTTGGAGTACTGTCTAAATCTGCGAAAGCTTTTTGCTAGCTACCTTTTTCCTCTCTCTGTCAAAATTGCTACTACATCATTGCTGAGCTGGTCTCTATATGCAGCTTGGCCTTTCCTCTACTTGATTTTAGAGTGCTGTACCAGAACCCAACTGGACTGGTTGTTGCAAGGGATGCCCAGAAGTGACCTTCAGGCACTGGGTTCTGTGTGTGGTGCCTTCCAGAATCCATTCAGACAGGTTCAGAGCAGGGACTGGCCAAACTTTGAGCAGTGTGTGGCCCTCTCTTGTTTGACAGAAGTCGATTGTTAGATCGACTTCTGTCGAACAGACATGTTGGAAAATTTTTGTCTGCTGCGCATGCTGATCAGTGTATTCTGGCAGCAACAGAAGCTGCTTTCAGAATACAGTGTCCCAGCAAGGAAGGGATTCCTCCATCCACCTTGCGTTTCTTAGTGAGTTGGCTTGTCCAGTGGAACATGGGAGGTTCCCCCATTTGCTTGGATCCTCAGTGCCTTTATTCCCTGTTACTGTACATTTTGCTGCAGAATGGGTTAATTCTGTGGCAATGAGTGCTGATATTATCCACTGGGCAGAGTGTCAAGGGTGCACAATCTGTGTTCTTTCCCCCATACAGCATGGAGGAATTTCGTAGCATTTGCTTCTGCTTGGATTCGTTCCTGCTGCCCGACTTGATCACCTCCATCTATCTGACCCTCGCTGGCTACTAGCTGTCCAGATTTTTTTTTTGTATTTGAAGTCATACCTCTTACCATGTCTTATCACCACACTGTTGCGACCAGTCGAGATTCTAGACACGGGGAGTCCCCGGACAAACCTTCCTCTGCATGAAATGAACCCTCACATTCCAGAGTGGGGAAATGTTTGTTACCCTTTCCAGATGTTTGTATAGCTTGCAATTTTGACACTTGGGTGGAGGAGGTGGTATCCCAGGGCTGCAAACTGGGGTTATACGCCCTTCCCCCTCCTCAGTTTCTAACTTCCGACCTTCCTGTGCTTTCACTCAGATTAGCAGATCTTCATCGAGCTTTTGCGCCTTCTGGATTGAGGCGTTATTACTCCATTTTATATGGCCGAAACAGATTCATGGGTTCTACTATAATCCTGTTAACTGTTGCCAAGCCCAAAGGGGTCATTCACCCCATTCTGGGTCTCAAAGCTCTGAATGTCTTCATTCGGGGTCTAGAAATTCCTCATTGGATCTAGTAAATCTATTATTGGCCCCCTTTTCCAATGAGACTTTCTGACTTGTGTGGACATCAAAGATGCTTACCTACCTGTCCTCATTTTTCCAGCACATCAGGGATTCCTGCATTTTATACAGGCCCCTTCATTACCAGTTTGTGGCATTGCTCTTCAGCTTGTCGTCTGCACCCTGGGCACTTATCCAGATGATACAAACAGAATATAAAGGAAGAAGGAAAGCGATTCCCCAGTCTTATTCTTTCTCATATTCATCACATAAACACGTGAATGGGGGAATTTTTTCTCACTTTCTGTTCTGCCTAATACCCATCAAATAGACAGTAAAAGGGGAGAATTTCCTCATTTTCGTTCTGTCTGATACCCAACAAATAGAGAGAGAAGAATGTCTTCACTTCTTGTTCTGCCCGATACCCATCAAATAAGTAAGAGGAACTCGTATAGGGACCAGCAGTGAAGTGTTGACATAAGTTGTAACCCTTCCGGAGTCTATAAAAAAAAAAAGTTATTGGCTTCATTTCGCTGTGTCAGTGGAAAACTTTGTTCTTCTGGTGGGTTTTTGAAAAAGGATCCTCCTTGACTGATAGCTGGTATGTAATTACAATGACTGAATAACAGTAACATTTGTCTGTCTCTGCAGGTACTGTGGCACAGAGCAGCCTGAAATTTCTCATGCTAAACCCTGCTGTTCATTTTGCTGAGGTCCTAAAGGAGTGTCGTTCTGTCATCATCGCTGGAGGCACCATGCAGCCGGTGAGAGAAGCACCTTGTCTCTGCATCATCTCTGCCTTTCACTTACAAGTTACTGTCATGGTAGTGCTCCTCTGTGGGATGAGGAACGTCATTTTTACTTAAGAGACTGCAAAGTAGACTACATATTTATTTTGAATAAGGACTAAAAACAAGAAAGATGAGATATGGTGGAGGAGTGTCATCTGCTTATACCTCTTGGAAACTCCACTGGGGAGATCTCTTTTCATAGATCCTGTGTTACTGCCCACCTACAAAGTTTGATCTGCATACCAACCTTAGGGTGTTCTCTTTCCTTCTTTGCATTTTCCATAATATGATGCCATCATGCTTCTTACTCCATATAGAGCCATCCAGGACAGAGAGGACAGAGTGTAGTAGGTTATGTATAAAGTGTAAATGGTCGGCAAAATGTCAGACCCTCTTTTGGACTTGCTGCTCTGGAGGTCGATATCAGATTTGCAGTTTGAGAGGCTGTTCTGTCAGTTAATGGAAAGAAGTTGGAGATACTTGGTATAGTTTTTGTTAAGGATGGAGCTCCAGAGGGATAACCAGTGTGGGAATAATCATAGGGAAATCTAAAGGGCAGGCATTAACCTGGTATAGGGTTTGCAGAACTTTCTCAAGGAGAACCAATCACCCATCAACATCTGTAACAATCTGAACCTCCACTCTTAAATAACTATAGTTATTCCTAGTAAAACTCTGTGTAAGGTTGTAAGACTTATTCCTGCTTGAGCTTACTGCTATAACTGATACTCCTAAAACAGTTATATAACAATGGCACTGGCAGGATTACATGCAAATAATGGACAATTTTACAACTCCAGCAGTCCATCGAGTGTCCGATTTGAGCTCCGACAGAAGACAGGTCATCCTCTTTGGGGCCTTAGAGCCTGGTCATGAGCTAACATATATGTTCAACCAAAGAGGGAATACAGGTGATTAGCAGAACACGGACCTGTCTCTTAGAGGTAAGGTCACCCTACTGTAATAACTTAAAACAGTATTGAACCCAAAAGCAAACATTAATTGTATTGTAGCTTACCAACCCTTAGATGTGATAGCTGCACTAGTTTTCTTCTTAGGCTTTCTTTCTTTTATTTGCATCTGGTGATCCAGCCAGTAAGTCTGTTTTTCAACAGAACAAATTATCCTGCAGATGTATCATTTAGACTGTTGCAGCAAGCATAGTACCATTGACAGGGGTGCTTATAATGATCAGCTTTTATTTATGTAAAATCTATATCCCAAAAGGAAAAAAAAAATGATGTAACTGCTTAAAAAGCATTAGCTGGAGTTCAGCTTCAATTTGTTTAGTGTACATTTAACATTCCTCTACCCTCACACTCACAATGCCGCTGTCCAAATGTTCCTCCTGTGCTCCTTCATCCAGAGTGGGGCACTCTAATACAAGAAGTGTGTTGCTTGCCAGATCAGCAAGTGAAAAAAAGAGGGAGGAAAAGGCTAAAAAAAGAAAAATCAGCCACCACGTCTTATGATTGAGTGTAGATTCAGATTGATACAAGTGCCCATGCCTGACTGGTTCTCTTTAATGCAACGGTGTATGCGCTTTACATTGTAAATTTACAGCAGAGAAAACAGTTCTACATATGTTTTTCACCTTTGTGCTTAGCTGAACTTGCCCCATTTTCTGAATACTAAAAAATCCCAGTGTACAGAAGGGAGGAATTCATTTCCTATCCACATCACACAGCACCTGATGAGCCTGATTGTGGCGGGTTCTGGTTTAGTCACAGTCAATCAGCCATACATTCACTGAAAAGGCTGCAAATGCCACATTCAAATTACCTAAAATGTCAGTCTGCTTCCAGGGGATTACACACTGATAGGATCAGGAAGGTGGGGGTGTCTCCAGGGAGAGGAGGGCCGCATAATCCCTAAATTATGATACATTTTATAACTCTCAATAGGCCAGATAAGAATTTCTGAACAGCTGGAGTACAGTCTGGATGGACGATCTGTAGTGCTTGCTGCTAAACACTCCAAGAACCCCGCTAAGCACAACTGGCATGTAAACTGACCACACAAAATAACGCCAATGTAAATACAGAAAAGCTTAATCCTTTCTGTGAAAAAAAAAAAAAACAGCGGTGTCCTCATTGCTCAGGACACAAATGGAAGAATGGACACAGTCCTGTTATCTTCAAGTGGTTGTGTAAACCCTTACATATACCCAGTGAGGTTACTAGCCTCAGGTGATGCACAGAGATAAAACAAACCCTCTTACACAAGTTTTGCCTGTTTATCTGTAGTCTTCTCTAAAAAGGCCAGAATTTATAAAGCTTGTCTCAGCTGTCAGAAAAAAGGGGGCAGAGAGCTGAAGTTACACACTGCAGAGCTCAGTGAGGAAAGCTCTGAGAGCTGATTGGAGGAAAGGGACATATACCCCATCCACACAACACACAGAAATAGAGCTGCGGCTGTCAATCACAGGGTGTGTGCTGGAGCTCTGTCCTCATCATCAAGAGGGAAAACTTGTCAGAAGTTACTCATATTATCGTTCTACTGCCCTGACTGGTTGTTGGGACACTCCATACATTAGACACATACTCCCAGCATCACATGAATAAACACTTCTCTTGGTTTAAAAGCTGCACTGTTCTCTTTCCTTCCCCTGGGCACTTAGCTCAGCATTGCCGCAACAAGGGGAGAGAAAGCACACCCCACGTACATGTTAATACCTTTTTGCTCAGCTTTCAGTCTGTGACCTCTGGGTGTAGTCCCTGCCTCTAGTTGGTTGAACACTAGGCAAACTCAAAGGTACAGGGCCGTCTAGTGGCTGTACCACTGCAGATATTGAGCAAACACTGTCTAGCAGGGTGTCCTTATGAGGTAGGACATCTCTCCAGCTCTGCTGGATCAAGACCAAGAAACTATAGATTCTTACATCTATAGCTGCTGGTATTGTCATGTGGGAACCCCAGATTTGGATATTTACCTCAGCAGTTGCTCAGCATCAGACACACCTAAACCGGGCCAGTGCATCTTGAAGACATATACAGAGAAGAGTATATAAGGCCAATAGTTTGGTTTTTTTGTTATGTTTTGGATAGTGACAACTGGTTATAACCTCTGCTGAGTTTTTATTGTGGTCTCTGCCCCTGCAAGGGAGATAAGCCTAACATTTTGCTTTGCCACCAGACATTTTATTGGGGACACCTGCTTCAGTGATGGTTTTCTAAGGCAGGCTATACATGATTTATTTTCTTTTGTTAAACCAACGGGGTGAATGAATGAAAGATAATGAATCAATTCACCCATCCACACATTCACAGTGGATGGGGGAATCCCTCCTGTGGAGCCATTGTATTGTATTCCCCACCGTCAGCATGCCATGCACTCATCAGTACTGCCAGCTATAGCCGGTGGCACTGATCGAGAAACAATTTTCCAACAGGCTGGTTGTACAGAAGCTGATTGAGAGATCAACTTCTGTACAACCATCCTGCTCATAGATGGATCGAAATTCAGCTGATCCCTGGTGAACCAGCTGAATTTCGATCCATCTATGGCTGGCTTTAGGGAGGATTTCTCTCATTTTTCAGAGATCTTTTATTTATTTATTTCAGGTACTTATATAGCGCCGTCAATTTTACGAAGCGCTTTTACATATATATTGTACATTCACATCAGTCCCTAACCCTCAAGGGGTGTACAATCTAAGGTCTGTAACTTACATTCATACATACACATACTAGGGCCAATTTAGACAGGAGCCAATTAACCTACCAGCATGTCTTTGGAGTGTGGGAGGAAACCAGAGTACCCTGAAAAAACCCACACAGGGAGAACATGCAAATTCCAGGCAGGTGGTGCCATGGTTGGGAACCCCAACCTGACAGATTAAAAAAGAAACTGATGAGATTTTACCCTTCTCTACTGTATCCAAATGTAAATAAATGGCTATAAATACACATAAAGATTATCTTTAATATCTATATCTGTAAAAAACTTAAATTGAATATATTTTTTTCCACGTTAATTTAAAACCAAAGTTTATTTTTTTTTTTCAACAGTTTCCATGTTAAATGGGTGTTCTAATGTAAGAACTTTTACACTTCTCACAGTACACAAACCGAAAAGGTGATGATATATTAAAGCAAACATGTATCACCATCCTGCTGAAGATACAATGACAGATGCTCCAGATGTTGGCTGACTGGTGACAGATATGGCGTGCGCCTGTACTCTGCTGTCTTTGTGTGTTTGTGTACTGCAGCCAGACCTCCTCCTGTCTTTTGTGACAGTACAGCAGTTAGCCAGTGACAACCTTCTAATTGTTATTGAGTGCAACTTCCATACACACATAGCTGTCACATGTAGATCTGTCCCTGCATCTGTCTTGTAGGTGTCGGATTTTAAGCAGCAGCTGTTGATATCAGCGGGACTCAGTCCAGACCGAATAGTGGAGTTCTCCTGCGGTGAGTCCGGGTCTTTCCTTATTATATATGAACCTTCTATCAGATGTTTTGCACACGTGTAGACATTAGATAAAAGTTATGACAAACTAAGAGGGTAATAAGAAGGGCTTCATCTTTTGCAGATTGGTATGGTCTTATGCCAATATTTCAACAGGCTGCTTTCTGAAGAAAAGGAGATGTACTGTATCTCTAGTAACTAACTGAGGAAATATGGAAGAGAGTGCCAAGAATACAATTTCATTGCAGATCAATTGTATTTGTCTTACCATTCCCCAGTTTTGGTTTGGCTAAGAACCACGTTAAGCTAGGTTGTACTGTTTTGCTACATTTTTAAGTCCTAATGAAGAAGGCCCTTTGGAACATCTAAATATGTTAATTCTGTACTGAATGCTATTACAAATCCCCTGGAATATAATTGATATAGTATTTCTGTGCCCTGCTTCCTTTCAGTCATTACGAGAGTTACAGCTCGACCAGGATTACAGAATTGATTTTTTTATTTTAAAGCTGAAATATGGGATAAGTCAATATTGTTTACATACAAGAGGCATACGTATTCTTATTGGAATCGTGGTGCCCTTTGTGTTTCTTCCAGATCTGTACAGTAATTCACTGTGAAACTATACCTCAGTTGGCACATAAATTACAAGAGGCCTTTGCTAGTATAAAATACGAAGTACAAAACACAAATCATAGCTTGATTATGGATGGGGAAGGGGGGGGGCATATTTAATCACAATAACAAGATTTGTCCTGTTACTAGTTAAACCCAATGGGATTCTAATAATAGAAAAACTGACAGCGGAGACTAAACTGGAACAGCGTTGCTTCTGTACTTCAAATAGTCCTCCATGCTTTATTGAATTCTTCATGGAAATATGCTGAGACTGCATTTCATCCTGTGACACATAAGCTGAAATCCCAGGCTTTGTCTGCCAGTAGGGAGAGACCTCTGCACTGGGCTTTCAGACTAGAAAAGGGGTAAAATCACACCCCTCTCTATCAAAAATTGAAAGATGAACTTCGTACTGGGTTCCACTTCTGAAACACCTTAGATTTGTCAGGCATTGTTTGCTAGAATAGTGAATAGTAACTGGTACAGAGGTACATGCAGGTTGCTGTTGCCAGCCTCTCTTTCTAAAAAATATAGATTGCCTGACTTCTGTCCTAGACCAATGGTATCAATACTATTTGTCATTGACCATACACAAGTATGAAAATTAGCAGTTCTGGCTCTGTTCTCACTGGCTGCATGTGTGTTCTGAGTTAGTGACTCAAAGTATTAAAGAAAGAGTGTTTCTATCTCCAGTCAGCTGATGACCATTACACATTGAAAACCACCTGATGACCTCAGATAAGCCATGGTTGTGACCTCTTCTCTGTGCCATCTCATTTTATTTCAACAGGACATGTCATCCCACCGGAGAACATTTTACCCATAGTGCTTTGCAGTGGACCCACCAATCAGCAGTTGGAATTTACCTATCAGAAGAGAGATTTACCTGAAATGGTAAGCACAGCTCATAGCTTTTCCACTCAAGAAATCAGAAAAACTGCCTTTAATGAATAATAAAAAAAAAGTTTACATATTTACTATGTATTAGCCAGCAACAAATGATAATAAAACTAGCACAGGCATTGTGCTTTAATGAATACCTCCTGATCAAGTGGGTCTTTCCACACCAGCATACAAATGAGCTGGACAATTGCAGTTAAAGGTCAGAGAGGAAGACAGACTGCTATACAGTGCATGAGCTCTTAACATTGCTTTTTATTGCTGTTTGTGGGAGAGTCGTGGTCTCTCTTTAGAGATGTAAAATTTCTGGAAATTTTGAAGTCATGGGAAGGAAAAAAAATGTTTTCCCTTTTTTTTTTTTTTTTTTTTTGTGTGTGTGGAGTAATTTTACAAATTGAAAGTCATTTTGTTACCCTGGGAACATGAAATGCAGTGCATATACAAGTATTAATAAAAGTACAGCTTATTCAGCAAATAGACTAAACTTGCTTTTTAAAATTTATGATGATCCAGAAGCAGCAGAGAGAGTGTTTCTGGGAATGAGAACTCTGAAGTGAAAAGCTACTTGCACTTTCATTATGGTCCTCACCATTTAATTCCATAAAGTATAGTATGTGTTTGTCTTTAGGGTGCCTCTGACGTGCCAGGATGTGTTTTGACATCCATGTAGCATTTGGAAAAGAATATTTCTTCTCACAATATTTGCAAATAGCAGCTTTGCTCTTAGCAGAAATTGCACTGTGGAAATATTTCCAAACTCTAGATGTTGGTCTCACCATTTTACTGAGAGGAGGAAAAGAAAAAAACAATTTACTGACCAGACTATAGGTAAACATTATGCTGTGATGGTGGAGAACATTAATAGGAATCATTTAAAGTTTATAAATATAAACTAATTTGTCAGACAAACGTACCCTCTTACCTGTCAGTTAAGGCCTGAGTGGAGGGTATCCCAACAATCATCCACCTGTAGGAGCTACAAGATGGAGCCTACAAGCAAACTGAACTGGAACATATCCCCTGTAGTGCCCCCTAGTGGCAGAAATGCATATTTGTCTTGTTTGAGAACTTAATTGGGAAGTACAGTGTTACTTGAATTGTGTTCCAGGATTTGCTTAACTAATTCCACCTCCTTTTTCCCCCAATTTTTCCAGAAAAAAAAACAAACAAAAAATGTCTTGGGGAAAAATGTGTTTTTTTTTCAAGGCCTTCCCATCTCTAGATCTGACACACCCAATCTGAGACTGAGCTAGAGCTCTCCAGTAATTAGGGAGCTTGAGCTTTGCTTATTAGAGGGCTCTTGCTCTATATCAGCAGGGAAAGCTTTGGACCTCTGCAGAGAGGTCCTTGTTTCCACAGAGAGAACAAGGGTCCTTCTCTGGCATGTTGGCAGGGTGTAAGCTTTTCTACTTATGCTGCGGCTGCTTTCAAAAGTAAATAAACTATAAGACTTTGCACACCCTTTGTTTTGATGCACCTGGAATGTATTTAACTGATTTAAACCAAAGGTTCAGTTGGACTTCAAAGCTGAACTCCAGGCTGGTATAAAACAATTCCATGAATACAATTATATATTTATTTATTTAAAAAAAAACGTAATGTATTTTTGTAAATGTATCCTCCTGTACAGCAGCATTTGGCCCTGTTCACACCTGGGCATTTGGGGTCCTTGCTGCGATTCTGCCCGTGATCGCAAATCGCACTGCTTTGTGTGTTCGGGTGCCATTCATTTTCAATGGTGCTTAATGCGGTTCTGTCGCAATTGACATGCGATAAATCACGCTGCATTCGTGGCAAACTGCATCGCACAAAGGTTTAGGAATTGAAAATGAATGGCACCTGAACACGCATGCTGCAGTTTCATAGCATTGCTGTGCAATTTTGGATCGAGATCGCAAACGCCCAGGTGTGAACGGGGCCTTAGAGCAGGGAGTTAAGCTGAGCAGTCTGTTGCTGCTCCTTTACTTCCCTTTTATTATTCAAGTCGGCTCCTCACCATAGCCTATACCCGTGTTAGGTGCAGTAGGTAAAAATATCCAAGTCACCAGGATGATTGTACTGTCAGGTCTTTATAAAGAGGAATTCCAGGTATGGTTATTTTATACATAGTTACTTTAGTTCAGCTTGGACCATTGGAACTGTGTGTATACCATATCTGGCCAATGCCCCTGGAAGTTGGAAATCAGTATAGTAGAAACCACTACTCCAGTGACCTCCACCTGCTTTTGGGTCCCATACAGAGTGGCTGACCTGCTGCACTGTGAACAGGAGTTTAGCCACTTAGCAAGGTCACCATTCAGAGAATACTTTGCTGATTGGATGAGGTGGAGAGGCAGAATGGTGTTGTCAAGCTTTTCACCTCATCCAATCAGAGAATGATTTGCATTCATTCAGATAACGAATGCTGCACATGCCAATTGGCCGATCTCCTGTGTTCAGAAGACAAGAGTCCAACCACTCAGCATGGGACCTGGGAGCAAGTAAGAGATCACTGGAGTAATGGTGTCTACTTCTAGCTGGGCCAATGTAGCTACTGTATGTATAAAATATCCATACCTGGAATTCTTTTTAGAATGTCAGCACGGGATGAACAGAAATTCCTTTGGCAGCTAAACCATCTCTGATCTAAGAAGTTCATTAAGGGAAAAAAACGAATATAAAAAAAAAATCTGAATCATTTTTATCACAAAGGCAAAATGTACTTCTGGTCATACAGAGTTTAATGCTGTCTGAAAAAAGAGTCTACATCACTAACCAGAATGGGTCCTAGTCCATTTTCATTTTTTACTCCAGATATGAAAACTAAAGAATCAGGCTTGCCATGTTCAACAGACAGATTTTCAAATATCTCTGATTGAAAGTCCTACTGGCCTTTCACCCCTTTCATTCATGTATAATGCAGTCCCCCCCTTCTGGAAACCAGCAGGGGTTTTGTCATCTCTTGTCACTTGGAGACAGTACATTTTTATCCCTTCAGATGGATGAGACTGGAAGAATCCTAGTGAACTTGTGTAATGTAGTCCCGGGAGGGCTTGTGTGTTTCTTTCCTTCCTACGACTACCAGAAGTTTATCCTGGATCAATGGGAGAAGACGGGACAGCTGAAACGGCTGGCAGCCAAGAAAAAGGTCTGTGGGGTAACAAAACCTGGGGCAGTTCTTCTATCTATGTACTCTTTTATTGAAGTGTTTTTGCTGTTTGCTTAGATACATTTCTAACCACATTCAATAATGGGAATACACATGTAAAAATTGTTTGAAGTGACCGTTTCCTTTTCCCATGCAGGCAAAAAAGGTGAAAGGGCCACTTAGCTCTCCACTTTCCTAGCAGCACACACTCACCTTTCAGAAATCCCCTGTCACATTGTTCAGCTTTAGGCAATGAAGTACAACACCTGGAACGTCTGAGTATGGGGGAGCATGTGACTCGCTCTCTCTTTCTTATGTGATTTTGAGCAGAGGTGCCTTGTGATTGGCCCAGCACTGTCACATAGGGATGGTAGAAGGGCTTACTAGTGTGTAAGCACTGACAGATTTGGCTACTCTTTCTCCTCAGCAATTTAACTGCAAAGTAAAACTGAACTAATAAGACCTCCCATGATGAAAATGACAACCTATGTTCACTATGTAATGCTGCGGAGGAATTCCCAAGCTGGACAGACAACTCAGTTTTGCAGTTGCTGAGCCCGTTAGCTGAGTTGTTTTGTTTTTGAATTTCTAAGGGCTCATTCACACTTGACTATTTCTAACTCTTGCCAAATGCCCCTATAGTGTTTGACAGCCGGTAGACAGGCGTTTGGGAAGCATTTTTAACACTCCTCAAACACTCCCCAAATGCCCTATGCGTGGTTTTGAGGCGTTTGCCAAGCGTTAAAACCGCACCATAAATGCCTATAATGAAGTTAAATGGTATTAACACTCTGCAAACGCCCGCCTGGCATTTGAGGAGCGGCACCATAGACTTGAATGGGAAGCTTCAACTCCTCCTGACTCGACATGAGGCATCAGTTTTGCCGCGACGCTAACGCTTCAGTGTGAACAGCACTGTGTGCTGCCATGTGCAGAATTTTCATAGGCGTTTGAGAAGCGTTCAAAACGCCTGCTGACAAAGCTAGTGTGAACGTAGCCTAAGTCCCTCATTTTAAAGCTGAATTGCAGGATCCTGTCCACTTGAGCTTCTTTCCCCATTCCCGGATAAAACACCTGTAAATTTTCAAAAAATACCTTTTTAGGAAATTCATGTTTTTATTTTGTTTAACGACATTGGCTCCTTTTTTCATTTTTTTCTTTTTCTTTGCCAAGGTTCTGGGGGGGTGGGAGGATCTAGGTGGGTGGCTCATATCACATCTGACCTGCTCTGCGAAGGGGAAATGGGGACTACATTTCCCAATAAGCCATGGTAGTTCACTTATAGCCTGCAGATGTTTTCAGGGCTGCTCTTATGTTGGCTAGTGGTGACAGGGTGCTGTGAAGATCACACCCACCTACAGAAGGAAACATGTCACTTCCTTTCTGTAAACTACAAAGAGGAAGCAGTGTAACCAGGAGAAATGAAGCTCCATGCATGCTGGGAGTTTAGCCTGCTCCTGGTATTTTGGTATGCCCAATGAGCACAAGTAAAGCGTTCAGCCCCATTGCCTGTAGTCTGTCACAGGCTGAAATATGGTTGTGTACAATGCGTTTAGGGTCCGATGTGTTTAGGGGTGTATTCCTGGAATGCAGTTATTCCGCATAAACTTTGATAGGCTGTAGGAAGCGGGGCTGGATACTGCACCTGTGCCTGCCAGGAGCATGAAAACACCAGGATTTGACACACATGGTCTAAATGCCCAGTATGTGTGAACCTTAAGGAACAAATGGATCGTGTTTTTGACACATGATAAACGGCTTTATAATAATAATCTTCTCTTCCTTGCTGGAATTCAGCTTTAATACAGTATCCTGTAGGCTGGGCTTTCTCTTCTAGAAGATGTGGAGTTTAGAAGACGCAGAGAATGATTCAATTGCTTTTTGTATTTATACACTATTCAGATATTTCAGGAGCCGAAGAAAGCCAACCAGGTGGAACAAGTGTTGTCCGAGTACTCACGCTGCATCAAGGTGAGGCAAAGAGCTGCCGCTGGTTTATTTGCAGCTTATTTCTTGTTTTCATATTACAAAGCTTCCTGGACAGTTCAGGATCGCCAGTGCAGCGATATTGCATAGGTACTACATAAAACTTTAGTTTTATGTAATACTTATGGCTGACAGAAAACTTTGAAACATCTTTCACTTATTCAACCTCAAATAATGACCTTATACTAATTTATCGTATTATCCTGCCAGTTCTCCATGCAGTCTGCTGGGCCCTTAACCGGTGCCCTTCTCTTTTCTGTTGTTGGAGGGAAGATGAGTGAAGGAATCAACTTTTCTGATGACCTGGGCAGGTATGTGTGCTAAAAACCTAAATCATATTTCTGACCCTTTATTTTTAATTCATATGCTGCTATAGAGAAGATGTTCCCATCTGACTTTGCAGTTTATTAACCTGCATTTCTGATGCCTTGAAGAACATCCACCTGTCATACTAGAGCAGATATGCTGCCATAGGAAGAAGAGGGAACACTGGCCTGCCCTGTTTTTTAATTATGAATGTTTTAGTGTATGCCGGAGAGATGATATTAAAGCTGAACTCCAGCTCTAGTTGAGGAGTTGTTGCAGTGTGCAGCTCTCAGCATAGTCTTTATGCACCTTATTCTTGCTGAAAAGGAAGAAGTAAAGGGAAAACCCCCAATGGAAGACTGCACTTGAGCGGGCGACTAACTATTCCTGATTATTTAATGACAGGAACAGAAAAGGATAAAAAGAAAGAACTGGCTATAATATTTATGAGCATGTTGGCTCTTGGGATTTGTTCAAGCCTGCTTATAGTGATGTTCTGAGATGCTGAAAGAAAATCAAGACTTTCACGCCTAATCTTCCTAGCATTGTCATGGTAACCGGTATGCAGCATGGGGCAGAGAAGAGTTATAGTAGGTCTTAAAGAGAACCTGTCACAATATCGGCTATAAATGGACTGCCATTGCTGATTTGCTTTTGAAAGTAAAAGCAACAGGGCTGTTAATATCGTCATCCTTTACTACATGACGTTACAGCTCTGTAACAAACAAGTAGCCAGCAAAATGATGAGCAAGTCACAAGTTTGGAGGATATCCAGAAATAAATAGAGGTAAAGCCTGACTGTAGGCTCACCTAATGGAAGTTTCCCCAGCAGCATTTTTTTGCCCTTCACTCACAGGATGTCCTCAGTCTGTCCATTATCTAACACAGAAGATTGAGGACATTTAGTGTGTAGGCCTGATGGGTCCCTCCCATAGCTCTGCTCCCTGCACAGGGTAAGTGCAGCACAGTGATGATGTCACCACTAATTTGGCAAGATAATATCTGGGTTTGTAAAGGCAAATAGTTAATTGAGGGACACAATAAGTCTTAAACTATTGGGTTATACTGTTGCCTACAAGAGGATTAGACCCGAAACCAAAAACATCTTTCCAAGTCTGGAGCTCCTGACAGGGCTTCTGTGCTTGCCCTTTGTGCCATTATTCCCCATTTCCTGCCAGCTTTGTGATTTGATGCAATGAAGAAATCCACTGGTGGGGTGTTGTGTGTACATTGTCATGGAGGGACAGTCCCACTGTACTGGGTCTCCCATCAAGGACTGATTGCAGCAAGGCTACTGATGGTTCTGATGTATTAATCGCCCCCCCCCCTTACACGGAGTCTTCCATAGCTCTGTTTGGTATGACTTACTAGGATCATTCAAGACTCTGACTTTGATTGCCCAGTTGTTTGCAGAGTCCAGTTGCAAAGGCCACAAGTGCACTTCTGCACCCTCTCCAGCAGATTCTACAAGTATATCTGACATACCTGCAGATTTAGCGGCTTCTGAGGCATGGATTACAAAGGCTTATATTCAGAGTCACTCAAATACTTGACTGATGAGCTAACCCCTCTGGAATCGCAGTCACTTTTATTGCTTCCTAAATTAAAGGAGGTTATTTCAGCTTTTATTAGATATAATGCAATAAAACCTCCTGCGCCTATGGAAAATAGTGTCCAAAGTAAACTTTTACAAGCTGTTGTTCCAAATGGAAAATAGTATATTAGTAAATTAAATTAGTATATTAATAAAAAGCCAAAATTTGTGCAGCGCTTTAAACAAAAACATAAATTGAACTCAAAAACTAAATTAAAATGAATAACCATGCATGAGTAATAATACCCTGAGTGGCTTTTTATTCCGAAGAGGTGGGGAGCACTTTTTCCATGGTAGAAGAGCAATATTAACAGAAGCACTTTATCTGGACTGGTTATTTTTTGGTAAGGACTGGTGGAAGCCGAGTTGTAGTTTGGCATATATATTCAGCATATTTTGAAATTTGACTTTTACAAGGTAATAGTTGACAACGTCAGATAATAATTGTATGCAAAGCACAGGCTTTCCACTTTATTTTGATGTGTTTTACAAATCATTGTATTGAAGTCAACAGTTCACATTTTAATTTTTAAAAGGTAATAACTGGCAACCACTGGTTTGGGGTATAATGCATACATAGATGTTCATTTCTTTTTCGGTTCTTATTGGTATAGTGCATATAACTCTGAAACTAGAGGAACAGCCTGTTTCTACCAGTGTTTTATTTTAATCCTGGGTCGTCCTTTTAAAAGAGAAGTTTGAGATTTTTTTTTTTAAAGTCATACTTACCTAGGTGAATGCAGCATCAGTCCATTGCTGCATCTGTCCCCCACTGGCTCTAAGGTTAAGAACTGAGCGATTAAACACTGCTGATAGCTCAGTTCTCCCTGCTGCTCTGAGCAGAGAGCGGTGACTGTAAGTCACCACTGTCTGCTCTGCCCCTCCAGTGCTCGCTGGAGTGTGGGGCTAGGCAGGGGAGGGAGCGGCTGGCTCAGTCTCCCAGCGGCACAGCTGAGAGGCTGAGCCAGGTGTCAGTCCAGGCTCCTGGGTGGATTCCGACCACATGGTAATGATCTTTCCCCAGCCTGGATGGGCTGTGACGTCAGCTGACAGCGTGCTTTAGCCTGCAGCTGGCTGAAAATGGGTCACAGGGTTGTAGAACGAACTTCTTCCTTGTGATCTACAGGAGAAGTACAGAAAAACGAGTTTTGGCTGTACTTCCCATTAAGACTCCTAAGGCAGCAAAGATTTTCCCAAATGTTTCTCTATGGAGATTGGAAGCACCTAAAATAGTACATTTCTACCCCTCTGCACTTACTGACTTTGTATCTGTTTTGTGAAGATTTTGTTCAGAAATGGTCCATTTCCACAGTGGATCTAGCCATGTCACGCCTTAATGTGACTACCATACCAGAGGAGAATGTACCTACCTTTAAGGACTCAACTGATAAGCAGATCGAAGTCCTTTCTAGAGCTCTGTTCTCACTGGCAAGTCCTGCGTCCGATTCTGGCTGTGAATTTACTTGGTCAAACCATGTCTGACTATTCAAATCACTTAAAAAGGATCTAACCATAATTGTTCTACAGCCCTTCTCCAATTCATCACAGTGAAATTCCCAATATTGTCTGATTGTTAGTCCCCTATATTGTGAGGATGTGGTTTGGTCTGTGTCCGTCTATCTCTCATCTGTTGTCCCTTTCGGAAAGGCACATTCCCTTTTTATTATCCGGTGTGGCCCTGGAAGGGCACTCTGGCTTCTCATTATAACTTTTCTATGTGGCTCAGACAAACCATCAAACTTTTGATCTCAGAGATTGGGTTCCCCTAGGGTTGCCACCTGATCTCTTTAAAACCGAACACATATTAATTACACAGGTTCTGTGGCTGATTAATGTGGTAATTAAACTCACTTAGTGCCTTATCTGCATTAAATTAGCCTCAGAACCTGTGCTATTAATATGTGTTCAGTTAAAGGGATGAGGTGGTAAACCCTAGGTTCCCCCCGTTCCTGTTAAAGCTAATAGTAATAATAAAATACTAGATCTGTGAGTGCCTTCAGGGCTTTTCAGCATCATGCAACTGTTTTTCCTGTTTGCCAGATTTGTTTGACTGCCACCTGAGCTTATGTTCGCACATTCTCTAAGTTGTATCAGGTGAGGGGTTTAGGCAGCTGTTTGAGCTGCAGGCAAAGTCTGCAGCTTCTCTTTGTGTTGAACCTGTTAGCAATTGTTTGCTGTGTTACCCACCCCTCAATTGGATTGCTTTTGGATATCCTTAAGATTTAGGACTTCCTGTATTCCTCCATGAACAATACAGAAAATAGGATATTTGTACTCTCTGTAAAATTATTTACTTGGAATCCATTGAGGGACATGATCAGGGGCAGACTGACAACTCATGGGGCCCCTGGGCAATAGGGGATCATGGGGCCCCTGTGTCCTTGCCCAAACTCAAAAAAGCCTATGAAAAAGGTACCAGGGGCATCTCATGGGGCCCCCTACTGACCCCGGGCCCTCAGGCAGTGCCCGAGTTTCCAAATGGTCAGTCCGCCCCTGGACATGATGATAGTTGGAGCGGTTATGCCTGGACTGGCCTACAGGTTTTAGTTTTTTTTTTTTTTTTTTTTTGCTTCTGTCCAGTCCTCCTGTAGGTAGCAGTATAATCCAAATGGTGAAGGCTCCTGCGTCTCGTTCAATGGACTCTAAGGGATTTTAGGATGAGTACAATAATCCTGTTTTAGTGCATGCAGAGTGCATTTATATCCTTTGTGAGGTTATTGAGATATTTACTTAGAGGAAAGCTTTAAACACTGTCAGAGGAAGGAGAGGGATCAATAACCCTTTGTAAGCTAGGGCACTTCCAAGATGCAGCTTACAAAGCATTTCAGACATAGGGATCCAACAGAAGAACAGGGCAGTGTAAGAGTATGATAAAAAAGTATTTGTGGTGGTGGGCTAGCAAGAGAACCTGTCACTTTCCCTGAAAGAGAAAGGCATTGCCTACAGTTGCCTTGTGACTGTTTTCTAATTAATCTCTATGGCTTTTCTTAGGTGTGTTGTGATGGTTGGCATGCCGTACCCAAATATCCGATCACCGGAGCTCCAGGAAAAAATGTCCTATCTTGATAAGACAGTGGTAAGGAGATCCAGAATGCCTTGATTGGGGTTTGTGTAGATGGGCAAATGCAATATGCTGTCAAGTGCATTCACTTGTGTTTTAAAATTATTCTGACATTTATTTATTTCAGGTACTTGTATAGCGCTTTACATATATATTGTACATTCACATCAGTCCCTAACCCTCAAGGGGTGTACAATCTAAGGTCCCTAACTCACATTCATACATACTAGGGCCAATTTAGACAGGATCCAATTAACTTACCAGCATGTTTTGGAGTGTGGGAGGAAACCAGAGTACCCGGAGGAAACCCACGCAGGCACATGGAGAACATGCAAACTCTAGGCAGGAGGTGTCGTGGCTGGGATTTGAACCAACAACCCTAGTACTGCCAGGTGGAAGTGCTAACCATTTAGCCCCTGTGCATTCTAACATTCTAAGCTGCTTCTATTTTCAATGACTTGTATGGGTGCAAAGCACTCTTGACTCGAGCAATTGCCCCTGTGCATGTACCCTTACTTTGGTAATTATATGGAGTTGGAATGTATCACATGGGAGAGGTGGGAAGGATATATTTTCCTTGTCTCATCTTTTTTCTTCAATTTTCCAGCCCAAGACAAATGGAGTGTCTGCAGGGAGAGCCCTCTTGGAGAACCTGTGCATGAAATCCGTCAATCAGTCCATTGGTAAGTGATAGATATATATACATACACACAAACTTTTATCAAGAATTTCATATTTTCTATGAAACAGAAATATTTCTTTTGATCCTTGTTTCCAGATGATCACACGCAGTGACCTACCCAACAGGTTGCACTTAGTTTTTTGTTTTTTTTTACAGTAGTCAGAACAATGAAAGATGAGTACAATTTGCTTTCTGCTGGCTGAACATTTATTGCTAAGTACCTTATCAATGTTCATCTGTTGGTACCTTTAAAAGTCTGCATGGAGACACTGCTGACATAATTTCTTTATAATAAAGCTCCACCTTTTGTCAATAAAAAGCTGTCATTGAGCTGTAGTTGGTGACTTTGCCTAGGCTGAGATGAAGTCATCGGTGTGCTGCAGGCAGGAGGAAGCATTTTCTCATTCTTCTCTCCCCCTATTGATCAGACTGAAACATTGTAACTTTGTAGCAAGTCACAAGGTGAGAGGCTGCAGCAGGGGCTGATCTTTGTCAGACATTTGTGAACACAGCCAACAACTGCACAGGTATCACGATTTGCATGATTGTGTCATCTTGAAACTGGCATCTCAGTCCAGGAAGTAGATGGTGACTCTAGATGATGGCTGAACAAAGATGGTGCTGTCCTTATAGAGAGAAAAGCAGATGAAGGTATTGTTAGAGGAAGCACTGTGATCTCTGTGAAAGGTAATAAATACCTACAGTCACACATTACTTCTGAAAAAAACATACTGTATCTGATGCTAGTTCCAGTTTACATCAACCCATGCAGTTGTGTTGAAAATAATAGCAGTGTGTTTAAAAAAGTGAGTAAAATACTTATAATCTCTTTTATTTCCAGACACGCAAATGCATTGGGAACACAGCACAGTCTAATCCAAACATGAAGAAATATTTCAAAATTGTTATTACTTTACAGAAAGTGAAGAAAAAGTGAATATTAGACTGTTCAAAAAAAATAGTGCCTGCATTTTTCTTTACAAACTCAAACATTTACTGCATAAACTGAAAAATGTTTGAAGATTTATCTTTCCTGTGAATCACTAAACAAATATTTAGTTGTATAAGCACTGTTTCTGAGAACTGCTGTACATCTGTGTTGCATGGAGTCACCTACTTCTGGCACCTGTGAACAGGTATTCCAGCCCAGGGTGATTGGACTACATTCCACAGTTCTTCTCTGTTTCTTGGTTTTGCCTCAGAAACGGCATTTTTGATGTCACCCCACAAGTTTTCTATTGGATTAAGATCCGGGGATTGGGCTGGCCACTCCATAACGTCAGTCTTGTTGGTCTGGAACCAAGATGTTGCACGTTTACTGGTGTGTTTGGGGTCGTTGTCTTGTTGGAACACCCATTTCAAGGGCATTTCCTCTTCAGCATAAGGCAGCATGACCTCTTCAAGTATTCTGATGTATTCAAACTGATCCATGATCCCTGGTATGCGATAAATAGGCCCAACACCGTAGTATGAGAAACATCCCCATATCATGATGCTTGCACCACCATGCTTCACTGTCTTCACAGTGTACTGTGGCTTGAATTCAGTGTTTGGGGGTCGTCTGACAAACTGTCTCCGGCCACTAGACCCAAAAAGAACAATCTTACTTTCATCAGTCCACAAAATGTTGAGCCATTTCTCTTTAGGCCAGTCAATGTGCTCTTTGGCAAATTGTAACCTCTTCAGCACGTCTTTTTTTCAACAGTGGGACTTTGCGGGGGCTTCTTGCAGATAGCTTGGCTTCACATAGGCGTCTTCTAATTGTAACAGTACTCACAGGTAACTTTACACCTTCTTTGATCTTCCTGGAGCTGATTGTTGGCTGAGTCCTTGCCAATTTGGCTTTTCTTCGATCCATTCGAATGGTAGTTTTCTGTTTTTGTCCACGTTTTTCTAGTTTTGGTTGCCATTTTAAAGCTTTGAGATCATTTTAGCTGAGCAGCCTATCATTTTCTGCACTTTGTATTCCTTCCCCTCTCCAATCAACTTTTTCAGAGAGAAATGCACTATACCTAGCATGTACATTTGCTGCCTTCCGCCTTAAATAAAGGCCACCCGTTTGGCACCTGTTTTTTCACAGACTGAATGACCTCACTAATAGAACTCCACACTGCTATTATTTTGAACATGCCCCTTTCAATTAATGATTCAATTACACAGAATCAGCAACATGCATGTCATGACTGTTGGGTCTGGTGGTTTTATATTACTCTATTTCACCTACTAGCAATTTATTTGACATGTAAAAATATAATTTATAACAGAAATCGTGAATAATCTGGTTAATGATGTTGGACTACTAATATTTTGAACACAACTGTACATGTTTTCTTCCAGAAGTCCGAAAAGTTATTTTTGTGCTCCTTTTTATGTTTTGTAACTGAGCATTTCAAATTCCGTACATGTAATGTTTTTAATGAGAGAATTGTGACATTCATTATGAATCATGTGAGATCCAGTCATGAAGCTTCTTGCAGGGAAAAAAGATTGTTATGGAAAAATCTGTCAGATTTCTGAGGAATTCATCGTATTACCTTACTCTATAGGCCGGGCTATTCGGCACCGCGGTGACTATGCCAGCATTATACTCATAGACCACAGGTACTCCCGTCCTGCCATCCTCTCCAAGCTGCCACAGTGGATTCGCAACAGCACAGAAATCAAACCAACTTTTGGGCCTGCATTTGCATCAATACGGAAGGTTTGTGACTGTTTTTGAGTACTTTACAGTAGAACACCAGCCTTTTTTTTCTTATCTTGTATTGAGCGGCATGGGGTTTAAATCTTATTTTATGGCAATGAAATTCTCACCTAAACCATGTGATGGCGTTTTTGGGAATGGTAAAAGACCATATCTGTTAAGTGCAAAACAATACAATTTGATTGCTCCAATAATCCAGTGCTGTCTTGTGGACTCTGCAGTCTTCTTTCCAGCAGTGTTATCAGCCCTGTCCAGTCCAACTCTGTGGTGTATAGAACACCTTCCTCCTAAGTTTTGGAGATGGGGAGAGGAGGTTGTGTTCCATAATCCTAACACACTTCCTGCCCTAGGGTGACAATGCTCCTTCTCCACAGATGCTATACAGTAAGCGTTGTCACCCTCGGACAGGAAGAAATGTATTACTGGCTGGATCACCAGGTGAGAATAAAAAAAGAAAATGTCTGGAAAAAATACAAACACACACCACATGTACAGACTGGTAAGCTGCAATATTTAAAAAAATTGTTCTTGTGTTTTAATACATTTTAACTTTAGTGATTTTTTTTTTATTTAACTGAAAATATGGGTTTAATAAGCATGTGGCCTATTATCATATGATCTACAAAAAATGCAACTATTACCATTTTCCCAATTGTACCATACAGGACACAAACCTCTTCAAGTCTTAGCTATGATTTATATACCTTCAGGTATATATTTTAGTTTGCACAAATAGGGCTTTCTTTTGGTGGTATTTGATCACCACTGGGTTTCTATCTTTTATTAAGTGAAAAAAGACCAATAATTTTGAAAAAAAAAAAAAACAATCTAACTTCTTCATAGATTTAGCCCAAAATATATTCTGTTACATGTCTGGTATGAAAAAAATCCATATAAGTGTATTTTGGTTGTTTTGTGTGAAAGTTATAGCATCTACAAACTATGGTGTATATATACTGGAATTTTTCTTTTTTTAAATACATGATAGTGCGGAAGGCAATCTGACACTAACTGACACTGGCTGGGCAGTACAGTAATTGACATTGACATCTCACCAGTGACACTAATACAGTGATCATTGATAATCGTATACACTGTCACTGTAACAATGATACTGGCTGGGAAGGGGTTACCATGTAGGGGCAATCAAAGGGTTAATTGTGTGTCTAACAATCTGTAATGTGTGTAATGTGTTCTGCTTTTTACTAAATATCTGTTTGTTGCTGCTCCCTGCTTTGCAGGGAGAAGAAACAGATTGCTCCCCCCTGTACAGAGCTCTGTGTTTGTCAACAATAGGCTATGGGCTGTGCTTGGTCACAGCCGATCAGCAGGTCTCAGCCATGAATCATTTGCTGAAACCTACTGACAAAATCCGGCTGTGTCCAATCACAGCGGAGTCAACTGGAAGCCACTGCTGACATACAGGTATGTGATTAAGCCTGTACGAGCCGCTCACCCGCAGTAAAATGAGGTGGGCAGTTGGCAAATGGTTTAAAGTTGGGATTCCTCTAGAGTCTGGACCAGCTAAGTGACACCAGGTGACAGTGGCTTTACCCCACTGTCAACTGACTATGGGTCACAGGAGTGCAAAACGAAGAGCACGTCTGTGACCCACAGGAGAAGTATGGCCAAAAGAGCTTTGGTCCTATTTCTCCCTTTTAAACAAACTTGCTTGAAGCTGGCTACTGTATAAAATGGTCCTTACAAGCTGAAGCCTGTGTGTAACCAGGTCCAAGAATGACTGACGGGGTCTACAAACAGGTGACAGAAGGAAGGAGTCAGGATTGGGACGCTCTATCCACTAGTTCTTAGAGTAGGCTGACACTAGTTAGATGTAGGAAAACAACAAAACAAATATCAGCATTGTTTTCTTTCTATTCCTCTTCGCTGGCTCCTCCTTTTTACAAAGCCTTGCTTTATGCTTGAAGTGTTACTAAACCCACAGCAGTAAAATCAGTCTGTATATGCAGTAAAGCATGCTTGTTATACTCACTGTGGAACTTAGGGGATTAATCCTCCTCTTTGTGTAAAAAGGCTATTTGATCTTGTACTCCTGATCCTCCCCTTCTTTTACTGTCCCCAATCCATCTGCTGATAGAACAGAGTCTTGGGGGCATTCTGCACATGCTCTGTATGGTGTGTATTGCTGAGAGGGTTTTGGGGTTTTTTGGGGAGGGTGCATGTGATCGGCTTTAGAGCCAATCTGCACTGTCCGGACAGAGGATTGGGGTTTATGCAGCCTCATAGGACAGTGAGAGGGGAATGAAAACTCCTCCTACAAAATTAACCAGTGCTTGCCCAGACACTGATAGAAATCACAAGACTGCTATATACTGCTGATGAGAAAAGGTATTTAGCAGTTTATATTTTCTAAAATAAATGCATTTCCATGTTGTGTGTAGTGTGAAGGACCGGAGTTAGTGAATGCAGGAACATTTAGTAACTCTTTTTAACTGATTCATTGTTTCTAAAGTGTAGAGGTTCTGAGTTCCCCTTCTGCTTGAAACCAATTTGGAACTAGAGAAAATGTTTTATTCTATGAAGTAAAATACTGTGTTAGAAGTCCTATATTCAGAACAGTCTGCCAGCAATGATTTTCAATAAGATGACCTCTAATCTTTTCTCATATTTTCCTCTTTTGATAGTTCTTCCATATGAAGAAGGCACATTCTACACTGACATCCTGATCCTCTGCTGATTCAAGGTTTTATATTCTGTTCTCTCCGACAAAAACATCTGTATATGTTATTTATTACAATAAATGGTTTTGTTAAGACTTGGTGAACCTGTCCCCTTTTTTAAAACTTTAACCCCATTCCCACCTTGTCTCCGTGGCTGTTTAACTGGGCCACCTGTGGGGTGGAATGGACTTTTAGGCTACGTGATCACTATGATTGACTATGACAAAGGTCACACAATTTAGAGCCCATCCTGCTGGCTCCTGATTACAACCCGAGAACGGAATCTGTCTGTGACAGCTTGGTCACTGTGCTGGGAGCGTGCGGCAACAGGTCTCAGCCCAGAAACCTTGGCCAGCATGGGCACATATGTGAAGCTTGTGGGCATTAAAGCCCACCCCCTTGACCGGCACACATATGCATTACATGGTTAGCAAGAGGTTAAACATTGCTATTTATTTGAAAAAGAATAATTTTTTTAAAGCGGAGCTCCACCCAAAATGGGTGGCACTGTTGGGGAAGTGTGGGGGAGCAAGTACCCGAAATTGACAGATTCCCACTTTTGCTGCATTCATTAGCGGATGTTTTCCCAATAGTCTTCTGGAACACTTGACAGATCCCAGAAGACTCCAGGTCCATTCAGAAAATGCAGCGCTACTTACGCTTGCGAAGTGGGCACCCGGCTGTGAAGACGCAAGCTGTCACAAGTGGCTGCCCACATTGAAGATACCGGTGCTGGGAACACAGTACGGCTGGTGTAACGGGCTGTGGAGAGAACACCACGGGACCGAGGGACAGGTGAGTGGCTGTTTTTTAAAAGTCAGCAGCTACAGTTTTCCTAGCTGCTGACTTTAATTTTTTTTACAGTTTGACTGTAACTCTGCTTTTAAGTTTCTTCTATTGTTTCCATCCACATGGGGCAAAACTCTTTGGAAACTCTGCTGGATGCAGCCATATTGTTTAGGATGGCAGTGGCGCCCAGCAGGCTATGCATCTTTACCCTGTGATACTGAGAAAGTGTGTAGATCAGCTTGGAAGCACACTCACTGTCATTTTCCATGGTAACCCCATACTCCTGACACATGACCACGTAAACAGAGCAGCTTGCGACTGCCTAAAATAAAGGAGGCAGCAGCTGCTGAGATAGGAGCGGGAGCCGTCAAACTCTGAGCAATCTCAAATGCACATTAAAACTTATATACAAATTATTTTGGAAAAGTAAAAATGTAGCAAGCAAGGTCTTCACACACTTTATTTATCTGTGCCTTTTACCTTGACTTAGCTTGGTTTGCATTTGCGGCTGGGGGAGGTGAGGTTGAGCTACATTTTACCCAATCCCCTACCCCTTTTCCCCTTAAGCTGCAGACGGAGGTTTTTACATACCACGGCAGTGATGCTTGCTTTGCAGCATGGTAAGACTTGCCCCCATCATTCAGTAGGCAGTCCCACTACTGAATGTGATAATATTCAAGTCAAGGGCATGTGTCATAACCGCTACCCATTGGCTGTAAAAAGAAAAAAAAAAAAGCTGTGCCTGCACCATTCTCTAAAAAGCGGACAACCAGCGATCACAATGATGCAGGTGTAGACGAGATCTTAGTGACAGGTCCCTTTTAATGCTAATAAGTGTGCAAATTTTCCAGAACTGATTGCGTTTTTCCTTAAATTGTGCATCGTTAAGCTCCTTCACTTATTTGGGTTATAGGGTATTGCTAAAAACTGTAGCTTTAGTCTCTCTTCCCACAATGTTTGAACAGAGTTCTGAATGTGATTGCAAATGGTCAAATTAAAAAAAACAAAAAAACAGAAAACATGTTGTAATGGTTTTGCACAGAGTAACCTTGATCCTTCTCTTCTCAGGTCTCCCACTGATGCTCCTGGCTCCTCCCCCTGCCGAGTGTCTCCATAGCAAGCTGCTTGCTATGGGGCACTTGTGCATACTTGCTCCTGAGCCGGCTCTGTGAGTCTATAGGCACATAGATCATAGCTCGGCATTGCCCCCTGCTTCCTCCACACTGGATGTGATTGACAACAGTGGAAGCCAATGACTCCTGCTGCTGTGTCAGAGCCAATGAGGAGGGAGAGAGCCTCTGCTCTCATGCACATTGCTGGATTGAGATTGGGCTCAGGTGGATAAAAGGGGGTCTGGGGGGAGCTGCATAATGAGAGTTTAACCTTTTTTAGGTAGAAAAAAAAAGCCTTTAGAACCACGTTAATTGCACAGGACAGTTAATTCTTAGACCACTGGATTATGGTCCAGCTCTAAGTGATTGGTCACTGGCAAACAGCAAAGCTTTAACTAAAGCAAAACCTTTAATTTCCTCATGCAGTACAAGGCAAGGGAAAGTATTCATAAGCCCTGGGTTATACACCAGCCATGTCATTATGACCACCCCCCCATAAACCATTGAGGCAAGGACACTTCTAGACCTCTGAAGGTATGCTGTGCTATCTGGTACCAAGCCATCAATAGCAGATCCTCTAAGTCCTGTAAGTTGCAAGGTGGGGATTCCATGGATTGGACTTATTTTTCTTGCACATACCACAGATGCTCGATTGGATTGAGATCTAGAGAATTTGGAGCCCAAGTCAATACCTAAAACTCGTTGTTTTCCTCAAGCCATTCTTAAATTAATCACACCAGGCCACCTTTTTCGTTTGCTCTGTAGTCCAGTTCTGATGCTCATATGCCCATTGTGCCCTATTAGCTGTGGATACAGGTCAGCATGGGTACCCTGGTCTGTGGCTATGCAGCCCACTACACAACAAACCTATGATGCACTGTGTGTTCTATCAGATCAGCATTAAGTTTTTCAAGAATTTGAGCTACAGTAGCTTTTCTATTGCATTGGTCTACACAGGCCAGCCTTCACTCCCTATGTGCATCATTGAACCTTATATCAAAGCAAGGGGGAAATCTCATGATGCTCTGCCACACAGAAAACTCTCAAACATAGAAAGCTGCTGCAAACACCCTAATGTGTTTCCACACCAACCAGAGAATAAAAATGGCTCAAAAATAGTGATAATCAATAAAAGCCTTAAATGTTCTAGCACATAAATCACAAAACCATGAATATCTGATACAAATAACCAAACAAATCTAACCCTTGGATATTAATTGCAAGGAAGGTTGTGGAAACACCAACTGGTAATTCAAACACGCATATATGAATGAACCAAGATGGCGTCGATTGATTGACCTGTCAGTGCTCATAATGTTATGTCTGACCAGTGTAGGATTGTACCTTCAGGTGATTGGACACTGGCAAAGTTTTGAAGGACATGCCCCCCTGGGTGGCTTCAGTATAACCCTCTGTTTTTGCTAATGTACGAAGGTGGGGTAGGTCTCTTCTCCTTTGCAGAGAAATCACCCTTGGCTTATCTAGATTATTTTATTGTTTCATCTTCAGGTTCTTCAATCATCTTCTTCACTGCTTTCTAATACCAATAATAGAAGCAGTGCATCCATTTGGCACAACATCAGTAAACCTTGGGAGTTGTACCCTGACCCTACACTGTGGGAGTTGAGTGTCCCGCAAGTTTGTTTGTGCAATCACGGCTTGTTTGTCGTGCGGAAAAAATGTGCTGCAATCATGGCAAAAATGCCCCACTTTTTTAGGCGTCATTAAAATAAATGGCACCTGAAAACGCAATTGCGTGCTTTCACATTTTCGTGGATAGTTTTCAAATCGCGGGCAGAATTGCGGCGATTCCACCCATGATTTGAAAATACCCAGTGTGAATGGAGCCTTAGCAGAGCAATTACAGCAATTACCTTCTGATCTGCTCTTTTGTGTGAATAGCTTAGAACATTCTGATGGATGCCAACTAAGTTGGACACACCCTTGGCACCTACACGGTTTATGCAAAGAACACAACCAGGGGCCACCCTTCCCCTATTCATCTGAGACAGTGAGTTATCACACCCTTGCAAGCATGGCAGATCTGTTGCTACGGGGACAGTGAAAATGGGGACAAAGCAATTACAATACATTTTCCCTCCGACTCTTTCTTGGCTAGGCAGACAGAACCTCCAAGAAGGATATCCTGGTCTCCCAAAGTCAACAATCAATGACTTTGCTCATGGAGGTGGTCCATAAAAATCTGAAGAGGTCACTATCAGAACCCTCTGGCACCCAAGTCCTTTCCATAGCATCATTATCTTGCAGAACATCTGTACAAAGAATGGGCCCATCATGACAAGTGGTGATTGTGCAGCAGAGATCCCTGCTGTGGACCCTTATAGGGCCAGCAGACAATGAACTGGTGTTTAACTCCTTGTCTACGAAGCTATGTTAATAGATGTCCCGGAATTCAAGGGGTTAAAGCAAGCTCACAGCTGTGAGCTTCATTATGGATTTTTACAGCCCGTGAATGGCTTTTAGGGTAAGTGATCTGGGTGGTTCACTTTAATGAGGCTCTAAATTTGTGCCCCCCCTTCCTCTTGCTGTCGGCACCTGAAATGGTTCCCAGACTTCTTCATTTATTTGAAGAGCCGGGGACCACATTAAATTTGTGAAATGTTGATCAGGAGATCGGGGAACATACACTACCCCTGACTCCCTCTGCAACGAATGAACCGGGAAATAACATGTATTAAGTTACGTCCAGGTTCAGAGCTGTCATTCTCTGGCTACTGTAGCCAGGATAGCAGCCAGTTGAGCATGATCTGTGCTTTATTAACTACAGAGAATGTACAGTGGGTAAAATAAGTACTGGACATGTCACCATTTTTTTCAGTAAATACATTTCTAAAGATACTATTGACATGAAATGTTCACCGCATGTTGGTAACAACCCATGTAATCCATACATACAAAGAAACCAAAACAAATTAGTTCAGAAATTAGGTTAAGTGTAAGAAAATGGAATGACCCAGGGAAAAAGTAATGAACACATGAAGAAACGGAGGTGCAAAAAGGCATGGAAAGCCAAGACACCATCTGAAATCTATCAGTAATTAGAAAGCAATCCTGCCCCTTGTCAGTGCAAATTAATATCAGCTGGTTCAGTCTTAGCTGATGGTCTAAAAGGTTTCTCATTACCAAGGTGTCACACACGAAACACCTCATGATGGGTAAAAGCAAAGAGCTCTCTCAAGACCTTCACAACCTTATTGTTGATTTCTAAACTTCTGAATGTTTCAGTGAGCACTGTTGGGCCCATAATCCGGAAGTAGAAAGAACATCATTTCACCATAAACCGGCCACGACCTGGTGCTCCTCACAAGATTTCTGACAGAGTGAAAAGAATTATCAGAAGAGTTGTCCAAGAGCCAAGAACCACTTGTGGAGAGCTTCAGAAAGACCTGGAATTAGCAGGTACAATTGTTTCAAAGAAAACAATAAGTAATGCACTCAACTGTCATGGCCTGTATGCACGCTCAGACTCCACTGCTGAAGAAAAAGCATGTTGAAGCTAGTTTAAAGTTTGCTGCATAACATTTAGACAAGCCTGTGAAATACTGGAAGAATATAGTCTGGTCAGATGAGACCAAAATGGAACTCTTCAGATGCCGTAATACACACCATGTTGGGAGGTTAAATGGCACTGCACATCACCCCACAAACACCATCCCAACAGTGAAGTTTGGAGATGGGAACATCATGGGTGTGAGGCTGTTTATCAACATACGGTACTGGCAAACTTCATATCATTGAAGGGAGGATGAATGGAAAAATGTACAAAGACATTCTTTATGAAAACCTGCTGCCATCTACCAGGATGATGATGAGGGTGTACAAGACAATGATCCCAAACTCAAAGCCAGGGAAACTCTCAATTGGTTTCAAAGAAATAAAATAAAGCTGCTAGAATGGCCCAGCCAATCACCTGACTTGAGCCCAAAAGAAAATCTATGGAAAGAACTAAAGATCAGAGTTCATAGAAGAGGCCCATGGAACCGTCAAGATTTGATTGCATGGGTTGTTACCGACGTCTTGAAAATGTAATGTCAATAGCACCTTTAGAAGTCTATTTACTGAGAGAAATGGTGACGTATTCAATACTTATTATACCCGCTGTATTGGGGGTTTGCTGGACTCTGGGTGTCTTTACAAAGAGGACCTATCATCTGCCAATGCTATCACATGGTGAGGCTTGTTAGCCCTCTTGTGATAGCAATAAAGTTAGAGAGAAAAAAAATAATACAATTAAATAAAAGCACCCCAATGCAAATATGTAGCTTTGGATGCGCATATGTATTTAAACACAAATTGTGCCACATGTGAGGTTTCACCATGGACATCAAAGTGTGAGCAATAATTCTAAGCGAGGAGCAGGGCCCTCCTATCCCTCTTGTATTGAATTGTATTGTTGCTGTATTGTCTCCCTTTATATTGTAAAGTGCTGACTATTGGTGCTATATAAATCCTGTATAATAATAATAATGCTACAATTCATGGTGAACTCTAAACTGACACCTGTAAATGATCGTGGTATACATTATGTGGTATTTTTTTTTTGTTTGCCTGGAGTTCGAAGTGAATATTGTTGGCAAATTCTGGACCCCAGGAAGGGGGGAAAAAAAAGCTTTATATGACCTCTATAACATACAGATCCTCATTTTAAGGTGAGAGCACATCTTTCCTGGCACTTGTGGTAGGAGGAGGAGAATTTCAGTCAATGGAAGATTTGGTCTGCACGTGGGACTGATTTATGCACAATTGGACTGTAACACTCTATGGGTGATTTATGCACAAGAAAATTTTCACAGAACACATATTACATTATAACAGATGGGCACTTCAGCATCAGGCTTTGGTTTTCAGGTCTATGAAGCTGCCGCCTTGTCTTTTGAACCCGTTTACCAGGTGGATGTGCAGGCCTCAGTCAATGTCATCCTTGGTTGGAAAGTCTATCTGGCAGCCCTTTAAAAGCCTTCTCCGTTTAAGTCTCTTTCATTCTTAAGAGGTTTTCTTGGTGGGCATGTTCACGGTCATCATTGTTAAAATTAAAACCCTTTAACACTTTGGCATCATTATTTTTATTAAAAAGAATAGCAATTGCATAATGTCTTTATTTTTGCTGTTTCCGCTTACACCCTGCTGTACTCCACACACTTCTTAGGATGTAGTGCTGTATTCGATCTACTGTATATATACACATGATTTTGCACAGAACAGCTGTCCTGCAGAAGTAAATCTGCTATCCGGTGGTCCTGAACTGGTTAAAGGGGCTTAAAAATTCCTGGCATTGCTTGTCCCCTTCTTCCTTGGTCTGGTAATGGGTCTCCACAATAGCACAAGTTCCCCTTCTCCAACAGTAAAGGTTATTTCTTCTGTATAGAAGGCTCTTTATGTAATCAGCATTTTGTGTTTAAAGAAAAAAAAAAAAAAAGGATTAAACCATCACAATGTTTCTCTGTTAAATCTCCCAACTTTATTTTAGCATAAAACAGATTAATGTCATTGTGCACAAATCTGTTGCACTGTAGGCATTATGCCCTCTGAAGACGCCAAGTGATGGGTAAGAGGCGGAGCTGGTGACATCAGGATATTTTTTCAGGAAGTGAGAAGAGCCTGTTCAGTACTCAGCCACACAGCAGTGCAAGGAGTGAGTGGGGTTATGCGGGGCTGAGTCAAGCTTTGCAATTGGTTAAAATCTCTTTCTTGGAATACATCACAGGAAAATAAAAGGCAAAAATTCTTAAATTTCTCAGGCTGTGCAGACTAAAAAAAAAAGTGTACTGCAGACACCCAAATGTAAACAGAGCAGTATTTACATCAGCCTGGGATTAGGATGATGGCTCTCAAAGTAATGAAAAAAGAAGTAAAGCAGAGGCAGGAGGTTCTCAGCGCTAAGACACATTGAGAGATAATGCTTAGCGTTTCACGTCCAGTTTACATGGTTTCCAACACTAGAAGCACCCACCCTCCTTGGCAAGGAAACCACAGTAAATACATATACTTCATAGATTTATTCCATCTACTGATGTACGAAATACAGTATTTTTATACATTTCTGGAAGGCAGTCAAGTAAAGAATAGTGTTTGCTAGACCACTGGTGGTTGTTGCGGTTTTTAATAGCTAACGCTTCAGATTATAAAAAAATATTATTCTTTACCTCCCTAATATGATAAGTCTTTACAAAACCAACAGCTGGCTTCAGCACTTCTGGGTGCATCAGAATAAATGTAATCCAATGATTAGTACGAAGGTATAGTTTTCTGAAGAAGAAATGGTGGTTATGTTCCCAGGTCAAGTCTTAGTACTGGATGTAATCACCAGGAGCTGGTTCTACCAGTGAGAACGTGCAAACTGCTTTTAGGACTCCCACTCATCTTCATCGCCATCCCCTGACATCACTTGTGGTGGGGGCATGGGTGGGATGGTGTCTGAGATTCGGGCAAAAGCTCCTGCTGGAGAGTCTGCATTTCCACCAACTGGCCCCTTTCCAGAAATACCTAGGTAGAGAATGAACAAAAGATGTTAATGTACAATATATATATAAAGTGCTGCGTAAATTGACGGCGCTATATACCGTAAGTACCTGAAATAAATAAATGAGCAATTTTATTGAAAAAAAAAAAAAAATCGGTCACTGCCTAAGTAGTCTATAACTAGTAAAATATAGACCAGCCCCCTTTATGAGGGGTACTGCTCTTCCTGTTGGATTTTTATTTATTTAATTATTATACAGGATTTATATAGCGCCAACAGTTTGCACAGCGCTTTACAATGCGAGAGTAAACTGTACAATTACAATACAATTGAATACAGGAGGAATCAGAGGGCCCTGCTCGTTAGAGCTTACAATCTAAAAGGGGAGAGTCAAGTGATACAAAAGGTATCAACTGTGATGGGTGAGCTGATGGAGAAAATACATGTACAGTTTTTAGGTGGAGGCAGGATTGGCTTCTCTAAAGAGAAACGTTTTCAAGGATCGCCTAAAAGTGGAAAGAGTAGGAGATAGTCGGACAGATTGGGGTAGGGAATTCCATAGGATGGGAGAGCCTCAGGAGCAGTCCTGGAGGCAAGAATGGGAAGAGGTGGCAAGGGAACTAGAGAGCAGGAGGTCTTGGGTTGAATGAAGAGTGCGATTTGGTTGATATTTTGAGACTAGGTTGGAGCTGTAGGTGGGGGCCGTGTTGTGGATGGCTTTGTAAGTTGTATTTTTTATTTAATTCATGGGCTGAGTGGCAACCAATGGAGGGAATGGCAGAGAGGGGGAGCAGACACTGAACAGAGAATGCAACTTGAAGGGTAGGTAGGAATGAACAGTTAAACTAATGTAGCTTTTTGAGATGGACTATAAAGGACCGTCATTTAAGGGACATGGGTCTCACCCATCTGTGTTTATGCTCTTGCTACTGCTTTGCTACAAAACTGAAGCATGTGTGGAGTAAGAGGAGTTTTACTGGGCTGGCCTACAGTGTTTTGTTTGCCAGTGTCAAACCTTCCATTAAAACTGCTGCCTACAGGAGAATTGAAGACTACTTTTGCCCCTCAATGGACACACATGGCAACAGATTTTACAGTGAGTACAAATTCCTATTTTTCTGGGTAAAATGGCTTCTTGTGCAAGTACAGGTTCACATTTAGGAATTGCAAGAGGCCACCAAGTGAATCCTGCCAACACAATCCATACAGGATTAACTGGGAAAAGCTGTTGGCTTGCTGCTGCTGAGCCCTTTTCGGCCCTACTTGATTCAGGTCTACTTGGCAGAGAGGTAGAAACATCCATCCACAGGAATTGGAATTCAAATTTGTGCACATGTATCCAAAGGTTTGTGGCTTAGAAATACTGTCATTTCTACTGAAATGGCAGTAGGGTTGGGGAAATGGTACTGGGACTAGATGTGATGTCCACATATCTCATTAAAATAATCCCTGATAGATGATCAAGCCATTAAGATCCTGGTTCAGGCCCTGCCTGTTACGCCCGGTTCACACCTATGTGGCCGTGCTTTACACGGGCATGAGAGCCCATTCATTTGAATAGACTCCCATGCCCGTGACACGCAGGGAAGAAGTCCCTGCACTACTTTGGAAAACGCAGCCCGCATGGGAACCTCGGTTCCCAGTGCGGTTGCATTTCCCAGTGCGGGCGGCGTGCCATTAGAGCTTTAGAGATTAGATTTTCGTGCGGATCCACAGCAGCACCACCCGCATAGATGTGAACAGGGGGTTATAGGATGGCAATATGGCCACCTTATGACAGTGCATGAGCCAGCACTTTAATGTAGTCCCTGAATCCCAACGTGCTCCTGCGTTGTAACCCTGTCACATGCTAGTGGAGACTACAGGTGGCTGTGCTGACATTGTGCAGGCATGGACCACTGTTTCACTTTTGGGTAGCTGATCCAGAGCAATGATGTGCAGCCACCGCTGCATGTAAACTAGAAGTGGCTAAAACTGGCTGGTAAAGATCAGCAGCACTGACATGGGAAAAAGCAGGATAGCAGTATTTAAAATATTAAATAACAACTAAAGGCAAAACGTTTTTTTTTTTTGGGGTGGATAGGAATTAGAACACCTGTCAGTTTTTATTGCGGTCTGTGCCCTCATTAAGGACGTCCACCCTCTCTATTTATCCTGTTTACCATTGTCATTGAAAGTAAAAAAAAAGTCCCAAATTGTGGGTTGTCCCCAGAAAACTAATAGAGGGGAAATCTTCGAACGGGGACACTACTTCTGGTGTCCAGGGAGGTCCCAACAGAATTCCCTTAATTTGCATATTTCCTCTCACTTTCTGTTTGGCTATGGGACAGGAAATGAAGGGGCATCTTTGCAATGGGACACAGATGATGAAAAAAAACCTGCTCTATCCAAACAAACAAAAAAAAGGTTTGGCCTATAGTTCTACTTTCCAACTCTTGCCAGCATAGGATTATCTTGCAGTCATTCAGCTAGTAACACTCCTAAACTCTGCTTCCTATTGATATGGCCTATTTACAACACTCATTACTATTCAAGTGTGTCAAGAATAATAGTTGTATTTTATTAAAGGTTTTAGTTAATGTCAAGAAATAAGATTGCACTATTAATGATTGTAATTCATGGCTCCTCCTTAGCATCAGTAAAGCGGTTTCAAAACCGAAAGTATTCATGTCTCATTCCATTACATATGAGAAATAATCCTCTTATTTTCGCGATATCAGAACAGCAGGAAAAGTCATGCAAATAATTTCTTTATGTCTCCTTAGCCAGAAAACTGTTGACGTATAGTGCAAATGTAACCTAATACTCTAGAGTCATTTGCTTCAAACTGCACACAGCTGTTTCAAGTTTTTTAGCCATCATCAGTGCAGTTCAGTAACCCTGTATAGTTAAACTGTCTTGTTTGGTCCCTACTCCAAAAAAAAAAAAAAAAAAAAGCCATGGTTTTCATACATTGCAGGAATGATGGCCAATTAGCCTAGAACAGCTGTATGGCGTTTGGAATACATGGATGGATAATATAGCATAAGGTTCGGCTACATTTGCACGATGCACTAGATGTTCCAGATGTGCATCTGGCTGACAGGGAAGTTTTTTGCATAGTTCTACCCACTTTTCTGGAATAAGGAATAATCAGTTTTGGGATATGTGATGGAATGAGATGTGCAAATGCCTTCTGATTTGAGAAGGCTTTACTTGGCTATGCACTAAATTCTTTGGGGAGATTTTCAATTTCTTACCGAAATGTGTATGGTTCTATTGTTCCTCCTTTTCCCTGTGCATAAATATGTGTTTTTCCGAGTTGCATAAAGCCTGAGGCAAGGATCGATTGTGTCCTGAATGTTTCACCTTAAATAAGTAAACCAGTAAAGGGTATCACTTAAAGTGGAACTTCACCCAAAAGGAGGAAGTTCTGCTTGTTTACATCCTCCTCCCTCCTCTGTAGCAATTAGCACTTTTTGGGAGGGTGCTTTGGCGATCTGATCAGATGTTGCCTTCCCCCCTCCTTCTGGGACACATTACAGGTCCCAGAAGACTGCGGGACCATTCACAGTGCAGCGCAACTTGCGCTTGTGCAGTAGGAAATCACAAGGTTTTAATGCCGGTTTCCCTTAGTTAAGATGCCGATTCCAGGAACCCGAAACTGACTGAAGGTTCAGTTCGCTGAGGACAACGTGGATCCCTGGACAGGTAAATGTCCTATTAAAAGTCAGCAGCTACAAGATTTGTAGCTGCTGACCTTTAAAGAGGAGCTCCAGTCCCCCCCTCAAAAAAATTAAACTCCAAACTTTGTGCAAAAAAAAAAATAAAAGTGCACAGAGCACACTAAATATCATCCATTTGGGTTTTACATCTGCTTTAATAGAGTTGTGAAGCTGAAACTGTCTATAAATTCAGGACAGGCTGTAGCCACAGTTCTATCAGCAGCCTTTTCAGTGATAGTGCCACCTTCAACAGTGCTAAAGCCTGGAAGCATGTCTATCATAGATGATCTTCCATAGTAGACGGCTGCCCTCCTCCAGTCTTACATTGTTCCCCCCGTGTCCTTTTCCCCTCTTGCTTGCTGTATGAACAGACATGACGTGACTGGAAAGTCCTGGAGCGCCGAGTGTAACGCAATGAATTGTGGCAGCTTGTCACAAGTCCTAGCCTTCCAGCCCTCGACTGACTGCACAGAGAGGCCCAAGCAAGAAGGGAGGGCTCTGCGTCTGGTTTGTAAGTAAGTCATCTTCGCCAACCATATGAGAAATGTACATAAAAGAGATATATCCTCTAAAGTGTACCTGTCAGAGCGCAGCCAACGCTGCTATCCTGTGCCAGAGGTAGACATTGCCTGACTCCCAGGGACGAGACAGCACTGTGCATGATTATACTGCACAGATGAGACTGCTGTAGTGCCAGGAGTACTGATAGTGAGAACTGTCAGCACTGGACTGGAGTCTTGACTGGCAGCTACAACAATTATGATTAAGACTAGATTAGCAGTATTCCACATGCAGCAGGCATAGTAATGTACACATTGGAGTGGGAATAGGCCCACATGTCTTTCATAATAAACTACAGAACATAGATGTGAACCAGCCATATAAGGGAAAAATGGAATGTTCAATGTGACATGCAGCAAAATGCAATAGTTCTGCTGCATCAAAACAGACAAGTGCCCCAATTCCCCCCCCCCCCCTTGTCCCACAACATGAAGATAGAAGGGTAAACTCTATAAAAAAAGAAAATTGGGAAGGAGACTGCAACAAGCAGACCCAATGTCCATATGGTTTTACTGGTACCACATCCTTTTAAAGAAACACTGAAAATCCAAGAAGACCCAACCAACTCACACTACTAGCACTTTTAACTCCCTGGCGGTCTGATTATGTCAATATTTTTGAATGTCAAAGCGGTACATTGTTTTGCATGGAAATTTGTTTTCTATTGTAGGCCTGCGTCTAATAAACATCCCGGGTATGATAAAGTTTGAAACATGAAATCATAAATTATAATATAATAAATAATTAATGTAATTCGATAATGTAATCAAATCAAAAACACTGAAATTTGAAATAGAGCACTAAGTTCACACATTGTTGAGCTCAGTCGCAGAATCGTCGTCACTTTCATCTGATGATGAATTTCCCCACGAATCATTATCACTCAATTCTGCAAGTGGTTCTAATTCACTATCGTTGTTCTCTAGCTGGTCTAAAACCGATTTTGACCTAAAGGGATGCTTTTTGGATGCCATGGACGTTCTCAAGTTTCCAGGCAGAAAGAACAGTAAAAGTGCAGGCAGGGCACAGGACAAAGCACTAGGGACAAAACTGAGGTGACATGGTTTGGTACAGTAATGTAATCCTAACAGATTATAATGTATTGTGTGTATGTCATGTTTTTACTTTTTGGAATCTCCCTCCGGTTCGGCCCCCCTGCGTCCCGACGCTCGCAGGGAAAGGAACTCGGAAAACGGATGCCAACATCGGCTGGAGGATATGGCCGGAGGACATCGGGGGATCGCAGGACAAGGTAAGGATCGGGGGATCGCAGGACAAGCACTACAGTGTAATCTCAAGTGTGGCTCGAGGTTACCACTTTTTTACTGTAAATTAACCCCGAGCCACACTTGGGATTACCACTAGGAAGGTTAAGATACCACACCAAATTGTATAAAAAAAAAAAAAAAAAAAAAAAGACATTTATTGAACAAAACTTTTAAAAGAGATTATATATTAAAAGAGTAGCATCCCAACAGCATAGGTATTACATTGCAAACAGGTATAAGCCCAGATGATCATATTCATGCAGGTATCTCCAAAGTGCTTTGCAGGGACAATGCCCACTTCTACAGAGTTCTGTCATGAATGCCAAACCACAAAACAGCCTGGGCCAAAGGGTCAAATCTGCAGCCATTAAATGATGGGGGAACCACGAAACACCTTAAAATGATGTATAGATTTAAAGGGAAACAGATGGTATATGCCCCTTTGATAAGTTAAGGAAGTGGTTGGTGGATCCAAAAAAAGCCAAAGGCTGATAAGTTGGTTCCATGTGGTTTCCTGCTGAGGGCATAGCTGTTCATAGCCCATTCAGTACTCTTCAGCCAGCCTTTTTGTAATGTAAACCCAACTAGATGACATTTAGTATGTTAAAACGTTTGTAACACTGTAGGAATTCACTACTTCACTATGTTTATATAAAATCCTGTTCAATTTTTTCACCCTTACATCTGACATCCAGCAGCCTCTTAGATGCCTGTGTATTGTTTCTTTAACCCCTTTATGCCGGCCGCACACAAATGTGTGGCCTCCCGGTGTCTGGGCCTAGACGCTGAGCAGCCGCACATTTGTGTTCATGTAACAAAAAACATATGTGCTGAGAGCACGCGCCCTGCGTGCTCCCAGCACACGTGCGGTACTCTCGGAAAGGTCCTGGTCCGCTCTTTCGATTGGGACCTTTCCCGATCATGTGACCACTGTGACGACGCATCACGGTGGTCACATGATCCCTAAACCACGGCCCACCCACCCCTCCTCCCGGCATCTGAAACTCTTAAAGGGCCGGGAGGCGCTGGCGGGAAGGGGTTAAACAGCCACTGTTTAATGTAGTCTCCATCAGAAGTCCGGGTGACAACACAAGAGCACAATTGGGAGACGGGGACAAAGCATTATCACCATATACCAGGAATGCCTGAACTAACAACCTTCATTGCAGGAGCAGCAGGGATTATAATGAAAACTGCAGATTTACAAATATTGAAAATCACCATAACGTGTTAAAGTTGATATGAGGTTCTGGTGATTGGATTTACATATACTTTCGTGTACATGCTGCTGCACACAGAGCACCCAGTAAATGAGGAAATCTCACCTTTTCTCCTCATCGCCAGCTTATTAAATAGATCAGACATGAGATCTCCTCCACCTCCTGTGGCTCTCACTGGAAGACAGAAAAGATATTGTAGCCATTTCAGTCATGGTACCCTTCTACAACAACTTAACTCATATGGGACTTGGAGGTCTCCAGTTACAATGATCCCAACAAAGTTCTTCAGATAAGAATGGGATCCTAAGATATAAAGAACCATAGACGATATATCCATAGTGAAGCATCCTTACATGGTAGCCTTGCCAGCATTAATGTATAACTATAGGTAAAAAGTTGTTTTTTTTCATTTTGGATAGAGAAAGGAGGGTTATAACTCCATCAGATGTTTTTTTGCCATCTCTTTCCCACTGCAGATATTCACTTGTCCCATAGCCAAATAGGAAGTGATAGGAAATCCCTGCAAATTAAGGGAATTCCGTGGAGACACCCCTGGTCCCCAATGGAAGATTTGAACTGTATTACTTTTCTGGGGACAACTCAAAATTAGGGATTTTCTTTTACTTTCATTTTCAATGATAATGGTAAGCAGGACAAGTAGAGAGGGGGAATCTCCTTACCGGGGACACTGACAGCAATATAAACCTGACAGGTGTTTAAATCCCTCTGCAGTCTATTTAAAACTAAAACAAAAGGTTGCCTTTAGTTATACTTTAACACTGGTATCTCTATTGTGCAGTGCAGAAAACACACTAAAAGTTCCCTTTCAAAACCATTTATAAGGCCTGTCACTGTAACCTCCTTATTTAAGAGCCCATTCAGTCCTGGATCATTGTGTTAACGCATGTGTGTTTAAAAATGCTTTTTCCGGCATTACAAGTGTTGTGTTAAGGTAGCCCATTTAAATTAATGGACAGGCAGTGCACCAAAATGCCCCCCCCAAAAAAAGGACACACAGAACATTAATGTATCAGTGTCCATTGTGGCATGCTGTAACGCATGTGCATTGCCATAGTCGATTAAGGTGCCATTGTAAACATGGTAATGCACATAAGGCACCACAGCAGAAGTGTGTTTTGATCCTCAATGATAGATCTCTAGCTTCAATAGTTCAAGCTAGTGGTGGTAGTAACTCAGCCCAGAAAACTCCACCTAAAAACTACATATTACTTCTGAGTGAAAATGGCTGCCTGTTTATGCGTTATCACGTGTTAACATTCGCTGTGTTAGGCAACCCATTTAAAATGAATCATCTGGCAATGCACAAGAAAACATACCTGCGTTGCGCTGCGAGGTTGATTTACTATAACTGTAGAGGGCAAAATCTGGTGCAGCTCTGCAGAGAAACCAATCAGCTTTCAGGTTTTTTTTTGTGTGAAAGTTTAATTGAACAAGCTGAAGTTAGAAACTGATTGGCTACTATGCACAGCTGCACCAGATTTTGCACACTCCAGTGTGAACCAAGCTTTACCCCCGGTTTACATCTGTGTGGGTGGTAAATCCGTGCAGCCGCACCACCCGCACAGAGAAATGCGGACCCACGGGCAGGTGCCATTACTTCTAATGACACGCCACCCGCACTGGAAAATGCAACCGTACTGGAAACCGAGGTTCCTGTCCAGGCTGCGTTTTCCAAAGTAGTGCAGGAACTTCTTCCTTGCGTGTCACGGGCACGGGAGTCCATTCAAATGAATGGGCTCTCGTGCCCGCGCAAAACGCGGCCCGCATGGCCACATAGATGTGAACCGGGGGTCACTGCCTTCCAGAACTCCTTTTAAAACCCAATTCTTCTGGTTTGGTTGGATTGTATCTCGTTGGATAAATTTCACTTCCTGTTCTGATGATCAAAAATCAATTACTGTCTGTGTACCTGCTTAACAGCTTTCACTCACTTCCAGTGACAGTGCCCACAACAAAAGAACAATTACAGAAATGCCAATAAAAAACGGAAAGTGTTAAAACATTTGTCAGGTTCTTTTGCAATTTCTGTCACTGTTAGGGAGACTTTCCTTCAGTTCCTGTTTTGGTTGCAGTTTCTCGTTAAATATGTGAAGCTAACATCTATTTTTCAGTATGGCTGACATCATGCCTCACAATATACAGATTTCTTAAGCACTTATTTTCTGCCAGTCTGTTGCAAAGTTTCTTACCTGTATGTCCTTCCAATAACAGGACTTCCTGTAATAGGCTGATAATGCGAAGCCACACAATTTGCAGCAACACTGTCAGCCTGCTGTGTGCTCTTCTTCAAGTGGCAGCTGGGCTGCCTTATCAGGTCTGTCAGAATGACCAACTGAGGAGTGCACACTGAGGCTGACAACACTGCTGCTAATTGCAAGGCAGCAGCCTAGCGGTTTCTGATTGCTACAGGAAGTGCTGTTACTGGCAGGATTCCTAAGCAAGAAACTTTACAACAATTTGCCTACAAAACTCTATTCAGCTAGACATATTACCAAACATACACTATATTGCCAAAAGTATTGGGACCCCCTCTCCAAATCATTGGATTCAGGTGTTCCAATCACCTCCATGACCACAGGTGTATAAAATCAAGCACCTAGGCATGCAGACTGCTTCTACAAACATTTGTGAAAGAATGGGGCGCTCTCAGGAGCTCAGTGAATTCAAGCGTGGTACCGTGATAGGTTTCCACCTGTGCAATAAGTCCATCCGTGAAATTTCCTTGCTACTAAATATTCCACAGTCAACTGTTAGTGTTATAACAAAGTGGAAGCAACTGGGAACAACAGCAACTCAGCCATGAAGTGGTAGGCCACGTAAGATGACAGAGCGGGGTCAGTGCATGCTGAAGCACCAACTGTCTGCAGAGTCAATAGCTAAAGACCTCCAAACTTCATGTGGCCTTCAGATTAGCACAACAACAGAGCGTAGAGAGCTTCATGGAATGGGTTTCCATGGCAGAGCAGCTGCATCCAAGCCTTACATCACCAAGTGCAATGCAAAGAATCAGATGCAGTGGTGTAAAGCACGCTGCCACTGGACTCTAGAGTAGTGGAGACATGTTCTCTGGAGTGACAAATCATGCTTCTCGGTCTGGCAATCCGATAGACGTGTCTGGGTTTGGTGGTTGCCAAGAGAACTGTACTTGCCTGACTGCATTGTGCCAAGTGTAAAGTTTGGAGGAGGGAGGATTATGGTGTGGGGTTGTTTTTCAGGGGTTGGGCTTGGCCCCTTAGTTCCAGTGAAGGGAACTCTTAAGGCGTCAGCATACCAAGACATTTTGGACAATTTCATGCTCCCAACTTTGTGGAAACAGTTTGGGGATGGTCCCTTCCTGTTCCAACATGAGTGCATACCAGTGCACAAAGCAAGGTCCATAAAGACATGGAGGAGCAAGTTTGGGGTGGAGGAACTTGACTGGCCTGCACAGAGTCCTGACCTCAACCCGATAGAACACCTTTGGGATGAATTAGAGCGGAGACTGTGAGCCAGGCCTTCTCATCTGACATCAGTGCCTGACCTCAGAAATGGGCTTCTGGAAGAATGGTCAAACATTCCCATAGACACACTCCTAAACCTTGTGGACAGCCTTCCCAGAACAGTTGAAGCTGTTATAGCTGTAAAGGGTGGACCAACTCAATATTGAACCCTATGGACTAAGACTGGGATTCCATTAACGTTCATGTGCGTGTAAAGGCAGGCATCCTGATACTTTTGGCAATATAGTGTATATGTCTAGCTGTATACACTTTAAGATTCAGCAATGGCAGCAACGCACATTAGCACTGCAGCAGCTGTACATTGATAATTCTGGAAAACAATGGTATTAGCAGCAGCATTAGTAACTCTAATTCTCCAAGTACAACTCCACGTCTCCAGTATCTGCTCCCATTAGCACCCTCTGCTGGATACTGGAGTAATGGCGGTGATTTCATTTCACAGCTGAGACACACAACAGCACACTGTGCACACCTCACCACCCCACAAGTGTTATCAGTAACTGGCAGGCGTGTACAGAGAAGGATCTGCTGCCAAATCCCAGCAGCCAAGAGTGGAAGCCGAGGCTGTTTTTGGCACCCGCCTGGTACCAGCCTGCCAGTTACACTCAACACCTCCAATCTCCCAACTAGAACTAAGCTGTGAGCCCTGCCCTAGGAAAGTCACTGTCACTTTGGATCCAGTGCCAACCTTGTTCTTGCTCCTTCATCTTCTTCTTTTCCAACTTCTTCTCCTTCACACTACGCAGGTTGGCTTTCCCTATTCCTCCCGCCTGGCGGATGGACTCCAGCAGCGATGCCCTGCCATCTGATGGTTTGACCACTTCACTTGGTGCTCCCTGAACCACAGCTGGTGAAAGAGAACAGGAGAAAAAAATCCTAGTGAGGGGATAGGCTGACTGATCAGCAAACATACATACAACTGCTTCTGCAGTGTGCACATGACAGGTCCTGTTTGAAGTCTGCTTCCCCTTACCTGGACTGCCATTCTCGCTATCCGCTCCTCTGTGCACAGGCTTTCCAATGATTGGCTGCATAGGAGGTGGTGCAGGTGGTGACAAAGAAGGAGGAGCGGGTGGTGGAGGGGGAGGCGGCGGAGGAGGAGGTGGCGGCGGTGGGAGGAGATGTCCATCTTGAGCATCTGTAAATAATTTAGAATGACAATATTAATTTTGCTGCTCTTCTTTCCTTCAGTCTAGGGGAAAGCAGGATGCTGTTTGAAGCTTATCAAAGCCCATGAACAAAGAATGTTATATATTGCAGTTTACCTGTTCTTAGATGTGGCTGCATTAGTTTTCCTTTTTAAGTTTTTTCCTTTAATTTTCACCTGGTAATCCTGCCAGTAACACACTTTGTGTCCTAGGGGGACAACACTCATTGTACTGTATCTATGGAGGAGGAGCAGCACTTTCACCCTAGGACAAGAGTACAAAAAATGCCCCCTCTTCTCTTATTCATAACACAGAGAGGAGGTGTTCTGTAGTCCAAAGAGAGTTAAAAACAATGTGAATGATAAGACGTTCAGCACCTAAACATTAAGTGTGATTTGTACAGACCACAGGATACCAACTGCAGCTGCCTGGAGTATGCAACATACAGCAGAGTGTATATGATGAAGCAGTGTTCGTTATGGAATACAAAGTGCAGAGTGCAGCTTTCTGGCGTATGTAACATACAACACAGTGTACAGAGGGGCAGGTGGAGTTACTATCAAGAGGGTTGTCCACAATCATGTGTAAAAGTCAAACTCCTTGACAACTCTTCTATTTCTCACGGACTCCTTCTATGCCCATTATGAGGGATCCCACCATCCCTGCTGGGACTGTATTTTATATTATAGAGAATGTAAGAGTAGGGGTTGAAACACAAAAAAGGTGGATAGGAACATATTTGTTGTAGCAGCAATAACAAAACACCAAGAAATGCTAATCTCAAGAGATACAGGTAACCACAGAGACATTAAGCCCTCAGGGTTCAATCTAAACCAGGGGTCTCCAAACTTTCCAAGCATAGGGCCAGTATACTGTCACTCAGGGTTTAGGGGGGCCAGACTGTAGACAGTGGGGGTAGAAAATGCCCAGCATCAGTGCGCCATCATTGGTTTTAATGGGAGGAATAGTACCCCATTGTTGATTTTGAAGAGAAAAATAGTAACCGATTATGTCAATAGGGGGAATGGTGCCCCATCATTGGTGTCAGTTGGTGGAATGTGTCCCAAGGGCCAAATATGGGCAAGCAAAGGGTCACATCTGGCCCTCGGGCCTCAGTTTGGAGACCATTGATCTAAACCTTAGATCTTAATTTAGGGTATAATAGCACTTTAACAGGAGTACACATCAGTACATTTTCCCATACCTGTCTTGGAAGGTTCTATGACCTCAGTGCTGAAGGTCGGAAGCTCGGGGATTGGACCTCCTGGAGCTGATGGAGCAATTCCAGGGCCAAGATCAGCACTGTACATGAGGTCATCGGCTACTCCTGGTAGGTCCGGCAAGTAATATGGGACGTCAATCTCCGGGACTTGGCCCAAGTCCGGAACATAGAAGTAATTCTCTGCTGTCTATGAACAAAGCAACAAGTACGTTTTACATATTACAATTATTATACACTGCATATTATATACTTACTATTACCATACAGGATTTAAAACGTGCCAACACAGTTTGTGCAGCTTTTTACAAAATAAAGGGAGACGGTACATACAATTCAATACCAGAGGGTTCAGATGGTCCTGCTCATAAGAACATACAATCTAAAAGGGAGGGGCAAGTGATACAAAAGGTAATATGTTATACACCAGACTTACCTGTCGCTCCAACTGTTCTCTCTTGGTGATAGAGAGGGGTGCATCAAATAGCCGATCCCCATCCTCGCCCTCAGCTGCCTGGTTAGTGCGAGTGACCACCCCAGCCAGGGGGTCCAGAAAGACGTATTTCTTATAGCTGTAAGCAAGATCGAGTTGCTTTTATTATGGGATAGAGCTACTAAGGTAGGATGTTAGCACTATTGCTGCAAGCTTAGGCTACTTTCACACTGCTCCATTGCATAAATGTGGTAAAATCGCATAAAAATATGCATTGTTACCATGGTTTTCCTGCATTTCTTTTGAAAAAAGACATGTGACTCAAAAACACAACTGAGGGTGCATTTAAACACTTTTTTGATGCCTTTCCATTTATTTCAATTGGGAAGTGCATTTTTGGTGCAGTTTTTTTTTTACCACACCAAAAATGCAGCTTGCAGGACTTTGAAAAACGCAACGGACCCACAACTGACCAGTATGAAAATTTCCATAGGATTTAATGGCCATGCATTTTTCTTAATGCAAAAATGGAAGAAAAACTAATCAGCACAAAAACAGCCTTAAAGTGAGCCTTCCTTTCTAAGTAGCATGGTTAAACAGGTTTTCCTCCGTCCCGACAACGCTGCTAGGCGGGAAACTAATTTGTTACTGACAGTTCTTGTCTCTGGCAGCTTCTCCAAAGATCTGCTCTGAAATTAGCAAAATAAACCACATGACTGGCAGCACTGTGTGTTTATCAGGGTTGCTTTTACACACATTGAACCCTAAATATCCTCCTTAACATGTGAGCCAAAGAAACGTATTAGTTTTGTGACATAAAACAGCAGCTGCCAAAAAGACCAATAAAGTCTCTATAATAAAACATATGAAAACAATTGCAGCTCTTATGATGAGACTGCAGAAAAAAACATACTGACTTCCACCACTGAATCTAATTGAAATACAGCATCCTATATGTGTAAGCATCAGAAGTGAGAATTCTTTGGGTACCAGATAATACCTCTAAAGCAGAAGCTTACCTGAGGAGGTCAATATTCATCAGAGTATGGTTCAATCCCCACGCATGATTAGAAATACACCTTTGCAGCCTCCAATATTGCATTAAACAAGCGGTATCCGCAAGATGAAAAGATGATATTTCCATAATGCAGATCATCCAAGGTAGGTTATCTAAAAAGGTTTCCAAAAGCAATAAAAGTGCTTCCAATGCTTTGAAGTAATGTAAAAGTGGTTGTAAAAGCTCAAGGTTTTTTACCTTCATGTATACTATGCATGAAGGTAAAAAACCTTCTCTGTGCAGCAGCCCCCCCCCCCCTAATACACATCTAAGCCCCCTCTCGATCCAGCGGTGTACACTTGGAGTCTCAGCTATCCCAGAACTACCTCTTCTCATTTGCTGAGACAGCAGTGGGAGCCATTGGCTCCCACTACTGTCGATCACATCCAGTGACCCAATGAGAAGGGGCGGATAGGATAGTGAGAGGATAACCCTACCCCTATTCAGCTACCTCTACTCCCCAGCAGCAACTCAGACAGCCTTCTAATTCTTAAATGTCCCAGTCCTGGTCATAGGTTCACTTTAATACACTAACACAGGATGCTGAATGTTTAGTCCTCCACAGCCAAGATTGGTACTAATCCTCAGAATAATAGGATTAGTTGCATCTAACACAGTGTACATCAAACATCATTTTGTGCCTCCAACATAATGTACATATATGCTGTTTCTCCTCTTTGTTCATTCTTCTACAGATATTGTCAACCATCACTCCTTATAATGCACCTCTACTCACAGATTCTCAGTTGTGTTGAAGAGTAAAAGAGAGCTAGCAGAATTGATGTTTCGAGGTAGACTGCCCAATCCTTCCTCTGCTCCTTCTTCCTCCTGAGCCCTGGAGCCGACATATACTGGAAAATACTTCAACTTTTCCTGGAAAGAACAGAGAAGCTTAAAGTGAACCTTCCCATAAGGTTACATGAATAAATTGCTGACATGTCACAATATGCAGAAAACAGTATCATTTTTCAGAAAGATGCTACCTTCATGGGCTCATGGGTCGCAAGGCCCCAACTGCCAGATTTAACTTTTTGTGGTTTTTGTGGCCCTGCAGTGCAGCAGCAGTTCACAGCTGAGGGAGGCTTCTCTAAGCAGCTACACCTCAGCCCTGGTCTCATGACACAGAGGAGGAGAGGACTTTTCCTCACTCTGATTGCTGCATCTGATTTTTGTTGAGTAGTTCTCCAGGAGGAAAAGGAAAGGTTTCTGCGGGGGGGATTTGTGCTAGATGAGATTTATGCTTGAAGGGGGATTTATTTATTTCAGGTACTTATATAGTGCCATCAAATTACGCAGCGCTTTACATATATATTGTACATTCACATCAGTCCCTAACCCTCAAGGGGTGTACAATCTAAGGTCCCTAACTCACATTCATACATACACATACTAGGGCCAATTTAGACAGGATCCAATTCACCTACCAGCATGTCTTTGGAGTGTGGCAGGAAACCGGAGTACCCAGAGGAAACCCACGCAGGCACAGGGAGAACATGCAAACTCCAGGCAGGTGGTGCCGTGGCTGGGATTAAAACCAACGACCCTAGTACTGCCAGGCAGAAGTGCTAACCATTTAGCCACTGTGCTGCCCAGTACTGGCAAAGAGGGGCTATACTCTGTACATTATGCACCCATGTTCCCTGCACTCTGTGCATCATCCACTACTGAACTCTAACTGTTTACAATATGTTTTACATTTTATACTTTTGACCACTGTTCTTTCTACGCTGGCCTTCATATGAGATACTCCCAACCAGTGTACTCTTCAGTACATTATAAAATCCTGAAGTTCTTCTTCAAGGTAGGTTGTGTGCAGAAAAGCGTATATGATGGAACTATTTCATTTTTCATTGTGTATACACTGAGTAGGTTCAAGCTGTTTTTTTTTTTTTAAACTATGCCCCTTTAAGCCCCTCCCACTGTAAACAACATTTGGCTATGCCCACTATTTGGTAAGGTGTACTATGAGAGCTGTCTCACACTTCTTCTCCGAGTACCCACACGTCTTTTACAATTCTAGCAACTCCACTGGAACCAAGGCACTTTTGTTAAAGTTTTTTAGGGTGTACCTGCTATGCCCAAGGTCCAGAATGTTACCATCTGCTCACTTTGTGCCTTTCTGCTCCTCACCACGCATAACAGTAATATTTATTTAATGATACTGCTCACCTGCAGGGCTTGCTCATCCAGAGGACGATGTTTGCTCTGGATTTTGTGTCGTGGCCTTTTCTCAGAAAACAGGTCCTCTGCACCAGAAAAGATGGACGTGTATTCCTGAAGGCGGTCAGGGGCTGGATACTTGGCACTGGAAAAAACCTGAACAGGCAGAGAAATGGGCTATTCAGATCTAAGGAGCCAATAACAAGTGGATTAGGCAACAGGCAAGAGTTCTATTCAACAAGTATCATTTGCCATAATGATTGTTCTTTTTATCAATCAATGCTGACAGCTGAAATAGTAGAAGTAATATTAAACCCTTTGTTTTTTTCCATACCAGTATTAATATTTACCACTTCAGTCTGTGCAGTACTATTTTTTTCCCCCCAAATACAACCTCAAACACTTTTTTTAAATCACAAAAATCTACTTTCTCATTGTTAGAATCAAACAAATTGACATCCATGCAGCTGTGGCATGAAGTAAAATATGTCTGTGCCAAGTGTATAAAGGCAGATGAAGACTGTAGAACCAACTGTCAATAAAAGGACTGGATGAATGCCTGAGATCACCAGTACATTGACCATAGGGAGAACTGATGGGATTTACTGCCCACAACTATTCAGTAGTGCACCAACCGCAAAACAATCCCTCCGTTATTGGTGGTCAGTGGCACATAAAAGATAAGTTCACCTTTTGCACAAAAACAATAAATGCACAATGTGCGATCAGCAGACTGCTGGTGCCATGCAGGTCTCCTGCAGACCTGTCAGTATATCTGCTTGCCCATACAGGATGTACGAGAAAACAAATATACTGATAGGAAGATTCAATGAACTACCACGGTGCTCCACAGCACCGCGGTAGTTCACTGAAAACTACAAGCTTGCAGTTCATTTATTCACGGAACTCTGAATGAATGACGCGGCCGTGTAGGCAGAGCCCTGTACAGCCGTGCGGTTTTCAAATCTGACAGATAGCTTAGGGAGTATGGGGAACTTCTCCCCATACTTCTGTTGCAGGAAGGGGGGGAGCAGCAGGCGGTGACTGCAGCATTGGGAACATGTTACATGTTCCACCCTAAAAAAATGGATGGAACATGTTCCCAAAGGTGAACTTATCCTTTAAGAATCCTCAACACACACACTCCTCAACACAATCACTGGTAATTAGTAACATTTTGAAGTCCCTATCCCTTCCATAACTGAAGGTCAGCAGCACTTTAACCCCCCCATCCTCCAAACAGTCCCACATCATTGGTGGACAAAGGCACTCTCATTGGCTCTGTCCCTTTTGCCTGCACTCTGCTGTTTCCGGTCACAGTAGATGACATGACTGTGTGTGTCTGTGTGTTGGGCAAGCACAAGAATGTACACAATCAAGGACCTATGGGTGCATCCACCACCACAGTATAGGTGCCAAGTGGTCTTTTACTTACCACTTTCCCAGCTTGTGCAGCCACTGCAGCAAGATGGTGATCCAGTGCTTAGTTAATGCCTCTCACCTTAATAGCCTTTTTGCTGCCTTTGATCTTCTCTATCTTGGCCTGTGCCAAGCTGACGCGATCGTTGATGTTTCTGAGCTGTGTTCTGTTTGTCTCCACCCTCTGGAGGATCCTGAAAAGGCACACACATTCACTAATCATACAACAGTACCTGGGTAAAATCTACACTATGCACACAATTCAGATTTTTAGTTCAGTCATTAGTAAGGATGAATGGACTCATTTTACAGCCAATTAAATCTGGTAAAAATTAGCCTCAAATTTTACATGGGGACCACTTCTGAAAAAATCATGTTATGAAAAAAAAAAAAAAAAAAAATCACATTGATTTCCATGTCAGCTCTCACATGGTGATCAAAGGCATGACAATAGTGAGGTCTGACATGCCCCAAACTATGTAGAGCAAATACAGAAGAAATACTGGACCCCATGCAACCCTAAGTTTCCAAAAAAAAATTCACAGGTTGGTACCAAAAACAGTCCAATTTAAATCTTATGTCTGTGCTAGGCATTCATGGAAGGTGACACTTGGTGAAAACACAGGCCAACTTTAGATGTATTTGACAGAAAGCAGAGATATAAATCTCCACTATGTAGGGTCTGCAGATAAATAACGATATGGTCCTGCTGGGAATAGTCTGGGTGCAGTACAGGAATACACATCTGCGATGGTAGTTATTTTTCCCCATTCTAGAGGAGAACACCTGCACCTTATTTAGACCCAAAAACATTATTTTGGAAAAGGAATTTTCCCTTGCAGCTACCAAAACGGTGTTTGCCTATAAACACAGCCACACAAACACTATAATAAAGAAACTGGCAGCGCCAAAAATTACAATAAATACATGCATATCAACTAAAACATTCCAAATAGTGCATCAATAACATATATGTGACAGCGTCCATAAAGTTGCAATGTCTTAATTTATTGTGCAAATCCAAATTAAAGTGCTAAACAAAATGTGCAAATCACAAAATAAAGTGCTTTGTATGATTTCCCCCTGGTGAACACACTATGTGTATATCTGGTGCAGCCCTTGGAAGAGTATCCCTCTATAGATCAGACAGGTCCAGGGCCACAGCAAATAAGGCTCCGACACAGAGTTCCCCTTAAGAGATGTGTGGGTGTTACTCTTGCAGCAGATAGAACCTCCCACTCTGGATGGAATCGGAGTAACACAGCTTCTGAAAAAGAGGGGGTTCTCCCCATGCGGGGTCAAAGCAAAAAGATGCCCATGGTGTGATATCGTTTAAATAAAGCAAATTTTATTAAAAGGATAAAGGATGCATCCAATAGATGGCAATGGGAATGGCAGGAGACAATAAAGCACTAACTGTCCCTAGAAGGAAATGGCCGCCGGAGCTCCACGATGCTCCGACGGCGTGATGTCAACGGCGCGAGCAGGCTCCTCCTTACGCGTTACGTGCCACGCACATCGTCAGAGGGACAGCCGGGAATAACTAAGGACTATTGATTTAAGCGCTGCACTATTTTCTTTGATATTATTTATTGAGGTTTTACTGGTTGCCTTGAGTGTACAGCTGCTGAACTGATTAGCGCTCACTTTTTTTACTTTGTTTACCTACACTATGTGTATATGTTTACATTCACTGTTGGAGAATTGTGTGGCACTTTTCTGTGGGATTATTTAGATGTATTTAAGAAGACACAAAAGGACTCATCGGTGTCTTGAAGCATTTTATTTTGTGATTTGCACATTTGTTAAGCACTCTAATTTGGATTTACACAGTATTTTAAAAGACTTTCATGGGACACTGCAACTTTATAGACGCTGTCACATAGATGTTATTGATGCACTACTTGCAATTTTTTAAATGATATGCATATATTTTCATTTTTTAGTGCTGCCCATTTCATTATCACACCTAATTTACAAGGTCCAGAAGGCTAATAAGCCACATTAAACTTTCTAGGAGGCATTTGCATGCAATCTGTGTTACACTTGGTAACTAGCACATCGTAAATTCAACTGTTAAATAATATGCTGGTTGTCGAATTGTGAATCTCTGTCTCAGATGGAAATAAGATTTTTGACTTTCCAGTAAAACCCATTTACCTTAAAGACCCAAGGGCCCATGGAGAGGCCAAAAGGAAGGGCAACCAAGTGGTAATGCCGATCGCCCAGCACAAATACAGATGGCATTGATGGGGTAGAAATATAGGAATGTGCAGATAGGAATCCCCAATATCTACTGAGGATGCAAAATCCCCCTAGAAGGAGGAAGACCATAACTGACCTGGCATTTCCTATGCAAAAATGTCTAAGTCTTTAGGAACAAGTTTAAAGTCTTTAGCTTCAAAACTGGCCAAACTCTTCCATTCAGTTTGGTATTGTAAAAAGGTTGGCGCATAACCTTGAAAGCAGTCTTTTGGTGGTACAAGGGTAATGACCCGGACTCAAAAGTTGTTGGGCAACCAAAACAGATCTGCCTACTAATACGGAGGAGATAAGCTGAATAACACAAGGTGGGGAGGAAGTGAGAAACTCCAGTTTGTAGCTACTGTAAACCAGCCTTTTTCATCCAGGGTGCCTTGAGGTCTCTTTAGGAGTGGCTAGACAAAATGCCTAAAAATTGCCCAATTGTGTACAAGCCACAGGTTTTCATTGTGCACCATTCTAGCCACTGGCATCTCAACAACCAATGACATCATCAGTTGATAAGGGGGATGTTGGTCACCTGCACAGCATCCTTGTTTAACCCTCCCCTGCCCCTCTCCATCACCACTGGGGTAACATTAACTGAGCAATGGAGAAAATGGGAGAAGAGAAACACTGGAATACTAGTCAGTACCAGTGTGTAAAAGTGTATTTGATTTGGAAGAATAAATCACCTCTAACGATGGGTGTCCTACATATGTGGATGTTGACACATTATGTAAAACTATTAGAATAGTTTTTTACATTTTAGAATTGTGTGCCTGAAGACTGTCCATAATTTTAGAGGGTGCATTGAGATTGTCCATAATTTTAAAGGATGCCTTGACTGAAAAAAGGTTGAGAAATACTGGCAAAAAGGACACAGGACCTGGGCATCCTAGATGTTCTGGGACCAGAAGGTTGTGAAGGCCAAGACATGTCACCCCACTTTGAGAAGTGGTGGAACCCCATCACTATGCAAGAGGCCTTGGCTCCAGGTTTGGCTGTTTTGAAAGACCATGTATTTTTGTGAAAGTATGTTCCCGTCTTAGACTTAGCAATAAAAGACTGGAAGGGATGAAAGAAATCCTTCCTAGCCTCAGAGGTAGTTAAGTCACAAGCCTTTTTCTTCAAGGGGAGAAGAGTACTCTTACTCTTGGTCACTGATAGACTCATAGGACAATCAAAAGGAGAATGAAAACTCCTCCTAGAAGCTTTAACCAGTGCTCTGCTGGACACTGATAGCGCCTTCATGTATTTATCCAAGGAGAGACCAAACAGGCATTCACATTCTAAGGGTAAACACTCAAGGTGTTTTTTTGCAGTGCAGTTCATTAAAGTAAGAAATGTATGGACTTGTGTACAGAGAAGGCTCATCATTCAAGCAGCAGCATAAGGCAGTAGGAAAAAGTTCTAAAGGTAACACCTCTTTAAGAAGAAGGTAGGCTTCCCTCAGTACAGAAAAGAGGTCCATCACCTAAGCACACTAACAAAAAAAATGAGGCTAGCTGGGAGTGGGAAGGGTTAGATAGGGGATGTCCCTACAGCCTTTTTGCCACCTGAAGTTAGCTACATATAATGATATAAAGACGCTTGTGTCCTGTGCTGTACAATCTAGAAATAGCTGGATATTATGCACTGGATAGATGACAATAAGGTTGTGTCAACTTGGCATAATAAAATGCTCCCCAGCACACCTACAATCCATCCCCAAGGGTGTAACACTCTTTTCAGGCATAACAAAAAGCTGATGCAACTGGCAGCTAGAAATCTCCTTTTTACCACTGAAACTACCACTAAGTATAATTAAAGTCAGGTTAGGAGGGCCAGTGACTCTTGCTAATCAAATCAGATTTACTGTGCAAATGATCCAAACTCTGCACTAAACAAAGACCAGATAGGCTACACTTAAAGTGTTACTAAACCCACAACAGTAAAATCAGTCTGTATATGCAGTAAAGAATTCTTGTTATACTCACTGTGTGTAAATGGGGAGTGTCAGAGAAGACAGGATCAAACATCCTTTTTTTTTTACAGTCCCCAATCCATCTTCTCATGGAACAGAGCTTTGAGGGCAAGCTGCACATGCTCAGTTTGCTGTGTATTGCTAGATAGTTTTTTTCTTTTCTTGGGAGAGTGCATGTGATCAGCACAGAGCCAATCAGCACTATTCAGAGAGGGTCTGGTATCCTAGGACTCATAGGACAATCAAAGGAGAATGAAAACTCCTAGAAGCTTTAACCAGTGCTATGCTGGACACTGATAGAAGTCACAACACTGCTCTAACTGCTGTTGAGAAAAAAGTTATTTAGCAGTTTATATTTACTAAAATAATTGCATTTCCAAGTTCTGTGTACTGTGGGAGACCAGATATACTGAAAGCAGGGTCCAGGGTTTTGTAACACTTTTAATCCTTTTCACTTTTATAAAACCCTCATGTCGGTTTTATATCTTTTCTATAACTATTTCCGGCACTGTTTTTCTTTAGAAACAGAAAAAGGGCGCACCGACCTAGTGCATTATCGTTTAAAATAATTTATTAAAGAAACAAAAATAGGTATCATACTCACAATGGACATAATAACACAGGCATGTCAAACTGAACAAGATGTATGATCCAAACAACATCTGAGTCTATACGATGGAACCCTGGATGACCAACTGGCTAACGCGTTTCGAGGACACAACCTCTTCCTCAGAGCCCTGTTTCTCCATTTGTATCCAGTGTATTCGGACCACCCCGGTCTGTTGAGGGCAGCAAGCAGTGCATATTCCAGAAAATTCCAGAACATTCCTATTGGGTCTACTGAGTCCTTTCCTAGTGCAGGAGTAAAGTGTTTGTACTGTTTTTCTTTACTTTTTATTAAAATCATTAAACAATCTCTGAAGACTATAACTAGAATCTGAAATCTCTCCCTCTTTGAAGAGCTACCAGACATGATACAGATGTGTTTAGAGCTAGGAATTGCAGCAGGGGATGTTGTGAACCTGCTAAGTTAACCTGCTCAGTGACAATCACTTTAAGTTGGCTGGTGCTTTGTTGTCATGGGAAATCTCTGCATAGGGTAAGATCAAATATGTAGTCATCACAAATGGCACTGCTGGTAGACAAAGCAAATCTTAACCCTTTGTTAGGATTGTTAGGACCTTCCTGCTATGAAGGTCTTTGTTCAGGCACTTCTTGTTACAGCATGACAACGCTCTGTCCCTGTCCAAATGTGCTCCTGTGTCACACTGGTTTCCAACAGAGACTACAAGTGGCCATTTCATCAGTTTATGCAGGTATGGTCCACTGTTGTCACCATCAGGAAACCTGCCCTGAGAAATGTCTTGCAGCTATTGCTGAAGTGCATGTACATAGAAAGTGGCTGCAGTGGGGTTGCAGGGGATCAGCAGCCCTGATATATAAGAAAGGATGAAAACAAGGATTTTACAAAATAAAAAAAACCCAATTGTTTATGATACACGGTGTACAGAGCAACCTAAATACCATTCAGTTACAGCTTATATTTGCTTTTAAAAAAGAGCTTCATAATACAGGCATTAAGGAATACAGAAAGAGCCATATACCGGTAATTGTTCACCGCCAGGAAATGTTCTTGTAGCGTCTAACAATTTGTCTTATTAGTTATAAAATATTTGGAAGCACTCAGTACAATAAGCTGCATACATCTGACAGTGATGGTCCCGGATAGACAGAACATTGTGTCTGCATTCCACCCTCCCTGGCTCCCCGGTAATCCATCCTCAGCTCTGCAGAGGACATATTTTGCTAATTAATGCTAATTACAGCCTGAGATAAGAAAGCATTAGCATATCTGGAGAAGGTATAAGTGCAGGAACCGAGGAGTGTGACCTTATCAGGACAGGAAGGAAGAGCAGACTGCAGTTCCCGTGCCTTAAGCAGCCAGATAAACACAAGTAAGGCGGCAGTTTTCAGCACCACCTGCAGCAATTTGGACCTGTTGAGGTGTGGCAACAAGCGCTAACAATCATTAGAGCTGATCTGTATCTCAACAATAATCAGTCGCGGACCTGATACTAAAGCTAAATAACTATATGTTTGGTTCTCTATTAAATCACATCAAGGCAGGGATATTCAGCTAAAAGACATACAGGAGTCAATATGTTAGGGGTATGACAATAGGCAGTATATGCAGGGGTAAGGTGTGGAGGGCATAACAGTGGGCAGCATGTGCAGAAAAGCAGTGCTGAGGGTATGATGATAGGCAGTATATGCAGGAAAGGAGTGCGGAGGGTATGACATGGTGCATTATGTACAGGAGAAGATTGCAGAGGGCATAATAGCAGGCAGTATGTGCAGTAGAGGCGTTTGGAGGGTATGACAGCAGGCAGCACGTGAAGGAAAGTAGGGTATAATAGAGGGCAGTATGTGCAGGAGAAGAGCAAGGAGGGTATGACATGGGACTGTATGTGAAGAGAGGAGGGCATAAAAGAGGGCAATATGTGTAGCAGAGGAATGCCAAGTGTATAAAAGAGGGCAGAATGTGCAGGAGAGGAGGGCAGAGGGTATAACAGCAGACAGTATATGCAGGAAACGACAGGCGACTGTACGACAGCGAGCTCACAAGGTCAGCATATAAGGTCTTAAAAACATTCTTACAGACATGATGTATGTTGGGAGGAATACACAGCATGTCAAGTAGTAGTCAACAACAATGTACATGTGCCTGTTTTTCAGAATAGAATGTACTTTAATATACAGCTAGCAGAAGTACTTCCAAAAGTCTTGATCACCCTCCTGTAATACCCTGTACAGCAGCACTTAGACCAGGAGAGGGTCTAATCAAGCTCTGCAGCTTTGCACACTGCTGCCAATCTAACACAGGAAGGGAGCAATGACCTCATAATTGCATTTCTGCTCCTTCACTATCCAGTCACAGGCTGTTCGATGGATCCCAAGCTTGGATGTATTGCTCAACTACTGTGCAGACTCCTTGGGAAGACGAAGACCTGGCTGTGTTGCTTATACTTGGTTGTCAGGACTAGTAAACAAAATTCCAAGTCTTTTTTTTCGGTGAAACTGTTCATATATATGTATTTCAATGGTATGTGGCTACTTTGAATAATGTCTTATAATTGTATGGATAGGGTTGCCACCTCATCCCTTTAAACCGAACACACAGTCAGGTTCATAAATATTGGGACATCGACACAATTCTAACATTTTTGGCTCTATACACCACCACAATGGATTTGAAATGAAACAAACAAGATGTGCTTTAACTGCAGATTGTCAGCTTTAATTTGAGGGTATTTACATCCAAATCAGGTGAACGGTGTAGGAATTACAACAGTTTGCATATGTGCCTCCCACTTGTTAAGGGACCAAAAGTAATGGGATAGAATAATAATCATAAATCAAACTTTAACTTTTTAATACTTGGTTACAAATCCTTTGCAGTCAATTACAGCCTGAAGTCTGGAACGCATAGACATCACCAGACGCTGGGTTTCATCCCTGGTGATGCTCTGCCAGGCCTCTACTGCAACTGTCTTCAGTTCCTGCTTGTTCTTGGGGCATTTTCCCTTCAGTTTTGTCTTCAGCAAGTGAAATGCATGCTCAATCAGATTCAGGTCAGGTGATTGACTTGGCCATTGCATAACATTCCACTTCTTTCCCTAAAAAAACTCTTTGGTTGCTTTTGCAGTATGCTTTGGGTCATTGTCCATCTGCACTGTGAAGCGGCGTCCAATGAGTTCTGAAGCATTTGGCTGAATATGAGCAGATAATATTGCCCGAAACACTTCACAATTCATCCTGCTGCTTCTGTCAGCAGTCACATCATCAATAAATACAAGAGAACCAGTTCCATTGGCAACCATACATGCCCACGCCATGACACTACCACCACCATGCTTCACTGATGAGGTGGTATGCTTAGGATCATGAGCAGTTTCCTTCTCCATACTCTTCTCTTCCCATCACTCTGGTACAAGTTGATCTTGGTCTCATCTGTCCATAGGATGTTGTTCCAGAACTGTGAAGGCTTTTTTAGATGTTGTTTGGCAAACTCTAATATGGCCTTCCTGTTTTTGAGGCTCACCAATGGTTTACATCTTGTGGTGAACCCTCTGTATTCACTCTGGTGAAGTCTTCTCTTGATTGTTGACTTTGACACACATACACCTACCTCCTGGAGAGTGTTCTTGATCTGGCCAACTGTTGTGAAGGGTGTTTTCTTTATCAGGGAAAGAATTCTTCGATCATCCACCACAGTTGTTTTCCGTGGTCTTCCGGGTCTTTTGGTGTTGCTGAGCTCACCGGTGTGTTTCTTCTTTTTAAGAATGTTCCAAACAGTTGTTTTGGCCACGCCTAATGTTTTTGCTATCTCTCTGATGGGTTTGTTTTGTTTTTTCAGCATAATGATGGCTTGCTTCACTGATAGTGAAAGCTCTTTGACAGCAACAGATTCCAAATGCAAATAGCACACTTGAAATTAACTCTGGACCATTTATCTGCTCATTGTAATTGGGATAATGAGGGAATAACACACACCTGGCCATGGAACAGCTGAGAAGCCAATTGTCCATTACTTTTGGTCCCTTAACAAGTGGGAGGCACATATGCAAACTGTTGTAATTCCTACACCGTTCACCTGATTTGGATGTAAATACCCTCAAATTAAAGCTGACAATCTGCAGTTAAAGCACATCTTGTTCGTTTCATTTCAAATCCATTGTGGTGGTGTATAGAGCCAAAAATGTTAGAATTGTGTCGATGTCCCAATATTTATGGACCTGACTGTATTACACAGGTTCTGTGGCTGCTAAGGTGTATTTAAACTCACCTAATGCCTTATCTGCATTAAATCAACCTCAGAACCTGTGTCATTAGTATGTGTTCAGTTTTAAAGGGACAAGGTGGGAACCCTATGTATGGAGCAGTGCAGGAAAACCAAAGTGGTCTCCACACATCCTCTAAACTCCAGGGTGTGATGGAGATGGGGGTTGGAGGCGCTCTGCTCCCTGCAATACCGTACCTGTTGAAGATGTCATTGGACACAGTCTGTAGGTGTTGCAGGGTGTCGGTGATCTGTTGTATGGTTTCTTCCCTCCGGAGGTCTGGCTGGATCAGAGGCACTGAGTAGGCCTGCTTCTCTACAGAGAGCCTCTGAGGCATGGTGACGGCACCTCCTGCTGCAAACACAAGAACACACCCTGTTAGATTTAAGATAAAACCCAACCAAAGAAATACACGCATGCTGCCATCACTGACCTCCTGAAAATTCTGGTGCCTGACTGTCATACTGATGCAGTGGATTTAAATTAGAAGTCCAAGCAAAACAAGTATTGGGGTTGATTTACTAAAACTGGAAAGCGCAAAATCTGGTAACGCTCCCCATAGAAACCAATCAGCTTCCAATGTTTTTTGTCAAAGCTTAATGGATAAGTTCACCTTTTAGACAAAAATAATAAAATGTAAATTTTTTTGCTGGTAAAAAAAACGTGCATTTATTATTTTTGTCTACATGCGGCCTGGAAAGCATTGCACCAGTGATCAGTAGATTGCTGGTGCCATGCAGGTCGCCTGCAGACCTGTCAGAATATCTGCTTGCCATACGGGATGTATTATTATTATTATACAGGATTTATATAGCACCAACAGTTTGCTCAGCGCTTTACAATATAACGGAAGACAATACAGCAACAATACAGTTCAATACAAGAGGGTTAGGAGGGCCTGATCCTTGGAGCTTACAATCTAAGTATGAGCTGCTTGCTCCGACAGGAATCTTCAATTAACTATCACGGCGCTCCACAGCACCAAGGTACTTCATTGAAAACTACAAGCCGACAGCCGCTAAGGCTGTTGGGACTTGCAGTTCATTAATTCACGGAAATCCACAAATGAATGGTGCGGCCGTGTGGCTCTGTTTTCTAATTTGACAGATAGTACAGGGAAACTTCTTCCTGTACTGTCAGAGGGAGGTGGGGGGGGGGGGGGGAGAGTAGGCAGCAGCTGCGGCTATGGGAACATGTTACATGTTCCACCCTAAAACGGGTGGAACACGTAACATGTTCCCAAAGGTGAACTTATCCTTTAACTGAACAAGCTGAAGTTAGATGCTGATTGGCTACCGTATATAGCAGGACCAGATTTAGCACTCTCCAGTTTTAGTAATGTCTAAATAAAAGATTCATATGTATTCTTACATAAATCTTGGTATCCTGTCAGTTTTTTCCCATATCTGTACACTAATCCAGCATAACACAACTCCTGAACTATGCCTCTATTACCAGAGCTTCCTCTAATAAAAACCAGTCCCAGCTACTCTCTCTCCTTGTGCAGGGTGACAGGTCTTGTATCCGCCCCCTCCTGTTGTTTTCAGCAGGCAGCCTGTACAGAATGGGCCTGATGGGTCCTTCCCACACCTCTGCTGTCTGCAAAAGCTATGTGCCACACAGATATGATGACACCACTACTTCACCAAGATAATATCTGTGTTTTTAGGTGTACTTAGGTATTAGGAGCACACAAAGTGATGGTAACCTGTTAGCTATTGAAGAATATATTTCAATGAAAGTTTCTGTGACTGGAGTTCAGCTTTAGGATTTTATAAGACAATGACCTGGAACAAGTAATATTATTATTATTATACAGTATTTATATAGTGCCAATGGTTTGCTCAGCGCTTTACATTATAATGGGAGACAGTACATGAAACAGTACAGTAACAATAGAATACAATACAATACACGAGGTGTTCGAGGGCCCTGCTCCTTGGAGCTTACAATCTAGGAGGGAGGGGAGAGTAGTACAGGAGGAAATAGCTGTGGGGGATGAAGTGGTGGGAAGAGCGGAGGAGATCAGCAAATTAGGTGAGGCCGGGGTAGGCTTCTCTGAAGAGATGGGTTTTCAGGGTGCGCCTGAAGGTGAGGAGGGAAGGTGACAGTCTGATGGATTGGGGTAGTGAGTTCCAGAGGATGGGGGAAGCCCTGGAGACGGGCATGGGAGGAGACCAGGGAACTGGAGAGTAGGAGGTCTTGTGAGGAGCGGAGAGTGCGTTTTGGGTGGTAGATGGATATCAGGTCAGTGATGTAGTTTGGGGCAGTATTATGAACAGCTTTGTACGTTAATGGTAATATTTAGAATTTTATGCGTTGGGCAATCGGAAGCCAGTGGAGGGATTGGCAGAGGTGGGTGGCGGATACGGAGCGGTTGGTAAGGTGGATGAGTCTAGACGCAGAATTCAGGATAGACTGAAGCGGGGATAGCCTGTGTTGAGGTAGGCCGGCGAGGAGGGAGTTACAATAGTCAAGTCGGGAGATGATAAGGGAGTGAATGAGTTGCTTTGTAGTTTCTGGAGTTAGGAATGGGCGTATCTTGGAGATGTTGCAGAGGTGGAGTCAGCATGAATTTGTCAGCGATTGGATCTGGGGCTGGAAGGACAGATTGGAGTCTAGAGTGACACCTAGTAAGCAGATTTGATTTTAGCTGTTGTTTGCTTTTTGTAGCCAAGTGATTGTGAATGTATTGTGACCAGACAGCCAGGCATTCAGCATTTATTTGGCATCTTACACAGGTCTCCTTGTACAGGTTCGGGTTAAGGAACACAAAGGTTAAATGTCTTTAAAACTCGGCGAGACAGGAGTAGAGGACAGCAACCTCCACGTGCTCTATAAATAGGTGCAATCACCATATGAGATGGCAGTAATTATATGTAATTATGAGGAGGTAATCAGTGCTGCAGAACTACTCTTAATGAGAAGAACTGATTATTGGGAGGAAAAGTGGGGGAGACGGGTGGTGTAAACATAAAGCAGAAGAGGCAATATATCCTGGGGGGGGGGGGGGGAGGTTAATCAGAGGATCTCTCTAACCTCTCCCTATCTAGACAGACCATTTATAGGAAGAGTCGGGGTCCATTCACATCAGCTGTGTTGAGTATGCCCAGCACAGTCATAGGCTGGCCATACACTATACAATTTTCTGTCCAATTTCCTTTAGATTTACCTTCAACTGTGTAGTGCAAGGGCCTGCCTAATTGGATGCAATTGAAAGTGTTTTTTATGTTTGACCTCCTATTATATGGTTGTTGGTAAATCTAAAGCAAAAATCTCAGGAAAACTGTATAATGTATGGCCAGCCTTAATGCAAGACAAGGCAAAAAGTCTTTTTCCCTTTCAGATCAGCTCACAACGTCACGCTGCAGTGGTGTGCACTGAAATCAAAGTATGGACAGTAGATGTTTATTCAGTGCAGCGTGGCAAGATGTAATCCACCACATCGCACTACTCCTGCCAGCGCACATCGATGTTCAGTGTTGCTGCTGGTGTGAACACCTTAACCACTTCAACACCGGGCACTTTTACCCCCTTCCTGCCCAGGCCAATTTTCAGGTTTCAGCGCTCTCACACTTTGAATGACAATTGCGCGGTCATACAACATTGTACCCAAACTAAAATTTTATCATTTTGTTCACACAACTAGAGCTTTCTTTTGGTGGTATTTAATCAACACTGAGGTTTTTATTTTTTGCTAAATTACCAAAAAAAAAGACAGAAAATTTTGAAAATAAAAAAACAAAAACATGTTTCTTTGTTTCTGTTATAAAAGTTTGCAAATAAATAATTGTTCATCATAAATTTAGGCCAAGATGTATTCTGCTACGTCTTTGGTGAAAATAACCCAAATTAGTATTTATTATTTAGTCTGATGGAACATTATAGAGTTCATAAACTATGGTATATATCTGAATATTGATCAATCCTGAAGTACTGACGGCCAATCTAATTTCTTGAGGTCCAAAAATGTCAGAACAGTACAGATATCCCCCAAATGACCCCTTTTTGCAAAGTAGACAGTCCGACGTATTTCATAACAGGCATGGCGAGTTTTTTGAAGTTGTAATTATTTTGTCATAATTTTTCGGAAAATGAAGAAATTAAACGATTTTCACAATTTTATTTTACATACTGTCACCTTTGCAGTACAGCGTCATCATATAATTGGTGTGGCGGTGATCAGGAACACTGACTGGTGACAGTATGAAAAAAATTTATCATTTTGTTTCAATTTATTTTTTTATTACTTTTTTTATCTTTTTTTAAGATTTTTTTTTCATATTACACTATGACCAAAGTAGTATAATGTTACCATAGTAACATTGTACAACTTTGGGGAAATGATCAGTATTTTTTTTTTTTGTATAATTTGATTGCTTATAGCAAATAATTTCTTTGCTATAAGCAAGCATTTAACTGAATGAAATAGATTCATTCAGGCTTTTTTGTGATTAGCTGTGATTGGCCACAGCTAATCACATGGCAAAGATGGACTCTGATTGGCCCAGCCCGTGCATGTGATCACTGTGACCATTCACAGATAGGCACACTTCTATACAATGGATGCCATGAAAGGAAGTCATCCATTGTACACAACTGTCATGTGATGTGCTGTGATTGGTCACAGCAGGTCACATGGTACTGGCAATGGGGCCGGTACACAGATCTGTTATCAGCCATGTCCGAGGTATACGGCCGGTGACAGATCTTGCCACAGTGCAGCCCTGCGGACACGTGCCAAGTGCGATTCGGGAGGTGACGTCATATGACGCCTTCCCGGAGGGATGAGCTGTTTGCCCAGCCATCATTTAACTATAGGCTGGGTGGCAAGTGGTTAATCTGTATGTTTGGGACAGAAAAAAATTATATATATAGAAAAAAAATAAATAAATATATATATACCCTGTTTCCCCTAAAATAAGACCTAGTGCTATTTTTGGGAATTGCTAAAGTATAAGACCTACCCCGAAAATAAGACCAAGTTGTGATCAGGGCTTTTTTTCAGCCGGAACGTGCGGCACTGGCCCTGCGCACACCCATATCTACTGTCTCTTATAAACACAGAAGCGAGGCTGAAGTGACAGCACCATCCGCTCCTACAGAACATCCCTACCTCTGTACTCACTGTGGGACAGGGAAGGAACAGATCTCTGCGGGTGCAGTATGCAGTGTGTTTAGGGGTGGAGCATCTCCTCCTGCAGCCTAATGCATGGAAGCAGATACCCCAGGGGTGATCACTGGCCAGTGGGGAAGAGGCGGAGTGGTAAGTGCGCTTGGTGCACTGTGTGGAAAGATAGGACCCCAAACGGGAGTTACTATAGAGAGGGGTCGGCTGCTGACAGCTGTGTTTTGCAAAGCTAGCTAACCATATGAGGGCAGTGGAGGGGGAGGGGGGATGTGCAAAGGTGAGCTGCAGTCAGGTGTTGCAGAAGTAAATTGAGTTAGGCGAGTTGCAGACAGGGTGCATAGGTGAGCTGCGGCTGGGGGGGGGGTGCAGAGGTGAGCTGAATTGTAACCCACCTTTGCACCCCCAGCCACAACTCAGCACCCCCTGGCCACAGCTCAGCTCTGCATCCCACGTCTGCAACTCACCCCTTCACCCTGTCTGTGGCTCATATCTGCACCCTGTCTGAAACTCACCTGTCAAGCCACCCCTGCAACACCTGACTGCAGCTCACAACTGTCATCAACCGGCCCTCTCCATAGTAATCCTCATCTACAACTTCCTGCAGCTCACCTCTGCACCCCCTGTCCACACCTGGGCATTTAAAAAATAAGACCTACCCCAAAAATAAGACCTAGTGTGTTTTTTTGAGCCAAAAAAAAAAAAATATAAGACAGTATCTTATTTTCGGGGAAACACAGTATATACACACACACACATATATATATATATATATATATATATATATATATACACACACACACACACACACACACACACACACACACACACACATATATACACACACACACCTCTGCAATGCATGCACATTGCCCATGTTTCAGCTTTTTAAAAATGTTTCAATTACAGAAAAATTCTTCTTCATCTGCCAGAAATCCAGTGAGCTCCTAACTTCCTGTAGTGATATTGCTGCCTCTGCTACACTGAAACCCCAAAGCAGACAAACCGGTACATTTCTGTAATTGCAGGGAAAAAACATCAAAAATGTGCATGTTTTTCAGCAATGTACTAATTCTTTTTTTTTCCTTCAATATGATGAAATGTCGATCATGAACAGCTCTCCAACTGGCTGCTACTGAAATGACCCCCTACTACTTCCTCAGGCAGACCACTGATGTCAATGTGAGATGCCCAGGGAGAAGAATGCTACAGGGCAGGTTAAGGATCGCTGGATAATCACATCCTTTGGAGGAGAGAAGGGGACTGTAAGTGTCTCTGATGCAGTTTTGCCATTTTTTTTTTAAGAGTAGCTGGGAGCAACCTTCTATACACAGCAGTGAAGAATACGGAAAACCAGTCAGTACTACCACAGTGCCGGTGTTGTTACACTACATAGCCACTAGGGATACGCTTCAGATTCCAACTAAACCTGTTTTTGGTTGGGATTTAGCCTATTCAGAGTTCCCCAAACTAAATAATTTGAAGTCCTCATACACACTGGATGTTTTTACAGCGGCTGTTTTTGGCATTTTTTTCTACAGTCAATAAACTCCCCAGCATGTTATCCTATGTGTCCATTCACACATAGACTGTAATCAACATTTTTTGGCAGGAAAAAAACCCCCATAACTAGTGGGTCTCTAGAGGAGCTTTTTAGGTGTAAAAATGCACTAACGCTGAAAAATGCGGTAAAATGCCACAAACTGGCATTTTTGGACATTTTGTTACCAAAAAAAGTGGAACAAATGCTAAAAGACACAAATGTGGGAAACCACCACTAAACACTAATACAAAAACGCTAAAAAAAGCTGAAAAACTCAAGTTTTTAACGTGACTTTACACAGCTAACGTTACCAGCATTATCAAAACGTCCCGTGTGCATGAGGGCTAAAGATAAAGATTTGAAAACAGCGTAGCCGTGTGGGGCTCTGCCCACATGGCCGTGTCACTCATTCATGGAGTTCTGTGAATGAGTGCCTAGAACTCCCGGCAGCCTTAGCAGCTGTGGGCTTGTAGTTTTCTATGAACTACCTTGGTGCTGTACATCCCTTATGGCAAGTAGATATTCTGACAGGTCTGCAGGAGACCTGCATGGCACCAGCGATCTACTGATTTACAAGCTCCTTTGGACAAAAATAATAAATGCACATTTTTTACCTGCAAAAAAATGTGCATTCATTATTTTTGTCCAAAAGGTGAACTTATCCTTTAAAGCGTTATTTAAAGTGGTTGTAAAGGTTTTTTTATTCTATGCATAAAGGTATAAAACCTTCTGTGTGCAGCAGCCACCCCAAAAACTTACCTGTGCCCCACCTTGATCCAGCAATGTGGACGGGAGCTTCACCTCACCTGGGTCTCTCCCTCCTCATTGGCTGAGACAGCAGTGGTAGTCATTGGCTCCAGCTACTGCCAATCACAGCCAGTGAGCCAATGAGGAGAGAGCGTGGTTGAGCTCCATGTGTGAATGGACACACAGAGCAAAGGCTTGGAAGCAGCTTGCTATGGGGGCACTAGGCAGGAGGGAGGGTTCTGGAGTGTCAGCGAGAGAACCAAGAAGAGGAGGATCAGGGATACCATGTGAAAAACCACAGGACAAAGCTGGTAAGTATAACATGTTATTTAAAAAAAAAAAATCTTTAATATCACTAACTACTTTTTCCACTTTGCCCTACCAGTAGGCTAATAATAAATCTTACCTGTAGGTATCTTGAAAATGATCTAATGCGGTGCCCTTTAGTAGACAGCAATGTCGGCTCCAGCCAATGACATTACTTGCACATGTGCAGTTACCTCTGCATTCATGGTCGCTGCCTGTACCTCTATTGCAGAAAGTGCTGTGTTGCAATGGTGACACCCATCTGCATGCAAGGGAGTGACATCCTCGCGGCTTGGCCATTCCAGCGACTGGAGAGCAAAAACTTGAAAGATGAAAGTGCCAGGAGGGCTTTGTTTGTCCGGCAACTCTGTCATAATGGGCTGAATGCATACTATCACATTCTGGCATCAACCACCTGGGGCCCATTTTGAAAAAATAATAAAGCAGGATTTATTGCCGCTTAAAGCAACATTAAAAGAGCTGCACTCTGCAAAACACTATTTTTAAAAAAAGTTTTTTTAATTGGTACATGGCCCCCAGAGCAGTGCTCAGCCTCTCCAAGGCAGATGTTTGCCAATCCCCTATTAGCCTTTAAAAAGGCCCAACTTGATTTTAAGGCTTTGCCTACTTGACATTGGGGTTCATATTTATCGACTGAACTTGTGATCCACCCCTAACTGAACACATGCACGTTCAGCTAATAATCACTCCAGTGAAAGACAGCAGGGAGTCTTTTGACTCAGGAACTACAACCCAAATTACATTGCTGAAAAAGCAGCACATCAGTGTCACAACAGAAATACAAAAGGTGCATCCCATCCATTATATCAGGATTTCCAAACCATGGCCCATGGGCTACAGCCACCCTGCTAAAAGATTTTATCTGGCCTGCAGAAGATGTGCACAGATTAAGGAAACAGATTAGTCAGTCTCTGCTGATGTAAGGGGGGGGACAGGGGACGGACTCAGATGGGGCCCTGATGTAAGGCAGGGGACTCCGATTGGGACCCTAATGTAAGGGGGGCTCCTATGGATGGATCTGAAGGGATTACTCTGATCAAGACTCTGATGTAAGTAGGGATTCCTAAAGTGGACTCTTATGTGCGGAGGGTTGCTCCGTTTTACTTGAAGCAGAACTTCAATCTCTTCAAAATTAAAATCAAAACTTCAAAATTAACTATTTTTAATCCTTATGTTGCTAGTATTACTAAATACATATAAAATGTATATATTTATTTGTTTTAACCTTTTTTACATTTATGTAGTTACTCCTGGTTTCTAGGGCTAGGCAAATGATGTCATATATCCCAGTAGTCTTCAGGAGGAGTTTTCTCAGCTAAGCACACCTTCCTGCCTGCATGCCTGAACTAAGGGCAGATGGATTCCAGGAAGTAAATGCTACATGATTTGCCTGCCCTTACTCAAGATGGCCAATGCCAGAAATGCTAGGGGATGTTTTTCAAAGTGATTTCTCAGCAAAAAAAAGCATGAAGACATGGATGGATGGATGAGTTTGCTTTAAATAATAAAAATGAGTTAAATAGAGTTTCTGGGTTGTGATCAGGTGCAGTGTAGTTCCATTTTAAGTTCTCTTTTGTTCTGAATCATATGCAGATTTAAAACAAGATGCAAGTAAAACCTGTCAATTCATTAACTAATCATAGATCTATAAAACATTGGGGGCCAGTGTGAAGAATGCTCCTTACAAATGGGGGGGCAGTTGAAATAATGCTTCCACTGACCCACGTACATTGGGGCCAGTGGGAAGAATGCTCCTTAAATTGGGGATTAATAGGGAAGAATGCTCTTACATTGGGGGCCAGTGGGAGGAATGTTCCTTACATTGGGGGCCAATGGGAAGAATGCCCCTTACATTGGTGATCAGTGGGAAGAATGCTCCTTACATTTGGGATTAAAAGGGAAGAATGCTCTTACATTGGGGGCCACTGGGAAGACTGTTCCTTACATTGGGGATTAACAGAATGCTCTTACATTCGGGGGCCAGTGTTAAGAATGCTCTTACACTGAGCGCCAGTGGGAAAAATGTTCCTTACATTGGGGAAGAATGCTCTTACATTGGGGCCAGTGGGAAGAATGCTCCTTATATTGGGGGCCAGTGGGAAGAATGCTCCCTACATTGTGGATCAGAGAGAAGAATGCTCTTACATTGGGGGTCGGTGGGAAGAATGCTCCTTACATTGGGGGCCAGTGGGAAGAATGCTCCTTACAAATGGGGGGGCAGTTGAAATAATGCTTCCACTGACCCACGTACATTGGGGCCAGTGGGAAGAATGCTCCTTAAATTGGGGATTAATAGGGAAGAATGCTCTTACATTGGGGGCCACTGGGAAGACTGTTCCTTACATTGGGGATTAACAGAATGCTCCTTATATTGGTGGCCAGTGGGAAGAATGCTCCTTATATTGGTGGCCAGTGGGAAGAATGCTCCTTATATTGGTGGCCAGTGGGAAGAATGCTCCTTATATTGGTGGCCAGTGGGAAGAATGCTCCTTAAATTGGGGGCCAGTGGAAAGAATGCTCCTTACATTGGGGGCCAGTGGGAAGAATGCTCCTTACATTGGGGGCCAGTGGGAAGAATGCTTCTTACATTGATGATCAGTGGGAAGCATTCCCTACAAAATTAAAGGGTTACCATACCCAGATCAATGTGACCAAAAATCTTAGATAGCAGTGCCACCCAGAGTTGTTCAAAACAAAGAAGATTTCCCACACAACACAGTGGAATGGTAAGTATGCAGCGTGTTATTTTACAGGACATGGATAGTTAAAACGTCTTACACACCTGACAAGGTCACTGCAAGGATTTAGATTAGACGAGACCCCATAGAGGGCTATAACTATGTATAAAGAGCCATAAGGCAAAACCGTTAAATGGCACCCTACCTTTCAAACCTTTATCTCAAATGCAGCAACTACTTTAACAGCAGTCTTATACAGATTCTGATATCTACATAAATTTATCCAGATATAGTTGCCGCGTGTTACTAGCACAAACCACTGTCAGCGCTGGGTCCCCTTGTGCTTCTGGGCTCCATAGCATTTGCATAGTTTGCTATCACTATAGTTACCCCATGGCCCCAGCTGTCATCTGGTGGAAAAACAAGCCACTTCCTTATAGAAACCCTGCCAGGTGTCTAAAGCTAAAAAACCATCAGTTCCCTTCAACAGAAGAGGTCTTAGGCAAACCATACATTAATCATTATTTCCATTCAACCAGTGGGTTGAATGAAATAAAATTGTCCAATTCCCACATCCAAGCACTCAATGTGGATGGGGGAATCACTTCTGTTAAGTTAATACATTCTGGCATCGGGGAGCCTTCCTCACCATCAGAATACACTGACCAGTGTTGCCGGCTATAGCCAGCGGCACTGATCAAATCAGGAAGAATCTGACAGGCTGGTTGAACAAAAGTCAATAGGTAGATCAACTTCTGTACAACCAGCTTGGATGGAAATTCGCTGCTGAACTGGACAAATTTCAATTCATGTATGGCCAGTTTTATACTCACCTCTTTAGCTTGTGTCTCCTTTCTCCCCTCATTTTAAAGGATAAAAAGGATTAAAGTAGATCGCTGGTGCCATGCAGGTTTCCTGCAGACCTCTCAGAATATCTGTTTGCCGTACGGGATGTCCAGTCAAGCAGATATACTGACAGGAAGCGTCAGTAAACTACCACAGCACTCCATAGCACCAAGGTTGTTCATTGAAAACTACAAGCCGACAGCCGCTAAGGAGTCCGTGAATGAATGATGCGGCCATATGGGCGGAGCCCTGCACGGCCTCGCTGTTTTCAAATTGGACAGATAGTACGGGGAGACTTCTCCCTGTACTATATGTCAGAGGAAGGGGGGCGGCTGCGGCTATGGGAAAGCGGGTGGAACATGTAACATGTTCCCAAAGGTGAACTTATCCTTTATGTGCTTCAGTCTCTATAAGCCTCTTCAGCATTTAGCATTTCTAGAAATGTTGGGTGCCTATGTTTCCAGCTTCCTGAGGCTCCATCTTCCATTCCTATGATGTAGGGGTGGGAGGAAAAAATTACAATACCCAATGGTGGACACAGACATCTAAGGATAAGCATACGCGTGGTTGACATGGTCATAATTACATAGTTAGTCTGGCTGAAAAAAGACAAAAGTCCATCCAGTTCAACCATTAACAAAAAAAAAAGTTATAATCCTACACCCACAGTTGATCCAGAGGAAGGCAAAAAAACCCCAGCAAAGCATAATTCAATTTGCTCATACAGGGAAAAAAAATCTTTCCTGATCCCCTGAGAGGCAATCGGATATTCCCTGGATCAATTTACCTATAAATGTTAGTATCCAGTTATATTCTGTGTATCTAAGAAACAATCCAGGCCTTTTTTAAAGCAATCCACTGAGCTGGCCAGAACCAACTCTTGAGGGAGTCTATTCCACATTTTCACAGCTCTCACTGTAAAGAAACCTTTCCGTGCTTTGGAGATTAAATCTCTTTTTAAATCTCTGCAGATGTAAAGAGTGCCCCCTTGTCCTCTGTGATGACCTCAGGGTGAATAGCTCTACATCGAGTTCACTATATGAACCACTGATGTATTTATACATGTTGATCATATCCCCCCTTAATCTCCTCTTCTCAAGAGAGAATAAATTCAGTTCCTCTAATCTTTCCTCATAGCTGAGCTCCTCCATGCCTCTTATCAGTTTGGTTGCCCTTCTCTGTACTTTCTCCAGTTCCCCAATGTTCTTTTTGTGAATTGGTGAAATTGGTCAAATGATTGAAAGAGACAAAAGGACATTGCGCAGAATTTTGATCCGGAATAAGAAAACAGCTGCTGCAAAAGTGACTGCAGAGCTCAATCTCAGTCTTCACTGTCAGTTGACCATGTTGACCGCACTTATGCTCATCAGACGTTTTCCCAACAATTGTATATGTCATCATAACCTTTGATAATGTACCTTGCGACACGGCATATAAATTGGAAATTTCAGTCACAGAGGCACCAGCAAACGGGCACCAACAATTTGCCCTCTTTGAAGCTCAGGAAGCTCTGACATGACTCCGTATTACTAGCAGCGCATGCATTGAATGACGAAAGTGAGACTTCCCACCTGTTAGCTAGGTGTCTCATCACACAGCAGAAGCAAAAGAATATTACATCACTTCTGCTTTCAATGGAAACCATGTGGTCACTTTCACACCTGCAAATCATGTAGTGTTTCCATTTTTTTGTCTAACCCTTGTATGTGTGCACGGACATATAGGCTTTTCCTGAGGTGCATTCAGGGGTTTAGGCAAAAAAAGCCCCAAAAACATCAGTTTAGGAGCAGAAGTGTGCATGAGTCCTAATGCAGACTCCTAACACTCCCATATGTGTTGATGAGTCCTAAAATATAACTAATAAAACTATTTTTTTTTTTAGTCTTGAATAGAGTGGAGAGAGATTAGAACACCTGTGAGTTTTTATTGCTGTCTGTGTCCCCTTTACGGAGATTCGCCCTCTCTGTATGTCCTGTTTACCATTATTATGGAAAGTAAAAGAATATCATTAAATTTCAGATGTGCCCAGAACACAGCAGGGAAATCTTTCAAGGGAGGCATTAGTTCTGACAACCCAAAATTCCCAAACTTTGGAGGGATTTCCGCTCACTTCCTGTTTTGGCTATGGGGCAGAATGTGGAGAGAAATCTCCCCAATGGGACACAGATGGTAAAAATAAACCCTACAGGTTATAGCCCTCCCTTATGCTATCCAAAATGCTGAAAAAAAGTTTTGCCTTTAGTTGTCATTTAAGGGGGCTGTAGCACTGTAGTGGAGGAACTGTAGGGAGCACTGGCCACCGGTGAGGTGAGTATAAGGCTGGCCATACACTATACAATTTTCTTACAGATTTCTGCCCAATTTCCTTTAGATTTACCCTCCACTATGTAGTGCAAGGGCCTGCCTAATTAGATACAATTAAAAGCGTTGTTTAGGTTTGACCTCCTATTATATGGTTTTTGGTAAATCTAAAGGAAAATTCTCAGGAAAATGGTATAGTGTATGGCCAACCTTACAATTCTTCTGCTGCAGGGGAATGATGATTTTATATCTTTAGACACTTGGAAGAGTCACTTTACCGCAGTCAAGAGAAAAGTATGAGGGCTGCCACTTCTAAGCTCTTCTTTGAGAATGCTGGTTCCCAGGCTGTCATGATGATGCTCTGGCTTCAATGCAAGTACAAATATAAGGAATTCTGGCACTCAGTTACAGCAGGCTTGTTGGTGAAGCCAGACAAAGCCAGGCAAGTTGCATTTTAAAAAAAAGAGGCCCAGCAATGGCAATTGCTGCACAACAATGCAATATGTTTTCTTTTTTTCAGCATACACTAAGCGCTCATTTAGATGGGCGCTGAGACCCATCCTTTGTGCTGAGACGCTTTTTACTATGTGTGCATTCACCTCTGAGCTGCGTGCAGGTATCCCACAGAAGTGGATGCAGACAACACCTGAACAGACACATTTGTATGTTAAAATCTGACATGCAGACAGGAACGAGTACATAGATGCAAACACACAGGGGTGGATCACCAAAGCTGGGGAGAGCAAAATCTGGTGCAGCTCTGCACAGCAGCCAATCAGCTTAGCTGCTTCCCAACCACCCAAAAGCAGAACTGATGCTACAGGGCGGTAGGGCTGCGCAAAATCACATATATATAAGCAATGTTGTATTTCCGGGTAGGGGGGCGCGGGCGCCTTACCTGCGCTGCCAGTGAGGGCTACAGCTGTTAATCACTGGGACCTGGCTGTAGATTCCCCAGCGATTGCCGTGGAAAACTGACGGGGGAGAGGTCTTTGTGTAAACAGTACAGAGCAATACAAAGCAGCGTGTGTAAACAGTAAACCACAGCACACAGTGAAACATCACACAGTTAACCCTTTGATCTCCCCAGATGTCAACCCCTTCCTGCCCAGTGTCATTAGCACATTGTCAGTGCCTTTTATTAGCACCGATCACTGTATTAGTGTCATTGGGATGTCAGTGACAGTTCCCTCCTCTGTGTCAGAATGCCTGCAGCAGTCCCGCTATAAGTCACTGATCGCCGCATATTCTAGTATATATACCACAATTTGCAGACACTATAACTTTCATGAAAACCAATAATTTACACATATTGGGCTTTGTTTTAGCAAAGACATGTCGCAGAATACATTTAGTTTTTTTCATAATTGTCTATTTTGTTTATAGCACAAAAAATTAAAAATGCCACGGCGATCAAATACCACCAAAAGAAAGCTCTATTTGTGGGGAAAAAAGGACATACATTTCATCTGGGTGCAGCACTGCATGACCGCACAATTGTCAGTTATAGTGATGCTGCGCCGTAATGCAAAAAATAGCCTGGTCAGGAAGGGGGGTAAATCCTCTGGAGGACAAGTGAACAAGCTGAAGTTAGAAGCTGATTGGCTGCCATGCAGAGCTGTACCAGATTGTAAGTGCTCCAGTTTTAATACATCTCCTCCTATGTGGCCCCTTCAAGATGAATTCTGCTCACTGTATTAATGAAATGTGACATGTCTGATGTGTTGGATGTGTGTGTTTCAGGGAAGCACTCAGGGAGTGTCATCATACCACACAAACACACACAATACACATTATAAACACACATCACACCAAACTTACCTCCTCCAGCTCTGCTTCCTGACTGTCATGTGACTATCACATGACATCCTCCTCCTGCCTGGCCGTGCTCGCCTCCTCCTGATCATGTGACTCCCCCTCCCTGCGAGCTGGAGGGCTCCCTCCTTCTGCTGATCACATGACCCCCTCCCCTCCTGTGCTGTTATGTCACACTGAGCATAGAGGAGAGCTCAGTGCATGTCATGGCTGCCAGCGCTGTGCACACAAACACACAGGGGCTCATTTACTAAAGGCAAATAGGCTGTGCACTGCAAGTGCAGTTACTGTATATCTGAGGGGGAGCTCTGAAATGAGGCAAAGTTCTTACATCCAATCACGTGCAAGCAAAAATGCTGTTTTTTTTCTTTTCCTTGCATGTTCCCTTCATATCTAGTGCACAGAATGTTCATCAACCCCAGAGTGTATTATGAATCCATATTATGTATTCCTATTAGGTGTGTTGGTGAATGAATGCCATGCGATGAAAAATAATGATGTGTAAATATGATACAATATTATGAGTTAAAATGTTTATATATACAGGTGTACCTCGCTTTACAAATGCCTCGGGTAACGTAATTTTTGGTTTACAAATTAAAATCCATTGAAATTAATGTCTCGGTTTACAAATTTTGTAAGATTTCTTTTCGTAATATGAAGTGTATGTCAGTGCCAATTTTTAACCACTTGCTGACAGCGCACTTATACCCCTTTCCTGCCCAGGCCAATTTTCAGCTTTCATCGCTGTCACACGTTGAATGACAATTGCGCGGTCATGCAACACTACCCATATGACATTTTTATCATTTTTTTTAGAGAGATAGAGCTTTCTTTTGGTGGTACTTAATCACCTCTGGGATTTTTATTTTTTGCTAAACAAACCAAAAACAACTGAAAATGTTGAAAAAATAAAAAATGTTTTTTCGTAGTTTCTGTTATAAAATTTTGTAAATAAGTGAATTTTCTCCTTCATTGATGTGCACTAATGAGGCTGCACTGATGGGCACTGATAGGTGGCACTGATGAGGCACTGGTAGGTGGAACTGATCAGCATTGACAGGCATCACTGGGCACTAATAGATGGCACTATCTGGCACTGTTAGGTGGCACCGATAGGCAGCATTGACGGGCACTGATGCGGACTGATAGGCGGCACTGATTAGCACTGATAGGTGGCACTGACTGGCACTGATAGGCGGCACTGACTGGAATTGATAGGTGGCACTGACTGGCACTGATAAGTGGCACTGAAAGGCAGCTCAGATGGGCACTGATATGTGGCATTGATGTGCACTGGTAGGCACTGATATGTGGCATAAATGTGGCACTGATGGGCACTGGCACTGGCCCTCAACATGGGAGGGTACTTTGGGGCAGGGGGGGCTCCCCATCTGCCTTCTCCGGTGGTTTGACAGTTCTTAAATATGTAAGGGGTGGGGCCACCCGGGGACGTCACGCATGTGACCCCACCCCATGTGACATCACTTGAGTGATGTCCCCTGGTGGCCCCACCCCTTAAATGTTTAAGAACTGTCAAACCACCAGAGCAGGCAGACAGCCGGGAGCCATTGTATTGGGATGCCTGCCTTTACACGCACGTGAACTTTAATGGCATACCATTACCATTAAATAATAATAATAGTCCGTAGGGTTCAATATTGAGTTGGCCCACCCTTTGCAGCTATAACAGCTTCAACTCTTCTGGGAAGGCTGTCCACAAGGTTTAGGAGTGTGTCTATGGGAATGTTTGACCATTCTTCCAGAAGCACATTTGTGAGGTCAGGCACCGATGTCGGACGAGAAGGCCTGGCTCACAGTCTCCACTCTAATTCATCCCAAAGGTGTTCTATCGGGTTGAGGTCAGGACTCTGTGCAGGCCAGTCAAGTTCCTCCACCCCAAACTGGCTCATCCATGTCTTTATGGACCTTGCTTTGTGCACTGGTGTGCAGTCATGTTGGAACAGGAAGGGGCCATCCCCAAACTGTTCCCACAAAGTTGGGAGCATGAAATTGTCCAAAATGTCTTTCACAAATGTTTGTAGAAGCAGTCTGAATGCCTAGGCACTTGATTGTATACACCTGTGGCTATGGAGGAGATTGGAACACCTGAATCCAGTGATTTGGAGGGCTGGCCCAATACATTTGGCAATATAGTGTACATGTGTATATGTAGTTTCACAGTTTGGTTGTCCACTGGTTCAAACAAAAGACAAAAAATGCATTAACCACTTGACGACTGAGCTATAGCCAAATGATGGCTAAAGCACGGTTGTCTAGTTCTGGGAGGGCATCATATGATGTCCTCCAGAACTACGCCTCCTGCACGCATCCGTCCATGTGAGCTCTCTGATCACTGTGTCCATTGGACACAGCTGATCACATGACATGGTAAAGAGCCAATAACAGCACCTTTTTACCATGTGATCAGCTGTGTCCAATGACACAGCTGATCACAATGTAAATACAGTTGCTGGTTATCGACTGCACTTGTTCACACTGTCACAGGGTGAGGAAAGAGGAGAGCTGGTAATCAGCAACTGTATTTACATATCAGGACATCAGTGCAGCCCCAAGGGGACATCTGTGCAGTCCCAACAATGTCCATTAGTGCAGTCCAAGAAGTGTCCATCAGTGCAGTCCCAACAATGTTCATCAGTGTTGCCAGTCAGTACCCATCAGTGTCGCCAGTCATTGTCCATCGGTGCTACCATTCATTGTCCATCAATGCCTCCAGTCAATGTCCATCAGTGCCACCAGTCAGTGACCATCAGTGCCATCTATCAGTGACCTTCCGTGCCACCTATCAATGCCCATTAGTGCTGCCTATCAGTGGTCATCAGTGCTGCATATCAGTGCCCATAAGTGCTGCATATCAGTGCCCATCATTGCTGCATCATCAGCGTACATCAGTGTTTGCAAAATGTTATAACAGAAACTAAGGAAAAGATTTTTTTTTTCAAAATTTTGGGTCTTTTTTTGTTTTGTTTAGCAAACAATAAAAAACTCAGTGGTGATTAGCACAGGGCCAATCAGCACTGTCCAGACAGAAGGCCAGGGGTTATGCAGCCTCATAGGACAGAGGAGAATACAAACTCCTCCTACAAGCTTTAACTAGTGCACAGCTGGACACTGATAGAAGTCACAAGACTGCTATATACTGCTGATGAGAAAAGGTATTCAGCAGTTTATATTTACTTAAATAATTGCATTTCCATGTTGTGTGTACTGTGGGAGACCAGATACAGTGAATGCAGGGTCATGTTTTTAATAACCCTTTAACAACCTTTACTGTATAAAGCTAAAAAAAAGACCACAACTTTTAGGGAAAAAAAGCTTCCCTTACCTTCTGTCATAAAACATACCAAACAAAAATGACAGGAAAATGCAAGCACCCTCAAAATGACCCTTATGAAATGTAGACACCCCAAGGCCATACATTTTTTTGGAAATGAAGAAACATGCTGGTATTGAGGGGGTTAAACTATGCTGCTTGGTAATTGTGCACTATCTACAGCAAAAGATTAATGTACAGGTCAAAAACAGAGGGAGGGGGAGGTGAAGGGGTTAATGTACAGGTCAAACACAGAGGGAGGGGGAGGTGAAGGGGTTAATGTACAGGTCAAACACAGAGGGAGGGGGAGGTGAAGGGGTTAATGTACAGGTCAAACACAGAGGGAGGGGGAGGTGAAGGGGTTAATGTACAGGTCAAACACAGAGGGAGGGGGAGGTGAAGGGGTTAATGTACAGGTCAAAAACAGAGGGAGGGGGAGGTGAAGGGGTTAATGTACAGGTCAAACACAGAGGGAGGGGGAGGTGAAGGGGTTAATGTACAGGTCAAACACAGAGGGAGGGGGAGGTGAAGGGGTTAATGTACAGGTCAAACACAGAGGGAGGGGGAGGTGAAGGGGTTAATGTACAGGTCAAAAACAGAGGGAGGGGGAGGTGAAGGGGTTAATGTACAGGTCAAACACAGAGGGAGGGGGAGGTGAAGGGGTTAATGTACAGGTCAAACACAGAGGGAGGGGGAGGTGAAGGGGTTAATGTACAGGTCAAAAACAGAGGGAGGGGGAGGTGAAGGGGTTAATGTACAGGTCAAACACAGAGGGAGGGGGAGGTGAAGGGGTTAATGTACAGGTCAAACACAGAGGGAAGGGGAGGTGAAGGGGTTAATGTACAGGTCTGATGCAGTGGGAGGATGGGGGTGGGTTGCAGGATAAGGGACTTGAAGGGGTTACTATCCCAGTAAAATTAATGACCCCCCCCCCCCTCACCTTGACTGTGCTGCCTTCCTTTATTCATTAAAATGGTATTAGACCCAAAAACAAGAATGTCGTTTAATGCAGCTTACTAATCCTTAGCCCTGGTTTACACTGAATCGTCATGCAATTTGATCATTTAAATCCGCATGACAAATCTCATGCAATGATCGACAATGGAACTGTTCTAATCAGTGCGACTGATTAGAAACTTAGTTCCTACACTAATTTTCCCGATTTGGGTGCGAATTGCATAGACAGCTGTGCATCAAGTCGCACAGATGTCTATGAAGTTGCACCCGAAGTCGCACTGCCATCCAACTTTGAAATTGAAGTCGCACGATTTTAAAGTTGGACCCAGTGTGAACAAGGGCTTTTGCAAACTGCTGCCTGAAAACACTCAGTTTTCAGGCCTACCATGTTTTTACTGATCTAAAATGCAGCCCATTGTTTTCACATGTGTGTAAACGCCTGAATTTTACATCCAGAAATACTGATGATCAAATGTCTGTACCATTTGCAAGAGGCCTTAATGTGGTGGCTGCATTAGTTTTCTTTTTTTAGGTTTATTTTCCTTTATTTTCACCTAGTGATCTGGCTGGCAACATATTTCCTGTCTTAGGGTGTCTCCACTCTGGGTAGAGAAGCAATGGAGACACAGCAGTATTTTCAATCTGTTGGGGGTGGGTAGTGTTAGATGCAAGGGAAAATTCAGATGGACTGAACTAACAAACTAAAGCTGAATTCCAGGTAACAACTTTTAAAGCAGAACTAAACCCCCCTCTCCTTTACAGCCAAGGGAGCTGCCATTTTAGCCTCTGTTTGATCTGCAGTTGCCATGGTGCTGCATATGTGATCAGTAATGACACCAGCCATTTGAGAGCACAAGCAACTGTGACAGTTGTCAGTAATGGCATGCCTTGACTGTAACTGTTTTGGGAAGCAGTTAAAGCGGGAACTAAACACTGCTATACTTACCTTTGCATCAACAGTCTGATGCCTGTGATGTCCCCCGCCGGCATCTTCTCCCAGGATACCAGTCTTCAGCCATCTTGACTGTACATCTTAGGATAGCGTCACTCCTGCACATGCGCAGTTCTACAGTCATCCTGACACACTGGCACTGTGCTGGAATGTGAGGAAATATAGGGAATGCGCAACTCAGTGTACATTCTACAGAAGACCGTGAGAAGGTACAGTAGGTGCATTTTATTGCATGTTTCTTATGCAATAAGAAGCTTGCCTGCTTAGTTTATTAATATCAGAATTCAGTTGCACATTAAATCGATGGGTTTAGTACCATTTTGGGCAGTTACAGAACCAGTTTTATATAAACCAATAAAAGTTGATCATTTTAAATCATTTGTCTCAATACCCTAACTGCCACTTCTTGTTTGACAGCTTGGTCTGTTATCAGGACTGGTTCACACCTGTGCAGGTTGCAGTTGATGTATTTTCCCAATGCGTTTTGCTTTTTTTTTTCACTTGCGTTTTTAATGATTTTTTATTTCGTTTTTGATGTGTTTGCATTTTTGGGAGGAATCTGTTGTCTTGTGGGAGAAACCAGCAAAAACACAGCAGAAACTCATAAAAAAAAGCAAGCACTGAGTTTTTCATGCATTTCCATTGAAGTCTATGGAACCAAAAATGCAACCTGCTGCAGGAAAAAAGTACCTGACCCTTTCCAAAAAAAAGCACCAGTAGAAAATGCACAGATGTGAATGTGACCCATGGGAAACCATGATAAATGGACTGTAGTTCGTTTCTGCAAAACTGAAAAATGCATAGGTGTGAACCAGGCCTCAAGTAAGCTGAAAAATAACAGACTTACTGGCCAGATAACCAGGTGAACATAAAGGACAAAGACCTAAATAAAAGAAAACCAATACAGCTATCACATCTAAGAATTGATAAGCTGCAATATATAAACATTTTTGTTTTGAAGTTTAAACTGCTTTAAATGTGATTCCTTAATTCACAAATACTTCTTCCATTGTGAGAGGAAGGGGAGGGCTCTCAAGTATAAACACAAGAAGTGTTTTACATTTGTGATTGCTGTGATTGGCCAGTACAGCAATCGCAAGTCACGGAGCCACTCTGATTGACTTTGTGCATTTTGCCTGTGATCTGCGCTGTCTGATGTTTTGGCAAAACAAGATGTAAACAGAGAGCTGCTTTAACCAGTTGCCCGTCACCCTATAGCAGAAATACTGCTAAGAGCGGCAGGGCTGCTCAAACTCACATATATACATGATTTGCATTTCCAGGTAGGGAGCACGGACACGCGCACGCCACCCTACCAGTACCACCATTGGTGGCTATGGATATCAATCATCGGGTCTTGGCCAGAGATTCTCTACCGACACCCGCCGATCGCCGAGTAACACTGACAGGGGAGAGACCTGTGTGTAAACAACACAGATCTCTCTCCTGCCAGCAAGAACATGCTGCTGTGTATTGCTCTAAACAGGGAAATACAGAGCAGCATGTTTCCCAAGTAAAACACACACAGCACATACAGTAAAACAGCACACTGTTAGCCCTTTGATCACCCCAGATGTTAATCCCTTCCTGCCCAGTGTCAGTAGTACAGTGTCAGTGTTTTTTATTAGCACTGATCACTGTATTAGTGTCACTGGGGATGTCAGTGGCAGTAAGTCAGTTCCCCTCCAGTGTCAGAATGCCGTTATAAGTCACTGATCGCCGCCATTACTTGTATAAAAAAATTAAAATGATATTTCCAATATATATACCGCCATTTGTAGACACTATGGGGTTTATTTACTAAAGCTGGAGAGTGCAAAATCAGGCTCACTTCTGCATAGAAACCAATCAGCTTCCAGGTTTTATTGTCAAAGCTTAATTAAACAAGCTGAGGTTAGAGGCTGATTGGTTTCTATGCTGAAGTGAGTCTAAATTTGCACTCTCCAGCTTTAGTAAATAAACCCCTATATCTTTCACAGAAACCAATTAATTTACACGTATTGGGATATTTTTTGGCAAAGAATACATTTTGGCCTAAATTTATGAAGAATTTTGATTTTTTAAATATTTTTACTGGATACAGTATGTTTTATAGCAAACAGTAAAAAATATTGTTTTTCAAAATTTTTTGTTTATAGCGCAAAAAATAAAAAATGCACAGGTGATCAAATACCACCGAAAGAAAGCTCTATCTGTGGGGAAAAAAAGGACATAAATTGAATTTATGTACAGCGTTGCATGACTGCGCAATTGTCAGTTAAAATAACGCAGCGCCGTAATGCAAAAAATGGCCTGGTCAGGAAGGGGGGTAAATCCTCTGGAGGGAAAGTGGGTAAAACAGTGCCCCAGAGGAACACCACATTCATCACTCTGCTTTTTTTTAAATGTACAGCACCAGAGCAGAGATTAAAACCCTAAATCCTCAGAAAATAAAATTTAACATGTTAATGTAATTTTCAATCACTTTAAATACGCAACATTGATTGAAATAATCTCTGAATCCTGCCATGAAGGTCCTTGTTCAGAAACCTCCTGTTATAGGGTAACAACACTTTGTTCCTATTTCTCAATTGTGCTCCTGCATTGTCACCCTGTTACATGCTGCCCTGATGGAGCCTACAAGAAGCTCTGCAAACACACATTACGCAGTCATGGTCCCTTGTTGTCAGATAACTGGCCCAGAGCAGTGATGTGCAGCCATTGGTTAGAATTTAGGGGGTTAAACAGGAACTCTGATTTTGGATAGCTTTTATATTGGGCAGCACAGTGGCTAAATGGTTAGCATTTCTGACTAGCGGTACTAGGATTGTGGGTTTGAATCTCAATCACAGCACCACCTCCCTGGAGTTTGCATGTTCTGCCTGTGTGGGTTTCCTCCAGGTACTCCGGTTTCCTCCCACACTCCACAGACATGCTGGTAGGTTAATTGGATCCTGTCTAAATTGGCCCTTGTATATGAATGTGAGTTAAGGACCCTAGATTGTACACCCCTTGAGGGTTAGGGACTGTTATGAATGTACAATATACAGGTATGCCTCAGTTAACTTAATTTTCAGTTTACAAATTAAAATCCATTGAAAATAATGCCTCGGTTTACACATTTTTTTGCAATACGTAGCAAGTTTCCCCAGGATGCATGCGCCTGGGAAGTTTATAGCACCGGCCCCGTGCCTTTAAAGTAAACTTTATAAAGCGTTTTGAACAGATAAGACTTTTGTTTACTTTTTTTCTGACCTCCGCATTTCGGTTTACGAATTGTTCGCAATACAAAATGGAGAACGCATTAAATTTGTAAACCAAGGTACACGTGTATATATAAAGTGCTGTGTAAATTGATAGCACTATATAAGTAGCTGTAATAAATAAATAAATATTGCTGTCTATGTCCCTGCTGGGGAGAAGATGTCATCAGGCTCCATGCATTCAGGAGGAAGCTGATCATACACAATCTAACAGATTCCTCCATCCCTGACTGATCCCCCTGTTGGGCTATTGTATCCAGACTACCTGAAAAGCAGCTGCATCTGATTGCATGCAGCTGCTGATCAGCCAAAAAATTTCAAGCAGGCTTTTTCAACAAAAGTTGAATGGAGAGGAGATTGTATATATGACATGGACAGGGGCGGACTGACAACTCATGGGGCCCCCGGGCAATAGGGAATCATGGGGCCCCTGTGTCATTGCCCAAACTCAAAAAAGCCTATGAAAAATGTACCAGGGGCATCTCATGGGGCCCCCTACTGACCCCGGGCCCTCGGGCAGTGCCCAAGTTTCCAAATGGTCAGTCCGCCCCTGGACATGGATATCCTCACAATACCCTATCCCACTTATAGCGCCGCTCAAGGTGCTCTGGCTATTCCGGTGTCGCCCAGCTTTTAAAGGTGCAGGCTGTCTTATGTTTAATACAGAAAGCAGGGAAGTATGAGGGGATGGGAGACGCCGCACACCATAGCTCAACAGGTGAAAAGAAATAAAAACGGCTTCAGCCTTGAGCTCCTACTGAGCCCCGTCTCTGATGCACAGTGGCTAAATGGTTAGCCCTTCTGCCTGGCAGTAGTACGGTTGTTGGTTTGAATCCCAGCCACAGCACCACCTGCCTGGAGTTTGCATGTTCTCCCTGTGCCTGCGTGGGTTTCCTCCTGGTACTCCAGTTTCCTCTCATACTCGAAAGACATGCTGGTTGGTTAATTGGTTCCTGTCTAAATTAGCCCTAGTATGTGTATATATGAATATGAGTTAGGGACAGGGGTGGACTGACAACTCATGGGGCCCCTGTGTCCTTGCCCAAACTCAAAAAAGCTTATGAAAAAGGTACCAGGGGCATCTCATGGGGACCCTACTGACCCTGGGCCCTTGGGCAGTGCCCAAGTTTCCAAATGGTCAGTCCGCCCCTGGTTAGGGACCTTAGATTGTACACCCCTTGAGGGTTAAGGACTGATGTGAATGTACAATATATATATGTAAAGTGCTGCATAAATTGACAGTGCTATATAAGTACCTGTAATAAATAAATAATTTCATCCACCCATCGGGGCTTATTCATAGTGATGGGTGGGCAAAATGCATCAGAAACTGGGCTCAGGAGGAGCTCAAGGCTGAGGCCGATTTTTTTTTCTTTTCACCTGTTGAGCTAGTAGTGTGCGGCGTCTCCCATCCCCCTATATACTACAGGGAGACATAAATCTAGCCATGGATGCCCCTTTTTAAGTGGAATCAAGCTGGTCATGCAGAGCTCACACTGGTCAACTTTGTAGTTTTATATGTCATTATATGGGCTTCCTTTTCTGAACTTTAATTGTTTTCATGTAATCCACAAAGCAAACCTATAGCAAACGTTAGAAGGGGCTGTCGCATCTCCTTCTGATAGTGCGACTTTCCTGGCTGTTATATTGTTCCTCTTGTTATACCACTTTGTGAGTCATGGACCAGGAACGTGTATGCAGATCCCAAGATCTGACTTTGGCTTTGCCATGCTGGTTCCAGGACATTGGCCATGTAATACTTTATATCTGGCATTGTTCCTGGTTATCACAGAACATTGTTGGATTTGTTTCTGAAAGAACAGTATTGCTGTAATTCCCCCCTGGTGTGATTGCTGTCACTGCTTGCCCTTCCTCTCCAATCCTGACCTCTAATCTCATGCTCTCTCCTACCTCCGCTCCCTCCCACCGGCAGCCCTCCTGTAAATCCCTTTATTTGCTGCCTCTGGCCTGAATGTGATTAAACTGGAATTGCTCTCATTAACTGTAAGACTAGCGTGTTCTTATCATTTGTCTTACTGCTTTGAAGTGCACCTGTCACCCTGCAAAGCAGAAGCAGACTTGCGACCAGTAAAAGCAACACAGAAGAAGGCATATGTTGCCAGCACACCATGGATCCACTGCATGAGTTATTTTATCAAGTCATGTGGTATATTATTGTGACAACCATGTATTAATGTTTCAGCTGTCAGCGAGGTTCCCCACTGACAGCTGAATGTAAAAGAATTTCCGGAAATTAAAAAGATAAATAAATAAACGGCGTGGGGTCCCCCCTCCCATCCATGCCAAGCCCTTTGGGTCTGGTATGGATTTTGAGGGGAACTCTCATGCCAAAATGTAAAAACAAAATGGCATGAGGGTCCCCCCAAAATCCATACCAGACCCTTATCTGAGCATGCAACCCAGCAGGTCAGGAAAGGGGGGGGACGAGCGAGCGCCCCCCCCTCCTGAACCATACCAGGCCACATGCCCTCAACATGGGGGTGCTTTGGGGCAGGGGGGCTCCCCCCGCAAAGCACCTTGTCCCCTCCCCTTTCCTGACCTGCCGGGCTGCATGCTCAGATAAGGGTCTGGTATGGCTTTTGGGAAGGACCCCCACGCCTTTTTTTTAAATTTTGTCGTGGGAGTTCCCCTCAAAATCCATACCAGACCCAAAGGGCTTGGTATGGATGGGAGGGGGGACCCCACGCCATCTTTTTATTTGTTATGGTGCCAGTTTTTAAATGTAATTACCGCTTTTTTTTCTTTCTCAGAGATTCAGCTGTCACTTTCCCCCCAGCTAAAAGAAAGAAAGTGCCTTTTAGTTTATTTCTTGGAGTTAAAAGAAACAATGTTTCCTTTTAGTTTCATAAAAGAAACAAAATTTCCTTTAACTCCGGGGAAAGTGACAGCTAATTCTGTGAGCTATAGTGAAGAAAAAAAAAGCTGGCAACTGCATTTAAAAATCGGCCCCGACATACACTTTGCATTGCGAAAAAAATTAGTAAACAATTAGTAAACTGAGGCATTATTTTCAATGGATTTTTATTTGTAAACCAAAAATTACGTTACCGAGGCGTTTGTATACTGAGGTACACCTGTATATATAATGTACCCACAATAAAATCAATAAATAAATGATAAATGTGAAATAAATCAGCTTATAGAAATGAACTTGATTCATATCCAATCATCAGTAATAATTCATGTGCATCAATAAATGCGCATCCAAAATAAGGTGTATAAATATTTAAATAAATAAGCTCAAAAGCTCCTATTCATAAAATGTGACAATCTTCATCTATTGATTTCCTCTATATTAGTGTCTCTTTCACCATCTGCGTTTGTAACCATATTTAGTGATTCCCACCACCAAAATTGTGCTCACCAGGAAGATGTGACCTACAAATGATCAAGTCTAATGCGCCTTCCCCAATATGGGGTAACACTCCAGATTCACTCCGCTGTGTTAAGAAACCCTCCAGACTTCTATTGGTAGCCTCCCATTCAGCAGGTGTATGATCCTTTAAAAATCCGATTACCGCTCTGCAACCAAACTCATCAAACACAGGATGTTCTCATGGTGTAGTAAGTTAAAACCAGATAGATTTATTAAAAGTATTGCACTTACAATATATTAAAAAATTATTAATTAATTATTAATTAATTATAAAAATTGAAACTGACAGGCAATGGGCCGCGGCTCCCAAGTCACTTCCGGTCTCAGGACTCGGCACCTGACGCACATGAATTATTACTGATGATTTGATATGAATTGAGCTCATTTATATAAGTTGATTTATTTCACATTATTCATTTGTTTATTGATATTACGTTGCAAGGGTGGATAAAAATCAATTATTTTTCTTTAAAAAAATTAAAAAAATCTGATTTTTTTAAATTTAAATCGGATTTTTTAAATTTTTATCAAATTTATTTTAAGAAAATGCTTTTGGAGTAAAAATATATCTAAAGATTGTTTTCCATTTAAGATACATTAATAATTTAGTTTATTCAGCATGAAATGGAGCTTAGTTATATAGCATGAGGCTGTATATTCTGCAGTATTTACATTTTTGGTAAACTCATTCAGTGATTCCAAGCTCTGTAAGCTGAGATAACATGCACTGCATTGATGCATTCACACAATTACACAGTATCCATGAGAAAAAACATGAAATAAAAGAATTTGAGCAGTGCAACTATGTGTGATTACCTATTAATCTAAAATCGGTTCTGATATCGCTGTTTTACTAACCTGACAGCTTATTATTCTAAAAAGGAAACCTTCATTTGGTTTGCAAATATTAAAGATTCTAACTACCAGCAAGAATGAGTCGGATTCCTTACATTTAAAGAGCACCTGTCATTTTAGATCCATCATGGCAGCGCCTGTTAGCGGACATCCACTCACCTACTGCCGCCACGCTCCTCACCTTGTTGTGTCATTGCCGCATCACCCACCGTCCCGTTAAAGTGAATGGGACTGTCGGTGAGTCAACAGCGGGTCATAGGAGGAGCCGCTGCAGGACAGAGATGACAGTTGCTCTTTAAAAATTCTGATTTAAATCAAGCCTTTTCACTACTGATTTAAATCAACTTGATTTAAATCAAATCCACCCTGCGTTGCATATTTAGGTTTCAATATTTTAGGGTAGGCACAGACAAGGTTTTTATATACAGGATATATTTTTTTGGGTGCACTTTATGATTGTTGGAACACCATCAGTTGGTTGCAGCCACCTGTGTATGTCTTTAGTGGAGTAAAATATAGTGAGCGCTTGGACAAAGAACACAGCAGCTGTACACCAAAAAAGGCACCATATATAACCTTCTGAAAATATTCAAAATAAGGGGGGGAGGTGCAGCGCTATACATAATAACAGACACTAAAAATAAAAATACAAATGATAAATAGTGACTGTGTGCAAATAAAGTAAAGCCACTAGGTGGTGGCTATAAAGTGACAAGAAGGTGTAAAACAATAAAAAGAGTCCAAAGAAGGGGTGCTCATAAGATCCAGGATGATCCTCAAACGTCCAATGATTGGAACAGCCAGGTGATAAAAATGTAAGGATTGCGCACTCACCAGATACGCAATCTTTGTGCGCATTTGTATATCAAATCACTGGACCTCTGGTGTCATCACATTAGGTCTGGTCAGATCTGGTCATGTGGCTCTTGCTGCCTGGCACTCGGATAAATGCGGCTACTCTGTGGATCTGGCTGGTTTTCACCAGAGCTCAAATAAACAGAGAAGGCCACATAGTGTAATATCCTTGAGGTACTTTATTTAGTATACAGGCACAGGATAACAGAAGTAATTCATTCAAAATTTTTTTTTAAAAATTTTACTGACCCAGATGTAAACAAAGATGGCCGCCGGGGCCCCTCGTGGCACCGGCGGCGTGGCGTCCAACCTGCTGTAGCCTTCCTTGACGCGTTTCGAGCAAAGGCTCGTAATCATAGGGGTGCAGCTTTAGTGGTTTCAATTTTGGATTTAGGGTATTGACTTATAGTAGGTAGCGCAGGATACAATTTTCATAGTTTCAATAGTGCAAAAATATATTCAATTGACCACATTATATTAAGTGTAACATTTTGGAGCTGTGCATGCCTGTTGAATGGGTCCCACATGGCTCCGAAGCATTGAACTTGCACCTAATGGGATGTGATCGCTTTAACCACGTAATGCATATGTGTGGCGGCAGAGAGTGTGGGCCTTAACACCACGCACCATACACACAGTATGCGTCCATGGGAAGAGGTTTCTGTGCTGAGACATCTCCTGTCTGTATTTACAATTGGGAGCCAGCAGAATGGACTCCCAGCCATATGAACACTGTGACAGCCAATTGACGTTTGTGCCACCACCCAACCTGAAGACCCACTTAGGGCTCACTCAGATGGGCAATCAGACCTGTTCTCCGATCTGAACCGTTGTCCGCGGCATGTGAATCCACCTCGGAGCTGCATGCAGTCAGCCCATAGAAGTACATGCACATGCAGTGGCTGCAGGACACAATTGCATGTCAAAATTTGACATGTGGGCAGGAGCAGATGAATGCAGATACTGTCTATGCAGCCACTGCATGTGCATCCACTTCTTTGGGTTGCCTGCACACAGCTCCAACTTGGGTTCACACACAGCAGAGAGGGGTCATATTGAAGGTTGGGTCTGATGGCCCATGTGAATGAGCCTGGGTGATGGCAGGATTAGGATAACACATTTTTGGACTACTATGTGGGTCCATTGTGTGCTGGTGACATATACTTTCTTCTGTACTTTCTTCTGTACTGACACCGGTTAACCAGCTGGTCATTGCTGCAGCACCCCCACACTCCAGACTTCACCCAGAAACGAATGCTATGGGAATATATCTATAGTAAAAACAACACTGCACCCTAGAGCTGTGTGATGGAGAAGCTAATGGGAAAGCTGGACAGCCTTTTTCTTGCATCAGTTAATGCTGAACTCAAGCCAAAACTTTTTTTTTATTTGAGTAGTTCAATAAAGTGAAGATCTGACCTTCTGCTGAATTTTTATTTCTGTCTGTGGCCTCATTAATGAGATTTCTCCAAGCGGTTTGTTACATCCAGGACAAGAAATGAGAAGGTGCAGGTGTCACCTGAACATGAAGACACAGAATGCAATTAAACCTGGCAGTTATAACCCTTCCCCAGCTACCAAATAAAGGTTCTTTTGTTGCTTTCTCTGCCCCCTTTGGAGAGACATCCCATCACTTCCTGTCCTTGCGACACCTTGTCAGTAGAACAAGAATTTTGACCTGGGGTTTGGCTCTAAGCTGGTGCTTGGTAGAGGAGGTGTAAAGATCTGGAGGCAGCAGGATATTGGGCACTCCTGGCGCTCAGAAGATAAGCAGAAGGTAAAAAAGATGGGTGGGATCCTGACAACCCTCTCTATATCTCAAAGCTAGCACTCCAGGAGTGATTCTAGATCTAGCCCCCCTATTTTCCCTTCTATACCCCCCAAGATGTCACTCTATGTGGCTGCATATAGAATATTGTAGAGATTCTGGATCTAGGGGAGAATTTACTAAGAATGAAGCAGACTGAAGCTGGAGCAGCTGTGCATGGCAACCAATCAGCTTCTGTCTTCAGCTTGTTCAGTTAATATTTGAAAATAAAAGCTAAAAGCTGATTAGTTGCCATACACAGCTGCTCCAGATTCAGATTGATATGGTTTTGATAAAATCCCCTCTCTATATGTCTATATATAGTATAACGTAGTGATGCTGGCCCATCCTTTTCTCTATGTACCACCAGAGCTGACACTCTGTATGTCTGTATATCGTATAATGTAGTGATACCACCCCTCTCTGTACCCCCAGAGCTGACACTCTAAAGGACGGTATATAGCATAATCGAGCTCAAACTCTATATTTCTGTATATAGTATAATGTAGTGATGCTGGTTCCAACCTCCCCCTCACTGTAATCTCAGAGCTGATTACCTATATGTTCAGATATATTATAATGTAGTGATGCTGAGTCCAGCTTTCCCATCTCTGTACTCCCAGCGCTGACACTCTGTATGTCTGCATATACATTGCTAAAAAAAATTAAAGGAACACTTTGAAATCACATTAGATCTCAATGGGGAAAAATCTCATGCTGGATATTTATACTGGTTGGACTGGGTAATGTGTTTGGAAGGTAAGGATGCCCCATCGTTTGATGGAAATGAAAATTATCAACCTACAGAGGACGGAATTCAAAGACACCCCAAAAATCAAAGTGAAAAAATTATGCAGCAGGCTAGTCCATTTTGCTGAAATTTCATTGCAGCAACTCAAAATGGTACTCAGTAGTTTGTATGGCCCCCACGTGCTTGTATGCATGCCTGACAACGTAGGGGCATGGTCCTAGTGAGACGACGGATGGTGTCCTGGGGTATTTCCTCCCAGATCTGGACCAGGGTATCACTATGCTCCTGGACAGTCTGAGGTGCAACCTGGTGGCATTGGATGGACCGAAACATGGTATCCCAGAGGTGTTCTATTGGATTTAGGTCAGGTGAGTGTGGGGACCATTCAATGGTATCAATTCCTTCATCCTCCAGGAACTGCCTGCATACTCACGCCACATGAGGCTGGGCATTGTCGTGCACCAGGAGGAACCCAGGCCCCACTGCACCACCGTAGGGTCTGACAATGGGTACAAGGATTTCATCCTGATACCTGACATTGTCTAGCCTGTAGAGGTCTGTGTGTCCCTCCATGGATATGCTTCCCCAGACCATCACTGACCCACCACCAAAACAGTCATGCTGAATGATGTTACAGGCAGCATAACGTTTTCCACGTCTCTCACATGTGCTCAGGGTGAACCTGCTCTCATCTGTGAAAAGCACAGGACACCATTGGTGGACCTGACAATTCTGGTGTTCAATGGCAAATGCCAATAAGCTCTGTGGTGCTGGGCAGTGAGCACAGGGCCCACTAGAGGATGTCGGGCCCTCAGGCCACCCTCATGAAGTCTGTTTCTGATTGTTTGGTCAGAGACATTCACACCAGTGGCTTGCTGGAGGTAATTTTGTAGGGCTCTGGCAGTGCTCATCCTGGTCCTCCTTGTACAAAGGAGCAGATACCAGTCCTGCTGATGGATTAAGGACCTTCTACAGATCCGTGCATCTCTCCTAGAGTACAGCCTGTCTCCTGGAATCTCCTCCATGCTCTTGAGACTCTGCTGGGAGACACAGCAATCCTTCTGGCAATGGTATGTATTGATGTTCTGTCCTGGAGGAGTTGGACTGCCTGTGCATCCTCTGTAGGGTCCAGGTATCGCCTCATGCTACCAGTAGTGACACTGACCCTAGCCAAATGCAAAACTAGTGAAAAACAGTCAGAAAAGATGTGTAGGGAAAAAAATGTCAGTGGTCTCCTCCAGTTAAACCATTCCTGTTTTTGGGGGGTCATCTCATTGTTGCCCATTTAGTGTACATGTTAATTTCATTAACACCAAAGCAGCTGAAACTGTTTAACAAACCCCTCTGCTACTTAACTGATCAGATCAATATCCAGGAGTTTGATTGACTTGATGCTATACTCTGATTAAAAAGTGTTCCTTTAATTATTTTTGAGCAGTGTAGTATAATGTAGTGATGCTGACTCCATCCTTTCCCTCTCCGTACCCCCAGAGCTGACCCTCTAAATGTCTGTATATGTAGTATATTTATAATATAGTGATGCTGGCTCCATCTCTCTCCTCTCTGTACCTCCAGAGCTGACACTCTATTTCTGTATATAGTATAATGTAGTGATGCTGGCTCCATCCCTCTCCTCTCTTTACAGACATATAGAGTATCAGCTCTGGTGGCACATAGCATAATGTAGTGATGTTGGCTCCTTCCTTCCCCTCTCTGTGCCCTCAGAGCTTACGCTCTGTGTCTTTATATAGTGAAGTGTGGTGATGCTGGCCCATGCTTCTCCTCTCTGTACCCCCAGAGCTGACACTCTATATATTTTTATACATAGTTTAATGTAGTGATGCTGGCTTCATCCCTCTCCCCCCTGTACTCCCAGAGCTGACACTATATACAGACATATAGAGGCTCTGGGACACAGGAGAAGGATGGAGCCAGGATCACCACATTATAGTATGTGCCCCCAGAGCTGACACTCTATATGTCTTTATAGTGAGGAGAAGGATGGACCCAAGATCACTACATTATACTATGTTCCCAAGAGCTGACACTCTATATGTCTGTATACAGGTAGTGTTGCTAACTCCATCCTTCTCCCCTCTGTGCCCCCAGAGCTGACACTCTATGTCTGTATACAGGTAGTGATGCTGGCTCCATCCTTCTCCACTCTGTGCCCCCAGAGCTGACACTCTATATGCCTCTATACAGGTAGTGATGCTGGCTCCGTCGGTCTCCTCTCTGTGCCCCCAGAGCTGACACTCTATATGTCTGTATACAAAAAATACATAAATAGTGCAGCGCTCAAAAAATAACCTATGTACATAAATAAATGTGCTCACATGCAATAGTGACACACATATAGTGAAATAACCTAAATAACAAGTGCCACTTAATGATCTAAGGACACCTTAGATCATTAAGTGGCACTTGTTATTTAGGTTATTTCACTATATGTGTGTCACTATTGCATGTGAGCACATTTATTTATGTACATAGGTTATTTTTTGAGCGCTGCACTATTTATGTATTTTTTGGTATTATCACTGTTTGGGTAACAGATTAAGTGTTGGCAGCTTATAGTAGGGTTATTTCCCTTTTGCGCAGGAGGATTTCTGTTTATATTCCAATTGTATACAGGTTGTGATGCTGGCACCATCCTTCTCCTCTCTGTGCCCCCAGAGCTGACACTCTATATGTCTGTATACAGGTAGTGATGCTGGCTCCATCCTTCTCCACTCTGTGCCTCCAGAGCTGACACTCTATATGTCTGTATACAGGTAGTGATGCTGGCTCCATCCTTCTCCACTCTGTGCCCCCAGAGCTGACACTCTATGTCTCTATACAGGTAGTGATGCTGGCTCCATCCTTCTCCACTCTGTGCCTCCAGAGCTGACACTCTATATGCCTCTATACAGGTAGTGATGCTGGCTCCGTCGGTCTCCTCTCTGTGCCCCCAGAGCTGACACTCTATATGTCTGTATACAGGTAGTGATGCTGGCTCCATCCTTCTCCTCTCTGTGCCCCCAGAGCTGACACTCTATGTCTCTATACAGGTAGTGATGCTGGCTCCATCGGTCTCCTCCCCCGTTATATAACCCTCCAGTGGTGCTGATGCTGCTCCGCTCCTCCTCCTCCTCCTCCCCCAGTCGGGCGGTGCTGTCAGTCGGCGGTGCAGAGCAGTCAGTGTTGGGCTGGCCGGGTCCCGGGATGGAGAACCTCCTGGAGAACCCGGTTCGGGCTGTGCTCTACCTGCGGGAACTGACCAGCATCGTCCAGAACCAGCAGAGCCTCATCCACACCCAGCGGCAGCGGATCGATGAGCTGGAGCGGAGGCTGGACCAGTTGGGCACCGAGAACCGGAGCCTCCGGAAGCAGCAGCAGCCCAGCCAGAGCCCGGCACCCTCCCCCATCCCAGCGCAGATCCAGGCGGCCCCGGAGAGCCCCGCGCACCAACCTCCACCTCCACCCGAGGAGCCCGAACCCAGCCCGGCTCCGCGGGGGTCCCCCCAGGTCCAGCACAAACCCCCCACCCTCTGCAAGGCCATCCTGGGGCGCAAGACCGAGTGAGTACCTACACTACACCACCACACTGGGACTTACCTGCTGTGGGGGGTGGAGGGGAGACTTACTTGCTATGGGGAATGACAGGAGATACCTACCTTCTAATAGAGGGAGAGGGGACACTTGCCTTCTATTGGGGGACGACGACTTACCTTCTAATAGAGGAAGAGGGGACACTTGTCTTCTATTGGGGGGGTGGGGACGACTTACCTTCTAATAGAGGAAGAGGGGACACTTGTCTTCTATTGGGGGGACTTACCTTCTAACAGGGAGAGGGGACTCTTGTCTTCTATTGGGGGGGACTTACCTTCTAATAGAGGAAGAGGGGACACTTGTCTTCTATTGGGGGGGGCGGGGGACAACTTACCTTCTAATAGAGGGAGAGGGGCACTTGTCTTCTATTGGGGGGGCCAAGGGAACAACTTACCTTCTAATAGAGGGAGAGGGGACACTTGTCTTCTATTGGGGGGGACTTACCTTCTAATAGAGGGGGAGGGGACACTTGCCTTCTATTGGGGGACACTTACCTTCTAATAGAGAGAGAGGGGACACTTGCCTTCTATGGGGGCACCTACCTTCTAATAGAGGGAGAGGGAACACTTGTCTTCTATTGGGGGGGGGGGGGGGACTTGCCTTCTAATAGAGGGAGAGGGGACACTTGCCTTCTATTGGTGTGGGGGGACGACGACTTACCTTCTAATAGAGGGCAAGGGGACACTTGTCTTCTATTGGGGGGGGGGGACTTACCTTCTAATAGAGAGAGAGGGGACACTTGTCTTCTATTGGTGTGGGGGGGACTTACCTTCTAATAGAGGGCAAGGGGACACTTGTCTTCTATTGAGGGGGGGACTTACCTTCTAATAGAGAGAGAGGGGACGCTTGTCTTCTATTGGTGTGGGGGGGGACTTACATTCTAATAGAGGGCAAGGGGACACTTGTCTTCTATTGAGGGGGAGGGAACTTACCTTCTAATAGAGGGACAGGGGACGCTTGTCTTCAATTGGGAGGGGGACTTACCTTCTAATAGAGGGAGAGGGGACACTTGTCTTCTATTGGGGGGGAGGGAGCTTACCTTCTAATAGAGGGAGGGGACACTTGTCTTCTATTGGGGTGGGGGGGACTTACCTTCTAATAGAGGGAGAGGGGACACTTGCCTTCTGTGGAGGAGGGGGAGGGAGACTTACCGTCTAACAGAGGGAGAGGGGATACTTGCCTTCTATGGGGACTGGAGGGGGATTTACCTGATATAAGAGAGAGAGGAAGACTTACCTAATATAAGAGGGAGTCAGGAGATTTACCTGCTACAAATATGAAGGACCTACCAGCTAGAAAAGAGAGGGGAGACTTACCGTCTATGAAAATGATAGGACACTTACCTGACATAAAAAGAAGAGGGAGACTTAGCCGGTATAGGAGGGATATGGGAGACTTACCTGCTATAGAAATTAAGAGCTTACTTGCTATAAAAGAAAGAGGGAAGACTTACCTGCCATGTAAATGAAACAAGATTTATCTTCTATAAGAGGTAAAGAGGAGACTTACCTGCTATGTAAATTAAATGAGATGTATCTTCTATAAGAGGTAGAAAGGAGACTTACCTGCTATGTAAATGAAACAAGATACATCTTCTATAGGAGGTAAAAAGGAGACTTACCTACTCTGAAAATGATAGGGGCTTACCTGTTATTGGAGGAAGAGGAAGACGTATCTGCTATAAAAGGCAGAGGGGCGACTTGCCTGCTGAGAAAAATTAAAAACGTACCTGATATAAGAGAGAGAGGGAGACTTACCTGTTATGAAAATGGAATAAGACTTAACTGCCATAAGAGGTAGAGAGGAGGCTTACCTACTACAGGAGGTAGAGGAGAGACTTACCTACGATAGGAGGTAGAGGAGAGACTTATCTACTATAGGAGGTAGAAAGGAGACTTACCTACTATAGGAGGTAGAGGAGAGACTTACCTACGATAGGAGGTAGAGTAGAGACATATCTACTATAGGAGGTAGAAAGGAGACTTACCTACTATAGGAGGTAGAGGAGAGACTTACCTATGATAGGAGGTAGAGGAGAGACATATCTACTATAGGAGGTAGAAAGGAGACTTACCTACTATAGGAGGTAGAGGAGAGACTTACCTATAATAGGAGGTAGAGGAGAGACTTATCTACTATAGGAGGTAGAAAGTAGACTTACCTACTATAGGAGGTAGAGGAGAGACTTACCTGCTATAAGAGGTAGAAAGGAGACTTACCCACTATAGGAGGTAGAGGAGAGACTTATCTACTATAGGAGGTAGAGGAGAGACTTATCTACTATAGGAGGTAGAGGAGAGACTTACCTGCTATAAGAGGTAGAAAGGAGACTTACCCACTATAGGAGGTAGAGGAGAGACTTATCTACTATAGGAGGTAGAGGAGAGACTTATCTACTATAGGAGGTAGAGGAGAGACTTATCTACTATAGGAGGTAGAGGAGAGACTTACTTACTATAGGAGGTAGAGGAGAGACTTACTTGCTATAAGAGGTAGAAAGGAGACTTACCTACTATAGGAGGTATAGGAGAGACTTACCTGCTATAAGAGGTAGAAAGAAGACTTACCTACTATAGGAGGTAGCGGAGAGACTTACCTGCTCTAAGAGGGAGAGCGGAGACTTAACTTTTTTAAGCAGGAGAGGAGAACCTACCTGTTATAAGAGAGAAAGGGGAGATTCACTTTGTATATAGGAGAAGGAGGACTTACTTTTTAGAGGGGAGAGGGTACTTACCTTCTATAAGAGAAGTTACCTTTTACAGAGAGATTAGCACATTCCTTCTATAGAAGAAAAAAGGGCAAACATACCTTTTATATAACAGAAAATGAAGGTTTACCTTCTGTAACATAAAGGTGATTTACCCATTATAAGAGAGAAGAGGTACTTACCTTCTGTAGAGGGGGGGGGGGGCATGTCTTTAGGAAGGAAGAACAACTTACCTTCCTTAGGAGAGGGAATACATACCCCCCAAAAAGAGTGGGATTTGCTAAGAGAGAGGGGGCATTTACCTTCTATAAGACTCTGGGTACTTACCTCCTATAGGAGAGAGGCACTTGTCTTCTATAGAAGAGTGAGGGGTGACATAATGACGTGAGAACAAAACTTTTATAAGAGGTTGTGGGGGCACTTACCCTGTATAAGAGGGAGGGGGACTTACCTTCTGTGAGAGAGTGACTTACCATTAGTAATATAAAGGAGGATTTATCTATTATGAGAAAGAGGAGGCACTTACCTTCTGTAACAAAGAGAAGAAGTTACATTCCAAAAGTGAAAGGGAGCACTTACAGGGAAGCTACCTTCTTTCGGAGAGAAAGGGGCAACTTACCTTCTGCAAGTGATAGGTGGAACTACCTTCTATATTAGAAAAGGGGGCACACCTCCCATAGGTCCAGTGGTGTGTGTTTTCTGTAAGACGGAGGGTGACTTGTCTTCTTACCATCTAAAAGGCAGAGGGACACTTACCTTACCTTCCTTTAGAAAGAGTGTGACTTACCTTATCTTAAAGCCTTTCTTATTTATAAAGGGGATATAACGTCTGTTGGAGGGACACTTACCTACTGAAATAAAGATGGTTGTTGTAGGTATTGTGACCAGGACCTCTTCTGCCCCAGATCCTTCAAGTATGGGACAGCTGCGGTGACACGGGGGTTGTCACATGATCACTGACTGTCAATTGTGCTAATAGTATCCATACATCTACAGATCTAGTTGTCTGAAATGAAACATTTTGATGACATAATCAAGTCAAAAAAATATTCTCTATGGTAAACACAGCAGCGATCTGTGCTTGACCGATTATTCTGCTGCTTTATCGGGGTTCAGGTGGTAAATTTAATAGATGTTTAGCCTTTAAAAGGCTTACCATACACATTACAATCTACCCATACAATCTCCGTGCAATCAATTTGACACCTACCTAAATCATCCATTCAATCTGTATCCAATCAGACAGACCCTTGCACTACATACTTGTTGGTAGATCTAAGGCTAGGTTCACACCTATGTAGGTTGCGATTGAGCTGTTTCTGCATTGCGTTTTTCCATTTGCGTTTTTGATGCATTTTGCAGGTTTTTTTTTAATTTTTCTTGTTGCTAGGCAGATTTAAAACGCATCAAAAACGCAATACACGCTTTTCTGCAGTGTTTCCATTGAAGTCTATAGACCCAAAAAACGCAACTTGTTACGTTAAAAAAAGTCCCTGACCCTTTACAAAAACCGCACCGGGTGAAAACGCGTAGATGTGAACATGTCCCATAGGAAATCATGTTAAATGAACTGTACTGCGTTCCTGCAAAACACTGCAGAAAACACTTAGGTGTGAACCTAGGGTAAAGGAAATTGTACAATCATTGTACTGTGTATGGTGAACCTTGGTAGGTCATAGTGGCCAGAAAGTTGCAAGTTGCATGCACAAGAGGTCATTCAATCCTATCGGTGCCCTTTTTCATGAAATGCATCATCTTCAAAGGATATCCAATGAGAACCAAGTGTTAATGGATCACCTGTGTATGTTGATGATCAAACCACTGCTCTTATTCCATTGGTCAATGGTTGTTTTAATTGTTTGAAGTCGCTGTGTGCATTGCTGCCCTCCAGCCCCCGAGTCCCTACAGATCCCAGCCTGTCCAGCCGAACTTTGGAGAACCTTTAAATCTACGCAGTTCAAATTTTAGTGCTGAGAGGCATGCTGGGACTTGTAGTTCTGCAAATAACAAAAAAGCCCCGTAGTGCCCATTCCTAACATACCAAGGCCATGTGACATGTTCTTTTATTTTCTGTCTGTGCAATGTGTTCAGATAGAGGAGATACTTAGTCTCTGTAATATTTCTGCTCTAGATAAATGGTATCCATAAATGGGGGTACACGGACGCCTCAACTTCCCCCATTGGGGGGACTGCACATTTCCTGACCTCTGTGAATAATAATACAATCTGAGGCAGGTCAGAGGTCACATAGGCATCTCCAGATTAACCCCTGTGTGATTTATGGAGCCCCCCCCCCCAGATTTGGTCCAGGATTCCAATTCCAGAAATATATGAGCTGTGTGGGGCTTCCCTTCACCTTGACGATATGGAATTTGATCTGATGCAGCTTCCAAGCCGAGTGCAATCCCCCCTTCTATAAATAAATTACATTTCTGCTAATTGCACCCTCCATACATATTACATATTATTATTATTGTGTTATACTTTGTACATATTGCTGTGTGTGATTGAATCATATGTTTAATATGTAGCTGTGGGGTAAGCGGGACGCTCGGGGTATTGGCGGGCTGCGCAGATTTGATGTTGGGGAAGGGATGATGCAGCTGTACATGCAGGGAATGTGGATGATGCTGAGGAGCTAGCGGGGTCACCAAGTAGGGACTGTGCTACTGCAGGCACCTCTGTGGCTGATGGACTGCTAGAGAGACTCAGTTCAGTCTGATGAGCTGCCAGGGTGCTTTGCTGTGTTCTGTGTGCGTCAGATTCACACTTCATGCATGATACATATGTGTGTGCAATGCTCTGCACTCTGTATAGAACAGTACTTTATATACTGTATGATCTCTGTGCAATGCTCTGCACTCTGTATAGAACAGTACTTTACATAGTGTATCTCTGTGCAATGCTCTGCACTCTGTATAGAACAGTACTTTACATAGTGTATCTCTGTGCAATGCTCTGCACTCTGTATAGAACAGTACTTTACATAGTGTATCTCTGTGCAATGCTCTGCACTCTGTATAGAACAGTACTTTACATAGTGTATCTCTGTGCAATGCTCTGCACTCTGTATAGAACGGTACTTTACATAGTGTATCTCTGTGCAATGCTCTGCACTCTGTATAGAACAGTACTTTACATAGCGAATCTCTTTGCAATGCTCTGCACTCTGTATAGAACAGTACTTTATATACTGTATGATCTCTGTGCAATGCTCTGCACCAGGGGCGGACTGACAACTCATGGGGCCCCCCGGCAATAGGGGATCATGGGGCCCCTGTGTCCTTGCCCAAACTCAAAAAAGCCTATGAAAAAGATACCAGGGGCATCTCATGGGGCCCCCTACTGACCATGGGCCCTCGGGCAGTGCCCGAGTTTCCAAATGGTCAGTCTGCCCCTGCTTTGCACTCTGTATAGAACAGTACATTACATAGCATATCTCTGTGCAATGCTCTGCACTCTGTATAGAACAGTACATTACATAGCATATCTCTGTGCAATGCTCTGCACTCTGTATAGAACAGTACATTACATAGCATATCTCTGTGCAATGCTCTGCACTCTGTATAGAACAGTACATTACATAGTGTATCTCTGTGCAATGCTCTGCACTCTGTATAGAACAGTACTTTACATAGTGTATCTCTGTGCAATGCTCTGCACTCTGTATAGAACAGTACTTTACATAGTGTATCTCTGTGCAATGCTCTGCACTCTGTATAGAACAGTACATTACATAGTGTATCTCTGTGCAATGCTCTGCACTCTGTATAGAACAGTACATTACATAGTGTATCTCTGTGCAATGCTCTGCACTCTGTATAGAACAGTACATTACATCCATACCTCTATGCAATGTTCTGCACTTTTTAGAACAGTGCTTTGAATCCTGTACCTATTTGCAATGCTCTGCGCTCTCTACAGACAGTGCTCTGCATCCTGTAGCTCTGTGATATGCCTTATAATCTGTGAAGAACACTGCTCTGCACTCTGAATTCAGGTCCTCTTTGCAATGTTCTGCACTCAGTCCTCCGCACCCAGTATCTGTGCAATGTGCACTGAATCTCCTATGAACTATTCTGTGCATGCTGTATCTCTGTGAAATGCCCTGCAATCTGTATAGAACAGTGCTCTGCATCCAGTACCTCTATGCAATGCTCTGCACTTTGTATACCACAGTGCTCTCCATCTTGTTCCTCCGCACTCTCTATGGAAAGCGCTATGCACCCAGTACCTCCATGCAATGCTTGCCACTCTATTTAGAACAACGTTCTGCATAAATTGCATCTATGCATTGCTCTGCTCTGTCTATGGAAAATGCTCTGCATCTATTACTTCTGTGCACTCTGTATAGAACAGTGCTTGGCATCTGGTACCTATGCCCAATGCTCTGCTCACTATTTAGATCAGTACTTTGCTTCCTATAGTCTGTGCATTGCTCTCCACTCTCTATGGACAATGCTGTGCATACTGGACCTCTGTGATATGCACCTGCATTCTGTATAGAACAGTGCTCTGCATTCTGTACTGTTGTGCAATGCTCTGCACTCTCTAGGGAAAATGTTCTGCATCCTGTACCTCTGTATAATTCTCCGTACTCTGTATAAAGCAATGCACCCCGTCCTGTACCTCTGTATAATTCTCTGTACTCTGTATAAAACAATGCTCCCCGTCCTGTACCTCTGTATAATTCTCTGTACTCTGTATAAAACAATGCTCCCCGTCCTGTACCTCTGTATAATTCTCCGTACTCTTTATAAAACAATGCTCCCCGTCCTGTACCTCTGTATAATTCTCCGTACTCTTTATAAAACAATGCTCCCCGTCCTGTACCTCTGTATAATTCTCCGTACTCTGTATAAAACAATGCTCTCCGTCCTGTACCTCTGTATAATTCTCCGTACTCTGTATAGAACAATGCTCTCCGTCCTGTACCTCTGTATAATTCTCTGTACTCTGTATAAAACAATGCACCCCGTCCTGTACCTCTGTATAATTCTCCGTACTCTGTATAAAACAATGCTCTCCGTCCTGTACCTCTGTATAATTCTCCGTACTCTGTATAGAACAATGCTCTCCGTCCTGTACCTCTGTATAATTCTCTGTACTCTGTATAAAACAATGCACCCCGTCCTGTACCTCTGTATAATTCTCCGTACTCTGTATAGAACAATGCTCTCTGTCCTGTACCTCTGTATAATTCTCTGTACTCTGTGTAAAGCAATGCTCTGACTTTTGCTATCTCTACTGAATTGTGTTGCTAGGCACTTTATTCTGTAATATGGTGCATTACCCCCCATGTAAATAATCACAGTGTTTGCATTTTATACAGAGCCATAGTACTTTGTACAATACATATTGAATTACAGTGCTCTGCACTATATACTGAGCCACAGTGCTCTGCCTTCCATGCACCGAGTCACAGTGTTCTGCACTTCATGCCATGAGTCACAGTGCTCTGCACTCCATGCACCGAGTCACAGTGCTCTGTACTCCATGTACTGAGTCACGGTGCTGTGCACTCCATGCACTGAGTCGCAGTGATGTGCACTCCATGCAGCAAGTCACAGTGCCCTGCACTCCATGCACCGAGTCGTGGTGCTCTGCACTCCATGTACTGAGTCACGGTGCTCTGCACTTTATGCACTGGGTCGCAGTGCTGTGCAATCCATGTGCCGAGTCGCGGTGCTCTGTACTCCATGCACTGAGTCGCGGTGCTTTGCACTCCATATACTGAGTTGCGGTGCTCTGCACTCCATATACTGAGTCGCGGTGCTGTGCACTCCATATACTGAGTCGTGGTGCTCTGCACTCCATGCACTGAGTCGTGGTGCTCTGTACTTTATGCACTGAGTCGTGGTGCTCTGTACTCTATGCACTGAGTCGTGGTGCTCTGTACTTTATGCACTGAGTCGTGGTGCTCTGTACTTTATGCACTGAGTCGTGGTGCTCTGTACTCTATGCACTGAGTCGTGGTGCTCTGCACTTTAAGCACTGAGTCGCGGTGCTCTGCACTTTATGCACTGAGTCCTGGTGCTCTGCACTTTAAGCACTGAGTCGCGGTGCTCTGTACTTTATGCACTGAGTCGTGGTGCTCTGTACTCTATGCACTGAGTCGTGGTGCTCTGCACTTTAAGCACTGAGTCGCGGTGCTCTGCACTTTATGCACTGAGTCCTGGTGCTCTGCACTTTAAGCACTGAGTCGCGGTGCTCTGTACTTTATGCACTGAGTCGTGGTGCTCTGTACTCTATGCACTGAGTCGTGGTGCTCTGTACTTTATGCACTGAGTTGTGGTGCTCTGCACTTTATGCACTGAGTCCTGGTGCTCTGCACTTTAAACACTGAGTCGCGGTGCTCTGTACTTTATGCACTGAGTCGTGGTGCTCTGCACTTTATGCACTGAGTCGTGGTGCTCTGTACTCTATGCACTGAGTCGTGGTGCTCTGTACTCTATGCACTGAGTCGTGGTGCTCTGCACTCCATGCACTGAGTCGCAGTGTTCTGCACTCCAAGAGTAACAGAATTCGGTACCATATGAGTAGTGAATCAGCATTTGCACTGTATATGGAGTCTCAGTTTTTTACAGCTTCGGTTTGTGGAGACGGAAGATCTATCAGACGGCATCTGCTGTTTAAGTCTTCCCCAGCGCTGTAAACTCTCAGCCTCCATAGATTTTCTTTGTACAACAGATTAAGCAGCAAGCGACAACCATGAGCCAAAACCTCGTCTGACAGAGAAAGAAAATGCAAAAAAAAAATTACAATGTATATTGGTTCCTTTCTGTGCACAGAGTTGGATCAGCATTTTCTTTTTTATATTGTAATTGTTTGTGGGTTTCGGGTGACATTCTATGCCAGCGTTCCGATCGTCCCGGCAGTTTTTAAATTCTGCCTTTATCTCTCCACACTGGCTCTGCTTCCAGAAAGATCCTTTGTAATGGCGTCAGTCTCTGCTATATACTTTCATGACATAACCATCCTCACTTGGCTGAGGCCTTGTGTTGTTCAACCATCATACACCTGGAAACAACAGAGAAAAATAGTTCATAGCTCCAGATTTTACTCCCAAACCGAATTTATAAATCTGCACGAAATATTCCTGATATCTCACTGCGTGCTGACAGCAGAAAGACCAAGCTGCCAATCACAGCTGTCAGTCCTGGCTAAATACCAGCTTCTGATCTTGTGACCTCTGTGGCAGTGATCCCATGATCGATGATCCTTCCCACCCCCTGGGCATTCAGAACTGTTTAAAGTAATGCTGGGGGCAGCCGGGAAGGGGTACACAGAACATGGAAACGCAATTATTTTCTCATCAGCCATATATAGCAGTCTTTTGACTTCTATCAGTGTGCAGCTGAGCACTGGTTACATTTTAAAAGGAATTTTCATTCTCCTCTGACTGTCCTATGAGGCTGCATGACCTCTGAACCTCTGTCCAGACAGCGCTGATTGGCCCTGTGCTGATCACATGCACCCTCCCCAAAAAAACAAAAACAAAACTCTCTAGCAATACACACCAAACAGAGCATGTGCAGACTTGCCATGGCTGCTCTTACTATGGCAGATGGATTGGAGATAGATCAGAGAAGACAGGATCAAACAGCCTTTTTAAACAATGCAGAGGATTAACCCCTTAAGTTCCACAGTGAGTATATCAAGCATGCTTTACTGCATATACAGACTGATTTTTACTGTTGTGGGTTTAGCAACCCTCTAAGCTCCAGTCTAGTGACTTTGTGTATGCTGAGAAGGTGTCATCAGTCTGCTGCAGGCAGGAGGAACCATTTCCTCAGTCTCCTCTCCCCAGTGATCAGACTGCAACATTGTAACTTTGTAGCAAGTCACAAGGTGAGAAGCTGCAGCAGGGGCTGATCTGTGTCAGAGGTCATCTCAGTCCAGGGAGTAGATAGTGACCCTGGATGATACCTGAACAAAGGTGGCTTGGTCCTTCTGGGCAGAAAAGCAGATGAAGGCATTGTCAGGTGGAGTACTGTGATCTCTTTGAGAGGTAATAAATACCTGGAAGTATTACACCGGCACATTAGTTAGCATGATGCATTTAACATGAAAAATCAATTTGAGATATATCTGATTTATATGACAGGTCCACTTAAATGGCTGCATTAGTGTTCTGATCTCAGCAGCACACTTTGCAGTGTGATGTATATAATGATGTGTGACATTGTACAATGTATTTGTGTCCTGCAGCCATGTGCACTATATTGCTTGCACTGCAGTGTGCTGATCTGAATTTTAGATTTTTTTGATGACAATGTTATATTTTTGTTGTGTTTCCAATTGCCTGGATTCACAAATTGCATGACTCTCTGCAGATCATACAAAATGTAAAATTCATGACTCCAAAAAAAAAAAAAAAAAGAAAAAAAGCTGAGATTGGCCTAAAATTGAGAGAATCGCAGACAGCTGTGCTCATAGCTGTACAGTTTGTTGTGTTTTCGGTGCATGGCGCTTTGTGTTCCTCACTCTGCCACCAAGGTTATACCCCCTACGACCACCACGGGGGGCATTCGCCATCCACAGAAGCCGCTGCGGAGCCGGCATTGGCAGGCATAGCAGTGCCGTGACATGGAGACACGGAGAAGCAGACCGTGAGATCGAGGGGGCATGTCACGCGTCACCTCCACTCTCTAGCCAGAAGTGACAGCTTATTAACAGAGCCCTGAGATGTGATAATACAGCCTGATACGGCTTCTAATGAGCCTGCGTGCCAGAGGAAGACGCAGAGGCACAATATGGGGGGAAAAAAATATTCTTCTTATTATGCTAAATCCCAAATCCCTTCTCCCAAATGTCACAAGCTGCAGCTATCATCGCTTTTCTGTTCGGGGATGGCTGCTTGGCGGCTAATAGTGTCGAATTGTGTTTGAATAGTGCTGCTTCCATGTGTATAGACAAAAAGGATTATGGGAAAGAATGCAGAGGTGACATCCATGATGGTTCAGCTCTGTTTTCTATTCCTGCAGGAGAGAGATTTGTCGACATGGTGCTGGTTTCATGTTTCCAGGAGCAGAGGATTATGGGAAAGAATGTAGGGTACCATCCGTAGGTTCAGTGCTGTTTCATAATCGTGCAGATGGGCTATGTATCTACATGATATTTCTTCCATGTTTCCAGGAGCAGAGGATTATGGGAGAGAATGTAGGGTACCATCCGTAGGTTCAGTGCTGTTTCATAATCGTGCAGATGGGCTATGTATCTACATGATATTTCTTCCATGTTTCCAGGAGCAGAGGATTATGGGAAAGAATGTAGGGTTCCATCCGTAAAGGTTCAGTGCTGTTTCATACTCTTGCAGATAGGCTATGTATCTACATGATATTACTTCCATGTTTCCAGGAGCAGAGGATTGTGGGAAAGAATGCGGGTTTCCATCCGTAGGTTCACTGCTGTTTCATACTCTTGCAGATGGGCTATGTATCTACATGATGTTACTTCCATGTTTCCAGGAGCAGAGGATTATGGGAAAGAATGCGGGTTTCCATCCGTAGGTTCAGTGCTGTTTCATACTCTTGCAGATGGGCTATGTATCTACATGATATTTCTTCCATGTTTCCAGGAGCAGAGGATTATGGGAAAGAATGTAGGGTACCATCCGTAGGTTCAGTGCTGTTTCATAATCGTGCAGATGGGCTATGTATCTACATGATATTTCTTCCATGTTTCCAGGAGCAGAGGATTATGGGAAAGAATGTAGGGTAGCATCCGTAAAGGTTCAGTACTGTTTCATACTCTTGGAGATGGGCTATGTATCTACATGATGTTACTTCCATGTTTCCAGGAGCAGAGGATTATGGGAAAGAATGCGGGGTACCATCCGTAGGTTCAGTGCTGTTTCATACTCTTGCAGATAGGCTATGTATCTACATGATATTACTTCCATGTTTCCAGGAGCAGAGGATTATGGGAAAGAATGCGGGTTTCCATCCGTAGGTTCAGTGCTGTTTCATACTCTTGCAGATGGGCTATGTATCTACATGATGTTACTTCCATGTTTCCAGGAGCAGAGGATTATGGGAAAGAATGCGGGGTACCATCCGTAGTGGCTTAGTGCTGTTTCATACTCTTGCTATGTATCTACATTATTATTATTATAGAGTATTTATATAGCGCCAAAGGGTTTGCTCAGCGCTGTACTGTAGAACGGGGGACAAGACATGAGACAATACAGTAACAAAACAATACACGACACACGAGGGTTAGAGGGCCCTGTCCTTTCGAGCTTACAGTCTAGGAGTTGATATTACTTCCATGTTTCCAGGAGCAGAGGATTATGGGAAAGAATGCGGGGTTCCATCCATAATGGCTTAGTGCTGTTTCATACTCTTGCTATGTATCTACAGTACATGATATTACTTCCATGTTTTCAGGAGCAGAGGATTATGGGAAGGAAGACATTGGTGGCATCCATGGTTCTGCTTCATTTTATCCCTCTACAGCAGCCTTTTCAACACGGGGAAACCCTTGAAATAGCTTTCCAGTCTTGGAGAACCCCAGCTAAAAATGATCTACAGCTCATGATCCATTAGTGAGATGGTCAGTGGGATGAATGCTCCGTACTCATTGGGAAGAATTACCCCCTTACACATAGCTAAAAAGATTACTGGTGTCCATTGGAAATTTATCTGAGAGGCAGAGATTGATGATTGCTCAAGGGACCCCTGGAATCCACTGGAGGAACTCTAAAGTTCCAGGGGACCCTGGTTGAGAAACCTGCCAGTGTGGCGATTTGGACATGAAGTTCTTGCTCTGTCTTTGCAATAATAATGGAAAACTATGAAGATATAACCAGCGATGATGATTGAGTGTCCTCACCAGTGCTGGATTCACCGGCTGTCTTCTCTCCCTGGTTCCGGCATCTTTAGTGTGGGCACCCGGCTGTGACAGCTTGCAGCTTACAGCCGGGTGCCCACTGCGCATGGCGAGAAGCGCTGCACTTTGTGAATAACCCCGTAGTCTTCTGGGACCTGTCACGTGTCCCAGAAGACTACGGGGAGAGAGGGGGGAGGACAACTTCCACTTCTGATCGCCTAGGCGATCGCAGCGGAAGTGAGAGCGGGTATCTGTAAAATTTGGGTACCTCTTTCCCTCCCCAGAGGTGCCAATCCTTAAATCCTTTTGGGTGGAACTCCACTTTAACAAGCCAACGCATTTCGGGAGTTTTGGTCACCTCCTACCTTCATCGGGGCTGGTGGAGCAATCCCATATTCTCTTAAAGCTGAAGTTTAATCTGCTTATATTTTGCCTTCTTTAATTCCTCCCTCCTTCATGAACACGCTAATTGAATTTTTAAAGAAATGATTTCTGTTTTAATGACATACCTTATTTAGGCTCACCAATATCATTACTGAGTCTCTGTGTTTCTCTATGCAGTGCTGAGAGATCATGGCTATGGAAGGGGCTGGCAGATTGCTGTACATAGCTTCTTGAAAGCATCACAGCACCCTGCCTTAGTACTCCTCTCCTCAGCATTCACAGTGTGCATTAGAAGCCACTGCAAATCAGATATAGCCTGCATCCTTTCCTGGCCATGTCCAAATCTTCTAGCTCTTTCCTCTCCAGTCTGATACTTGTTCATCCCTTGCATCAATTGGATTTCATTTCTTCAGTCATGGATGCTCAGCATCACATGCAGGCATTATTTAGAATGGCCTGTATGCCAGGGTAGCTTGCCTAGAAATGTCCATTCCTCCAGACTGATGCCCACCCATCAAGCCATTTTATTATTTGCATAACTCCTCCCAGGAGCCAGCCCACTGCTTGCATCAGGGCTAGGGGCTCTTCTGAGGAGTACTGAGGCAGAGTGCTGTGATGTTTTCAGAAAGCTATGTATAGCACCCCACTGCACCCTCCTACCAGTCATATTCTGCCTCCCTTGTGTAGAGAAGCACAGAGACCCAGTGATGACATTCCAAAGTCTAAAATCTCTCGCCTTGACTGTTTTATCTCCCTCCTCATTGGCCTACCTCATCGCAGGCTATCCCCTCTGCAGTCTATCATGAATGCTGCTGCCAGAATCATCCACCTTACTAACCGTTCTGTATCTGCCACCCCTCTCTGTCAATCCCTCCACTGGCTTCCCGTTGCCCAATGAGTAAAATTCAAAACATTAGCAATAACATATAAAACCATTTATATCTCTGCCCCAAATTACATCAACAATCTTGTCTCCAAATATCACCCAAACCGTCCTCTCCGCTCCTCGCACGACTTCCTGCTCTCTAGCTCCCTTGTCTCTTCCTCCCATACTCGTCTCCAGGACTTCTCCAGAGCCTCCCCAATCCTCTGGAACTCTCTACCCCAATCTATCTGTCTATCGCCTACTCTGCCCACTTTTAGGAGATCTCTGAAAACCTCTCTCTTCAGGAAAGCCTATCCTGCCTTCAGCAGATAATGGAATCTTCTATTCCTCCAACCAGTCCATCCCCCACAGTTACTACCTTTTGTACCACTAGCCCCTCCCTCCTAGATTGTAAGCTCCAAGGAGCAGGTCCCTCCTATCTGTCTTGTATTGAACTGTATTGTTGCTGTATTGTCTCCCATTACATTGTAAAGCGGTGAGCAAACTGTTGGCGCTATATAAATCCTGTATAATAATAACAAAATGAGGTAGTGATGACATCCCCAAGTCTCACTGTGTGTAAGAAATGCAGTGTAACGTCTGTCACAGGGAATGGCACTAATTAGCCTACCAGCTCTATGCAGAAGACAACAGTAAGCTAATACCAGAAGAAAAACAGATACTTTTTGGTTGTTTTGCACACAAAGTGTACAGAGCACCTACAGGCTGATAGTCAACCTCATTTGAATGCATTGGTTAGTTTTATTATTTATTTATTTATGGTACTTATTTAGCACTGTCAATTTACGCAGCGCTTTACATATATATTGTACATTCACATCAGTCCCTAACCCTCAAGGGGTGTATAATCTAAGGTCCCCAACTTACATTCATACATACACATACTAGGGCCAATTTAGACAGGATCTGATTAACCTGCCAGCATGTCTTTGGAGTGTAGGAGGAAACCAGAGTACCCAGAGGAAACCCACACAGGCAGAACATGCAAACTGCAGGCAGGTGGTGCTGTGGCTGGGATTTGAACCCATGACCCTAGTACTGCCAGGCGGAAGTGCTAACCATTTAGCCACTGTGCTGCTAATCATTTGTCCATTTAAATGGGAAGGTAATTTTTTAATAACATCATAAAATGGAATTCAAAAATGATATGTGTAGCAATCATATATGTTGTATTTTTTTTCCGTTAGCAATATTGTCTTCCTTTAAAGGGGGCAGCAGAGGGAGACCACTCACATGATTCAGAGCGAGGAGAGCTACAAACCCATAAAGGTAGTTAAAGTGAAAGTTCGGAGAGGCGGCTAATGAAAGTAAATGAATGTGTGTGGACGGACGGACAAGGAGGATGGGGGCAGAAGAGAGATGAGGTGGAAGAACTAATTGGAGCGAGAGAAAGAGCAGGCACCTAGGAAAGACATCTAGATAATATTCTCATTTTAGGGGAACTTCACCGTCTCCTGGCGTGCCAGGGAATCGATATCTCCCAGAGTTAAAGTCATTCCGCTCGCTGCTTACTGTCTATTTCTGGAAAATGTGGGCAAGAGGGAGAAGTGCTATAAGCTGTCCGCCCCCACCTCTCCTCTCCGGGGATGAGGAGTCTGTGCTGGATTGCATAGCTCCACACAAGCAGAAAATACTCTCTCCACCCACACACATCATGTGCATGTCACATATGACATGGGGATCACATACACGTTAGCCAAAACAGGGGGCGCCAGCCAGCAAAATTGCACAATATCGGATGAGAACCGATTTGAACATGTCAACGACACATAATTACTGGGAATCATTGGACAGGGCTCTAAATAAAGATTAAGAAGCTTTTTTTGGTAAAGAGGATCTGTAAGAGAAAGGAAAATAATTCCGTAGCAATCAGACACCCAGTCGCATCACCTATATAAAAGATCATTACCCAGTGGTCTCTGGTGCCACACACGACTCTGTGGGACAGTAAAAAGATTTTGGGTAGAGCTGCTGATTGGCTGGTTCTGATAGATTAGTGATCCGTGTCGGTAGATTCCAGTGTATTTGCAACCTACACTTGGGAGTCATTAACTTAACATTGACACCCGTTGCAGATCACAACTGCTGCGCATTTTGAATGTGGTACAGATAATGTGCATGGAACACAGGTTTCTGCACCACGTTCTGGTGTGAACTGGCCCTTAGTGCAGAGCCTCTGGCACAGAGAAGGGTGCCAAACTCTAAAGACCTCCTTTCAAGTAAACCTTCCCTGTAACCTGACCCTCACATTAAGCTTTGCACTACCCTCCCTGTAACTTGATTCCAAATCTGAACCTCATATTAACGCCTCTAATAACCTGAGCCAAAATCTGTCCCTCACAATAACCCCTCTTAACCTAATCCTAACACCAACCCACACACTAATATTTCCTGTCCCTAACTCTAACCCTCCTTGTAAGCAGACCCTAACACTAACTCTTGTACTACCCTCCCTATAACGTGACCCTAACACTAATCTTCCCTGTAATCGGACTCTAAAATGATCTCTCACACTAAACTACCCTGTAAACTGACTGTAACAATAACCTCAAGCTACCTTCCCAGTAACTTTAGCCTAACACTAACCCTAGCACTAACCCTCCCTGTCCCTAACACTAACCTTCCTCGTAACTTGACCATAACATTTAAACAATACTTTCCTCCCTGTATCTTTACCCTAACACTAATCTGCCCTGGAATCTAATCTTAACAGTAAACCTTCCTGTAACCTGACCGTTATAGTACTTTTCCATGCAACCTGAGCCTAACAGTAATCCTCCCTGTAACTTGACCCTAACAGTAGTTCTTAATGTATCTTGACCCTAACAGTAATCCTCCCTGTAACTTGACCCTAACAGCAGTTCTCCATGTATGTTGACCCTAACAGTAATCTTCCCTGTAACCTGACCCTTATAGTAATCCTCCATGCAACCTGACCCTAACAGTATTTCTCCCTGTAACCTGACCCTAACATTCATTTTCTCTGTAGCATGACTCTAACAGCAATCCTCCCTGTAACTTGACCCTAACAGCAATCCTCCCTGTAACTTGACCCTAACAGTAATCCTCCCTGTAACCTGACCCTTATAGTAATTCTCCCTGTAACAGTATTCCTCCCTGTAACATGACCCTAACATTAATCTTCTCTGCAACTTGACCCTAACAGTATTCCTCCATGTAACCTGACCTTAACATTAACCTTCTCTGTAGCATGACCCTAACAGTAATCCTCCCTGTAACTTGACCCTAACAGTATTCCTCCATGCAACCTGAGCCTAACCGTAATCCTCCCTGTAACCTTACCCTTATAGTAATCCTCCATGTAACCTGACCCTAACATTAATCTTCTCTGCAACCTGACCCTAACAGTATTCCTCCATGTAACCTGACCCTAACATTAATCTTCTCTGCAACCTGACCCTAACAGTATTCCTCCCTGTAACCTGACCGTAACATTAACCTTCTCTGTAGCATGACTCTAACAGTAATCCTCCCTGTATCTTGACCCTAACAGTAATCCTCCCTGTAACCTGACCCTTATAGTAATCCTCCATGCAACCTAACCCTAACAGTATTTCTCCCTGTAACCTGACCCTAACATTAATTTTCTCTGTAGCATGACACTAACAGTAATCCTCCCTGTAACTTGACCCTAACAGTAATCCTCCCTGTAACTTGACCCTAACAGTAATCCTTCCTGTAACCTGACCCTAACATTAATCTTCTCTGCAACCTGACCCTAACAGTATTCCTCCATGTAACCTGACCTTAACATTAACCTTCTCTGTAGCATGACTCTATCAGTAATCCTCCCTGCAACCTGACCCTAACAGTATTCCTCCATGCAACCTGAGCCTACCAGTAATCCTCCCTGTAACTTGACCCTAACAATAATCCTCCATGCAACCTGAGCCTAATAGTATTCCTCTCTGTAACCTGACCCTAACATTAATCTTCTCTGTAGCATGACTCTAACCCTATCTCTTCCACTAGCACGTTCTGTAACCTGATCCTAACACTAATCCTCACACCACCCTTCCTCTAATCTGATTTTAACATTGACCCTTAGGCTACATTCACACCTAAGCATCATGTTTTCAAGCATTTTTTTAAGAGTGTTTGAGTGTTTTTGGAGCACATTTTGCAGCTTTTGTTAGGCGTTTTTCCACTAAAAGATGTGATGTGCTGCTGTTTGAGCAGAAAATGCTTGAAAAATGCTCATGTCGTGCTTTTCAGGCATTTCCATTGAGGTCTATGGGGACAAAAATGCTCAATTCTGCCTGAAAAATAGCTCATACATTTTTGAGCGACAGGCACTTTGCTACAAGCGACAGGACCCTGTGAACAAGGGCTATGGAAAACAATAGTTTTTTTTCTTGTTGAGTGTTTTTGAATTTTCACTTGATTGTGAAAGGGGCCCTACATTACATCGCCCTGTAACCTGAGCTGCCACTAACCTTCCCTGTAGTCTGACCCTAACAGGGGCGGACTGACCATTTGGAAACTTGGGCACTGCCCGAGGGCCCGGGGTCAGTAGGGGGCCCCATGAGATGCCCCCTGTACCTTTTTTATAGGCTTTTTTGAGTTTGGGCAAGGACACAGGGGTCCCATGATCCCAAATTGCCCGGGGGCCCCATGAGTTATCAGTCCGCCCCTGGACCCTAATACTATCCTTCACAATAATTCTTCTTTGTAACCTGTCTCTAAAGGTGGCCACACAGGTATCAATATGATCATACAGCCGATCATTCAGTGCATCTACATTGATCAAATTGAATCAAAATCAAAAACCAAAGATCCTCCATTCAGTCAATTTAGTGAGCTCTCAATCAATTTTGATGATCAGGAAGGAAAGGATTTAGCTGATTTCTTGTAATCGATTGAACAAATATCCAGTTGTGTGTATGAGAACTGATTGCAATTCAGATCATCTAATTTATCTTTTTTTGACACATCTTTTCACATTTATAAATGATAGGTTGTATGTTTGATAAAATGTGGACCAATGCTGAGTGTTTTGCATCGTTTTAATATTTTAATTGATGATAATCGTTTGTGGTCACTTTGATATAATATGTTCACAGATCTCTATGCGTATGGTCATGTATGGCCACCTTAACACTGACTTTCACACTACCCTCCCTGCAACCTTACCCTAACACAGGGGTGGGCAACCTGTGGCTCTCCAGATGTTGCAGAACTACAAGTTCCATCATGCCTCTGCAAGTCATAGCTGTAACTGTCAGTTTTGCAATGTTTCATGGGACCTGTAGATTCATGCTTGTAACTTCCAGTCTTTGCAATGCCTCATGGGAAATGTAGTTCCACAACAGTTGCCCACCCCTGCCCTAACAGTATATGGATGATTTACTAAAACTGGAGAGTGCAAAATCTGGTGCAGCTCTGCATAGAAACTAATCAGCGTTCAGGCTTTTTTTGTCAAAGCTTAAGGTGGTTGTAAATCCTTACATATCCCATATCCTTACATATCCCATAGAGGGATATGCTTTTTTGGGGGGCTCGACAAATCCCAGGTGCTAGGTCCCCATGGCAACTAGAAATTGCATCCTGGTGCCTAGTTTCCAACATAGAAACTAATCAGCTTCCAGGCTTTTTTGCCAAAGCTTAAAGTGGTTGTAAATCATAATATATACTGAGTAAGGTGACTAGATGATACACAGAGATTAAACAAATCCTCTTACATAGGTTGTACCCGTTTATCTGCAGTCTTCTATTCTCTTCATCCATTTAAAAGTGCAGAATTTACACAGCTTTTCTCAGCTTCCAGAGGCAGGGGCGGGAATCTGATGTCAGACACTGCAGAGCGTAGTGAAGAGCTCTCTGAGAGCTTATTGGAGGGAATGGACACACCCCTCTCCACACAGGAACAGAGTTGAGGCTGTCCATCAGCTGGAGGTCCCTCCCCTGTCACCTTTTTTTTTCTCTTGGTGTCAGCAAACCTTGTCAGAAGTGACTCATACAGATAGGAGAGGAACAATGCAGTGTTCTGGAGTGAGACAAGTACACACTATAGAGGGATATGCTTTGTTCCAGGGTTCAATATATCCCAGGTGCCAGGTCACCATGGTGACTAGAAATTGCATTCTGGTCCCTAGGTTCACACACTGCCTTCCATAGGTTTCAATGCAAAGTCGCCTCCCATATACTTCAATAAAAAATCACCTCCCATAGACTTCAATGCAAAGTCGCCTCCCATAGATTTAGATGAAAAGTCACCTCCCATAGACTTCAATGCAAAGTCACCTCCCATAGACTTCAATGCAAAAATGCCTCCTTCAGACTTCAATGCAAAAACGCCTCCCATAGATTTCAATGCAAACATGCCTCCCATAGACTTCAATGCAAGAATTCCTGTCAATAGCAATCCTATGTGAGCAGTTATCTTCACATGCCATTCTACTCTATCACTTGCGAGTCTGGAACGCACCACTATAAACTCGCATAGGATCCTTTTCATAATGACACTCACAACACCTAATATCTAGTCATGTGAATCTGTGAGTTTGAAAACGCATCCAGAATCGCATATATGTAAACTAGGGTGGCTCCATTCACAGCTGAGCGTGAAGCTTGTTGCCTAAAAGTTGCCTTGCCTCGGGCACTGACAACCCACGCTATGCTACAAAAAATGTTTCCTAACAAATTTAGCTGGCTCCTAGATTCAAAGGAAATTTGTCAAGCCCTGCTTTGTTCATATTTCATGTCTGATATTTATAACCACTTTACAACCAACGAGAGGCACAGCTCTTGAAATAAACCAATCAGCTTCCAGTTTTTTTATGTTTTTTTTTTTAATCAAAGCTTATCTGAACAAACTGAAGTTAGAAGCTGATTGGCTATCATGCACAGCTGCACCCAATTTTGCACACTCCAGTTTTAGCCCTGACGCAGTGTGGAATTTGCAGTGTTTTCAGTGCGAATCAGTGCGAATTCCGCACCGCATCAGAATCGCACCCCGTTCATGTGAACCGCTACGGGTGTGTACTGTATGTTAACAACACCCCGAAAGCGGTCCGCAAAATGTGGTGCGATGTACAGAATCGGATCACATAAAAAGGGTCCTGCACGTTTGCGGGTGCGGTGCGAATAGAACCATACAAAATGTATGGCTCCAATCGCACCGCACACAAATCGCATGTGATTTGCACAGGAATGCGGTGCGGTTCCTGTACGATTCACATGCGATATACCGCACCGCACATATGTGAATCCAGGTTTAGTAAATCTACTGGGCAGCACAGTGGCTAAATGGTTAGCTCTTCCACCTGGCAGTAATAGGGTCGTTGGTTTTAATCCCAGCCACAGCACCACCTGCCTGGAGTGTACATGTTCTCCCTGTGCCTGCATAGGTTTCCTCCAGGTACTCTGGTTTCCTCCTACACTCCAAAGACATGCTGGTAGGCTAATTGGATCCTGTCTAATTTGGCCCTAGTATGTGTATGTATGAATGTGAGTTAGGGACCTTAGATTGTACACCCCTTGAGGGTCAGGGACTGATGTGAATGTACAATATATATGTAAAGCGCTGCATAAATTGACAGTGCTATATAGGTACCTGAAATAAATAAATACTCCTCTGCCTTGTACTAACTGTCCCTATGAGCTGACACTCACACTAACCTCTCTGTAAGTTGACCCTACCACTGGCACCTTGGCAGGAGTCACATGATGAATAAATGAATACCTTTTATTACAGCCAATAGTGTATCTATAACAATAGGGATCAGCTAGTGTTGTAATTATTCCCCCCTAATGTGCAATGTGGAATTCCAAGTCTGCCTGAAGAGAAGATGGCTTAGTTATATTCTGCAGACTCTGCCTGGCTGCGCTGCAAAATAGATCCCAATTTCTTTTCTCCCATAATCTCTGAAGTCCTCAGTTACAATCAGATTATTTAAATGAATATTTCATGCAGTGATTAATGTTGCTATCTAGAGAAACAGCCTTGCGTGCTGATGTAGAGAGCTGACGGGAGCTGCTGGTCCGTCTCTCTCCGTGGTGCTGAAAGTGTGAATCCAATGTGAATCTCTGCACAGCTCCTCATACAGACAGCTTGCCTGGAGCATCAACACTGGCATTAATCAAGACCTAACAGCCGCTAACATGAAAAAAGGGGCTTCAGAAGTTTGCTTGGCCTTTCTGCTCTTTGTGTCCATTGTATGTGCTGTATGTAGATGATGTTCCTGGGCTATATGAACAATCCTGTGTCTGCCCCTTTCTACTAGCCAAAGTAGTACTGATGCCCCAACGTTGTTACTACAAATACATCCCTCTTACCCTATTGTTCACTTGCCAGTTAAAGGATAAGTTCACCTTTGTACAAAAAAATAATAAATGCACTTTTTTTGCAGGTAAAAAAATGTGCATTTATTATTTTTGTTGCAGGAGCCTGTAAGTAGTAGATCGCTGGTGCCATGCAGGTCTCCTGCAGACCTGTCAGTATATCTGCTTGCTCGTATGGGATGTATGGGCAAGTAGATATACTGACAGGAAGGATCAATGAACTGCACTGTGGTAGTCCATTGGAAAACACCTAGGAAGTTGCTAAGGACATTGCTAAGAGACTCCTAGCTGTTACTGTTCTGCATTGAGAACTACAAGCCAGCAGCTGCTAAGGCTGTCAGGACTTGTAGTGTTCTTATTCGCAGAACACAGTGAATGAGTGACGCAGTCAGGTGGGTGGAGCCCCGTATGGCCACATTTTTAAAAAATTTGACAGCTAGCAAGGGGGAGAAGATCATCAAGATGGCATCAGGACATCATCATTTCTAATAATGGGCTGCCTGCACATGACAGCACAGGCAAGCGGCAGGTATATTGTGAACATGCACATGAGGATGGCTCCTAAAGGTTCCCTTGGGACACTGCAAGTCAAGGAGCCACCGTTACAATGGAAGGTTAGCGATGGGGACATCCCGTGACATAGGAATACAAAAATGTAGAAGCTGTAAGAAATGCAGAACACAATACAAATGCTGCCATCAGCATCCTAATTAGAAAACAAATAATTTTAAAGGGTTAGTTCACCTTTACCAAAAAACTGCCTATGCAGATGAGGGGTGTCTTTAGATAAAAATCAAACTGTGTAGCCTTGGCAAAAGTTGAATAAGGCTCTTGCTATAGGCTTAGGCCATTTGCCTACTGTACCTCATAAAGCCTGACTGGAAAACTCCTAGGAAGTTGCTAAGGACGTTGCTAAGAGACTCCCAGCTGTTACTGTTCACCTCCACAGGAGCGAGCTTAAACATGGAGATTAGAGCTACTGCGTAAGGGGAGAGAAGGTGCATGTGAGGGGATTCAAATCAGAAAGAGCTTGCTTCTGTGATGGTGAAGGTAAACCATTACAGCTAGGAGTCTCCTAGAAGTCTTCCAGTAAGGCTCCATGAGGTACGTCTTCCAGTAAGGCTCCATGAGGTACGTCTACCAGTAAGGCTCCATGAGGTACATCTTCCAGTAAGGCTCCATGAGGTACGTCTTCCAGTAAGGCTCCATGAGGTACGTCTACCAGTAAGGCTCCATGAGGTACGTCTTCCAGTAAGGCTCCATGAGGTACGTCTTCCAGTAAGGCTCCATAAGGTACGTCTTCCAGTAAGGCTCCATGAGGTATGTCTTCCAGTAAGGCTCCATGAGGTACGTCTTCCAGTAAGGCTCCATGAGGTACGTCTTCCAGTAAGGCTCCATGAGGTATGTGTTCCAGTAAGGCTCCATGAGGTATGTGTTCCAGTAAGGCTCCATGAGGTACGTCTTCCAGTAAGGCTCCATGAGGTATGTGTTCCAGTAAGGCTCCATGAGGTACGTCTTCCAGTAAGGCTCCATGAGGTACGTCAATGGCCTACACCTATAGCGAGGGTATCATTCAACTTTGATCAAAGCTGCACCACTTGTTTTCATTTGCAGACACTCCTTACCTGAACAGATATTTTTTTGCAAAGGTGAACTATGCCTTTAATATCACTTTAAAATGTATTTATAGAAAACATGATTTTTTTCTTAGTTTTGGATAGAATAAGGTAGTGTTAAAGTCTCACTAATGGCAAAACATTTTTCTAGTTTAGGATAGAGTATAGATAATTCAGAACACCTCTCTTATTTATGGCTGTCTGTTCCCCCATTAGGGAGATTCATCACCTCTTTTTTTTAACTGTTACACTGTTCAACAAATTTTTATTTTTTGCCAGTTTTGGAAACAAAAGGATCCATTTCTAAATGAATTTCACATTCTGAGTTCAAATATAACAATGAAATTTGTCAATTGGCTCTAGTTTTTCTGTAAACGGAAAGTTTTCTACTATAGGCGTAATGACTACATAATGCACAATAATTATATAGATAGATGTCTTTCCACAAATATAAAGCAAGTGATATTGACTACATAACAAAGCCTAAATGGCATAATATATTGCATAGGATTACCAAGAAAAATTATAGCCATAAGCTAAGCTGAATCATTTTAATACTTAGGATTCTCACTAGTTTTGTCTTCAGTTTGTGTCGGTTTTGCTTCTCTTGGCTTTTCTCTTGTATTCGAGGAAAGGGCTATCTCTTACAACTGCACGTGACTACACGCTTCAGGTTCTTCCTCACTTGACTCAACCACGAAGGATTCTGGTGCTTTAGGAATTGGTATCCCCTCTCCATGAGGAACTGGACGTATTGCCGATGGAATATTTGGATAGTGCACAGATAACTTTTTCTTCTTATTTAGCCCTTTTACAATTGGAGGCACCATACAAAAGTAACAATTACTAACATGATCTGTTGGCTCTCTCCAAATCATTGGCACAGCGAAAGGCATAGATGCCTTTTTTCCATTCAACCATTGCTCCAGTGCCGTCCCACAAGAATTGCAGCATATATGTGGTGCCCAGCTCTTGTCCTGGTCTCCTATCTTGCAGCCAAAATACATTATCATTAATCATTCCTGTTATCCTCCTTTTTTGTGAGATAAAAGTTATTTCTCCGCAGATATAGCAGAAATTATCTGCTTTATTCACACAAGTTCGAGGCATTACTGAGTAGCCTATATAAGCATAAAACGAAATGTAAAGACGCTGTCGAACTACAATCAGCTACAGATACTGCAGCTTTTATGCAGTGAAGTGATGCAATTAAAGGCTAATATTGCATCATCTCAGTATACATGCAATTTTCTATTGGTCACCAGTATCAATTGTGCAATATGCAGCTGAAGTTGCATCATAATTTTGAATGGCTTACGTCATTAGATGGGTGAATATATCATGGAAACTAGAGTCAATCAACATTTTTTAGGGTCATTTTCGTTTTCAGCACCCCAAAATTATGTAAGATTAGCTAATTTTATGCCCAAAACTTTTTACCTGTTGAACAGTGTTATCAGTGACAGAAAATCCCAAATTTTGGGTTGTCAGCAGAGCAGGAGGGGACATATTAAAAAGTGGACATCAGTTCTGGTAACCCTGGTGACAACCAGAGACTACTTCACTTTGGAGGGATTTCCTTTCACTTCCTGTTTTGGCTATGGGACAGGAAGGTATGGAGAAATCTCCCCTTTGGGACACATTTGTCAAAAAGAAAAAAACAACAACAGAGGTAACTAGAAAAGCTACAATTTCTGGGGAAATTGTGTGAAGTGTTCTTGCCTCCACCAGTAGTCTACAACTGGAGTGGGCGGAGTAACTGGGTGGAGTGGCTTGTCACTCTGCTGCCTGCTCACACACCTGGGTTCTTATGGCAACTCACTCTACAGCAAGGGCAGAGAAGAGCGGTTAAAAACAAACTGCTCCAACTTGCGCACTTCACTGGCGGTTGCCATCTTCAAACGGTTGTAGTTTAAAAATTATAAATCCTACACAGAAGAGCTTTATATTGTGAGAATCACAAGACCTACATTTTGATGCATAGTATGTCTCTGAAATATTAAAAATGAAGGCAAAGTCGCAGTTTAGAAATTGCCCTTCAAATTTGAGGTGGCTAGAGTGGAGTTTCAATGAATGTCAATGGGCGGCATGAGTTGCAAACAAATGGTCATATTGTGAAAACTATCAGGACTATGGCTTTAGTGGCAGCAGGGATAGCTGAACGTTTTGATATAAGATTTGTGTAGGTGGGCTTGAAAATGAGGGAGTGATGGCAGTTTAGAAATCATGTCCTGATTTTTCAGCTCACACTCTAGCTTTTGTCAGCTCCCACTCTAGTTTTGAACATTTCGCCATTCATTCCTATGGGACCAATTTCACCACAAAAATGCTGATATTTCGTGAACCATTCGGCAAACCGTTCCACAAAGTAATAGCACACCAATCGGGAACAATCGTTTTGGTATATTACTGTCTATGTAGTGTAAAAACTGTGGGAGGAGTTAGGGTGGTAAATTTGGCTATAATAATAAGAATATATATGTGAGATATGCCATGCAAGAACACTTAATAACCCTCCTACCAAAAACTCAAAAAGCTTTTCCTTAAGGGCGCTTTGGTGTAGGTTTCCCACAGCACAGTGTACCTGTGGGTTTTGTGTGGGTTACTTGCGCTTTGCCATAGACTTTTGTTGCATTGGGCAGTTTTGGTGCTTTTTCTGAAAGTGCACCAAGCGTCCTACATGCATCAGAGTCCCCCCTATATGCCAGAGTCCTCCCCATATATCAGAGTCAGATTTCCCCCATCACTGAGTCTTCTCATCACATTAGGGTTCCCCAATGACAGAGCCCTCCAAACATACAGTCAGTGGTGTATTTAGGTTTCATGCTGCCCTAGGCAACACGAAAATTGGCTCCCCCCCACGGAGAGACCCTGACACCGACCAACACCTCTCTCCCCCACGAAGAGAGCCTGGCATTGACCAACAACACCCCAACCCCCCCACCCTCACTCAAGAGAGCCTTTCACTACCACCGCCCCCCATACACTGGCAACCCCCACCCCAGCAAGAGATAAGACACTCACCTTTACTTCACAGCTCCGGACATCTCCGGGAACAAGACTCAGACACCATCAAGCAGCCCTCACATCCCACCTGGTCCCCATGCTGTGTGTGTCCCTTCTTCCATCCCTTCTTTTGGGGGGTGGCACTGCCCCCCTGAAAAATGCTGCTGCCTCTCTGAAAAATGCCGCCCTAGGCAAATGCCTTGTTTGCCTTGTGGTAAATACACCCCTGCATACAGTGCCCTCTTCACATCAGAGTCCTACCTATTGGCTCCAGCAGAACAGCAGAGGGTGGGAGGTGGAGCAAGTCTGGAGGAGCCAGACTTCCATCCTCTCTTGAATGCTGGGGGTAGCGCTACATGCTGCCTAGCCTGGATCATCATCATACGTTGCCATGATACAAGTGTGCCAGCTGCCAACATCATAGCAACAAATGATATCATGTGTGCTGCCCTAGGGGATCAGCAGTTGTTATGGAGCTGGTGGCCAGCTTGCCTCTGCCATGGCAATTCATGACGCTGATCCTGAGTGAATGGGGTCCCATGCTTGTGGCACCCTGGTCTAACCAAAATGATTGTAGTGCAAGCTTTCAAAGCACGCTGGCCTCCTCCTCAGCCAATATATTCTACTACGTAGTTATACTAACACTGTTATCAGATGTACAGTATATTTAAAGTGTTACTAAACGCACAACAGTAAAATCAGTCTGTATGTGCAGTAAAGTGTGCTTGTTATATTCACTGTAAACCTGAGGCTTTAATCCTCTGAATTGTGTAAAAACGCTGTTTGATCCTGACTTCTCGGATCCTCCCCTTCTTCCAGTGTTCCCCTCTTATCTCCTGATAAGACATATTGTGTGGAGACACTCTGCATATGCTCAGTTTGGTGTGTATTGTTAGAGAGGTTTTTATTTTTTATTTTCTTGGGAGAGTGCATGTGATCAGCACAGGGCCAATCAGCACTGACAGAGAGAGGCCAGGGGTCCTGCATCCTCCTAAAGCAGAAAGAAAACTCCTCCTAAAAAGCTTTAACCGGTGCTCTGCAGGACACTGATAGAAGTCACAAGACTGCTCTAACTGCTGATGAGAAAAGGTATTTAGCAGTTTATATTTAATAAAATAATTGCATTTCCATGTAGTGTGTACTGTGGGAGACCAGATATAGTGAATGCAGGGTCCTGGGTTTAGTAACACTGTGATGATTTTTATTATTTATTTATTTCAGGTGCTTATATAACACCGTCAATTTATGCAGAGCTTTAGATATACGTTGTACATTCACATCAGTCCCCAACCCTCAAGGGGTGTACAATCTAAGGTCCCTAACTCACATTCATACATACATATACTAGGGCCAATTTACAGAGGAGCCAATTCACCTACCGGTACGTATTTGGAGTGTGTGAGGAAACCGGAGTATCCGGAGGAAACCCATGCAGGCACAGAGAGAACATGCATACTCCAGGCAGGTGGTGCTGTGGTTGGGATTCGAACCAATGCCCCTAGTACTGCCTGGCGGAAGTGCTAACCATTTAGCCACTGTGCTGCCCCATAATGATTTTTATTCAATACATAACTGGACAGAAGGATGTTTTTCATTGCTTTGCAGTTCCACCTTTTGCAGACAAGGGAGATTGGCATCCATGCCAGAAGCAGGCTAGTTGGAAGGCATGTGCAGCTTTTATTTTTGTAGTGGGATTCCAAGCGTGGGCTTCCTCTGCAGAGATTGCCTCTCGCTTTTCTCCTTCACCACATTAACATGAAGAATGTTGCTCATTTGCAGGATTTTCTCGGCATCCCACAGTCTGCACGCCAAGAAGGAGCAAATGAAAAAATATGAATGTAATTAGTCTTATATATTCTCCAAACGCAACTCTAACATAGCAGCTTGTCTACAGCCATCTGTTTGTAGTGGGGATTGTGTGTCTGTGTGAATGCCGAGAGTTCATTCATCTGCTTGTAAAAATGGCAACTAAAGAGACGCTTTTACTGCAAAAAGAAAATGTATCTGATATCTGCCTTTGGTGGGATATTTACATGGAATGAAATGCAATAGCACACAATATCTTCTTCAATATCAATGCACCTCTTTCATTCCCTCCCCAGAACAGAACCTGAATTCACGGTGGCAGAACACAATGCAGTTATAAGGCACAAAAGCATTTTTAAATTCAACTAGTTTTGTTACCGGAATGCAGCCTTCTGTATTAGTTCAAACTTAAGGCTCCATGCACACTAGCTTTTTTTTTTAAGCCAAAAAAATGCTGGATAAAAAATGCTGGTAATAGTGGTTTTTAATAGCGTTTTAGAAGTGTTTAGGAGCGTCAGCGTTTTATTAGTATTTTTACAGTACATGTAGAGAAAAAAAAGCTAGAAAAAAACAGTCAGGAGCATTTTAGTAGCATTCAACGTTTATTTTCTGCTGGAAAGACGCTCCCAAAAACTCTATGGCATCATGCACACTAATGTTGAAGCTGTTATCAGCATTTTTTTCTGCTCCTACAAGCTAGTGTTATATATGTCCGTGAACACTATTTTAGGCTAGTAGCATTTTTCAAGCTTCAGCGTTTAGGAGCAGAAAAAAAATTGTTTTTGTGGAGCGTATTTTCAGCAGAAAAAAACGCTACTAAAATGCTCTTAACAGCTTTTTTTCTAGCTTTTTTTTCCCTACATGTACTGTAAAATCACTAATAAAACACTAATGCACCAAAACGCTACTAACAAACAAAATGCTGATAGCAGCATTTAGGAGCTTAAGCAGCATTAGACTGCATGGAGCCTCAAGCATAGAATGTGTAGTGTTCCCAATGTATTTGTGTGTATGGAAATAAAAGCTATTAGAAGGATTTTGAGCTTTATTCACTTATTTCAACACACTGCTATTATTTTGAACACAACTGTATATATATATATATACAGTTGTGTTGTTGTGGTCAAAATAATAGCAGTGTGTTGAAATAAGTGAATAAAGCTCAAAATCCTTCTAATAGCTTTTATTTCCATACACACAAATGCATTGGGAACACTACACATTCTATTCCAAATCTAAACATGAAGAAAAATAGATCAAATTTGTGTTGTTCCTCTAAAAAAATTGAAGAAAAGTGAATATTAAACTGTTCAAAAAAATAGCAGTGTTTGTATTCTTCTTTACAAACTCAAACATTCACTATATAAACTGAAAAATGTTTGAAGATTTTGCTTTCCTTTGAATCACTTAATGAATATTTCGTTGTATAAGCACTGTTTCTGAGAACTGCTGTACATCTGTGTTGCATGGAGTCAACCAACTTCTGGCACCTGTGAACAGGTATTCCAGCCCAGGATGATTGGACTACATTCCACAGTTCTTCTCTATTTCTTGGTTTTGCCTCAGAAACTGCATTTTTGATGTCACCCCACAAGTTTTCTATTGGATTAAGATCCAGGGCCACTGGCCACTCCATAACGTCAATCTTGTTGGTCTGGAACCAAGATGTTGCACGTTTACTGGTGTGTTTGGGGTCATTGTCTTGTTGGAACACCCATTTCAAGGGCATTTCCTCTTCAGCATAAGGCAGCATGACCTCTTCAAGTATTCTGATGTATTCAAACTGATCCATGATCCCTGGTATGCGATAAATAGGCCCCACACCGTAGTATGAGAAACATCCCCATATCATGATGCTTGCACAACCATGCTTCACTGTCTTCACAGTGTACTGTGGCTTGAATTCAGTGTTTGGGGGTCGTCTGACAAACTGTCTCCGGCCACTAGACCCAAAAAGAACAATCTTACTTTCATCAGTCCACAAAATGTTGCGCCATTTCTCTTTAGGCCAGTCAATGTGCTCTTTGGCAAATTGTAACCTCTTCAGCACATGTCTTTTTTTCAACAGTGGGACTTTGCGGGGGCTTCTTGCAGATAGCTTGGCCTCACATAGGCGTCTTCTAATTGTAACAGTACTCACAGGTAACTTTACACCTTCTTTGATCTTCCTGGAGCTGATTGTTGGCTGAGTCCTTGCCATTTTGGCTATTCTTCTATCCATTTGAATGGTAGTTTTTCACTTTCTTCACGTCTTTCAGGTTTTGGTTGCCATTTTAAAGCATTTGCGATCATTTTAGCTGAGCAGCCTATCATTTTCTGCACTTCTTTATATGTTTTCCCCTCTCCAATCAACTTTTTAATCAAGGTACGCTGTTCTTCTGAACAATGTCTGGAACGACCCATTTTCCTCAGAATTTCAGAGAGAAATGCACTGTAACCAGCATGTAGAACATTTGCTGCCTTCCTTCCCTAAATAAGGGCAATAATTGCTACCTGTTTTTCAAAGAATGAATGACCTCACTAATAGAACTCCACACTGCTATTATTTTGAACATGCCCCTTTGAATTAGTGATTCAATTACACAGAATCAGCAGCATGCATGTCATGACTGTTGGGTTTGTTGGATTTCTATTACTCTACTACACCTGCTAGTAAATTTTTTGCCATGTAGAAATATCATTTCTACCAAAAACAGTGATTGATCAGGTTAGTGATGTCTGACTGCTATTATTTTGAGCACAACTGTATATATACACTGTATTGGGGCACCCCTCCAAATCTTTGGATTCAGGTGTTCCAATCACCTCCATGGCCACAGGAGTATAAAATCAAGCACCTAGGCATGCAGACTGCTTCTACAAACATTTGTGAAAGAATGGGTCGCTCTCAGGAGCTCAGTGAAGTTAATTGTGGTACCGTGATAGGTTGTCACCTGTGCAAAAAGTCCATCTGTGAAATTTCCTTGCTATTAAATATTCCACGGTCAACTGTTAGTGATATTATAAATAAGTTGAAGCAACTGGGAACAACAGTAACTCAGCCACGAAGTGGTAGGCCACGTAAAATGACAGAGCGGGTCAGCGCATGCAAAAGCACACAGAGCGCAGAAGTCGCCAACTGTTTGCAGAGTCAATAGCTAAAGACCTCCAAATTTCATGTGCCTTCAGATTAGCACAACAACAGTGCATAGAGGGCTTCATGGAATGGGTTTCCATGGCCAAACAGCTGTATCCAAGCCTTACATCACCAAGTGCACTGCAAAGCATTGGATGCAGTGGTGTAAAGCACACCGCCACTGGACTCTAGAGCAGTGGAGACGTGTTCTCTGGAGTGACCAATCATACTTCTCTATCTGGCAATCCGATGGATGTGTCTGGGTTTGGCGGGTTGCCAGGAGAACAGTACTTGCCTGACTGCATTGCGCCAAGTGTAAAGTTTGGTGGAGGGGGATTGTGGTGTGGGGTTTTTTTTTCAGGGGTTGGGCTTGGCCCTTTAGTTCCAATGAAGGGAACTCTTAAGGCGTCAGCATACCAAAACATTTTGGACAATTTCATGCTCCCAGCTTTGTGGAAACAGTTTGGGGTTGGCCCCTTCCTGTTCCAACATGACTGCACACCAGTGCATAAAGCAAGGTCCATAAAGACATGGATGAGCGAGTTTGGGGTGGAGGAACTTGACTGGCCTGCACAGAGTCCTGACCTCAACCCGATAGAACACCTTTGGGATGAATTAAAGCGCAGACTGCAAGCCAGGCCTTCTCATCTGACATCAGTGCCTGACCTCACAAATGCGCTTCTGGAAGAATTTGTAATATTATACAGGATTTATATAGCGCCAACAGTTTGCTCAGAACTTTACAATATAATGGGAGACAATACAGCAACAATACAGTTCAATACAAGAGGGTTAGAAAGAATGGTCAAACATTCCCATAGACACACTCCTAAACCTTCTGGACAGCCTTCCTGGAAGAGTTGAAGCTGTTATAGCTGTAATGGATGGGCCAACTCAATATTGAACCCTACGGACTAAGACTGGGATGCCATTAAAGTTCATGTGTGTGTAAAGGCAGGCGTCTTAATACTTTTGGCAATATAGTGTGTGTGTGTATATATATAGAGAGAGAGAGAGAGAAAGAGAAAGAGAGGGAGAAAACATTTTGTGTGTGTGTATATATATATATATATATATATATATATAGAGAGAGAGAGAGAGAGAGAGGGAGAAAACATTTTGTGTGTATGTGTGTGTGTGTATGTATATATATATATATATATATAGTATATTGTAACAAAGATTTGAAGGTACAAATGCTGAACTGGCAGTAGATTTTACTGCATTGTAAGATGGATTTTCAGGTTTTTATCGTCATCCATAAACCATGCATTATAAAGTCCCAGGGATTTTATCCAAGGTGCCCTGTTTATTATTCATGAGGTTCTATTAAAATTAACAGTTATATTGTTTTTGTAAGATGTACAGCAGCCTTTCAGCCTGGCTACCGGATTGTGTTGCTGATGAGCGTTCTCTGTGCGCCAAGTAACCCGATGTCTTACAACTGTTAGGCGACCCATAAACAACAAGATAACAGCAAAGTGATGCTTCTGATTTTGAAAGTGGCTTGGGAGTATTGGTCTGTTTTGCAGCAGCCTACACGGGTTACAGTCTGTACAATCTCTTTTCATTTATTAACAACTACTTCATACATGTGCCTGCCTGATTGGATATAAATTGAATGGACCATCTAGGTCAGTGGTTCTCAACCTTCCTAATGCCGTGACCCTTTAATACAGTTCCTCATGTTGTGGTGACCCCCAACCATAAACCTATTTACCCAGTAATTATAATTCATGAGTGTCGTTTTACCTCCAATACTGCTGCTTTCAACACAGTAGCTGCTTTAAACACAGCAGCTGCTTTCTACTCAGTAGCTGCTCTTTACACATCAGAAATATGTGTTTTCTGATGGTCTTAGGGGACCCCTGTGAAAGGGTCATTCGACCCCAAAAGGGGTCGCGACCCACAGGTTGAGAACCACTGATCTACGTAGACCCCCGTACTGTGTAATAAATCTAAAGCTGGTGACACAAGCTACAGTTGGATTGTATGATATCTTTAGATTGATCTCAGAAATTTTCAGGCATGTCTTTTATTCCTGTATGCATGTGAAATATTTCAATCAACAACACAAAACAATTGCTGAAAGAAAACCAATTGAAGAGCAAGCTGCTTGGACAGTACATTGGGATCTAAACTGTGTAGCAAAAGCTGAAATAATACAGATTGTAACATCTGTGGATGTTTTACAGCTTGTTAGAGTGTGCCGATCCTTCATCTTTCAATGGAGAGGATGGAAGGATTTGTATTACTGTCCGTGTTTACGGAACTAGGAATGTATTGACTTCTGTGGAACTACAGGTACCGTGATGGACTGCTCAGGAATTAGAGATAATACTACTGAAGCACCAACATTCCCAGCATTGGAGAACTGTAAGTCTGTATTACTGGCCGTACATATTTTTTTTTTTTTCCTTAAAGCTGGTGGGCTGAATGAAAAAAAAACTAATAGATTCCTCCATCCATACAAACAATGTGGGTGGAGGAATTCCTCCCGGCTGGAACATTGTATGCTGACCCTGCTGCTGTCAGAATACACTGATCAGCTGCTGCAGCTGATTGGCTGCAGCCACAGATTGAGAAAAAAATTTCCAGTAGGTCAGCTCGAAAGAAGTAGATTAAAAAATCAATTTCTGTTGGGCAGCCTACACTTTGATCAAAATTAATTTTGATCAGTTTTTGACCAGTTTTAGATTGCAGGCAGATTTACTTGACTAACAAAATAAAGCCCAAACTCCGTCTAATAATTTTTAAGCAGTTTCCGCAGCATTCAGTCATTTTTGGATAAAGGTTTCTCATAAATAAATTTAAAAAAATTGACCATTGGAAGCAGTCAGTGTTAACTGGTTTGTCTCCACTCTCTAACTGACACTTTTGCTGGACAGCTTGGTTTTGGTAAAAAGTTGAAAAATAAACTTACTGGCCGGATTGCCAGGTGAAAATAAAAGAGAAAAAAAGCATAAGAAAAAAAGAAAATGAATGCAGCTATATTAAAATTTTGCTTGTGGGTTTAGATATGCTGTAAGACTTCATCTGTTTGAGATAAACTCCAGAATAAGCAAATAATGTCTAAGTACGAGTCATGTACTGTATATTCTTATTTGGCTCTTGGCCCTGTGTTTTGTGTATGTCTACCAGATCTGTGTTATAATCTAGTATGAAAAGTTGTCTCTGTGCAGGAACTTCCTGAAATACAGACCAGTAACTGCTGTTCTCTCTACCTGTGCAGGGTGACTGGTCTTGTCTCCTCCCCCTCCTGTAGTTTTCTGCAGGCAGCTTGTAGTGGGTGGGGTCTGCTGGGTCCCTCCCACAGCTCTGCTTTCTGCACAGGCTATGTACAACACTGTAATGATGTCACTGCTACTTTTATATGGTAATAACTGGGTTTGCAAAGGCATTTGGTATAAAAAAAATCGGATTTATATCCTCTTGAGGAATGTATTTAAGCAATTTCAGTTTTAAAGTAAAGAGAAAATACAGTTGTTAAAAGAAACTATAATGATGGACTTTCCTTCTACAAATGTATTTTCTAACTCACTGACCTGGGAATAAGTAGTCAAATACACAGTTCTGACTTGAATTGAAGCCAGCAGATCAGCATGGTATCCAGGCAAAGAAAAATAATACACAGATTATTATTATAATTATTATTATTTTTGTTTTTACATCACCAATTTGGTCTCCAAGTATCACCCAAACTGTCCTCTCCGCTCCTCGCACGACTTCCTGCTCTTTAGCTCCCTTGTCTCCTCCTCCCATGCTCATCTCCAGGACTTCTCCAGAGCCTCCCCCATCCTCTGGAACTCTCTACCCCAACCTATCCGACTATCGCCCACTCTGCCCACTTTTAGGCGATCTCTGAAAACCTATCTCATCAGGGAAGCCTAATAATGGAATTTTCTATTCCTCTTATCAGTTCATCCACCGCAATTATTACCTTTTGTACCACCAGCCCCTCCCTCTTAGATTGTAAGCTCCGAGGATCAGGCCCTCCTAACCCTCTTGTATTGTTGCTGTATTGTCTCCCTTTATATTGTAAAGCACTGAGCAAAGTGTTGGCACTATATAAATCCTGTATAATAACAATAATATATATTTGATGAAACTCTTCCTTTGCTGCAGTCAACAGATTCTCATTTGGACTGCAGCGCTTTAAGTGAGATAAGCCCGCTAATGCATTACAGTCGTGTGCTGCCCTTTAGCAACCACAGAGCAGGCTTCCCTCCTGCAGCGTCTTTGTAATGCAGGCGTACGCGGAGTTTGCTCTGAAAGAAGAGGATTCTGGGAAATCTGAGAGTCTGTGTGATGGGGGTACATCAGCTGCAGGCGTCACACTGATGGAATGTGACAGGAATGAGAGCTGCGCTGTCCTTGGTGCTGATCGGCCTTTGCAGAGTACAGCTTTGAAGAAGCAGGCTGGCTGAGCCGGTCCTTCATGATGCAAGAGAAAAAAAAGAAATGGAGCTTTTTTACTTTGCTGTAGCATTTATGTTACATTATGTTCCAATCTGATTATAGTTTCTCAGTCTTATAGCACAGAGGTTTTCATTTGTCATTGTGGGCAGCTGCATGTCTTTGGATGCTTTGATGAACAAAGTAGTATCACATCCTGATGGGAGACAAAAATGACAAGGGGGCATCCCTTGTACCTCTTCTTCAAACACCCCTGGAATGAGTGACAGGGAGTTTGAAGGTCACATGGGTGCCAAGAGAGGGCCTGTTCACACATAAAAATGCTTGAGAAATGGATGTGCAATGCCTTCCATTGACATGTGTTGACCAGGGGTGGACTGACAACTCATGGGGCCCCCGGGCAATAGGGGATCATGGGGCCCCTGTGTCCTTGCCCAAACTCAAAAAAGCCTATGAGAAAGGTACCGGGGCATCTCATGGGGCCCCCTACTGACCTCGGGCCCTCGGGCAGTGCCCGAGTTCCCAAATGGTCAGTCCGCCCCTGGTGTTGACATGTATTTTTTATGCATGTTAAAGCAGAGCTCCACCCAAAAGGGGAAGTACCACTTTAAGGACTGCTCCCCCGCTCCCCTTTAAGGATTGGGGAGCGGGTACCCGAATTTGACAGGTGCCGCTCCCACTTCTGGTCCAATCGCTGCGGCGCTCGGAAACGGAAGGTGTCCTCCCTCCCTCCCTGTAGTCTTTTGGGACATGTGACAGGTCCCAGAGGACTGCAGGACCATTCATGAAGTGCAGCGCTACTGGTGCATGCGCAGTGGGTACCCGGCTGTGAAGCCGCATGCTGTCACAGCCATGTGCCCACACTGAAGATGCTGGCCTCCTGGAACCCAGGTCAGCTGGTGAAACGAGCTGCGGAGGACACAACGCGGGACCGAGGGACAGGTAAGTGGCTGTTTCTGTAGCTGCTGACTTTTAAGGCCCATACTATAGCTCATTAATGCCTGTCTAATGCCCATACTATAGCTCATTAATGCCTGTCTAATGCCCATACTATAGTTCATTAATGCCTGTCTAATGCCCATACTAAAGCTCATTAATGCCTGTCTAAGGCCCATACTATAGCTCATTAATGCCTGTCCAAGGCCCATACTATAGCTCATTAATGCCTGTCTAACGCCCATACTAAAGCTCATAAACGCCTGTCGAACGCCCATACTAAAGCTCATTAATGCCTGTCTAACGCCCATTAACGCCTGTCTAACTCCCATACTAAAGCTCATTAATGCCTTTCTAACGCCCATTAACGCCTGTCTAACTCCCATACTAAAGCTCATTGATACCTGTCTAAGGCCCATACTAAAGCTCATTAACGCCTGTCTAAGGCTCATACTAAAGCTCATTAATGCCTGTCTAATGCCCATACTATAGCTCATTAATGCCTGTCTAAGGCCCATACTATAGCTCATTAATGCCTGTCTAACACCCATACTAAAGCTCATTAATGCCTGTCTAATGCCTATACTATAGCTCATTAATGCCTGTCTAAGGCCCATACTATAGCTCATTAATGCCTGTCTAACGCCCATACTAAAGCTCATTAACGCCTGTCTAAAGCCCATACTAAAGCTCATTATTGCCTGTTTAACGCCCATACTAAAGCTCATTAACGCCTGTCTAACGCCCATTAACGCCTGTCTAACTCCCATACTAAAGCTCATTAATGCCTTTCTAACGCCCATTAACGCCTGTCTAACTCCCATACTAAAGCTCATTGATACCTGTCTAAGGCCCATACTAAAGCTCATTAACGCCTGTCTAAGGGCTCGTTCACACTTGGCTGTTTTACCAACGCTTGCCAAACGCCCCTATAGCGTTTGGCAAGCGTTGGTCCGGCGTTTGCGGAGCGTTTTTTAACGCTCGGCAAACGCTCCGCAAACGCCGCATGCGCGGTTTAGTGGCGGTTGCTAGGCATTTGCCGAGCGTTAATAACGCCCCACAAACGCCTATAATACAGTTTGAGTGGTGTTATCGCTCCGCAAACGCCCCGCAACCGCGTCGCAACCGCACCGCAAACGCCGACTGGGCGTTTGCGGAGCGGCACCATAGACGAGAATAGGAGGCTTCAAAGCCTCCTGACTCGACCAGAGGCGTCCGTTTTGCCGCGACGCGACGCAAACGCTCCCGTTAGAACAGCACCATGTGCTGTAATGTGCAGAATTGGCAGAGGCATTTGGGAAGCGGTAAAAACGCTTCCCAAACGCCTCTCTGCCGCCTGCACACAAGGCTAGTGTGAACGTAGCCTTAGGCTCATACTAAAGCTCATTAACGCCTGTCTTAGGGCTCGTTCACACTTGGCTGTTTTGCCAACGCTTGCCAAACGCCCCTATAGCGTTTGGCAAGCGTTGGTCCGGTGTTTGCGGAGCGTTTTTAACGCTCGGCAAACGCTCCGCAAACGCCGCATGCACGGTTTAGCGGCGTTTGCTAGGCGTTTGCCGAGCGTTAATAACGCCCCACAAACGCCTATAATGCATTTGAGTGGTGTTACCGCTCCGCAAACACCCCGCAACCGCGTCGCAACCGCACCGCAAACGCAGGCCGGGCGTTTGCGGAGTGGCACCATAGACGAGAATAGGAGGCTTCAAAGCCTCCTGACTCGACCAGAGGCGTCCGTTTTGCCGCGACGCAACGCGATGCGACGCAAACGCTCCTGTTAGAACAGCACCATGTGCTGTAATGTGCAGAATTGGCAGAGGCGTTTGGGAAGCGGTAAAAACGCTTCACAACGCCTCTCTGCCGCCTGCACACAAGGCTAGTGTGAACGTAGCCTTAGGCTCATACTAAAGCTCATCAACGCCTGTCTAAGGCTCATACTAAAGCTCATTAACGCCTGTCTAATGCCCATACTAAAGCTCATCAACGCCTGTCTAACTCCCATACTAAAGCTCATTAACGCCTGTCTAATGCCCATACTAAAGCTCATTAACGCCTGTCTAACTCCCATACTAAAGCTCATTAATGCCTGTCTAAAGCCCATTAACTCCTGTCTAAAGCCTATACTAAAGCTATAGGAGCATTTAGTAAGAGTTAGAAATTTAGTCAAGTGTGAACAAGCCCTAAAGAGCAGTTTTGGACCTTATACCAATGTATATGATGTCACTTGTCTGTTTCTACAAACCCTGTCACTGATGAACCTCACTAGCCAGCTTTCCACTGCACACTTTCTACTTTCCCTTGAAGATGTTTGCTGTATGGATCCTTGTAAGGGAAAATGAAATAAAATGCATTTCTGTTCTGTCAACAGATTTGTGTTGCATTGATGCGCATTTACACGCATTTATATATGTTGCATACATGTAGAATATTATCGAAATCACTGCACTGCACATGACACCAGCAATATGGTGTGAACAGGTCACAGAAAACAATTGTTTTTTATGTGTCCATGCGTGGACCCGCATTCTTCCAGTGCTGTATAACGCAGATGTATGCGTGAAAAGGGACTGAAGGATTTGATGTTACAGTGATATCTCGATTCAATGATCTGAGATTTTACAGATGCTTTTGCTGCTGGTTATGGTTCCATACTGGAGAGAAGTTGAGACACCACATAGGGGATTACTGTGTGGGAATGTCAGTGCAGTTTAGAGTCTGCAGTCTTGACAGCAGTGATGAATAAAGACATAGTAAGTACAGGCCTGGGTCAGTAGCTGGGAGGTCAGGAACATACTTGGAAAGCCAATCTCCGATTGCATAGACGCACTAGAGGTCTTCAGCTGCTGCTGGTGTGTCTCTGTCTTATTATTATTTATTTCAGGTACTTTTATAGCACCGACAATTTATGCAGCGCTTTACATATATATTGTACATTCACATCAGTCTTAAAGTGATTGTAAACCCTCACCTTGTAAAACAACCCATTCAGTTTAAAAAATGGGAAGGCAAAACATTTGTGTATAGATATAAAAAAACATTATAAACACTGTTTTCCCTTTTTTTAAAAAACAAAAATGATTACATACTCTCTGTTCCCAGCTACATAAGAGCTAGGGGAGAAGAAATAGCAGAACACTGGTCTTCCCAGTGAAAGGCTGTGCAGGGAGAGGTGTGTCAGGACAAGTCTGATCTTTGGAGAAGAGCAGACTAAGTTCCAAGCACAGCTAGAGAACTGATCGTGCTGCAATCTCCTGCCTAGTGTGGTCAGTTTTTAATAGGAAAACAGAGGGACTGGCAGGAACACCAGGGATTTCACTCAAAAAAAGCAATATAAAGAAATCATGATACTTTTTCATAGAAGTACATGGTACAACAGGCACATATCAGGAAATCAAATATTGGACTTACATATTCTTTCAATTAATGTTTTGCTATGTACATCCTACAATGGGTTAGAATTTGGGTCCACACTTCACAGAGGGGCTTAGAGGAGGCAGGGTGCTTCCGCATATGTTTGCACGTCAATCTTTTGTGGTTTTGGATTTGTAATGCTGCACTGTTGGCCTTGTACCTTTCTATAATGATTGTGGGCAACAGTGTGTGACAGATTGATGAAGGTAGAGAGCAAGACAGTACACAGGATCATGGTCAAGGGAACAAGCCAAGATCAACAACAGATGAGCTAGACAGAAACAGGATGGCAAGTAGGATCGTGATTGAGGTGAAGGTCAATACCAGGGAGTCAGGTAAGCAGAGAGCGAAGACTTTCTGTAAGGCAGATAAGGTCAGTATTGGGAAGACAGAGTTTTAATCAGGTAATGAGGCAAGTCTGGGTCAGTAACAAGGAGGCAGAAGGCCATCCAGCAGCTCCTGGTTACAGGGCATAGCCCTGAATAGGTCTTCTGACACCAGCGCTAAGAAGGACATACCTGGCATGTGCCCCTGGCTATGTTGGCCTGCAGGATTTTCCTAACAAGTGGATTTTTATTTGAAATTATATTTAACATTATTTCAAGCCACATTGTATGGGAGTGCTGAATCCTCCAAAAAAAAAATGCAAATTTTTAGCAAAAAAAAGAAAAAAAAAACAAGAAAGGTGAACACATTCACCAAGCTTAGAAGAAGGAAGAAGGCTGTATTACAAATAATTATATTACTATACCGCCACTGTTATGGTGCCAGATGACCATGCCAAATTTTTTCTCACAAAGTCTGTGTACGCCTCTTTATAAGTGTACTGCATTTCAATAAAGGATGGCTAAAAGCTGTTGCCAAACAAATACTGACATGAAAAAGGGAGAAGCAACAAATTCCCCCGATGAACAGATAGTAATATAGACATTTTCAGTGACAAAAATATCCAGGAACAAAAGACGGAGAACCAGCCGCTGTGACGGAGTATAGAAAATCGAGAAATAAGCGTGAGAAACCTACATAATGGCCGTTACAGTTGGCGGCGCTTCAGCGGCAAAATCACACAAAGCTAGAAAAAACATAAAAAGCCCAGCCGGTGATTACTGCTTCTGGCGTCGACTTTATACTGAAATCTAAGTATTGGAGGGATTACACTTTCACTGGAAAATATGCTGATTTTGTATGTGACGTAGGTATTATATCTCGGTCAATACCAGGTATTTTCATTACTCTAATCATTTTCTCATTTCATTTTTTTTCTAAAAACAAATTCATGAAACCAGAGAAGCACATCTTGAAAACATGCAAATCAAGGACACAGAGGGTGTGTAGTAAACTCTGTTTGTAAAGTGTTGAATGCTAGATTCACCCAAGATTCACCATACATTTGCTGATTCATTTTGAGGCTGTTACAGTCCATATTCACTGATACATTCATCCTTTATCCTACGTTCACACTTGTGTTACACCAAGTTTGAATGGGCTGCTGTGCCTGCATTTCCCACAAAGAAAGATGCTTGCACCATTTTAAAAACGCAGGCCACGGGGAGATCGAGTGGTTCTTTTGCACCATGTGATTTCCCTGTGATTCTTGCATCCGCAAACACGCTGCGGGTTGAGATGCATAGGAGTGCCATTAAGAATGGCAGCCCCAAGCATCTCTACAGAGAAGTATGTTTCAGCTGTGGGTGGTTGCAGGTGCGGAAACATCTGCAATTCCTGCACCCGCAACCACCCTGTGCAGTGTGAATCTGGCCTTAAAGTACAAATAAAGTCTGCTATATGACAGTCTAAACAAGTACCAAATCCATTTACTATGAGATACATAAGCATCATAAAGTGAACAAAAAACGTCAATTACCTTTCCTGTCTGAGCCAAATCCTCCTTCAATAGTGTCTCACACTCTCTCCCTCCCAGGCACTGCAGCTCACAATAGGAATGTTTCAGTAACAGAGGCAGTGCTGTCAATTCAGAAGGCAGTGGGTGGAACTAAGTGTGGTCAGTTTCTGATTTACATGGTACAGGCTTGCAAATCAGCAATAAAAATACTGTTAGCCACACCACATGTAATGTCTTCTGTTCCCTCTCTAGTGCAAGCAGGGACAGCCTACATGAGTGTGACAGTGCTGCTTACATTATTGTCACATTATCACAGGAAGCTGCATTAGGTAGACTTCACTGGCAGGACTGGTAGGACTTTGCAGGGGGATAAAGAGAAAAATGTGCAGATGCTTTTTTATATGTATGGAAGAACTACAGGCAACACTTCTTTTTCATTTTGGATAGGGTAACTGAGGGTTTACCCCTGTCAAATTTTTTTTGTGCCATCTGTATCCAATTGGGGACTTTTCCGTTCACTTCCTTCCTAGCCAAAACAGGAAGTGCGAGGAAATCCCTCCAAAATGAGGAAATTCCTGGTTGTCATCATGTTCTGGTAACGACCCATAATTTGGGATTTTCTTTCACTTTCCCTCTTGGTGATAACATCAAACAGGACAAATGTACCGATCAGCTAAAACTTTGTGACCACGCACCTAAATTGAGTAGGTCCTCTTTTTGTGGCCAAAGCAGCCTTGACCCATCCAGGCATTGACTTTATTAGACCTCTGAAAGTATGCTGTGGTATCTGGCACCAAGTCATCAGTAGCTGATCCTAAAGTCTTGTAAGTTGTGAGGTGGGGCCTCCATGGATCGGACTTATTATTCCAGCACATTTCACAAATGCTTGATTGGATTGAAATCTGGAGAATTTGAAGGTCAAGCTTGTTCTTATGTTTCTCAAACTATTCTTGAACGATTTTTGCATTGTTGCAGGGCACAATATCCTGCTGAAAGAGGCCACTGCCAAGTGCCAGCAAGGTATACAACTTACCATGAAGGGGTGTACTTGGTCAGCAGCAATGTTTAGGTAGGTTGTACCTGTCATGTAACATCCGCATGAATGGCAGGAGACTCAAGGTTTCCCAGCAAAACATTGTCCAAAGCATCACACTGCCTCCGCCGGCTTGACTTCTTCCCATAGTGCATCCTGGTGCCATCTCTTCCCCAGAAAAACAACCTACATGCAACCAGCCATCCAAATGATGTACGAGAAAACCTGATTCATCACACCAGGCCACCTTCTTCCATTGCTCCATGGTCCATTTCTGATGCTCACATACCCTTAGTAGGCACTTTTGGCTGGGCACGAGTCAGCGTGGGGACCCTGATTGGTCTGCAGCTATGGAGCCCCATGCACAACAAACTGCTATGCCCATTTTTTCCTGTTTTCAACAGATCAACTACAGGGACAACACATTCACTTGCTGCCTAATATATCCCATGACTTTCAGATTCCATTGTAATGAGATAATCAGTGTTATTCACTTAAGGCGGAACTTTGCCCAAAAGGGGAAGTTCCATTTTTCTGCATCTTCCCATTCTGCTCTATCACTTTTGGGTATATTTCTGTTTATGGGGGAGCAGATGCCTTGATAGGTACCCCCACCCCCCATGCCTTGGCGATCCAAGTGGAAGTTCTCCTCCTCCCCCTCTTTGCCTGCAGTCTTCTGAGAAACATCACAGATCCCAGGGGGGTGCAGGTCTATTCACAACGACCAACTCGACTCCTACATGCACAGTGGGAAGCCAGATGTGAAGCCGCAAGGAGTCACAGCCAGATTCCCACAGTAGACGGAAATCAGGGAACAATTGGCTTGGATGAGGACATTGGATCCCTGGACAAATAAGTGTCCTTTTATTAAAAGTCAGCAGATACAGCAGTTATAGTTGGTGACTTTTATTTTTTTGGGGGGGATCGAAGATCCTCTTTGACCTGTCAGTGGTCATAAAGTTATGGCTAATCGGTATAGAAGGAAGGTTGTCATCAGGTTTGCCAGAACTAGTGTCCCCATTGGAAGATTTCTCCTTTATTCTTCTTCTGGGAACAACCCAAAATTAGGGGTTTTCTTTTACTTTCACTTTCCTTGTTAGTGGTAAACATGACTAAAAGAGAGGGTGAATCTCCCTAATGGGGACATAGACAGCAATAAAAACTTGACAGGTGTTCTTTTCCCACTCCAATCCATCCAAAACTAAAACAAAAAGTTAGATTTTAGCCTTTAGTTTTAAGGCATCTCATTCTAATGCGACACATAGTAATGGACTGGAAAATACCTCTGCACCTTTTTTTTCATGCATGTGCATTGCAGCATGGTTGTGTTGGCACCTATTGATGCCTACCTTGGAGTACCTACCTTGGAGTGCTGTTCTAGATGATTGGCACCACAGTGTTCTGCTCAAAGCGCTGTGTGTTAACCACTTACCGTACGGCCCATGTACATAAACAGCTTGACGGGAGTGGGTGGCCATTTATAAACGCCCTCCCGCATTCCCTGCCTGCCCGCGCCCGCACCACGATCCAGTGCCCGCTGTGTCCGGAGGACACAGCAGAACAACGATCATTGTACGGGACCTCTGTGTGAGGTCCCGATCATGTGATCACTGGTTGGCCAATCAGTGATCGCATGAATAGTAGTAAGCAAGATGGCACTTCCTGACATAATTGCTTACTACTAGTGAAATATGTGAATAATCACAGAGGTCACATGGTACAAGGCTATTTACAACAGCCTTGAACCATGTGACCAGCTGTGACCAATCACAGCTCGCACAGTGTTTCTCAATGGCTGCAGGAATGCAGCCAGAGAGAAGGAGAAATGATTGCTTTTACAACCTTTATTGGTGTAAAATCAATCAGTGTAAAAAAAAAACAAAATCTTCATCACCCCCCACAAGTAGTACAGTGTCACTATGGTGACACTGTACTGCTAGGGTGACAGTATGTTAAAAAAAAACATAAATAACAATATAAAAAAATAAAATAAAATAAAAATTGTAAAAAATGTAATTTTTGGTTATAAACTAATTTGGGTTATTTTATTTTTTTTACTAAAAAGATAGCTGAATACATTATTGCCAAGATTTATGAAGAAATATTATTTATTTGCAAAATTTTATAACAAAAACACTTTTTTTTTCAAAATGTTTGGACTTTTTTTTTTATATAGCAAAAAAAAAAAAATTTCGGGGGTGAATAAATACCTCCAAAATAAAGTTTATCTGTCTCATAAAAATGCAAAAAAATTCATGAGTACAGTGTTGCATGACTGCGCAATTGCCATTCAAAATGTGATAGCACTGAAAGCTGAAAATTGGCCTGGACCGGAAGGGGGTAAAAGTGTTCGGACTTGAAGTGGTTAATGTACATTATAGGATGCATTACAGCAATGTATAGATCTGGAGGGGCCCTTCATCAAAGATTCACCAACATCTATCCCCATTTTTTTTTCGTGTCCAATGACTTCTGTTATTGTACTAAGGTTTTCCTGTTATCAATTGCTGCAACTTCTTTGCCTATATTTTGGTAAAAATGTAATTGAAATAGAAATGTGTCTTGTGTGCGCTGGAGTTTAGTAGTACAGACACCTTACTGATCATTATGTTGTCTCTAACATGGCCATATTCATTCATTTCTTGCTGCTTTATGGTTTCTGAGCCTATCACACGATGGTGGTCGGTCTTAAGGCTGTGTGTATATAAAAGAAGAGCGGGCTCCTTGGTGTGTAATTTATATCTCCTTACCGCTTGGCATATACTAACAGTGTGATGTTTTCGTTTTACGTGAAATAGCCGGCATAGTATGACCCAGCTAGTTCCTATCAGCATCGCCCATCGGAAGGATTTTCATCTCCATCCGCAGAAGCAGAAATGCAATCTCCAGCGCACATCTGTGTCACAAACGGCTGACTTGAGGATTCATTAGTGACGAGAGATCAGCGGCAGCCTGTACGAGGACAAAAACAGCAGGAGAGCCTGCAGGGGAGGCCAGCGGGCAGCTCGCGGCAGCTACGGTCTGATAACAAGAACTGATCATCTGACGTGGGGCCTTCACCAGCATCTGTCTTGTTTAATGACCACAAAACAGGCTCTGATTGCGGCCCAGCAGCAGCCTTCTCGTCTTTTTTTTCTTAAACAAATTGGGGCAATCAAAATGTTTTGGAAAAAAATGAAACCGGATAATGGTTTGCCACCTGTAAAGGGCACGTGGGGACATTGTCGAAGGGGAGGTTCATTTTTAAAATATTGCTCCCTGTAAACTCTTTGGGTGCATTCTTTACATCTCAGCTTTATTTAAAGCTGAACTGAAGGCAATGTTGAACTAGGAGATGTACTATTAAAGCTGAACTCTGGCTAGAAAAAATAATTAATAGCTTAGAACTAGTAAAAATAGAAAGGAGGTGCTCAGCTTCCATATGGAGCTGCCCCCTGCAGTAATTCCTTTCCACCACTAGATGTCCTTAGTCTTCCAAGTTGAAAGTGGTCAGATTCATTCAACCCACTTCCTTTGAGCCCAGGTTGTGAAGGACTTGCTTTTTCAGGGGCGTGTCATCGTGCTACCTGGGCTCAAAGTGCTACTGCACAGAGCTGCACTCGCATGTCATTTTGTGTAAGAGTGTAAACAACCACCGTACTTTATTAGTCATGGCTTTGCATTTCTTGGAGCTGGGAGACTGTCTGGACGCAACTTCAGGTGACCTCTGAGCCCCTATTTACATTACTGTAGTGCAGAATTAATCATGGGGCAGTCATGCTTTTTGGTATGTCATTTCGCTTCGCATGTAGGAGTGCCCAATTCATTTTAATGGGCTGCCGTAAATTCAGCTAAAAGGCTCATGCCCCTTTTTGAGCTTTGAGCTCCGCACATTTATTTGTAAGTGTTCCAGTGTTCACAAAAGTTAGCTTCTTTCTTGATGAGTTTGGGGTGCCACTAACAATAAATGGTGCCAAAAGTGCAGGACGTGTTTTTCTCGTTTTTCATAAATCACACGGTACACTAGTGTAAATGCAGGCTGACACTCAAGCCCAAGTGTCAGGCAGACAAAGTAAGTCAACCCCTACAAGTGGACACCTATAATCCTTTTCTACCTAAGCCTGCACAATTATAATAACTCGGGAGTGGCTTATGCTTTAAAACTGGAGCAAAGAAAATGAGCTGTTTCCAGTAGCAAGGAGGGTTCACTCTTCGTGTGAAAAAATTATATGAAAATTTCTATTAGTCGCTATGAGCAACAATTCCACTGTTATGCTTCTTTTATTTTACTGCATCTGTCTCTGAGAATTCAAGTCCAGTCAACACTGGTTCCCTTTAAAGCAGGGGTCTCCAAACTGTCAAACAAAGGGCCAGTTTAATGTCCTTCAGCGTTTAGGGGGCCGGATTGTGACCAGTGGGGGTAGAAAATGTCCTAGGCCCCACATCAGTGAGAATAAACATGGCCTCTGGGTTGGTGGTCAGGAGCAGGAGGAGTAGTGTTCTATCATTGGTATCAGTGGGGGGAATAGTGCCCCATCATTGGTGTCAGTGGGAGGAATAGTGCCCTGTCATTGGTGTCAGTGGAATAGTGCCCCATCATTGGTATCAGTGTGAGGAATAGTGCCCCATCATTGGTATCAGTGGGAGGAATAGTGCCCCATCATTGGTATCAGTGGGAGGAATAGTGCCCCATCATTGGTAGCAGTGGGAGGAATAGTGCCCCATCATTGGTAGCAGTGGGAGGAATAGTGCCCCATCATTGGTATCAGTGGGAGGAATAGTGCCCCATGATTTGTATCAGTGGAAGGAATAGTGCCCCATCATTTGTATCAGTGGGAGGAATAGTGCCCCATCATTGGTATCAGTGGGAGGAATAGTGCCCCATCATTGGTATCAGTGGGAGAAATAGTGTCCCATCATTGGTATCAATGGGAGGAAGAATGCCCCGTCATTGGTGTCAGTGGAAGGAATAGTACCCCATCAATAGTGTCAGTGGGAGGAATAGTGTCCTATCAATGGGAGGAAGAATGCCCCGTCATTGGTGTCAGTGGGAGGAATAATGCCCTGTCATTGGTGTCAGTGGAAGGAATAGTACCCCATCAATGGTGTCAGTGGGAGGAATAGTGCTCTATCATTGATACTAGTGGGAGGAATAATTCCCCATCATTAGTGTCAGTGGCAGGAATTATGCCCCATTGTTGGTGTCAGTGGGAGGAATAGTGTCCCATCATTGGTGTCAGTGGGAGGAATAGTGTCCCATCATTGGTGTCAGTGGGAGGAATAGTGCCCATCATTGGTGTCAGTGGGAGGAATAGTGCTCTATCATTAATACTAGTTGGAGGAATAATTCCCCATCATTAGTGTCAGTGGCAGGAATTATGCCCCATTGTTGGTGTCAGTGGGAGGAATAGTACTTCATATTTTTGGGACGAATAATGCCCCAAGGGTCAGATAAAGGCTAGCAAAGAGCAGTTTGGACACCACTTCTTTAGCTCTGGTTCACACCGGTGCGACTTCAGGTGCAACATACTATTTACAAATCGCACCTGAAGTCGCATATAATATATTTTTTATGGCACTGTCTTAATCAATGCAATTTGGAGTAGCACAATTTCAAAAATAGTTCTATGTATTGAAAAGTGAAGAAAATACTTGTTGATCCTGCCAGAACCCTTTGCACTGACAACTTCCTGTGCTCTCTCCCCACAGTTCTCAGTTATGTAAAATAGCAGAGGGACCGCGTTTTGTAGTCCTGTCTTGTTTCTTTTGATTTAATATAGGCAGGTGCATGAGCATTATCAACCTAGTATAGTGTTAGGGCTTAAGACATGCGGCAAGGACTGCCGCTCCACTGAAAAGTGATCCACACCTTGGTCACTTTTCAGAGACATTTGACAGGCGGTGAAGAAGTGATATGTTGCTCCTCCACTGCCTAATTTAACCCTTTAAATGCCACACTACTATGCCACATTTGCATGCATTGCACACAATCACAAGGCATTTGCATGGTGGCTCCAAAGAGCTGCACTGGTTGTGTTCTGCGGCAGTAAAACCAGCTGAAGGCGGCATGCTGTTTCATTTCTGCAGAAGCACAGCATCACAGCCGCTGCATATGTGCAGTTGTTAGCAGCCGCGTGTCACTGTTCAGGCGGGTGGTTGGGGGGCAGTAAAACTGTGCCTGGCTCAAACACCTGCTTTTACTGCCATCCAGCCACGTGTCTGAAAAAGCCCTTACTGGCAAATCCACCAGGGAAAAAAAAAAGCACATTAATGCCACCACCACATCTATGGACTGGTAGACTCCAATGTATTCATTTTTTATTGTTGGGATTGGATGCAATTTAGTCTCATATCCCTTCAGGAGTGACACCTACCACTCATAGTTCCACCTCGGTTCCCTTTCACCGGCTTAGAATCTCACTCCCACACCACAAAATGGGTATCATTTAGTTATGATTCCTGAAAAGGCTGACGCATTTGCCATTTCCCAGATTGTGGCGACGCGTAGGAAGGAGCTTTCCAGGCAGGCTGATACTAGACTTGTGTCCTTAGCGTGGAGGCAGAATCTGACACATAGGCCGGCCGTTATCTTATATTTATTACCAGCAGCTTATCACGCCATTGCAGGCGATGACAGGATGCTGCTTGGTCATTTGTCCTAATAGCCGTTATTACTTACATCCTATTAGGAGAAAATGAATTCAGCTCATCAATATGTTGTGTAGTGGAGAGATGGTAAATTGGATGCAGATCTGCTTTTGTTTTTGACAGTCTGAGAACGGCGCCGACCAACATGCTGGTACTGTTCTTCAACAGCGGTGCGACATGGAAAAATATTCCGTTCAATACATTGGCGACTGGACATGTCACCACTTGTATGTGTAGACGAGATGTCACACACATCAAATATTACAGGAAACAATTGCAAAACATGCATTTGGAAAACCCAGCATTCTCTTGTGTATTACTAAAAAATAGGTTATTTTGTTAATTAGCTCAAAAGGTTAAAAATATTCAAGCGCACTTTATAAATAATTCAGAGTACAAAATAATGAACAAATTTAGGGGCCTATTTATGAAACTCGACTTAATCTTCATTTGCAGTACGACAAATATTGGGCAATTTAAAGTATATGTAAACCCCCACCTTGTAAAACAACTCATTTAGTTTAAAATAGAAGTGAAAGATAAAACATTTGTATATAGATATAAAAAACTAATAGAAATACCTTTTATTTTTCCTTTTTTATAAGTGATCGCATAACCTCTGTTCTCAGCTGCATAAGGAGCTCAGAGAGCTAGAGGAAGAGAAACACCAGCACACTGGTCTTTCCAGTGAATGGCTGTGCAGGGGGGCCATGTCAGGCTAAGTCTAATTATTGGAGGAGAGCAGGTTGAGTTCCCAGTACAGCTAGAGAAGTGACCACAGTGTGCTGCCATTCCTAGTGTGGTTGTTTTTTAATAGGAACACAGAGGGACTGGCAAGAACACCAGGAATTCCACACAAAGGAAGCAATACAAAGAGAACAGGATACTTTTTCAGAGAAGTACATTTTGCAGCAGGCACATGTAAAGAATACAAAATGTTGATGTAACATATTCTTTAAAGTGGTTGTAAACCCTTACATCCAGTAAATCCAGTAAAGTGAGTAGCCTCAGATGATACAAAAAGGTGAAACAAATCCCCCTACATAAGTTGTACCTGTTTAGCTGCAGTTTTCTCTACAACTGTTCAAAATCCAGAATTTATAAAGCTTGTCTGATCTGTTATAAAAAAGTTGTCGGAGAGCTGAAATTACACACTGCAGACCTCGGTGAGAGGCTCTGAGAGCTGATTGGAGAGAAAGGACACCCCCTCTTCACACAGCTCACAGGAACAGAGCTGAGGCTGTCAATCTGCTGGAGGTCCATCCCCTGTCACCATTTTTCTCTTGGAGTCAGAAAAACTTGACAGAAGCGACTCATGCAGATAGCTGAGGAATGGGGCAGCAGACATAAAAAACACTTAGTGCTCTGGATACAGACAAATACACACTATAGAAGGATATGCTTTGTTAATATTTTACATCTGAGATTTATAAATATAAATCAATGATTTGACATTGAAAGCTGCAAATAATAATTGGCAGCAGATGTAATAGCAGCCATGCTATCAATATGGCAACTATGACTGAGCACCAGACCTGTGACCTGTAAATGTGTTTAATAAATATGATGCATCTTTTGATGACAGCAACTAGACAAATGATTGGTGAATCTATCGTTCACTGGTTTATAAATATGCCCCATAACACCTATCATGCTACAACTGTGATTTTCCTAGTGTAAGTCATAAAATGAAAAACAGAAGGGTACTGTTTGCTTCGGGCGATGAACGTTGCGCTCACACTTTTGACACCAGGGTTGATGGCAGTTACTTAACAAGGCAATGGAGCATATTTATAAAGATCGATGAGATAAAACTGTCCCTAAACAAAGGGGCTATAAACCTTTCTTTTTCTTACCGTAGATTACATTTGAATTTTATGAACATGATGTAGTTGTGTATACAGCACCCTTTCAGCATATTATTCTGCATAATGATCATTATTTAAAAATATACCTTGTATGCAGTGACTTCTTTTTTTAAATGGTGTCGCCATCTGGAAGTTAACAACTGAGCCTGATTCCAGTGCTACTCATAAGAAAGGGATCATGAGCTTGTGCTTTTTCTTAAAAAAAGTGGCAACCTTTATTGTCTGTATCCTGCAAATGCAAGCAACCTAATTGAAAGTGTATCTAATCCCAAAAACAAAAATACAATATATTGTAGATTATTTTATTTATTACAGGTACTTACCATCATTTTACACAGCGCTTTACATATACACTATATTGCCAAAAGTATTGCCTGCCTTTACACACATGAACTTTTATGGCATCCTAGCGCACAGTATTGAGTTGGCCAACCTTTTGCAGCTATAACAGCTTTAACTCTTCTGGGAAGGCTGTCCACAAGGTTTAGGAGTGTGTCTATGGGAAGGTTTGACCATTCTTCCAGAAGTGTATTTGTGAGGTCAGGTACTGATGTCAGATGAGAAGGCCTGGCTCACAGTCTCCGCTCTAATTCATCCCAAAGGTGTTTTATTGGGTTGAGGTCAGGACTCTGTGCAGGCCAGTCAAGTTCCTCCACCCCAAGCTTGCTCCTCCATGTCTTTATGGACCTTGCTTTGTGCACTGGTGTGCAGTCATGTTGGAACAGGAAGGAGCCATCCCCAAACTGTTCCCAAAAAGTTGGGAGCATGAAATTGTCCAAAATGTCTTGGTATGCTGGCGCCTTTAGAGTTCCCTTCACTGGAATTAAGGGGTCAAGCCCAACCCCTGAAAAACAACCCCACACCATAATCCCCCCTACGCCATACTTTACACTTGGCACAATACAGTCAGGCAAGTACCATTCTCCTGGCAACTGCTAAACCCAGACACGTCCATTGGATTGCCAGACAGAGAAGTGTGATTCATCAATCCAGAGAACACGCCTCCACTGTTCTAGAGTCCAGTGGCGGCGTACTTTACACCACTGCATCCAACGCTTTGCATTGCACTTGGTGATGTAAGGCTTGGATGCAGCTGCTCGGCCATGGAAACCCATTCCTTGAAGCTCTCTACACACTGCTGTTGTGCTAATCTGAAGGCCACACAAAGTTTGGAGATCTTTAGCTATTGGCTCTGCAGATGGTTGGCGACTTCTTTGCAATTCAGCATGCACTGACCCCGCTCTGTCATTTTATATGGCCTACCACTTCGTGGCTGAAGTGCTATTCCCAGTTGCTTCCACTTTGTTATAATACCACTAACAGTTGACCATGGAATATTTAGTAGCAAGGAAATGTCATGGATAGACTTATTGCACAGGTGGCAACCTATCACGGTACCACGCTTGAATTCACTGAGCTCCTGAGAGCAACCCATTCTTTCACAAATGTTTGTAGAAGCAGTCTGTATGCCTAGGTGCTTGATTTTATACACCTGTGGCCATGGAGGTGATTGGAACACCTGAATCCAATGATTTGGAGGGGTGTCCTAATACTTTGGGCAATATAGTGTGTGTATGTATATATATAATTATTGTACATTCACATCAGTCCCTAACCCTCAAGGAGTGTATAATCTGAGGTCCCTACCTACATTTATAGGATAATGTCTTTGGAGTATGGGAGGAAATCAGATTACCCAGAGGAAACCCACGCAGCCACAGGGAGAACATGCAAACTCCAGGCAGGTGGTGCCATGAATGGGATTTGAACCAACGACCCTAGTGTTGCCAGGTGGAAGGTCTAACCAGTTAGCCACTGTGCTCTCCATGTGATTACCCATCCTTAGATGTGGTGGCCACATTTGTTTTATTTTCAGGTCTTTTTTCCTTTATTTTCCTGACTGTAAAACACTTCCTGAACGTTACAATACAAACTCTCTTCACTGAATCTTTGGAGGAACAGCTTTGTCATCCTAGGATGCTTTCCTCATTTGGACTACAAACCCTTCCTCCTCTCCTCATTTCCAAAACATAGGAGAAGTTTGTAGTTGTAAAAAGTAGCTGTGAAAGCGAGGTCAGTCCACTCCATACAAAGTTAAAAAGATACTAGTTTTCTGGCAGGATCAACAGGTATTTTTCTGGTATTTTTCTGGACTTACAGAAAATGCACTTAGTTTGAAAAAATAAAACTAAAACAAATGCAGCCATCACATCTGAGGGCTGGTAAGCTGCAAAATATTAACCTACTATTCTTATCCTTTAATAAAAAGCTCATATGTGCAATTAGGTAATGCCAGTAACTCTTGCCAGCCAATCAGAAGCCTGTCATTGATAACTCGCCAGGATCGCTAACAAACCACTGACCTATTTTAATGGCGTCACTTTCCCACTAGTCAGACCAGTGTAATGTTGCTTCCTTGCTGGCTTAAAACGCTGTGAGATCCCTCTTGCTAGTTCAGCATTCCTTGCCAATGATTGTACAGAGGTAAGTGGAAGCCTCTTCCTGATGATTTTGCTTTTGGCAGTGTGTTGCTAGCAGGAAAAGTGCCCATGTGACATCAGCCAGTGTGCCGGACCATGGATAAGGGGGTACCACCAGTCCTACTTAATGGGGCCCAGGCCTGCAGGGGGGCCCAGGAAGCTGGATGAATCGCATGTGGTCAGGAGGGTGATCAGCATGTTGGGAGGGGACAATTACTGGAACCAATCCCCTGTATGGGTCCTTTTCCTCTCCCTCCCGCTGACTTTCAGCTGCTGCAGAGAGAGCCATATAGGGGATCAGTTCCAATAATAGCTCCCCCATACCACACCCATTACCCTCCCTGTGCACCATATATTCCCCCCTCCTGTCCCCTGCTGTCCCCACCACCGTAGTGCCTTTGGCTTTCCTCCTTTCCTTCCCACTGGCACGCTGCAAGCATACAATAGGGTCCTTCAGAATGGAAAGTGGGGTAAGGGTTTGGTGAGAATGTCACATTTATCAGCCCCTTCCTTGCATGAATTGACACAATGAGTGATTGGTACCAATCAGTAACTGTGTGCATTCTTAACTGAAGCATAGTAAACTGTGTTTATTTTGCTGTATGGTCTCTAACAGCAGCCCTGCCAGTGTGTCTTAACTAGGTTAAAAAAAAGACATGTCAACAGAACAAACCAAAAGAAAATAAATATGTCAGATTCACACTTCCAAGTTGTGGTAACATGGTGATTACTGTGCATGGTAACGCATGTAGTGTGCATTGTGTGTTGCTGCACTTCAGTAGCGTTCATTTTAAATGGCACCCCAAAATTGCAATGATCGCCATCGTTTCATAGTTAATTAGGCTGAAAAAAATATATGTCAACAGAATTTAATAAATGAGGCCAGATTGACACTTCCACATTGTGGTATCGCATGCATTACCACAATGCGCTGTAAGGCACAAACATTCAATGCTGCATATCAGTGCCATATATTGTGAATAGCACCTCAATACTCTGAGGTTACTCACCTATGTTGTATCGTGTGATATGCTACAACATACAGTCAGGTCCATAAATATTGGGACATCGACACAATTCTAACATTTTTGGCTCTATACACCACCACAATGGATTTGAAATGAAACGAACAAGATGTGCTTTAACTGCAGACTGTCAGCTTTAATTTGAGGGTATTTACATCCAAATCAGGTGAACGGTATAGGAATTACAACAGTTTGCATATGTAACTCCTACTTGTTAAGGGACCAAAAGTAATGGGACAGAATAATAATCATAAATCAAACTTTCACTTTTTAATACTTGGTTGCAAATCCTTTGCAGTCAATTACAGCCTGAAGTCTGGAACGCATAGACATCACCAGACGCTGGGTTTCATCCCTGGTGATGCTCTGCCAGGCCTCTACTGCAACTGTCTTCAGTTCCTGCTTGTTCTTGGGGCATTTTCCCTTCAGTTTTGTCTTCAGCAAGTGAAATGCACGCTCAATCGGATTCAGGTCAGGTGATTGACTTGGCCATTGCATAACATTCCACTTCTTTCCCTTAAAAAACTCTTTGGTTGCTTTTGCAGTATGCTTTGGGTCATTGTCCATCTGCACTGTGAAGCGGCGCCCAATGAGTTCTGAAGCATTTGGCTGAATATGAGCAGATAATATTGCCCGAAACACTTCAGAATTCATCCTGCTGCTTTTGTCAGCAGTCACATCATCAATAAATACAAGAGAACCAGTTCCACTGGCAGCCATACATGTCCATGCCATGACACTACCACCACCATGATTCACTGATGAGGTGGTATGCTTAGGATCATGAGCAGTTCCTTTCCTTCTCCATACTCTTCTCTTCCCATCACTCTGGTACAAGTTGATCTTGGTCTCATCTGTCCATAGGATGTTGTTCCAGAACTGTGAAGGCTTTTTTAGATGTCGTTTGGCAAACTCTAATCTGGCCTTCCTGTTTTTGAGGCTCACCAATGGTTTCCATCTTGTGGTGAACCCTCTGTATCCACTCTGGTGAAGTCTTCTCTTGATTGTTGACTTTGACACACATACACCTACCTCCTGGAGAGTGTTCTTGATCTGGCCAACTGTTGTGAAGGGTGTTTTCTTCACCAGGGAAAGAATTTTTCGGTCATCCACCACAGTTGTTTTCCGTGGTCTTCCGGGTCTTTTAGTGTTGCTGAGCTCACCGGTGAGGTCCTTCTTTTTAAGAATGCTCCAAACAGTTTTTTTGGCCACGCCTAATGTTTTTGCTATCTCTCTGATGGGTTTGTTTTATTTTTTTCAGCCTAATGATGGCTTGCTTCACTGATAGTGACAGCTCTTTGGATCTCATCTTGAGAGTTGACAGCAACAGATTCCAAATGCAAATAGCACACTTGAAATGAACTCTGGACCTTTTATCTGCTCATTGTAATTGGGATAATGAGGGAATAACACACACCTGGCCATGGAACAGCTGAGAAAACAATTGTCTCATTACTTTTGGTCCCTTAACAAGTGGGAGACACATATACAAACTGTTGTAATTCCTACATCGTTCACCTGATTTGGATATAAATACCCTCAAATTAAAGCTGACAGTCTGCAGTTAAAGCACATCTTGTTCGTTTCATTTCAAATCCATTGTGGTGGTGTATAGAGCCAAAAATGTTAGAATTGTGTCAATGTCCCAATATTTATGGACCTGACTGTAGGTGCATAACCTCATTTATTAAATTCTGTTGACATATGTTTTTTTCAGCCTAATTAACTATGAAACGATGATATCACACAGGCGATCAATGCAATTTTGGGGTGCCATTTAAAATGAACAGTACTGAAGTGCAGCTATTGGCTGCCAACACCCTCAACATGCCTTTAATTTCACCTGACCTTTTTCTGTAATATGAAGCATAACAATGTGAGGTAGTTGTGACAACTGTAATGTGAAGCATTTTCATGCTTCACATTACAAAAAAAGGTCAGGTGAAATTTTAGGCATGTTGGGGGTGTTGGCAGTCAATCCATTAAATGGCCTGCCTTAACGCAGGGTGCGACTTTGCATCCTCAGAACCCCATATTTGCAGCTCATCCAGAAAAAGGAAAGACACTCTTAGAGTTAGTGAGGACCGATTTGCAGTGGATTGCTCTTCAGAGGGTGTTTAACAGGTGGTGAGGAGTCATTATTCTGCCTTTTAACTGCCTGCTTTAACCCCTGCCAACCCATACCATTGTACTGAAATTACGTTTGCGGGTGTTTGGGGTGTGGCCTTAATGAGGTGAATAGGTCACATTTGGCAGGCGGTACTGCAAGCCAGGATGAGCCTGGGGGGGGAATTATTCTTGCCATGGCATGTGTATACCCACATCTGGCGCCTTTGCAGCATAAAGCACAACTAAAGGCACAAATACATACTTTAGTTACAACAGTCCAACATCTGCAAGGTCCTTCACCGGCATCTTCCTGGTGCTAGTCTTCAAACAATTTGATTGCCCAATCACAGACTGACATCACTCCCAAGCATGCGCAGGAGCGCAGTCATCCTGGCACACTGGCAGTGTGCCAGAATTTAAAATGAGTTGCACAGCTCAGTGTACATTCCACTGAGGATTGCAAAAAGGCAGATATGTGTACTTTATTGCACTCTTCTGCAATAAAAAGCCTGCCGTTTTTTAATTTATTAAAGTGTTACTAAACCCCAGACTCTGCATTCACTATATCTGCTCTCGCAGGACCCTGCATTCACTATATCTGCTCTCCCACAGTACACACTACATGGAAATGCAATTATTTTAGTATATATAAACTGCTAAATACCTTTTCTCATCAGCAGTTAGAGCAGTCTTGTGTCTTCTATCAGTGTCCAGCAGAGCACTAGCTAAAGCTTGTAGGAAGAGTTTTCTTTTTGCTCTAGGAGGATGCAGAACCCCTGACCTCTGTTTGGACAGTGCTGATTGGCCCTGTGCTGATCACATGCACTCTCCCAAAAAAAAAAAAAACCTTTATAGCAATACCCACCAGACTGAGCATGTGCATGTGACTACGAATTCAGTCTGTATCAGTGGTCATTTCAACAAGAGGAGGGACAGAGAAGACAGCGTTTTTACACAATGCAGAGGATTAACCTCTTAGATTCCACAGTGAGTATAACAAGCATGCTTTACTACATATACAGACTGATTTTACTGTTGTGGGTTTAGTAACACTTTGAACTTAGTTCCACTTTAAGGGGGAGTGGTTGGGGACAAGACATTTCCTTACATATCAATAGAATGATTTTTGATTGGCTACTGAACCTAATTAGTGCTCTTTATTGAATAAAGCAGAGAAAAGCTTAGCTTCCCTTTCCAGGCCCAAATTGCACTTCCAAGCAGCAGAAGTTCACCTTGGTAGAAATGGCAGTGAGGCAATGCATTGTGGGAGCGGTGTTCAGTCCGTGTTCCTCACTCCAACTAAATATCATCTCTTTCCACAAGAGAGAAGTCGTTTCCCTTCTCTGTCTCTCCCCCACACCTCCCTCTAACAGAGAGGTCACGACTTGCGGCCATTCATTAACCTCCTCGCTGCACCATGGGGACCTCCATCTGCAATTAAAGAAGATTAGCTTGGCCACTTCGAACCCTCGGAGGTGAAATAACAGGAATAAAAGAAACTGCAATAAACACATATATATGATTCCCAGCACAGCACAATGCATCTGCGCAGATCCCGAGGCTCTGTGTATGAATAATGACATTGTACATCTGGTCGCCACGGCAACAGGGCCCTCATCCAATATATTGTATTGGTTCGTTGCGTTCATTCCTCGGGTCACGTCGACAATCAAACGGCACCTGTCTCATGTCTGCGTGACCTCTTTATCCGAGCCGGGTCAATTGATGTGGTTTCCATTTTAACCTCCAACGTTTCTTATCTTAAGAGAGGGGCTCTGGTATCAGGATTTACTTGACAGCCTCCATTTTTGTCTCTCAGGAGAATTCTTGGCACCATTTTGATGGAAGAACGGTCGATGTATCCTGTTTTTCTTGTTAAAGACCTGTTTTGTTTACATTTTATATTGTGTTGCCTAAAAGAATCCATTTTAATTGAGAACCTGAAATGCATGTGATGATTTTCTGCATGAGCTGCTTGAGGCCTTGTTGTGTACTACAGCCAGTGGCGTCCCGAGGCAGGTGCGGGGGGTGCTCCTACCACAGGGGGTAGATCAGATCTGCGGATTGGGGAGCATAATGAATCGGACTCCGATCCATTATGCTCAGTCCGCAGATCCGAGCCATCCTGCAGGGATCGTCGACATGCAACCTATACGGGGTGACACCGGACCCGCTCCACGAAAAGGTAAGTTGTAAAGAGAGCTGACGATCCCCGCAGGATGGAACGGATCTGCGGATTGGGGAACATAATGGATCGGATTCTGATCCATTATGCTCAGTCCGCAGATTTGAGCCATCCTGTGAGGATCGTCGGCATGCAACCTATACAGGGTGACACCGGACCCGCTCCACGAAAAGGTAAGTTGTAAAGAGAGCCGACGATCCCCGCAGGATGGAACGGATCTGCGGATTGGGGAGCATAATAAATCAGAGTCCGATCCATTATGCTCAATCCACAGATCCGATCCATTCTGCGGGGATCGTCGGAGGGAGTGTCACCAAGTGTTACCGCACCGGTGACACCAACCCTAGGGACGCCTCTGACTACAGCGTATGTCTATTTGAGGGCTGTGTTTACACAGGGATGCACAGGTGTTCCATGCATCCCCGTGTAGGCAATCCCATTCATATCATGCTTCTTATCTTAACCCCTACCTGCCACCACCTCCCGGCCCTTTAAGAGATTCTAAATGCTGGGAGGCGGAGGTGGGCATCATGTGACCGCTGTGATTGGCAATCACATGATTGCTTATCTCCCGATCGCAAGTGTGCATCAAGAGTTTTCCGGCACATTCTGTCCCTACCATCTGAATGTCGCAGCAACCAGCCTTCCCATTCTCTTCTTACCTCTGACATCAACAAGGCATTTTAATCCACACAACTGCCGCTCACTGGATATTTTCTCTTTTTCGGACAATTCCCTGTAAACCCTAGAGATGGTTGTGCGTGAAAATCCCAGTAGATAAGCAGTTTTTAACATACTCAGACCAGCACGTCTAGCACCAACAACTATACCACATTCAAAGTCATTGAAATCCCCTTTCTTCCCCATTCTGATGCTCAGTTTGAACTTCAGCAAGTCGTCCACACCACGTCAAGATACCTAAATGCATTGAGTTCTGCCATGTGATTTGCTAATTAGCAATTTGTGTTACCAAGCAATTGAACAGGTGTAGAAAGAAAAAACACAACACAAGCGCTCAAGTCCATGAGCATCCCAGGACCACAGTAATGCAGGCCATACATAGTTCGAATTCTGACCGATTTTTCATCCGAAAATCGAAAACATCACTCACTCGGTAATCCAATGGTGCCATCAATGATTTCGAAAATCAGTCTACCAAGTAATAAAGTTCACCCCATATAAAAGGCGAAACTTCTGTTCCTTCCAAGTCACGGCTCATGCGCATATTCTTTTCAAAAAAATGATCGTACGATTTGACTCTCTTTGAGTCGAAAATTGGTCGTTTTTCACAAACTTTCCAACATGCCTGATCACTAAAAAGGGGAGCAACCACGAAAATCGTCCGGTGCCATTGACCCACTAACAGAGCGAAAATCGGCCGATTATTCTTAGGTCCGAACTTCGGAAAAAAAAACCGGTAGAAATTTTACCCATGTATAGCCAGCCTAACAGTCACTAGCTGAGTTGCAGCCCTCTGAAGATCAGGGAATCTTGATTTTACTGCAAAATGCAAAGAAGGGGCACACTCTCCTCGTGCATTACCGTGATAAAAAGAAATTTAGTAAAAATGACAAAAGTGTATACTCATAAACCAAGATGCATAAAACAAGCTAGGAACCAATGTGACAGTCCAAGCAAACAGTAATTCTGCCAGCAGGGTTTCTAACACGTTTCGGGAGATGTACTCCCTGAGCTCTGAAACGCGTTAGAACACCCTGCTGCCAGAATTAGTGCTTGCTCGGACTGTCACATTGGTTCCTAGCTTCATGTTTAATAAATTTCTTTTATCACGGTAATGCACAAGGAGAGTGCGCCCCTTCTTTACTTTTTTTTCCTATTGAACAGGTGTATCTAATAAAGTGGCCAGAGAGTGTAAATGGACTGCCACATTGCACTGTAGGGGAACGCACAAGAACTCGGATCGCATAACTGTGCAATTCTTGTGAACTGACCCTAAAATCTGAGGTTCTAATCTTTCCCTGCTCATAAGGTACCATAACCTTGAGATCTGGGAACTCAATCACAAATATCAAAAATAGCTTTTAATTGGAAATGTTAAAGAAATAGACAAAAAGCCAAAGACAGTCAAATAAACAGATAAATACTCGAGGACCCCAGTGATACATTAGCAATTAGAGAAATCACAAACAGCAAAATATTTTAAAAATCCCCTTCTATTGCACTCCTTTCCAGCATCAGATCCCACATGGGATACATATAATAGGGTCTACTGTACTGAAGCTTAAGATCTTGTTATAGCTAGATAGTCCATAAATCAAAATCACACTTTTAATTGCTGAAGAATAAGATCTTGTTATAACTAGATAGTCCATAAATCAAAATCACACTTTTAATTGCTGAAGAAGGTTGCAGTGTAGGGTCTTTGACATAGCCCCACCACAAAACCAAATATAAATCCCAAACATTTGCATTAAGATTCAGATGTGGTATCCTGATATGATGTTACAAACACAAAATGTCAGTATTCATAAAGTGAATAATTCTTCCAACTGTCAATTGTCACTGCAATATAAAATGAGTCCCAATAAACTGTAAAATCTGCTCTATTCCTCAGATTACAGAATCATAGTGCTTATATAGTGATTCCATGTAAAGTGCATATACCAAGAATGTCATTCACAGCGAGGTCAATCGATTCACCATGTTTGATTGCACGGATGTCTGCAACAGGAAGATACTGTAATTCATATGGTCATGATGAAGCCAAATACAGTGCAGACATTTGTACGGAGTGGTATCGTCTTGCTCAAGGTTTCAAGATCTTATGCTTCATAGTAAAGTAGACTCTCGTTTATATGTCCCATGTGGTATCCTAGGCCAGAAAGGAGTGCAATGAAAGGGATTGTGATATATTGCCATTTGTGATTTTTCTCATTTCTAATATATCGCTAGGGCCCCAGAACATTTTTTTAATTTGTATGTCTTTAGTGTTTTTTGTTACATTTGTCAGTAAAGTAGAACTAAAGGCAAAACTTTCTCACGTTGGATCGATTTCTTTTCACTTCCTGTCCTGTAGCCAAAATGGGAAGTGAGAGCAGATCTTTCCAAAGTGAGGGAATCCCTGATTGTCATCAGAACTAGTGTCCCCATTGAAAGATTTCCCTGTTCTGGTGACAACCCAAAATTTGGATTCTTTTGCTTTCGCTTTCGGTGATATTAGTAAACAGGACAAATAGAGGGTGAATCTCCCTTGACACAGACAGCAGTAAAAACTGACAGGGGTTCCAATCCTTCTCCACCCTGTCCAAAACAAAACAAGAAAAGTTTTGTTTCTAGTTATACTTTTTTTTAACATTTGTCAGTGAAGTAGAACTAAAGGCAAAACTTTCTCACGTTGCATCGATTTCTCTTCACTTCCTGTTGTGTAGCCAAAATGGGAAGTGAGAGCAGATCTTTCCAAAGTGGGGGAATCCCTGATTGTCACCAGAGCTAGTGTCCTCATTGAAAGATTTCCCTGTTCTGGTGACAACCTAAAATTTGGATTCTTTTGCTTTTGCTTTCAATGATATTGGTAAACAGGACAAATAAAGCGTGAATCTCCCTTGACACAGACAGCAATAAAAACTGACAGGGGTTCTAATCCTTATCCACCCTGTCCAAAACAAAACAAAAAAAGTTTTGCTTCTAGTTATACTTTTCAAGCTGTATTTTATGATATTCATGCCTGTGTTCCCAGATCTCTGGTTTATGGTACCATATACTGTAAATATTTGGATTAGATTGCGCACACAATCATCTATTTTTTTGGACAATTGGCACCCAAAGAGACCTTCTTAATAAAAACATAACTCTTCAATACTCTATCCAACTTGAAAAAAAGTTGCCTGGAGCTACACTTTAATCTAAAGAAAACAAAAAAAAAGTCTTTAGATTTGCAAGAAAAACACATATAATGTAAAATTATCTTTACTAGTTTATGAATGTCCATTTCACTTAAAATGTGTCCTGCATTCATCCAACAAACAGAACGTCTGAACAGATTATCATCCAAACAATGAGGCTCCATGCACACTGGGCGCTTTAATGACGCTGGTCGAGTTAGCTGTGTAAAGTAGCATTCAGTGTTTTTTAGTGTTTTTCCATTAACGTTTAGCCGTGTTTTTCTGTGTTTGCGTATTTTAGAAATTTTTTTACACAAAAAAAATTTGTTTGCTCAAAAAAAGCCCAAAAACACTGGTTTGCCGCATTTTACTGCGTTTTTCAGTGTTAGAGCGTTTTTAGCCCTCATGCACACTTGATGTTTTTACAGCTGCGTTTTTTTTCTACAGATAGTAAACCCCCCCCCAGCATGTTATCCTATGTGTCCATGCACATATAGTCCAAAGAACAGAGGTATACCGCTCAGGCATACAATCCAGATCAATCCACAACAGGTGCACGCTCTGGCTCGCCACCACAGGACGCAATAGAAGAAGGGTCAGCCACACACAGGAGGATAGATGAATACAGTGTGTATGTATTGATCCATAGGACACACAAAACACCAGGACATGAATACAAGTCCTATATTTATGTCCTGGTGTTTTGTGTGTCCTATGGATCAGTACATACACACTATATTCATCTATCCTCCGGTGTGTGGCTGACCCTTCTTCCTATTCCATGCACACATGGACTGTTTTTTGGCAGGGACGTTTTTTTGCTGGAAAAAAAAACAGAACTAGTGAGTTTCTAGAGGAGCTTTTAAGCTGTAAAAATGCTCTAACTCTGAAAAACGCATTAAAACGCCGCAAACCAGCGTTTTTTGATTTTTTTTGACCAACAAAAAATTTTGGGGGGTAAAAAAACCCACTAACAATTTCTAAAAACGTGAATGCAGAAAAACGCTGCTAAACGCAGCAAAACGCCTCTAAATGCTGATGCAAAAATGCTACAAAAAGCTGAAAAACTCACGTTTTTAATGTTTACACAGCTAATATTACCAGCGTTATGAAAACGTCAAGTTTCTTTAGAAAGAATATCTAAAAAAGGCCACAAATATTCAGCCTACTGGAATGTTAGAAGTGTCTTGCACTGAAAAGGCCAGGGAATGAACTTCAGTGAAGACTAGTTAGGGAAAAGAGTGCAATCAGTCACAGCAAAAAGTATGGCTTTGCATCCAGTTTATAACTGGCTGAAATAAGTCAGCCCACCCAAACCTGGTATTTCCATTTTTAGCGGATGCTGGAGAATTAAACTCCTTGACAGTTTCTTCTGTCTCTTATGGACTGTATTGGTGCGATCTCTGAGCTGAAATCCCAGGTTTGTACTGCCGTTGTGCTTATTATGAGGGGCTCCTAACATCTCCGCATTGAGTTCCCAGGTCTAAACACCTGCTGTGACTATTTTTAGGGGTTCCCGACATCCTTGTGAAGAGTTCCCAGAATTGCACACCTGCTGTGCCCATTGTGATGGACACTCCATTATGAGGAGTTCCCACCATCCCTGTGCTGAGTTCCTAGGTCTGAACACCTGCTGTGCCCATTATGAGGGATTCTGACCATCCCTGTGCTGAGTTCCTAGGTCTAAACACCTGCTATGACTATTTTTAGGGGTTCCCGACATCCTTGTGAAGAGTTCCCAGAATTGCATGCTTGCTGTGCCCTTTGTGATGGGCACTCCATTATGAGGAGTTCCCACCATCCCTGTGCTGAGTTCCTAGGTCTGAACACCTGCTGTGCCCATTATGAGGGATTCTGACCATCCCTGTGCTGAGTTCCTAGGTCTAAACACCTGCTATGACTATTTTTAGGGGTTCCCGACATCCTTGTGAAGAGTTCCCAGAATTGCATGCTTGCTGTGCCCTTTGTGATGGGCACTCCATTATGAGGAGTTCCCACCATCCCTGTGCTGAGTTCCTAGGTCTGAACACTTACTGTGGCAATTATGATGGATTCCCACCATCCCTGTGCTGTGTTCCTAGGTCTGAACACTTGCTGTGGCCATTATGAGCAGTTCCCACCATCCCTGTGCTGATTTCCTAGGTCTGAACATCTGCTGTGTCCATTATGAGGGGTTCTCACCAACTCTGCACTGTGTTCCTGAGTCTGTACACCTGCTGTTTCTGTTTATGAGGGGTTCCCACCATCCCTTTGCTGAGTTCCTAGGTTTGAACACTTGCTGTGGCCATTATGAGGGCTTCCCACCATCCATGTGCTGAGTTCCTAGGTCTGAACACTTGCTGTGTCCATTATGAGGGATTCCCAACATCCATGTGCTGAGTTCCTAGGTCTGAACACTTGCTGTGGCAATTATGAGGGATTCCTACCATCCCTGTGCTGAGTCTGCACATCTGCTGTTTCTATTTATGAGGGGTTCTCACCATCCATACACTAAGTTCCTGGGTCTGCACACTTGCTGTGGCCATTATGAGGGATTCCCACCATCCCTGTGCTGAGTTCCTAGGTCTGAACACCTGCTGTGCCCATTATAAGGGGTTCCCACTAACTCTGCACTATGTTCCTGAGTCTGTTCACCTGCTGTTTCTGTTTATGAGGAGTTCCCACCATCCCTGAGGAGTTCCCAACCAAGTGTTCATCCCTTTGCTGAGTTCCTAGGTCTGAACACTTGCTGTGGCAATTATGAGGGATTCCCACCATCCCTGTGCTGAGTTCCTAGGTCTGAACACTTGCTGTGTCCATTATAAGGGATTCCCACCATCCCTGTGCTGAGTTCCTAGGTCTAATCACTTGCTGTGGTCATTATGTGGGATTCCCACCATCCCTTTGCTGAGTTCCTAGGTCTGAACACTTGCTGTGTCCATTATGAGGGGTTCCCAACATCCCTGTGCTGAGTTCCTAGGTCTGAACATTTGCTGTGTCCATTATGAGGGATTCCCAACATCCCTGTGCTGAGTTCCTAGGTCTGAACACTTGCTGTGACCATTATGAGGGATCCCCACCATCCCTGTGCTGAGTTCCTAGGTCTGAACACTTGCTGTGGTCATTATGTGGGATTCCCACCATCCCTTTGCTGAGTTCCTAGGTCTGAACACTTGCTGTGTCCATTATGAGGGATTCCCACCATCCCTTTGCTGAGTTCCTAGGTCTGAACACTTGCTGTGGTCATTATGTGGGATTCCCACCATCCCTTTGCTGAGTTCCTAGGTCTGAACACTTGCTGTGTCCATTATGAGGGATTCCCAACATCCCTATGCTGAGTTCCTAGGTCTGAACACTTGCTGTGTCCATTATGAGGGATTCCCACCATCCCTTTGCTGAGTTCCTAGGTCTGAACACTTGCTGTGGTCATTATGTGGGATTCCCACCATCCCTTTGCTGAGTTCCTAGGTCTGAACACTTGCTGTGTCCATTATGAGGGATTCCCAACATCCCTGTGCTGAGTTCCTAGGTCTGAACACTTGCTGTGTCCATTATGAGGGATTCCCAACATCCCTATGCTGAGTTCCTAGGTCTGAACACTTGCTGTGACCATTATGAGGGATTCCCACCATCCCTGTGCTGAGTTCCCGAGTCTGCACAGCTGCTGTTTCTATTTATGAGGAGTTCTCACCATCCATACACTACGTTCCTGGGTCTGCACACCTACTCTACCCATTATTAGGGATTCCTACCACCCCTGCTGATTATTTCTATTGTATTATGGACATTGTATGAGGATGAAATGGAAAACACACATTTGGTCTGAAACACTCAAAATTCCCAGGTGGACAGGAGCAGAATCAGGAATTATGGCAGGGAGATCGCACTGCTGGAGTACCCAAGAAGTCACAGGCTGGCCCAGTCCACCGGCCTCCACCTATACAGTAGGTAAAATATCACTTTAGGGTGGACCGACTTTAAAAATGGTTTGTCTGTCTTTTTCAGCATATGACCTACTCTCTTGCTTTTCCTTTGGCACAGTATTTTTCTGTTAGGTAATCACAGACAGTTTGAGCTGCCAGTTTTTTATCCGGTATAATCTCCATGGTGCTGACTCTGTGATGCTGGCTGTTCAGTGATGCTGACTGAGGATTGGTAAAGTAGAATGCAGACTCAGTACTGGGACTTGCTGTGTGTTGCTGGCTGCAGACAGATAGCACAGAAATAGCTCCGAGGCTTCCTAAATCCCAATATTCTGTTCTGCTGAGTTCAGTGATGCATCTATACTACAAGGTTAATAGTGCAATATCACTGGCTGTTAACAAGGGTGGTCAACTTGATTGATATAAAGGGGCCTCAAATGTGGGCCCTGACATCACCACAATGCTGAAAATGAATATAATGCTACAGAAACTGTCAGAGACAACAAACATGTAACAGTAGATGGTCAGAGACTATGGGCATGCATGTTGATAGAGCTGGTGAAAGACCACAGACATGCAACAAGAGATACTAAAAGACCAAGGACATGCCACAAGAGATGGCCAGAAATCAAGGACATGACACAAGAGATGGTCAGAGATCAAGGACATGATACAAGAGATGGCCAGAAATCAAGGACATGATACAAGAGATGGTCAGAGATCAAGGACATGATACAAGAGATGGCCAGAAATCAAGGACATGATACAAGAGATGGTCAGAGATCAAGGACATGCCATAAGAGGTGGTCAGAGATCAAGGTCATGCCACAAGAGATGGTCAGAGATCAAGGACATGCCACAAGAGGTGGTCAAAGATGAAGGACATGCCACAAGAGATGGTCAGAGATCAAGGACATGCCACAAGAGGTGGTCAGAGATCAAGGACATGCCATAAGAGGTAGTCAAAGATCAAGGACATGCCACAAGAGATGGTCAGAGATCAAGGACATGCTACAAGAGGTGGTCAGAGATGAAGGACATGCCAGAAGAGATGATCAGGGACTATGAGCATTCTACAAGAGATGGTCAGAGACTACAGACATGTTACAAGAGACGATCAGAGACTGCAGGCCTATAGAAATGGTTAGAGATGGCTCATGCCATAGGAGGTTGTTAGAGACTGCAGACATGCTACAAGAGATGGTCAGAGACTACAGACATGTTACAAGAGACAATCAGAGACTGCAGGCCTATAGAAATGGTTAGAGATGGCTCATGCCATAGGAGGTTGTTAGAGACTGCAGACATGCTACAAGAGATGGTCAGAGACTACAGACATGTTACAAGAGACGATCAGAGACTGCAGGCCTATAGAAATGGTTAGAGATGGCTCATGCCATAGGAGGTTGTTAGAGACTGCAGACATGCTACAAGAGATGGTCAGAGACTACAGATATGTTTCAAGAGACGATCAGAGACTGCACACATGCTACAAGAGATGGTTAGGGACTGCCCATGGTGTGGTTGGAGTTTGGGGACAGGATTTATTAGAATCATAAAAAGGATACATGTTCCATGAGACTGCTGGAGATCACTGCTATTACAGTCCCTTTACAAACCAAATCTTTCACCTTTGTGCTACAGCCTCCTTAAAAATGAATTGTTCAACATTTGATATTCTCTCAGCAAAATCTGTTATAAAAGATCAGATAAAAAAGAAACATAAAAAGATGAAGGTAATGGACAGCACAGAAAAAAATGACTATGGTGGGAAAGAAATAAATCAACACATTTAACTATTAGAACCCAGTGTAAAGAGTACTTTTCTGTAATAATTGGCGTGAGTAAGGACCATAACATAAATACTGTGTGCAGGGGCTCCATGGCTTCGCAATAAGAGCTAACAGCCACATGTGCCACCCCCCGGGTACCAGGGTGTTAAGGGGTGACAGTGTAATACTGGGGGCTGGTATAAGGTATCAGTTCATCAAATATAGGGTCAGCATACAGCCCTGAGTGTTAGTTATAGAGTCACAGTACAGCTGCGAGCACTGGGCATGGTGGCAGCACAGAAGGTGACGGTACTAAAGTATCTAGATGAAGAGCTGCTCTTGTGCTGAGAGGTGTAATTTATTCATTAGAATCAGAGTTACAGAAATTGGACTTAATTACAGAGCAGGGTGCAGATGGGAGGACAGAGGAGACGGACAACATGAGCTCACACTGCCCTGTTCACTATCATTACACTAATGGAACTCCGTCACCCTGTGACCTTCTCCTTCATGGTGGGGGAGCATGCAATCTGTAACCTGCACACTGCGCTCGTAGCATCCACCCCTTCTCTGGGTCCCTTTTTCTGAACAGGAACTTGTTATCACTGTTGCCTTGCAGTGCGGGGTTGTGGGCTCATTTCCAAGCAGCTCACTGGAGTCTGCAACACAAATAAATACCTGCAGGTTCTATACAGAACTGTGGAATATGTCAGAGCTATATAAATATTTATTAGTAATAGTAGCAGAGTCTTCCAGCAATGCAGAGAATTTCAGGAGAAGAGAGTTAGAAGAAGGAAGAGAATCATCCAGCAGTGCAGAGGAGAGTTAAGCAGCCCGGGGATGGTGCTGAACTGGCCAAAATTCAATCCATCTATGGTCAGCTTTAGATAGAGGAAGGAGCACTTCTTCAGCAGAAAAGAGTATTTCAGGAGAAGATACAGTGAAGAAAATAAGTATTTGATCCCCTGCTGATTTTGAATGTTTGCCCACTCACAAAGAAATGATCAGTCTAAAAATCGAATGGTAGGTGTATTGCAACACTGAGAGACAGAATAGCAACAACAAATTCAAAAGAAATGCATGTCTAACAAATTATGCACTGATTTGCATGTTCATGAGGGAAATAAGTATTTGATCCCCTATCATTCAGCAGGATTTCTGGCTACCAGGTGTCTTTTATACAGGTAACAAGCTGAGTCTCTTAAAGGGAGTGCTGCTAATCTCATTCATTTTGTTACCTGTATAAAAGACACCTGTCCACAGGAGCAATCAAACAATCAGATTCCAAACTCTCCACCATGGCAAAGACCAAAGAGCTGTCCAAGGATGTCAGGGACAAGATTGTAGACCTACACAAGGCTGGACTGGGCTACCAAAGTATCGCCAAGCAGCTTGGTGAGAAGGTGACAACAGTTGGTGCAATCATTCACAAATGGAGGAAACGCAAAACAACTGTCAGTCTTCCTAGGTCTGGTGCACCATGCAAGATCTCACCTCGTGGAGTGTCAATGATCATGAGAACAGTGAGGAATCATCCCAGAACTACACGTGAGGATCTTGTCAATGATCTCCAGGCAGCTGGGACCACAGTCCCAAGAAAACAATTGGTAACACACTACGCTGACAAGGATCGAAATCCTGCAGTGCCCGCAAGGTCCCTCTGCTCAAGAAAGCACATGTCCAGGCCCATCTGAAGTTTGCCACTGAACATCTGAATGATGCAGAGGAGGACTGGTTGAAAGTGTTGTGGTCAGATGAGACCAAAATCGAGCTCTTTGGCATCAACTCAACTCTCCATGTTTGGAGGAGGAGGAATGCTGCCTATGACCCCAATAACACCATCCCAACTGTCAAACATGGTGGTGGAAACATTCTGCTTTGGGGGTGTATTTCTGCTAAGGGGACAGGACAACTGCACCGCATCAAAGGGACTAGGGACGGGGCAATGTACTTTCAAATCTTGGGTGAGAACCTTCTTCCCTCAGCCAGGGCATTGAAAATGGGTCCTGGATGTGTGCTCCAGCATGACAATGACGCAAAACACACGGCCAAGGCAACAAAGGAGTGGCTCAAGAAGAAGCACATTAAGGTCCTGGAGTGGCCTAGCCAGTCTCCAGACCTTAATCTAATTGAAAATCTGTGGAGGGAGCTGAAAGTTCAAGTTGTCAAACATCAGCCACCGAACCTTAAAGCGGAGTTCCATCCATTTTTAATACTTTACCTTATTATGTAGTCCCTGTGAAATAAAGCACAAGCTGGATATTTTTTTTTAATATTATACATACCTTTTAATCCACTGCAAGCCTGCAGTTCCAGTCCCGACCACCTAGGTGACGACGTCGTAAGGCGATCTGCAAGGTCTCCTGGGATGTCGTTTCCTGTATCCCAGGAGTCCTTTGGTTTCCTGTAATCGCGGGACTTGGAAATCGGAAATAATGTGAATGGGAGGTGTTTCAACCATTGTTATGGCAACCTGTACTGCACATGTCACGCTGAGCAGTGTCTGTACTGCAGATGCGCAAGAACAAGTGGTGCATGCTGGGATAGCCAGCAGCACGATTCCAGGAAATAAATACCTGCGGGCTTCAGATGCCTACAGCCTTCATGGCGCCTGCCTGCTTCTGATATCCTGGTAAATGTTTATGATTTTATAAATAATTACAATGTTTTTAATATTGAATTATTCCAATTGTAAATGCTATTTGTAAGGTCATTGTGGATCTGCTTTAAACAAAAACTTTTTAGGGGTACTGGAGCTCCACTTTAATGACTTGGAGAGGATCTGCCAAGAGGAGTGGGCCAAAATCCCTCCTGAGATGTGTGCAAACCTGGTGGCCAACTACAGGAAACGCCTGACCTCTGAGATTTCCAACAAGGGATTTGCCACCAAATACTAAGTCATGTTTTGTGAAGGGATCAAATACTTATTTCCCTCATGAACATGCAAATCAGTGCATCATTTGTTAGACATGCATTTCTTTTGAATTTTTTGCTACCATTCGATTTTTAGACTGATCATTTCTTTGTGAGTGAGCAAACATTCAAAATCAGCACAGGATCAAATACGCATTTCCTTCACTGTAGTTAGATGAAGGAGCAGAGTCATCCAGCAGTGCAGACTATTTCAGGAGAGGAGAGTTAGAGTAAAGAGCAGAGACCTCCAACAGTGCGGAGTGTTTAAGGAGGGGATAGTTAGAGGAAGGAGCAGAGTCCTCCAGTAGTGCAGTGTTTAAGGAGAGGAGAGTTAGAGGAAGGAGCAGAGACCTCCAACAGTGCAGAGTATTTCAGGAGGGGATAGTTAGAGGAAGAAGCAGAGTCCTCCAGTAGTGCAGTGTTTAAGGAGAGGAGAGTTAGAGGAAGGAGCAGAGACCTCCAACAGTGCAGTGTATTTTAAGAGGGGATAGTTAGAGGAAGGAGCAGAGTCCTCCAGTAGTGCAGTGTTTAAGGAGAGGAGAGTTAGAGGAAGGAGCAGAGACCTCCAACAGTGCAGAGTATTTCAGGAGGGGATAGTTAGAGGAAGAAGCAGAGTCCTCCAGTAGTGCAGTGTTTAAGGAGAGGAGAGTTAGAGGAAGAAGCAGAGACCTCCAACAGTGCAGAGTATTTTAAGAGGGGATAGTTAGAGGAAGGAGCAGAGTCCTCCAGTAGTGCAGAGTATTTCAGGAGGGAAGAGTTAGAGAAAGGAGCAGTCCCCAACACCACCCATATAATAGAATAACCTCACTAAAAAAATGGAGTTGATCTAATTGGGGTTACAATGCTAAATATGTAACTGGTTGTATGACGACTAATGTTATGAGTGGTATTAAAAAAATGTTATATCTTTTTTTTAGGAATGAGACGGTTTTGCACCAGTTCTGCTGCCCTGTTGCTGATGCGGAGCAGAAACCTTCTCCACCCAGGTAAGACCACATCTTCAATGGACTGTAGAAAAGTTAAGCTTTGGGATTTGTTCAGTAATTAATTATTGGGGGTAATCCGGGCCACCTAACAGTAAATATGTTGCCCTTGCATTTGTGATAAATACGTACTATGCAGCTTCTGCGATCCATCATGAGAATTATCTGTATAAAATCATTTTGCTGCAGTTGTTATCCTGAACTGTTATAGTACATGGGTGCACTTTTTTATTTTTGGACCCCAGATATCAGTGAACCTTAGATTCCATCTGTCCGTTTGCCATTGTGTGTTGAGAAATGTGTTTTGCAAAAGAATTGTAATTCATCTATATCAATTCCGGCAATTTTGTTGTGTAACCTTCGTAACCGTACTACCATACAGGCTGCGTACCGGCTAAATTGTGCTAAACAGTGGGCTTAGGTAAGCTTTGCTGCAATAAAATCCATTTTAGGATAAAACCTGGAATTATGTCTTTGTATTTCTTTCAAGATGCTTGAACAGTGCTTGCTTAATTTTCAAAACTGCTGCATTATAGAGCGGGGGAGTGATGAAGGGAGTACAGGAGGTGGAGGGGACTGAGGAGAGATGGAAAGAGTGCAGGAGATGGGGGAGACAGCGGTGGGGTGGAGAGAATGCAAAATAGTAATGGAGAAAGTGGTGAAGGCAGAGGGGAGATGCAGAGAGCGCAGGATGTGGAAGAGACAAAGGAGAGTTGGAGTGAGTGTAATACATAGAAGAGACAGAGGAGGAATGGAGAGAGTGCAGGAGATGGGATAGGTGAAGGACTGATCTAGAGAGTGCAGGAGGTGAGAGAGGCAGAGAGGAGATGAAGACAGTGCAGGAGGTGGGAGAGAACAGAGATGGAGAAGGTATAAAAGGTGGATGAGACAGAGGAGCGATGAATAGAGTGTAAGAGATGATAGACAGGGGAGAGAGATTGAGTTAGTGCAGGACGTAGGAGAGGTGAATAGAGTGCAAGAGTTGAGAAAGACAGAGGAGAAATGGAGAAGGTATAAAAGATGGAGAGTGTAAGTGGTGTAGAAGACAGAGAAGAGATGGAGAGAGTGTATAAGATGAGAGAGGAGAGAGATGGAGAGAGTGTAAGAGGCTGAAAAGACAGAGGAGAGATGGAGAGAGTGTAAGAGGTGGAAAAGACAGAGGAGAGATGGATAGAGTGTAAGAGGTGGAAAAGACAGAGGAGAGATGGAGAGAGTGTACAAGATGAGAGTGGAGAGAGATGGAGAGAGTGCAGGAGGTGGAAAAGACAGGAGAGATGAAGAGAGTGTGAGAGATGAAGAGAGTGTAAGAGAGGAGAGAGATGGAGAGAACACAGGAGGTAGGAGAGAGATTTAGAGAGTGTGGAGAAGAGAGAGGTAGAAGGTATAAAAGGTAGATGAGACAGAGGAGAGATGGTGAGAGCGTAAGAGAGGAGAGAGATGGAGAGAGTGTCAGAGGTGAGAAAGAGAGGAGAGAGATGGAGAGAGTGTAAGAAAAGAGATAGAGGAGAGAGAGGAGAGTGTACAGGAGGTGGGAGAGACAGAGGAGAGATGGAGAGCGTGCAAGAGGTGGAAAAGACAGGAGAGATAGAGAAGGTATAAAAGGTGAATAAGACAGAAGAGAGCTGGAAGACAGTGGTAGAGATGAGAGAGAGAGGAAAGAAATGGAGAGTGCACAGTAGGTCAGAGAGACAGAGGAGAGATGGAGAGTGTGTAAGAGATGGGAGAGAGATGGAGAGAGCAAATGAGGTGGGAGAGAGAGAGGAGAGATGGAGAGAGTTTAAGGGATGGGAGAGAGATGGAGAGAGCACAGGAGGTTGGAGAGACAGAGGAGAGATGGAGAGAGTTTAAGGCTGGCCATACACTATACTATACAAAAAACATACAGTATATTATGAGGTCAAACCTAAGCAACACTTTCAATTGTATCTAATTAGGCGGTCCCTTGCACTACACAGTTGAAGGTACATCTAGAGGAAATTGGACAGAAAATTGTATAGTGTATGGCCAACCTGACAGATGGAGAGAGCACAGGAGGTGGGAAAGACAGAGGAGAGATGGAGAGAGTGTAAGAGATGGGAGAGAGATGGAGAGAGCACAGTAGGTGGGAGAGACAGAAGAGAGATGGAGAGAGTGTAAGAGATGGAGAGAGCACAGGAGTTGGGAGAGACAGAAGAGAGATGGAGAGAGTGTAAGAGATGGAGAGAGCACAGGAGGTAAGAGAGACAGAAGAGAGATGGAGAGAGAGTAAGAGATGGAAGAGAAATGGAGAGAGCACAGGGGGTGGCAAAGACAGAAGAGAGATGGAGAGAGTGTAAGAGATGGAGAGAGATGGAGAGAGCACAGGAGGCGGGAGAGACAGAAGAGAGCTGGAGAGAGTGTAATAGATGGGAGAGAGATGGAGAGAGCACAGGGGGCAGGAGAGACAGAAGAGAGATGGAGAGAGTGTAAGAGATGGGAGAGAGATGGAGAGAGCACAGGGGGCGGGAGAGACAGAGGAGAGATGGAGAGAGTGTAAGAGATAGGAGAGAGATGGAGAGAGCACAGGAGGTGGGAGAGACAGAGGAGAGATGGAGAGAGTGTAAGAGATGGAGAGTGCACAGGAGGTGGGAGAGATAGATGAGAGATGGAGAGAGTGTAAGAGATGGGAGAGAGATGGAGAGAGCACAGGAGGTGGGAGAGATAGATGAGAGATGGAGAGAGTGTAAGAGATGGGAGAGAGCACAGGGGGTGGCAGAGACAGAAGAGAGATGGAGAGAGTGTAAGAGATGGAGAGAGATGGAGAGAGCACAGGGGGTGGGAGAGACAGAGGAGAGATGGAGAGAGTGTAAGAGATGGGAGAGAGATGGAGAGAGCACAGGGGGCGGGAGAGACAGAAGAGAGATGGAGAGAGTGTAAGAGATGGGAGAGAGACAGAGAGAGCACAGGGGGCAGGAGAGACAGAGGAGAGATGGAGAGAGTGTAAGAGATAGGAGAGAGATGGAGAGAGCACAGGAGGTGGGAGAGACAGATGAGAGATGGAGAGAGTGTAAGAGATGGGAGAGAGCACAGGGGGTGGCAGAGACAGAAGAGAGATGGAGAGAGTGTAAGAGATGGAGAGAGATGGAGAGAGCACAGGAGGTGGGAGAGATAGATGAGAGATGGAGAGAGTGTAAGAGATGGAGAGAGATGGAGAGAGCACAGGGGGTTGGAGAGACAGAGGAGAGATGGAGAGAGAGTAAGAGATGGGAGAGAGATGGAGAGAGCACAGGGGGTGGCAAAGACAGAAGAGAGATGGAGAGAGTGTAAGAGATGGAGAGAGATGGAGAGAGCACAGGAGGCGGGAGAGACAGAAGAGAGCTGGAGAGAGTGTAATAGATGGGAGAGAGATGGAGAGAGCACAGGGGGTGGCAGAGACAGAAGAGAGATGGAGAGAGTGTAAGAGATGGAGAGAGATGGAGAGAGCACAGGGGGTTGGAGAGACAGAGGAGAGATGGAGAGAGAGTAAGAGATGGGAGAGAGATGGAGAGAGCACAGGGGGTGGCAAAGACAGAAGAGAGATGGAGAGAGTGTAAGAGATGGAGAGAGATGGAGAGAGCACAGGAGGCGGGAGAGACAGAAGAGAGCTGGAGAGAGTGTAATAGATGGGAGAGAGATGGAGAGAGCACAGGGGGCGGGAGAGACAGAAGAGAGATGGAGAGAGTGTAAGAGATGGGAGAGAGATGGAGAGAGCACAGGGGGTGGGAGAGACAGAGGAGAGATGGAGAGAGTGTAAGAGATAGGAGAGAGATGGAGAGAGCACAGGAGGTGGGAGAGACAGAGGAGAGATGGAGAGAGTGTAAGAGATGGAGAGTGCACAGGAGGTGGGAGAGATAGATGAGAGATGGAGAGAGTGTAAGAGATGGGAGAGAGATGGAGAGAGCACAGGAGGTGGGAGAGATAGATGAGAGATGGAGAGAGTGTAAGAGATGGGAGAGAGCACAGGGGGTGGCAGAGACAGAAGAGAGATGGAGAGAGTGTAAGAGATGGAGAGAGATGGAGAGAGCACAGGGGGTGGGAGAGACAGAGGAGAGATGGAGAGAGTGTAAGAGATGGGAGAGAGATGGAGAGAGCACAGGGGGCGGGAGAGACAGAAGAGAGATGGAGAGAGTGTAAGAGATGGGAGAGAGACGGAGAGAGCACAGGGGGCAGGAGAGACAGAAGAGAGATGGAGAGAGTGTAAGAGATGGAGAGAGATGGAGAGAGCACAGGGGGTGGCAGAGACAGAGGAGAGATGGAGAGAGTGTAAGAGATGGAGAGAGATGGAGAGAGCACAGGGGGTGGGAGAGACAGAGGAGAGATGGAGAGAGTGTAAGAGATGGAGAGAGCACAGGGGGTGGGAGAGACAGAGGGGAGATGGAGAGAAATGGAGAGAGCACAGGGGGTGGCAGAGACAGAGGAGAGATGGAGAGAGTGTAAGAGATGGAGAGAGCACAGTAGGTGGGAGAGATAGAAGAGATATAGAGAGACTGTAGGAAATTGGGCAGACAGAGGAGAGATAAAGATGGAGAGAGTGCAGGAGATAGAATAGTGTAGGAGTAGGGAGAGATGGAGAGAGTGTAAGAGATGGGAGAGAGATGGAGAGAGCACAGGGGGCGGGAGAGACAGAGGAGAGATGGAGAGAGTGTAAGAGATAGGAGAGAGATGGAGAGAGGACAGGAGGTGGGAGAGACAGATGAGAGATGGAGAGAGTGTAAGAGATGGGAGAGAGCACAGGAGGTGGGAGAGACAGAAGAGAGATGGAGAGAGTGTAAGAGATGGAGAGAGATGGAGAGAGCACAGGAGGTGGGAGAGATAGATGAGAGATGGAGAGAGTGTAAGAGATGGGAGAGAGCACAGGGGGTGGCAGAGACAGAAGAGAGATGGAGAGAGTGTAAGAGATGGGAGAGAGCACAGGGGGTGGCAGAGACAGAAGAGAGATGGAGAGAGTGTAAGAGATGGAGAGAGATGGAGAGAGCACAGGGGGTGGCAGAGACAGAGGAGAGATGGAGAGAGTGTAAGAGATGGAGAGAGCAGAGGGGGTGGGAGAGACAGAGGAGAGATGGAGAGAGTGTAAGAGATGGAGAGAGCACAGTAGGTGGGAGAGATAGAAGAGATATAGAGAGACTGTAGGAAATTGGGCAGACAGAGGAGAGATAAAGATGGAGAGAGTGCAGGAGATAGAATAGTGTAGGAGTAGGGAGAGATGGAGAGAGTGTAAAGTATGGAAGAGACAGAGGAGAGAAAGAGAGTGCAGGAGATGGAGGAGAGGTGTAGAGAGTTCAGGAGGTGGGGGGACAGTAATGAAGGTGGTTAGAGGAAATAAAACTTAAATCGTTGCCATTATTTCTTCTATTCTTGTTATAATCCTTAAAGTGTGCTGTTCAGGGGTTAATCATCCGCTGTTTTCTTAGATTTCCTTGGCATGAAATTAAACTTGATTTTGCTGCTATATCATGTAATTAACCTGGAAAAGGCTTCAGTAAGGAAACATTAAGCATCCTCTAGAGAGTTTCTCACAAACACCTGGTGGGGAGAGCGCTCAGAAGTACATTCCAGGAGAGATGACGGTAATGTACGAGAGACGCAGGCGGAAATGTGAAACCTTCTGGGTAAAAAAAATACAGCATAAGGGACATATGGGGATTATTTAAAGAACTTCATTATGCACAATTTATATGGCCACATACACTCATCGGCCACTTTATTAGGTACACCTGTTCAATTGCTTGGTAATAGAAATTTCTAATCAGCCAATCATATGGCAGCAACTCAATGCATTCTAGCACTCAAAGGCATCTAGATGTGTTGAAGATGACTTGCTGAAGTTCAAACCGAGCATCAGAATGGGAAAGAAGGGAGATTTAAGTGACTTTGAATGTGGTATGGTTGTTTGTGCCAGACAGACTGGTCTGAATATTTCAAAAACTGCTGATCTCCTGGGATTTTCACGCATGACCATCTCTAGCGTTTACAGAGAATGGTCCAAAAAAGAGAAAATATCCAGTGAGCGGCAGTTGTGTTGACGAAAATGCCAATGTCAGTATGTACCAAAATATCTGAGGAATGTTTCCAACACCTTGTTGAATCTATGCCAAGAATTAAGGCAGTTCTAAAGGCAAAGCGAGGTCCAACCCGGTACTAGCCAGGTGTACCTAATAAAGTGGCCAGTGAGTGTATCAAACTCCTGCTTGTGACTCAACATGGTTAAACAGGTAAAGATGGAATAATCAATTGAACTGATTATATGACCCCTACCATATTCTAACACAGCCTGATCCTTTCTGATTAATGTCAGGGCACACTAAATCTGGTCATACACAAGGTCATTTGTTAAAGTGATCAAATTTTCAATTCCTTTTATAATCAAAACTGTAAAGGGATTGAAGACATAAAATGGGGGTTTTGACTGACTGAAAGAAGATGGGATTGAAAGTGCCCTGGTCCAGCGTAGCAGAAAAATTGCATCACTTAAACAAAATTGCTGTAATATTTTCCATTTTTAATCCCATTTCAATTTGATCTTTTGAAAAAAATGCAATTTATTGTCTAGTGTCAACTTCACAATCTGCTGAATTCTGGTGGTTGATCAAACGGATGACAATAGGTCGGCCTTGGCTATTGCTTGCTCCTGTATTACCACAAAATGACGCCCAGGTCATTCAGCACAGAGGACTGAGGAGATACTGTGAGTGCAGTGGTTCTAGGTCCCCCTCCTTTCCCACCTTCCTGAGTGTCCTGCAATCATAGTGTAATGATGCACAGATCTGCTTTCTGTATTACTGATTGCTGCCCACCGCTGGAGAGAATCCAAAAACTAATCAGGCCATAGATGGGTCGAAAACCGGCCATATTTTTTTTTTTAAAAACAAAAAATCGGTCGTTCAATAGGCTGATGTTACCACCAACGGTAAAAAAAAATCAGCCGATTTCCGACCCATCTACGGCCGGAATTTAATTACTTCTGTCCCTGCAGAAAGCTCCACTATTATATTTGACATGAAAAAGTATTGCAGTTGCAACATTGTTTCTATTTGTATCCATTTTGGATACAGATGGTTTTATTCGGATACAAATAGATACATTGTTGCAACCGCAAGACTTTTTCATGTCAAATATAATAGCGGACTGGAATTCTTCTTTTTCTTCTTCTTCTTCTTCTTCTTTTTCTTCTTCTTCTTCTTCTTGCAGGTCATGGCTCATGCGCAGATTTTTTATCGGTAAAAAGATCAGCCAATTTGCCCATCATTGCCGGGAAAATCGGCCTATCGGCAAAATCGGCCGATTTTTTTCCAACTTCACCAATAAAAAAATGTGCCAAAACCCAAAAAACGGCCAACCAATTAACCCACTAACGGTGCGAAAATCGGCCGATTTTTTTTTTCAGCCAAAAAATCAGCCGATTTCCGACTCATCTATGGCCTGCATAAGGCTGGTCATACGCTATACAATTTTCTTACAGTTTTCTGCCCAATTTCTGCCCAATTTCCTTTAGATTTACCTTCCAATATGTAGTGCAATGGCCTGCCTAATTGGATACAATTGAAATTGTTGTTTAGGTTTGACCTCATATTATATGATTTTTGGTAAATCTAAAGCAATATTTATTCTCAAAAAAACTGTATAGTGTATGGCCAGCCTTAATATGAGGTCAAACCTAAACAACACTTTCAATTGTATCCAATTAGGCGGGCCCTTGCACTACATAGTTGAAGGTAAATCTAAAAAAAAGTGGGCAGAAATTGGACAGAAAATTGTATAGTGTATGGCCAGCCTAAAGATAAAGGGCAGAGGGAGAATCCAGAGTTTGTCTTTCAGTGCAGTTACCGTAGCAATGGTCTTTTTATCTGATTGCTGTAACCAATGTTAATTTCTATGTGGTCACTTGCATGTTTGCCCTTTTTCGCTGCCTTATTCAGTTCCCCACTTGAAAATTGTAGAATATCTGAATATATCATGACTCACAATCATCCATCCTGCATGCACTCATCCCTTATGCACTATATATTTAATTTCCAGTAAGCCGAGAATTTTTTTCTGCAAAACAATGCAATTTTTTTTTGTTCAATCTATTCCCCGCAGACCATCTGCTGGCTGCGCCTTGTACATTGGTATGCAGAATTTGTGTACATTGTTCCACCTAATTGATTTAAACCCTGCTTCAGATTCATTTTGGACGCTCGCTTTTCATTTATGAAAAAATCATAAAGACAATGACTTGTTTTCTGTTCCATGCGGGGTTTGTGTACCGTCTGCCGAACGCCAGCTGCTGAAGATTTGTGGTGCCTCTGAAAGGGGACCTCCAGTTAAAATTAATATTTTATTTTGGTAAGCTATCAAGGACAGGCAGTTCATAAATGTCAGTCTTTGTTGTGGAGGTGTCCTTCAAGTGGGTACAAGCTGATCATTAATTGCTTGGGTCAGCAAAGTTCTTGCTACCAGATAACCAGTCAATCAGGACTGCTCCATAGGCGATGTGTAATATATCTGTATCAGAAGCCTATAAATCCCAAATCAATTGGTTGTTCTGTGTCACTCCTTCATGTGCTTTACAGAAAGATTTCATATTGTCTGAAAACATTTGGTGGTAAATAGATGATGGAGAATGATTTGGTGACCCTGTTATATAATATTCAGTGCCAGTCTGTAGCTTTCAACACAAGCAAGATACTCCATTGTATTAAAAAAACCCGAACATAGAGCCTGATATATATAGCCTGGCTTCACACCTATGCACTGCAGTAACGCACGATACTGCATCACACAATATATCATCACTGATGCAATGTGTTGGGATGTTACTCAAAATAAATGATTATTTTACAGTTGTGACCAAAATTATTCAACCCCCACTGAAATTGAGTGTTTTGGCCAGTTTGACATTGCTTTTGATCATTCAGTCATCTTGCTTACATTTACATTAAAGAGGCACTTGTAGGTCAGACAAATATAACATAACAGTTATAATGAAATAACCACAAATGTCTTTTCTGTGCTCACAGCATTATCAGTTTTATTCAACCCCCAAGTGACATTCAATCTTAGTACTTAGTACAGCATCCTTTTACAGTTATAACAGCTTTTAAACGTGAAGCATAGCTTGACACAAGTGTCTTGCAGCGATCTACGGGTATCTTCGCCCATTCTTCATGGGCAAAGGCCTCCAGTTCAGTCACATTCTTAGGCTTGCGCACTGCAACTGCTTTCTTTAAGTCCCACCAGAGGTTCTCAATCGGATTTAAGTCTGGTGACTGCGATGGCCACTCCAAAATGTTCCAGCCTTTCCTCTGCAACCATGCTCTAGTGGACTTGGAGGTATGCTTGGGATCATTGTCCTGTTGAAAGGTCCAACGTCTCCCAAGCCTCAGGTGTGTGACGGACTGCATCACGTTTCCATCCAATATCTCCTGGTACTGAAGAGAATTCATGGTACCTTGCACACGCTGAAGCTTCCCTGTACCTGCAGAAGCAAAACAGCCCCAAAGCATGATTGACCCTCCACCATGCTTCACAGTAGGCAAGGTGTTCTTTTCATCATAGGCCTTGTTCTTCCTCCTCCAAACATAGCGTTGATCCATGGGCCCAAACAGTTCTAATTTTGTTTCATCAGTCCACAGAACACTATCCCACAACTTTTGTGGTTTGTCCACATGGCTTTTGGCATACTGCAGTCGACTCTTCTTATTCTTTGGAGACAGCAAGGGGGTACGCCTGGGAGTTCTGGCACGGAGGCCTTCATTACGCAGTGTGCGTCTTATTGTCTGGGCTGAAACTTCTGTACCCACATCTGACAAATCTTTTCTCAGTTCCTCAGCAGTCACACGGGGACTTCTCTCCACTCTACGCTTCAGGTAGCGCACAGCAGTCGAAGTCAGCATCTTCTTTCTGCCACGACCAGGTAGCGTTTCAACAGTGCCCTTTGCCTTGAATTTGCGAATGATGCTTCCTAAGGTGTCTCTTGGTATGTTTAACATCTTTGCAATCTTCTTATAGCCATTGCCCTTCCTGTGAAGAGAAATCACCTCTTCTCTTGTCTTCCTGGACCATTCTCTTGCCTTCACCATGTTTGTAACCACACCAGTAAATGTCTAGAAGGAGCTGAGTATCACAGTCATTTTAAAGCTGCCTAATTGGTGCTTATTATGCTTGATTGCTGCTCGGTGACATCCACAGGTGTTTTCAATACCTGATGGAAAGCACCTGTATGAACCTCTGTTCTTCAGAGTGGTAGTCTTTAAGGGGTTGAATAATTGTGGCAATGAAGAAACCACATAAGAACCATTTACTACTGTATTACATAAACAATTGATGTCATTTTAGTTGCATTTGGGTAGTTACAACGTCCTTGTAGGATTTGATTCTGAATACAATTCCAAATGTACACTATAGTCCCTAAACCCCTTTACAGCATTGGGGGTTGAATAATTTTGGTCACAACTGTAAATGGCATTCCAAAAACCTTTCCAGTGCACCTCAATGCGCTTCAGCTCACCAAATGAACCATATTCAGATTTTGAATGAAATGTCCTAATGCAGAACTACATACCTCCCACCTTTTTGCAATAGGAACGCAGGACACCTATTAGCAGGGGCGTCCCTAGGGTTGGTGTCACCCGGTGCGATAACACTTGCTGACACTCCCTCCAACGATCCCGCAGAATGGATCGGATCTGCGGATTGAGCATAATGGATCAGATTCCAATCCATTATGCTCCCCAATCCGCAGATCCGATCCATCCTGCGGGGATCGTCGGCTTTCTTTACAACTTACCTTTTCGTGGAGCGGGTCCGGTGTCACCCCATATAGGTTGCATACCAACGATCTACCCAAGGATGGTTCGGATCTGTGGGGCAGCACAGTGGCTAAATGGTTAACACTTCCGCCAGGCAGTACTAGGGTCGTTGGTTCGAATCCCAGCCACAGCACCTCCTGCCTGAAGTTTGCATGTTCTCCCTGGGCCTGCGTGGGTTTCCTCCGGGTACTCCAGTTTCCCCCCACACTCCAAAGACATGCTGGTAGGTTAATTGGATCCTGTCTAAATTGGTCCTAGTATGTGTGTGTATGAATGTGAGTTAGGGACCTTAGATTGAACGCCCCTTGAGGGTTAGGGACTGATGTGAATGTACAATATATATGTAAAGCGCTGCATAAATTGACAGCGCTATATAAGTACCTGAAATAAATAAAATCTGCAGATTGACCATAATGGATCGGAGTCCAATCTATTATGCTCCCCAATCCACAGATCTGATTCATCCTGCGGGGATCGACAGCATGCAACCTATACGGGGTGACACCGGACCCACTCCACAAAAAGGTAAGTTGTAAAGAAAGCCGACGATCCCCGCAGCATGGATCGGGTCCATCCTGTGGGGATTGTCGGCTTTCTTTACAACTTACCTTTTCGTGGAGCGGGTCTGGTGTCACCCCTTGCAGTAGGTGTCACCCGGTGCGGCGCGCAACCCCCGCACCTGCCTTAGGACGCCACTGCCTATTAGCAAAAAGTATGTAGGCATAGGACACCCCCGCCACACCCCCTCAAGGGAGAATTATACAAAAAAAAAACTATTAAATCCACAAGTGCCTTTTTTAGCACTAGTATTCCTTTATATTAGCTCCTGAAATTTACCAATGCAGAAATTTATAAACTAGATGAATAGTTTAGCACTGTGAAACACTTTTTGAAAGATAAATAGTGCATTTTTATATACAAATACGGTATATAGATAAAAGTGAGGGACAAATGAGGATGAGAGGAGAGGGAGACAGAGGGACTTTGTTCCAAATCAGGGACAGTTCCTCTAAATAAGGGACAGTTGGGAGCTATGGAACTATATTGCAAAATACAGTACAATGTGATGCCCCTATGTATCAAGCAGATCAGAAAGAGGCTAAAGCTTCCGTGTGAATGCCAACATGGACAACAAATTGTATTGCAATATTTAATGTGTGCCCATATATTTATAAGAGGCATTTTAGAGCTTTACATATTGTACATTCACATCTGTCCTTGCCTTTTAACCCCTTAGTGCCGGCACCTCCCGACCCTTTAAGGGGTTTGTGATGCCCGGAGGCGAGGCGGGGTGGGGTTTAGGGTCATGTGACCACTGTGACTGGCTGTCCCGGCAGTCACATGATCGAAAAGCTGCCGACCACATAACGGACTTTTCCGTGAGGCACCAGTAAATGTGCCGGTAGCATGCAAGGCATGTGCTCTTGGCACATCCTTTGATTACATTCGGTATGCAAATATGCGGCCCCTTAGTGCCAAGGCCCAGACACCGAGAGGCTGCATAGTTGCGTACGCTCAACTCCAAGGAGTTAAGAAGCTTACAATTCAAAGGCTTCTATTTCACTTGCATACACATACAGTGCTAATTTAGGCAGGAGCCAAAAAATCTACCAGAATGTCACTGGAGTGTAGGAGAAAACCAACACAAGCACAGGAGGAGTATGCAAACTCCATGCCCAGTGCCCACACCAGGGTTTGAACTGAGAACCAAAGTGCTTCAAGGCAAAAGTGCTAACCTTGAACCATTGTTCTTCCTCCAACAAAACGGCACTGGTCTGCACACAACAAAACTACAACAAAATGGTTCCCGTCACATACTGCCTCGGCATATAGTATGCTCTTCTTAGTAAAAAAATGGCTTCAGCTTGGTCTCCTACCCATGGGGAACCCCTTGTAATATGTAACACCCATTGGGGGCTAATAGTGCCCATACACTAGGCCAAAAATCATTCGAGAATCTATCATTTGGACAGTTCGCTCATTTTCGTCCAGTTAATGGGCACAAATTGAAAATCAATAGTGACGATTGGAAAATTTCTGCCAAACGGATGATAAATTGAAAGGTTAATGTGCTTCTTGCCTGTTCAAAGCTGTTGGTACTGCACATACAGTATGTGACCCAGAACCAAAAAGGAATAAAAAACTGATTTATTTATGTCCATTGAACAATTTATCATTTGAAATTCAGTCATCACATGATGGCACTATTGTTTGCTCTCATGACCATGTGTTCATTTGTCGAAATCGCATTCAAACTTTTTTTGGACTAGTGTATGGCTAGCTTAACCTCTTGGCACTGGTCAAACGCAAATGTGCGGCCTCCCGGCGTCTGGGCCTAGACGCCGAGTGGCGCACATTTGCATTCTATTAAACAAAACATATGTGCTGAGAGCACGCTTCATGCGCGCTCTGGTACTCACGGAAAGGTCCTCTTTCGTTCGGGACCTTTCCCGATCATGTGACCGCCTTGACAGTGAATCACGGCGGTCATATGACCCTAAAACCCCACCCCGCCTCCCGGCTTCTGGAACCCTTAAAGGGCTGGTAGGCGCCGGCACCAAGGGGTTTAATCGACGATGAACAAAATATGTTAGGGGGGTTCTTCCATGGGTAGGAGACCAAGCTGAAGCCATTTTTTTACTTGGAGGAGCATACTATATGCGGAGCCAGTGACGGGAGCCATTTTGTTGTAGTTCTCAATATGTCTGATGAGCCAGAATGCAACTTGCCCAGCACCTGCAAACATAGTGGCCATTCAACTGGGATAACAGATTGGGGCTTTTGAGCAGTATCAATTTAATTTGGTTTCTAGTCTGCTGTTCTTCCCAAATCTCCAGCATACATACAATAGATTTACTAGGACGTGTGGTTTCCTATTGGGTGTCCGCTCAAGCGCCTGGCTAAATGCGTTGGCTAAATGGTGACAAGCCTAAAATAAAAAAGTCATTTTCTCTAATAGTTTTGGGTCTATCCACCCACTGCTAGTGATTATACATGCATTTCTGATGGAAGACCAAAACTGCATGATGGGCACAATCATCTAAAATTGATAGATGTGCCTGTAAAAAAAACAGCAAAAGTAAAAGACTTTTGTCACATGTTTGGGTATTGATTGGCATTACAATCATGTATGGATACACATAAGAGATCATGCAGCTATTAGAGATTTAATGCAAATACAGTTTTTATACTATATATAGGTAATAGGTCTTGATAGAGCGCGGCATCAATATTTTCTTCATTTGTTTGCACTGATAACACACATTTATGAGGGTGAGCAAGACAGCCTGCGATCTTATTGATAGAATCCGTTTATTATACACCTTATTGGCTCACATTAAAAAAAATTTATATTTCGTTTTCTCTAATAGTTTTGGGTCTATCCACCCACTGCTAGTGATTATACATGCATTTCTGATGGAAGAACAAAACTGCATGATGGGTATAACCATCTAAAATTGATAGATGTGCCTGTAAAAAAACAGCAAAAGTAAAAGTCTTTTGTCACATTAGTTTTTTCCCATTTTTCAGGTAAAATGTTGACATGTTGCTTTGGAACAGAATGACACATTATTTGGATGTTTCCATGCGTAGAGTGCAGTCTTACTGTATAATAGATAGGCTCAGGGATCACATTTGGTATGCACATTGCTCTCACACGATCCTGCAGTGCAAGCGTACCGTAGAGATTCATCCCTGCTCTCGTACATTTCCCTTGAACAAATCAGGCCCATACACAGGAGAAAGAGAAAGACCTCATTTGCCCTATACAAAGCGTCAGTACAGCTTCATCCTCATCATACATCTCAGTTTTGGGCGCCAGTTCACAGAAAAGGATTTCCTGGAACAAACTCAGAAATGGCAAGTCAATAAATAAGGGGCACAGAGGACTTCAGCTGCAAGGGAAGGTTAATTGAACTTAATCTATTTATCCTTAAAACAAATCTGTGCTCCATTTTAAACATTTCAAAGTAAAAGTCCTATCTAAGCATAGACTCCACAAGATGCCTGGTGGTATTAGCAAAGAAATAACAACATTTATTTTGTGCACTGCTCTGATTTACTTTTGTGGTTGTGACCAGAGTTTCTCCCACCAGAGAGTTTCCTTACTGCTCACTAAGGCAGCCCCCACTGCTGCGAAAATTGATTTCCTTTTACTGTTGAAAAAAAATTGATCTTCTTTGTGGTGGTCTATTTGCCCAGTTGAACAAATTCAAAAATGTTGATCTGGTCAGAGCTTACTTGAAGCCTAACTCCAGGAAAAGCAAATATTGTTTAAATATAGGAACCTTGTATGTTCTTGAATCTTGGTCTGCTTAGTGTATTTCGTCCATACCTGTGCAGTAATCCAGTGTAAAACTTTACCTCTGTGTAGGAGCTTCCTGTAATAGAGACCGCTCACTGCTGCTCTCTTTCTTTGTGCAGGATGACTGGTCTTGTCTCCGCCCTCTCCTGTAGTTTTCTGCTGGCAGCCTGTAGTGAGGGCCTGTAGTGGGGCCTGCTGAGTTCCTCCCACAGTTCTGTTCTCTATACAGGTTATATACAGCAGTGATTATGTCATTGCTACATTTGCAAGAGAATATCTGGATTTGTAAAGGGGTTTGGTGCACAAAAAGTGTTTTTTTTTCTTTTGTAGCTATTGAGGAATACATTCCAATAAAAGTTATTTTTTGCTCAGAGGTCAACTTTAAGTCCAATCCTGAATGCCTTTAAAACGTACCAATCCTGATATGGTTGAAGTGGCTGCCTTTTTTTTTGGCTTTTTTTACCTTTTGGGATAAAGGTTTTTCATAAATAAATGAAAACTGACCATGGTCAGCATACTTCAGCTCCAGATCAATGCTACTACCAGATGGGGGGGGAGGTGGAGTGACAGCGAGTGGTACAGCAGGGAGCATCAGCTCCCACAATCTGAGAGCAGGAGGTAGGGGAAGGCCAAACTGAGCTGCTGGAGAGCACCAAGTACCGGAGATTGTTAAGGAAGCTGGCATGTTACGGCTCCTTAAAGTGGAGCTTCACCCAAAAGGGGAAGTTCCATTTTAAGCCTTTGTCCTCTGCTCCACATTAAGGATTGGCATCTTTGGGGAGTGGGGGGGTACCCGAATTTGACAGGTACCCGCTCCCACTTCTGCTGTATTTGCCTAGGTGATCGGAAGCAGAAGTTGTTCTCCCCCCTCTCTCCCTGTAGTCTTCTGGGACACATGACAGGTGCCAAAAAACTACAGGACCATTCACAAACGCAGAGCTTCTTGCACATGCGCAGTGGGCACCCGGCTGTAAAGCCGCAAGCAGTCACAGCCGGGTGCCCACATTGAAGATGCCTCCACCAGGGAGAGAAGACGGCCGGTGAAACCAGCGGTGGTGAGGACACCGCTGGACCGAGGGACAGGTAAGTGGCTGTATTTTAAAAGTCAGCAGCTATAATTTTTGTAGCTGCTGACTTTTTTTTTTCCAGGTGGAACTCTGCTTTAACAATCAGCTATTCACTGGTTGTTAAAGACACTGCTCCTTAACAACCAGAAAAAATACACCGAAAAATGCACCCTGGGTGCGTTTTCGGTGCATTTTTGTTGCAGTTCCCATCAGGGGCGGACTGACAACTCATGGGGCCCACGGGCAATAGGGGATCATGGGACCCCTGTGTCCTTGCCCAAACTCAAAAAAGCCTATGAAAAAGGTACCAGGGGCATCTCATGGGGCCCCCTACTGACCCCGGGCCCTTGGGCAGTGCCCGAGTTTCCAAATGGTCAGTCCACCCCTGGTTCCCATTGACTTCAATGGAAGGTGCATCTTTGGTGCAGAGATGCAGCATACAGGACTTTTCAAACTGCAGCGGAGCGATGTGCAAAGTCTCATATGTTTTAAAGGCAAATCATTTTTTATGTGCTTTATTCCCACTGGAAAAGTGCATACCAACGCGGCAAAAGCACATCAGTGGGAAAAAGGCGCTTAGAACAGAAGGTATTCACATGTCTAATTCCATCATATATCCCAAAAAAATTAGAGCCTTGCAAAGCATTCCTTGTAAGGTTGTAACTAAGGAGCTGCAGATCACTTGGGTTGTAGGCCATTATAGTACTTACCGGTAGGTCATATACCCTTATAGTACTAGGTCTTGTACCTATAGACCATCTCATAAGTCAAACAGAAGGGTCTTTGAAGGCCATCCCACCTTCACAAACCAGCTGTACTATCAACAAGTAGAGCTCCCTCTGCATCTAAATTAGGGTGCCTTCTCTTGGGGTCCAGACTACAATTTATAGTCAGTCTTTCCTTGCCAGATTACAGTAATTAAATATTGATTTTAACTGGAGAATTCTTGAAGCGCAGACACGAGGCCCAGCCTGGTTTACTGAGCTTGGATAAAACTTCAGCAGGAATTTTATGTTAAAGTGATGTGCTCTTCCAGATGTTTTCAGGGTAATCAAGTCGCAGTTCAGGAGTTAGGAATGTGCTGTCCATGTGTATGCTACATAGCTGTTGGGCAGTGATTGTTTAGTTATTATACAGGCACTTCTGCAGATTAGAAATTTAAAACAAAAATGTGCATATAATCATTTAAGTTTGATTGGCATTATTTTTTTTTGGAGTGGGGTGTTCGGACTCTTTCACCCCCTTCCTGCCCAGGCCAATTTTCAGTTTTCAGTGCTGTCACACTTTGAATGACAATTGTGCGGTCATGCAACACTGTACCCATATCATTTTTTTAGCATTTTTTTGAGACAGATAAAACTTTTTTTGGTAGTATTTATTCACCACTGGGATTTTTATTTTTTTGCTATGTAAATGAAAAAGTCAAAAAAATTGAAAAAAAGTGTTTTTTCTTATACAATTTTGCAAATAAATAATGTTTATTCATAAATCTTGACCAAACTGTATTTAGTTATCCTTTTTAGTAAAAAAAAAAAAAACCCAAATTAGTTTATAACCAAAAATGATCATTTTTCACAAAAAAATGTTTATATTATTGTTTATGTTCTTTTTTTTTTAACATACTGTCACCCTAGCAGTACAGTGTCACCATAGTGACACTGCACTACTTGGGGGTGATGAAGATTTATTTTTTTTTTTTACACTGATTGCCTTTACACCTGTAAAGGCTGTAAAAGCAATCATTTCTCCTCTCTGGCTGCATTCTCGCAGCCATTGAGAAATACTGTGAGAGCTGTGATTGTTCACAGCTTGTCACATTGTACAAGGCTGTTGTGAATAGCCATGTACCATGTAATCTCTGTGATCATTCACAGATTTCACACATAGTAAGTAATTATGTCAGAAGTGACATCTTGCTTACTACTATTCATGTGATCACTGATTGGCCAATCAGTGATCACATGACTGGGACCTTACAGCGATTGGTGTTCCGGATCGCGGTGCGGCGCGCTCCCAGGGAGCGCACACAGGCTAAAATGGCTGGCACCGTTTATGAACGGCAACCCGCTCCTGCACTGCTCCCATCCGGCTGTATATATACATGGGCTGGACAGGAAGTGTTTAAAGATCATGTGGTATGGTTTTTCAGTGGGTACTATGTTGAGTTATTGTATAGTTTCCATGAAAATCCTTGTAATGGTTTTTCTTTCTTTTCTGTGCCAAATTTCCAAGTCATGTTTGATGTAGAATATTTGCAAGCATGCCCTTTATAGAACAACTGCAAAAAAGTAAACCAGTCATAGGGTAAGCTGTATGTGCAGTATGTTGGGTTCTACTCTGTGTTCCCCCTTACAATGCGAGCAACAAATGTGCAGACCTCGCCACAGAGGTCCAAGAGTGACATAAGAATCTGTCAAGTAGTTTAATTCTCCAGCATGTAAAAAAACTGAAATTTGAGGTTTGGGTGGGCTAACCCTTTAAGTATTCTCAAGGATGCCCCTAAGCTCCGTGGGGGTGGGGCTTTGTTTGAAGAGGGTCAGGATAATTTTTGTACTATTCGTGGTGGTGGTCGCAGGATTTTGTCCTGGAAATCTTGGCATGTACTCGTAACAAAAAAAATGACAGATGCAAACTCCTGGACTGTTACTGACAAACATCAGCATGTTATTGGTTTCTGCACATGGTCACATGGCTGTTTTTCTTCTTTCTCCTGTCACTCCCCCCTAACATGCTGCTGTTTGTCATTGCACAGGCCCAGACAGTGACGTCCCCCTCAGCGGAGCCCCACTCCCAGGGAAGCAACCTTACAGCAGCGCCCCCAGGTGTGTGAGTGGAGCATCGTGTCAAGGCGTTTGCCCGCACAGTCCCCACCCCCGCGGAGCAGAGCTTGTGACACCGATCCATTAGCACAGCGACCTTCAAAGCCTTGAAACCCAGCACAGAGAATTATAATACTAATTACTACACAGGGCATTACAGTATGGCGCTGATCTCTGTTCAGCATGATGAGAATCTTCCTGAGGCCTCAGCCTGTCAGTTGTCAAACAAGAGAACCTGTCACTTTTTTTCAGTAAACTGATAGGCTGCATTTTACAAATTGTGTTTCAGGTCACAGCATGTGTTTCTTCCCTGTAAAAAAAACTCTCTAAAAGAAAGCCTTTTCTGAGAAGAACATGTAGGCTTCCATGGATAACTTATCCTGCAAAAGCCAATTGCCTGGCTATCATTTTATCCTTCTTACTCATTACAATGGTTGCCTTCATGCTACTTTTAGGAAAGATTTTGGAAATATTACAGCAATCAATGAGATTCAAGCTTTCAAAACATATAAAGCAGATCATAAATTATTTATTATTCGAAAGCTTAGGCATGGATACGTAAGGATAGGAGGGCTGAAATATCTTGGAGAACATGATGCCCCAGGCTCCCTCCAGTGCTGGCCACTTGAAGAAGCCTAGTTCTTTGGTGACATGTTCTCTACTGAAAGAGAAGGATTAGCCAGTCTAAACTGTGAGCTATCTCTTCAGCAAAGATCACATGACCAAGAACCTGGGCTTTTGGTTATGTGAGCCGCACTGGAATGAGCCCAGAGCAGAAATATCTCCAGGACAGGTAAGTCTTTAAGCCCTTCTTATTTAACCAGCCCTTCAAGATGGTAAATATGGCCTTATATGAGTATACGTTGATTTTAATGAAATCATCTGTTTGGCTGTTTTATTTTGATATACTATACCCCCCCCCCGGTCCTAGAAGTCATGGGGTTAACTCACCCAACATATTCATATATTGCTTTGGGGCCCAGCAGTGAAATTTCCCCAATGGAGTTCCCCTCTGCCCATTACAAATTGGTCTCACTCTCCTTGTTGAAGGATTTAACATTATGTAGAGCACTGCGGATGCAGAGAGGCTCCCTTGCCTAGTCTATTAACGGCAATCACTGGAATTCCTCACCTCTTTGAGGTCAAGGGGGATTTAATCTATTGGCATCCATCCGACTGAAATGAGTTTCCGGTGAAGAAAACCAAACACTGTAACTGGGATGAGCTGAGTGTGTATAAAACTTTGATGCATCATGATAACACATAGAGCAGTGACATATGAAATATTATTCAGGGACGGGGAAGAAGGTGGGGGGGGGGGGGTCCCTGTGGAAAAATCTCAGGTTAATAGTTTCTCAGGTTGCAATAAAATGCAATAACTGTCACTGCTGTGCGTAGTACTCTGTGCTCTCTGCTGGAATATGGATTAAAGTGTACCTGTTGTTTTGTTGGGAAGAGTAGGGAAGGTGAGCACTATGCTTCTTTCCCTGTGAAGGTTTTTAGTGATTTTGGAACAGACTGTTATTTATTTTAGGTACTTATATAGTGCCGTCAATTTACACAGTGCTTTACAGCAGTACAGTGGCTAAATGGTTAGCACTTCCGCCTGGCGTTGGTTTGAATCCCAGCTACGGCACCACCTGCCTGGAGTTTGCATGTTCTCCCTGTGCCTGTGTGGATTTCCTCCGGGTACTCCAGTTTCCTCCCACACTCCAAAGACATGCTGGTAGGTTAACTGGATCCTGTCTAAATTGGCCCTAGTATGTGTATGTATGAATGAAAGTTAGGGACCTTAGATTGTACACCCCTTGAGGGTTAGGGACTGATGTGAATGTACAATATATATGTAAAGCACTGTGTAAATTGATGGCGCTATATAAGTACCTAAAATAAATAAATATATATATTGTACATTCACATCAGTCCCTAACCCTCAAGGAGCGTACAATCTAAAGTACTGTTGAAAGTGACCCCTAAAAAAAAAGTCAAACCTGATAAACAAGCCGATACTTACCATTCCCGATGCCTCTGCAGCCAGAACTTTACTCCGTTCTTGAAAAATCCTTATCTAAAGTCCAAAGGGAAAACAAAACTTCAGGAGCTTTGGGTTCCTGGGTCCCCTGCAGTGTTCACTGGTTCCTTCCTCTGGTCTCCACATCGCTAATGAGTCCTTCGGACTTCAGGCAGGGATTTCTCATAAACAGAGCAGCAATCTGGCAGTGCAAGCTGCAGGAAAGGTTAGTACCCACTTGCTTCTTTTCTAGTTATAGCTATTTTAAATTGTGACAGATAATGACAGGGTCAGTTTACGCCTTTGTATAAACCTCATGTACAACAGATTTTAGGCTACATTTAGATGTAGGTTTGGGGGGGGAGTTAAAAATGTACGGTTGAACTGTGTTTTTGCTGCCCGCCAGCCATCCCATCTTAAGCTGCAATAGGCAGTGGACAGGGGTGTTTACATGCCACAGTCACGATGCTTCACTTTGCACCCGTGGCAAAGTCTTCCCAACACATAGTGATTGGCTGGCGTCAGGCCCAGCAAACGCAACACATTCAGGCAAATGGGGAGGCGCCACAAAAGTCACTGCATTGCACGTGGTTGCGACACTTCTGTCAGCAAAAATGGGGTTAAAACAGGCATTGAGGAGACGTCACATCGCTTCCTTGTACGCCTGTAGCCTCTGAAGAGTGACTCAAATATGGATTATGCAGAGGAAAGTTAGGTTTAGTTCATGTCTTAATTTACCCTAATAGTGTGCTGTATAAGCACGTGCTAACAAGAAACATGCTCACAGGAGGAGAGAGCAAAGTGAGCAGAGAGAAGAACTTATCAGTCTACTGCAGGGGCGGACTGACCATTTGGAAACTCAGGCACTGCCCGAGGGCCCAGGGTCAGTAGGGGGCCCCATGAGATGCCCCTGGTACCATTTTCATAGGCTTTTTTGAGTTTGGGCAAGGACACAAGAGCCCCATGATCCCCTATTGTCTGGGGGCCATATGAGTTGTCAGTCCACCCCTGGTCTGCTGCTGTTTTTTTTTTCCTGTCCACTGGAAGGCAATGGCTGGAAGGTTTGGAGCTGACCAGGCTGGATTCCTTAGCTGCAGTAGAGATAAGTCAGGTCACCAACCTTGTTCTACCTATGTAATTAGTGGTTTTCATGGGTGATCAGCTTTATGAAAAAGAGATGTATTTGTGTGAGATAGTTTGGTGGGTTGGTCACACCTAACTTCCCTTCAACCTAACCTCCCCCAGGGTACCTCTTATGCAGGCCATACATGGGTCGAATTCCGAACTATTTTTTTGTCCGAAAATCGAAAACGTCATTAGCTCGGTAATCCGATAGTGCCATCAATGATTTCGAAAATCGGCCGACCAAGTCATAAAGTTCACCACATATAACAGGTGAAACTTCTGTACCTTCCAGGTCATGCACATATTTTTTTCGGAAAAACGATCTTACGATTTGACCATCATTGAGTCAAAAATCGTTCGTTTTTATGAATTTTCCATCCAAGTGTCCGATCACCGAAAAGGGGAGGAACCACGAAAATCGGCCGGTGCCATTGACCTACTAACAGAGCAAAAATCCGCTGATTATTCTTCAGTCCGAAAAATTGGTCGAATTTCGACCCATGTATGGCTGGCATAAGTTTAACTCTTCCAAACTCTGAACTCTTCTAAAGTACACCAAAACCTTCCTCATTGGCAAGACCATGTAAAGAACCTGTCTCACCTATGACCTCTACTCTAAGTGTATCTGAACTCAAAACATTTGACTTTTGGCTTCATATATATTTAATGACTAAACAACAAGTACATTTTAACATGTAGTATTAGGTGTTATTGTAGTAGCTGTCGGTGCTAAGTACCAGGACCTCAAACGTTTGCCCTTTGGGAATGGGGTTTCCAATGCACGACAAGAACGAAATGCCAAATTCTTGACATACATTTTATGCAATGTATGCTATCCAACCAATACAGATTGCAGCCATGCTTTGTACAGTATATAGAAGCTATCTATACTTTCTCTAGCATAGCCTCAAATACCACTGCAGATAGAGGCTTCACAGGCTCCACCTGCTGGTCAGAAAGAGTAGTGAAGCTGCTGCAGTCTGCATGTCAGTTCCATTCTAACATAGCTCAGTTTGAAGGATGATTTCTTTCTCTAGTGTCATCTACATGCATAGTTTAGTAATCTAAGTGTAAGTGTAATCATGAAACCAACCAACAGAGACACTCACTTGAGGTTTTAAAATTAATTTCTGCATAAGCCCTGCTGGGTAATCTTGTAGAGGGACCATAGGTCTCAACATGCCCTGGCAGCGCAGATCCTATGCACTGAGCATATCAGTTTTTGCAGTGAATATGGAAGCTGGTTTTTATTTGATAGTGCCGTCATCATCCAATATACAACTAGGATCTGAGCTGACATCTCCCATCTGAGATGTAATCTTAATTATCTTATGTATCTGCATGCAGGAACATTATGTTCATATGTATCATTATAAAGTATTCATATGAGATTCACTATATACATAAATCATATATAACACAGTGCATGGTATGTTGTCTATATAATTATATATGTATGCAATAAAAATAAATATTGACTTTAACATTTTGAGTGTATGGAATTTTCTGTGTCGTAATGCATAGTTTTTGTTTTTTATCTATCAATTTTTTATTATTATAGGTATATATTAAGCAGTCCTTGCCCTCAGGGAACATTTAATCCATGGTCCCTATGGCCTCATGCACAATGGGCATCAAAAATGCCACTTCTAAGGGTGTTTGATTTTGTTTTTTTTCTGCCTCCATGTTAGCCTATATGGCCGTGCGCAAAAAGGCCTTTACAAGCATTTAGAGGCAGAAGCGTTTATAAGGAGAAAAAAAAATATCATCCCTTGCACATTCAGGAGAAAAGCATTTTGGCAGAAAAAAACATCAAACGCTTCTGATCGCAGCTAAATGCTTGTAAATGTGTTGTAAGAAACCTAAGCACTAGGCACATTTAGGGATTGAGAGTTTATTCATTTCAAAGTCCAGAGTAGATAAATATTCTGATCAATAAAATGAATGAACGCCCAAACACCTGACACTGCTGAATGCACCTAAATGTGTTTGCAAAAAGCAGCTTTAGGCACAATGTTAATGCTGCTTCTCTCCTGCTGGAGAAAAGGCGTTCAGAAGAGCTGGGCAAATGGCCATTGTACAGGAGGCCTCTCATACACACATACTAGGGCCAATGTAGACAGAAGCAAATTGACCTGAGTTTTTGGGACATGGGAGGAAACCCACACAAAACCCCAGTTCATATCTGTGCGGCCGTGCAGGTTATGATTTGCACGGGCACGAGAGACCATTAATTTGAATGGACTCCCGTGCCCCTGGACACGCAGGGAAGAAGTCCATGCACTACTCAGGAAATCGCAGCCCGCACTGGAACTGAGGTTCCCAGTACGGATGCGATTTCCAATGTGGGCGGCGTGCCATTAAAATTAATGGCACCCACCTGTGGGTCCCGCCTTTCTCTGTGAGGATGTTGCGGCTGCAGGCATTTGTGCGGGTCCCGCAGTGGCACCACCCGCACAGATGTGAGTCAAGGGAAACGCAGAATATATACTGTACAAACACCATGTGAATAGTGTTCCCACTGGGATGCAAACAGAGGACCCCAGTGCTGCAAGGTATCCATCCCTCCTTCTATCCATCTATTATCTATCCATCTGTTCATCTATCTCTCCTCAACCCATTCTCCTTTTCATCTGGCTCTTAATATTTGTCAGCAAAAGCTATTATGTGATATTGGGGATTGTGTTCCCAGATCTCAACATAATGGTACCTTATGAGCAGGGAAGGATTAGAGCCACTGTTTAGTTTTATTGCCGTCAGTGTCCCGTTGCGTAGATTTATTTATTACAGGTATTTAAAGAACACTGACAATTTACACAGCATTTTACATGCTGTGTATTGACATCAGTCCCTGCCCTTGAGGAGCTGACAAAGGTCCCTATCTTACATGCATACATACTCACACAAGTTCAGTTTTGAAAGGAGCCAATTAACCTACCAGCATGTCTTTGAAGTGTGGAAGGCAGCTTATGCGTTGCAGGGAGGACATGCAAACTCCATGCAGATAGTGTCCTGATGGAAATTCAAACTGAGGATCCCAGTGTTGGAAGGCATCCATCCCTCCTCCAATCCATCCATCTATTACCTATCCGTCCATCAATCTGTTCATCTATCCCTCTTCCATTGCTCTAACCATTCTTCCATTCATCTGGCTATACCTCATCCTTCTATCTATCTATCTATCTATCTATCTATCTATCTATCTATCTATCTATCTATCTATCTATCTATCTATCTATCTATCCATCCATCCATCCATCCATCCATCCATCTATCCATCTATCTATCTATATAAATATTGCAATACATGAATTTCTGTGTAAGCCACACATCTGTTGCCCATTCACACTTCAGCACATGCTTTGCAGAGCATGTGCTAACACACTGGCAGGTGTGTATGGGCCGCTATAAAACTCCTCTTTATAAATACACTAAGCCTGGGTTCAGATATGTGCGGTGCAATATATCACATGTGATTCGTACAGGAACCGCATCGCATTCCTGTGCAGTTCACATGCGATTTCTGTGCGTGTGCGATTGGAGCCATACATTTTGTATGGCTCTAATCGCACCTCACCTGCACCAAAAAAGATGCAGGACCCTTTTTTGGGTCCGCACTAGAATTGGATCGTATGGGTATTTACACCTATGTGATCCGCTTCTGCACATCACACCGCGTTTTGCAGACCGCTGTCGGGGTGTTGTTAACTTTACATACACACCCGCAGCACTTCTCATGAATAGGGTGAGATTCTGTTTGGAATTCGCACTGAAAACGCTGTGAATTCCACACCGCATCAGCGTGAACCAGGGCTTAGGGCCTATGCACACTTTTCTGCTTTCATGCAGCAATAGAGAACAGAGTCTTTCCTATGTTCACATCAGTTCACTGCAGGTTAGTATGAAAGGGAAAGAGAAACCATATGGGCTGCACATACAGATATGCCACCCAGCAAAGAATGTGGTTTGCTCTTGAAAAACATTTTCTTGAAGTAAAATTCATGTGTTTTAGGCCTCATTCACACAGGCATAATATAGCACACACCCGTGATGGTGTTCTGTGTATCCCTGTGGCAGCAGTCTCATTCATTTCAGTTTGTATGCAGCAGCTGCATGGACATAGCCACTGCTCTCAATTTGATTGCCACATCTCAATTTGGGGCCATGCACACGGGCTCACACGGCCATTATGTTGGGAGCGACAGCTGTGGCCGTGCAGCTGCTATCTCCCAATTCACTTGAATGGGCCTGCATGTACAGGGATGCATGGAACCTGTGCATCCCTGGGTAGGCAAACATGACCCTCATACTGCGTATGCTATAGTACACCCATGTGAACGAGGCTTTACGGCTGCAGACAGACAAGTGTGAATAGACCCTAACACACATCTCACAGGCTCGGCCTAGGTTTAATGAGAGCACTCCTAATTACACCACTACGGCCTCACCAGCTGTATTCATGTTTATCTTATGTGTGCATATTATGTATTGTATTTATGTCATTGTACATTTGTCTTTTTATTTGCATTGTTTTAGATGCTCTTGTTTACTCAGTCTGTCTTTTTTATGTGTGTCTTCACATGCATGTTTTTTGTCTTTGTTGCAAATAAACGCATGTTGAATCATGCTTTGTGTGTTTTGTGACCTCCAAGTGCCTAAAAGTATAGAATTATTAGTGTACTGAAACACTGTATACGAGGGGTGTTCAAGTCAAACCAGGACTTTTAATTTCACAGGTATAAAAAGCGATGCTAGCGTGACGGTACTACATGCAGTAGTAAGTGGCAAGTGTGTCCTATTACTGATAGGCGATGCACATGTCGTAGGCCAGTCCAGAGACCATTAATAAAGATGGCAGACAACTGTGTTAGTGCGTGCATGAAACAGCGTGTGGTGATGGAGTTTTTGTAAACAAAGGCATAAAATCCACGGAGATCTACAGAAGACTTCAAGCACAGTACGGTGATGAGACACTCAGCTGCAGTAAAACATTTGAATGGTGTAAGTGTTTTGAAAGATGGCCGTACATCTGTCAGTGATGATCCCAGCCGTGGTGGTTCCTAGCCCAAGGCAATTTTTCCTGTGAACGTTCAGCATGTGGAACGCCTGATCCTGGATAATTGACGCATCACCTGAAATTGCGCAAGAGACAACTCTTTCTGTGGGAACGGTCATTCACGAAGTGAAGCAGGCTGTCCTAGTATGGTTCAGGTGTACTGACAAATCTTTCTATGCCAAAGCTTTCAAAGCATTCGTTAAACGCTGGGATAAGTGTATAAATGTAGCAGGGGAGTATGTCTGAAAATAGATGCAGTTTCCACTCCTTGAAATTTGTTCTTTTATTTTATAAACTCAAATGTCCCGGTTTGACTTGAATGACCCTCATACATTTGTACAGTGGATATAAAAAGTCTACACAATCCTCTTAAAATGTCAGGTTTCTGTGATGTAAAAAAATGAGAAAAAGATAAATCATTTCAGAACTTTTTCCACCTTTAACTGTACAACTCAGTTGAACAACAAACTGAAATCTTTTAGGTGGAAGAAAGTAAAAATAAAAACACTAAAATAATATGGTTGCATAAGTGTGCACACCCTTAAACTAATACTTTGTTGAAGCACATTTTGATTTTATTCCAGCACTCAGTCTTTTTGGGTATGAGTCTATCAGCATGGCACATCTTGACTTGGCAATATTTGCCCACTCTTCCCTGCAAAACACTCCAAATCTGTCAGATTGCAAAGGCATCGCCTGTGCACAGCCCTCTTCAGATCACCCCACAGATTTTCGACCGGATTCAGGTCTGGGCTCTGGCTGGGCCATTCCAAAACTTTAATCTTCTTCTGGTGAAGCCATTCATTTGTTGATCTGGATGTATGCTTTGGGTCGTTGTCATGCTGAAAGATGAAATTCCTGAAGGTTTTGTACCAGTATTGACTGGTATTTGGAACTGTTCAGAATTCCCTCTACCTTGACTAAGGCCCCAGTTCCAGCCGAAGAAAAACAACCCAAAGCATGATGCTGCTACCACCATGTTTCACTGTGAGTATGGTGTTCTTTTGGTGTTTTTGCGCCAAACATATCTTTTGGAATCATGGCCAAAAAGTTCAACCTTGGTTTCATCAGATCAGAACACATTTTCCCACATGCTTTTGGGAGACTTCAGATGTGTTTTTGCAAAATGTAGCCGGGCAGGGATGTTTTTCTTCGTAAGAAAAGGCTTCTGTCTTGCCACTCTACCCCAAAACACAGACATATGAAGAATACAGGAGATTGTTGTCACATGTCCCACACAGCCAGTACTTGCCAGATATTTCTGCAGCTCCTTTAATGTTGCTGTAGGCCTCTTGGCAGCCTCCCAGACCAGTTTTCTTCTGGTCTTTTCATAAATTTTGGAGGGACGTCCAGTTATTGGTAATTCACTGTTGCGCCATATTTTCTCCACTTAATGACTTTCTTCACTGTGTTCCATGGTATATCTAATGCCTTGGGAATTCTTTTGTACCCTTTCCTGCCTGATACCTTTTAACACTGAGATCCCTCTGATGCTTGGAAGCTCTCTGTGGACCAGGGCTTTCGCTGTAGGACGCAACTAAGAAAATGTCAGGAAAGACCTACTAGAACAGCTGAACTTTATTTGGGGTTAATCAGAGGCACTTTAAATGATGCAGGTATGTACTGACTCTTATTTAGCATGATTTTGAATGTGATTGCTTAATTCTGAACACAAACACATCCTCAGTTATAAAAGGGTGTGCACACTTATGCAACTGCATTATTTTCAGTTGTTATGTTTACACCCCCCAAAAAAAGATGTCAGTTTGTTTTTCAATTGATTTGTACAGTTTATAGGTTACATTAAAGGTGGAAAAAGTTCTGAAATGATTTATCTTTGTCTCATTTTTTACACCACGGAAACCTGACATTTTAATAGGGGTGTGTACACTTTTTATATCCACTGTATGCCTGTGATTAGATTTGTAAATGTGTGTACAGTATTGTTTTGTATGTATGAATCATTAAAAAATGCATTGACAGAGCTATGTTCATCAATCAATATGCACACAGGGCCTCAATGAGAACACTTAATGCTCTGGTAGAATTGGAATTTATAATGCTGCTGGAGGAGGGGGAGAGGAAGAGCATTAATGATTGTCTCTACTGAGTTGTGTGATCATTTAGCATATTGCAGCTATCAATAAATGTCAATTGGAAGAATGATGTGTATAGAATGTGAGAAGTTGTACTGCGCAGATATCAGCAAATATGATTAGAAAATATTTCAGAATTGCATCTATTCAAAGTGCAATTGTGTATACAGACATAAAAATGGAACAGATACTGAGAATAACATGCACCGTACAGGAGAAAAAAAGTCACAAAGGCAAAGACCATACAGATATGTAGTCAGGGTATACCAGGATACCCAGAAACAACATACATTGATACTGTCTCCATAACAGAAAGAGATCTGTCTGTGACCTATTCCCACACTGCAGGCACACTGAATGATGCAGAAACTGCTATTTAAACAATTCTGTGTCAAGATGGCTGCCCACATTTTATAGAATTTTGGCATTCAGTATGAGATGCTGGCCTTTCCAAGATGAATGCCCAGAGACCATAATAGGGAACAAATTAGTCCCTCTTGGGTTTCTGCAAACCTGAATAAGAAGCACAGCTCTGCCTTCAGGATGGACAGTCAAGCTGCAGCAAAACATTTACCTACTGTCCCCTTCTCTTAAGGGATGCAGTTCTTAGCATATCAAACCATACAAAGTATGACCAGTAGTAATATAAACTAGTATACATAACAACAACAGTGTTTGCAAATTATCATTCAGAATATCAGTCAGAATATTTGGCACGCATAAGTCTTCTGGTGTCCCTTGCAGGGACTCGAGACTCACCGTCCACCTCATTGTCTGGTGGAGCATCCTCAACAGTAGGATCTAAGGCCCTGAAGCAGGATAAGGCTGCTTATCCTGAACCCCTTGATCTGAAAACTGAGTCTTGATTGATGGCAAATACCGCTGCAGTGGACCCTCCAGAGTTGGAGGCTAGTCTGCTAGTCCTAAACCAACAAGGGTTGTGAAAGGCGATGGAAGGGAGTGAGCACCAAAGTCACAAGGTCCCAGCAGGTTCAGGTGTAAATATTACCTGTCCTTCCGAAACAATATCACACACAAGACAATCAGGATGAGATGTGGTATGGATGAGACTCTCATCTGGGCTCCAGTTTTCTGTCTATCCCTAGTTTGAAGGGGTAATAGATCAACTAAATGTTTGTCTGCTAAGTTTTGCAGTTGTTCTAGCACCACCTGCTTAGCTTTCGTTAGGCATCGCCAGTTCTCCTGCACCCACTCTTCAGGTGATCGTACAGAAGAACAGATTTAAAGGTAACTGGCTAATTAACCTGAACATTAAAGTATAACTAACAGCAAAACTTTTTTTAAAATTTTGGATAGAGTGGAGAGGGATTAGAACACCTGTAAGGTTTTCATTGCTGCCTATGTCCTTGTTAAGAAAATTCACCTTCTCTATTTGTCCTGTTTACTATTATTATTAAAAGAGAAAGTAAAAGAAAAATCCCACATTTTGGGTTGTCCCCAGAAAAGTAAAAGAGGGAAAACCTTTCAATGAGGACACTAGTTCTGGTGACCTGGGGGTCCCCAAGGAATTCCCTTATTTTGCAGGGATTCCCTCTCGCTTCCTTTTTGGCTATGGGACCAGAAGTGAACGGAAATCTCCACAATGGGACCCAGATGGCGAAAAAAAATCTGACAGGGGTTATAACCTCCCTTGCTGTATAAAAACAAAATAAAAACAAAAGTTTTGCCTATAGTTCTACTTTAAAAAGAAGATAATATAACCTGTGGCCTTTGAAGTGTTTGGTTGTAGGCCCAAGCCACATCACCGACATACTGGGGTCATCAATCATGATAGTCTTGCTCCAGAGTGCAAATTACAGTATATCTAGCAGATTCCAATTAAAGTGCTTATACGCCCCATATCCTTGTGGATGGTATGCAGTTGTATGCAACTTATGAATACCACCCAAGCAGCATAACTCAGCAAAATATTCAAAATTGGAACCTTATTAATTTTGGACAGCCATATGGCTGTATCACATGTGCCCAAAAGAGCTTGGCCATGGTGACAGCTGTTTGTGGGCACCATGATGGCACAGTTGTAAAAGTTGTCTACAAACACCAAAGCATAATGATATCCAGAGGATGTCCATCATAGAAAGCCCATGGTTAACAGTTTAAACAGTCCACCTGATGTGTTTCCAATAAGTGGGCTTTTGGTTGCTACCTAGATTGAAGGGAAAGAGAAAGTTTTATGTCTGAGGAGCAGCAATTTGATTGAAATTGGGAATGAGGTGCCACAAGTACCCTACCAGCCTCAAATAGGAGCAAAGCTGGGTTACTGTTTTTGGAACTTGCAAATTCCATACTGCCTGGCCCCCTGATACTGCCCCAGCTTCAACAATATGCCTCAGATACGGTGTCTGGTCCTTTGCTGGGATTTAGCCTAAAGTTCAAGTTTACAAAAAAATAATACAAAATTAGTACAAGGGACATTACTTACCTTCAGTGTGATGTGTCACTTGTGCTTCTGTCTTCTAGTTCAGTGATGAATAAAATGTGATCTATGAATGGAGGCCAAGCAGATGATTGAAAGGTTTATCCATTCCATTCATAGATTATGTTTCATTCATATAAACTGTAGTAAAAGCTTCTATAAATGAAAGAACTGTGTGGAAAGGGCGGGTATAGTTGGACACTCTTAAAGAGAGCCTGTAACAGCTCCTCTGTTCTGTTAACCCCCGCTGAACAGGGAGATTGCAGAGGTGGGGGGCATTGGCGGTTGAAAGATTTCCACTGAACCAGACGACAGATGCGCAGACAGATCACATTGAAGGTAAGTAATGTCCCTTGTACTGATTTTGTATTTTTAAATTAAATTTAGGATTTAAATTTAGGCTTTGAGTCAACTGTGTGAAGATCTGATCAAAATGCGTGTGATGGTCTTCAAAAATCTTAAAATAGATGATGATATTGTACAGATGTATCAAGACAGTATCAAAGCTTGGTTCTCCCAAGCACTATTCCACAGGCCTTGGGGCACTGCCTTTTTTTCAACAGTCTTCTTCCTCAACAGTCACTTGCCAGTACCTGCAAGCTAAATTCAATGTAGAAAAATAACAAATTTGTCCCAGGGCATTAAAAACTCCTCCACTTATTGCAAGGGTTAGGTATCGCAGTGGGTGCAAGCATTTCACTTTCTGTAATCCACACAGAAGCATAGGCTTTCATCCTTCTTTTTCACAAGGACTATTTGAGCAGCCCAAGATCTCTTGCTTTCCCGAATGACCCTGCTCATATGTAATATATTGTAAATCAGATTCGTAACTTTTTGAGGATTCCAGCAAACACAAACATGTTTCATCAGTGAATGATGTAGCAGTTTGTGTTGATTAGATGACAACTTGTGTAAGCAAGGGCGGTCATTCCATCAAATCTTGGTACCGGAGAGTCATCCAATGCTGACATAGCAGCTGCCAGGTAGGAACATGCAGCTTTGGCCCCAAGACAGGATGTTGCAATACACTTTTATGGGACTTTGTACACATCTGCAATAACCAGCTGAGCAGGAAGTTAAACGGGATTAGTTCCCAGATTGACTATCTAAACATACATCTTACCACATTGCACTATAGACAAAGTTCAGGCTACCAGTCATTCTCCCCTTGCCTCCAGTTCACGCCAAGGCTCGGCCATGACAGTAAATTCTTGCAATTCTTTTCTAGCCCCCACAGTGAGTGGACAAATGATTTCCAGTTTATGAAATATCTTTAGCCTATAGTTAGGTGGCAACTGCACCACCCCCACCTTTGTGATCTTCTAGGTATTCTGCAACTGTTGGGCTTTATAAGCTTTGACCAGATTTAGAAGCTGGGTCTATTCACTTTTACTTCTTGAGTGTGTTGCTGGACGTAGTATAGCTTCCAGCAGTAGTCATCCTACTTCCAACTCACAAAGGACATTGCTGCCTGGGACTAAGACATGGGTCAGAACCATTCTGATCTGATTGACTGTCTGATTAAACACTTGGATGGACATCCAGGGGACCCCATCCACAGAAATAGGAAGGTTGTTAGCTACCTTCAAGGTGAGCCAAGATGGGTCTAATGTTGAGGCTTGACCAAACTGCTGCTGGTTGAAAATATAGTCCATGATGGTCACCTTGGACCCGATATTGATTAAGCAGTTTGCCTGACAGCCAGTCAAAAGTATCTTAGAGTTAAGCCTGGGACAAGATGAAGTAGTTCCAGCAGGTTGTCCCCTGCCAGAACTTCAAGATTGCCAGCAAGGACAAATGAGAACTGTTTTCCCCTTTTCCAGATTGCATTTTGATATGTCCCCATCGTTTATACTTCCCATCTAAGTCAGGGTCCCTTCAAAGGGAATAATCACCTAATGGGGCCTGACCCAGTTCATGCTTGACAGCAGATACTTCCTGCTGGATGGAAACGTTCCTACTGTACTCTCTAAAGCGTATATGGGGGCTGTGGCTTCCTTCCTTAACATGGTCTTACATCTCCCTCAATAACTCCCACTGTGGCATCAATCTCCTTCTGTTTTCACTCTACTGAATTTTAAAGAACAGCATTAAAGTGTTCCTAAACCCAGGACCCTGCATTCACTCTATCTGGTTTCCACAGTACACAGAACATGAAAAATGCATTTATTTTAGTAAAAATACACTGCTAAATACCTTTTCTCATCAGCAGTACATAGCAGTCCTGTGACTTCTGTCAGTGGTCAGCAAAGCACTGGTTAAAGCTTGTAGGAGAAGTTTTCTTTTTGCTCTAGGAGGATGCAGAATCCCTGACCTCTGTCTGGACAGTGCTGATTGGCCCTGTGCTGATCACATGCACCCTCCTAAGATGAAAAAAACTCTCTAGCAATACACAGCATACTGAGAGTGTCTCCACACAATATGTCTTATCATGAGATAAGACGGGGGACACTGGAAGAAGGGGATGATCAGAGATGTCAGGATCAAACAGCCTTTTTACACAATGCAGAGGATTAACCCCTTAAGTTCCACAGTGAGTATATCAAACATGCTTTGCTGCATATACAGACTGATTTTACTGTTGTGGGTTTAGTAACACTTTAAGGTTGACTGCAGCTTCGGCTCTCACCTGCTTTTTCAGAACCCTTTTTAGTGACTCAGTTTGGATAAAACTTCCTAGAAGATGGGACGTTGATCAACATGTCAGGGAGATTTGCCTATGATATCTGGAACATCTGTAACATATGGACTGAACTTTCTAACCTCTCTACCCCGAAGAGTCCAGTAGGCCAAGAGAATACTTGGACCATTATGCTTTGCTACTACTGCTAGTACCTGTGGCCATGCCCACTTAAGTGAAAGGGGTTTTTATATCATGCCAACTATGCCAAAATATAGGCAAGGCTTAAGTTTGGTACCCAGAATTTAGGTGCCAATTCAACACATGTTGATACTTATTTATTACATTATATTGTAGAAATTGAATGATCACAAGAAGAGGCAGTTTACCAAAATAGCACCACATATGTTGCATATACATCTTTATGTCCATGAATAAGGCACTTGTTCACCAGCAATATAATATGAGCTTACAGATGCTTGAATGCCTGAGGAGCACTTCCTTGGAGAAGGTATTCAGATTACTGGATTACTCTGAGACCACTACAGGTCCTTGCAGTTTGTCCAGCTGGCGGTTGGAAACAGTTCAGAGAAGCTGGCAGAAGAGACGCTCTGCAGGGGAAACCTAGTCTTTTTCTCCTTGCCAGATACTTCTCTTGAACACTGCTCCTACTTTCTTCCTAACAAGCTGGGCTCTATTCCTGACCTACTCCCACACTGCGAATGTGTCCAATGACACAGATAGAAGAGATACTGAGAATTATACCCAGCATAATGGACAAGAGAAGTCCTACTGTGTAACATCCATACATACAGAATACGAACAAAGACTGAGAATTACACCTAACATACAGGACAAGAGAAGTCCTACTATGTAGCATCCATACATACAGAATACGAACAAAGACTGAGAATTACACCTAACATACAGGACAAGAGAAGTCCTACTATGTAGCATCCATACATACAGAATACGAACAAAGACTGAGAATTACACCTAACATACAGGACAAGAGAAGTCCTACTATGTAGCATCCTTACATACAGAATACGAACAAAGACTGAGAATTACACCTAACATACAGGACAAGAGAAGTCCTACTATGTAGCATCCATACATACAGAATACGAACAAAGACTGAGAATTACACCTAACATACAGGACAAGAGAAGTCCTACTATGTAGCATCCATACATACAGAATACGAACAAAGACTGAGAATTACACCTAACATACAGGACAAGAGAAGTCCTACTATGTAGCATCCATACATACAGAATACGAACAAAGACTGAGAATTACACCTAACATACAGGACAAGAGAAGTCCTACTATGTAGCATCCCTACATACAGAATACGAACAAAGACTGAGAATTACACCTAACATACAGGACAAGAGAAGTCCTACTATGTAGCATCCTTACATACAGAATACGAACAAAGACTGAGAATTACACCTAACATACAGGACAAGAGAAGTCCTACTATGTAGCATCCATACATACAGAATACGAACAAAGACTGAGAATTACACCTAACATACAGGACAAGAGAAGCCCTACTATGTAACATCCCTACATACAGAATACGAACAAAGACTGAGAATTACACCTAACACAGGACAAGAGAAGTCCTACTATGTAACATCCATACATACAGAATACGAACAAAGACTGAGAATTACACCTAACATACAGGACAAGAGAAGTCCTACTATGTAACATCCCTACATACAGAATACGAACAAAGACTGAGAATTACACCTAACATACAGGACAAGAGAAGTCCTACTATGTAACATCCCTACATACAGAATACGAACAAAGACTGAGAATTACACCTAACATACAGGACAAGAGAAGTCCTACTATGTAGCATCCATACATACAGAATACGAACAAAGACTGAGAATTACACCTAACATACAGGACAAGAGAAGTCCTACTATGTAGCATCCTTACATACAGAATACGAACAAAGACTGAGAATTACACCTAACATACAGGACAAGAGAAGTCCTACTATGTAGCATCCCTACATACAGAATACGAACAAAGCCTGATTATTACACCTAACACAGGACAAGAGAAGTCCTACTATGTAGCATCCATACATACAGAATACGAACAAAGACTGAGAATTACACCTAACGTACAGGACAAGAGAAGTCCTACTATGTAGCATCCATACATACAGAATACGAACAAAGACTGAGAATTACACCTAACATACAGTACAAAAGAAGTCCTACTATGTAGCATCCCTACATACAGAATACGAACAAAGACTGAGAATTACACCTAACATACAGGACAAGAGAAGTCCTACTATGTAGCATCCATACATACAGAATACGAACAAAGACTGAGAATTACACCTAACATACAGGACAAGAGAAGTCCTACTATGTAGCATCCATACATACAGAATACGAACAAAGACTGAGAATAACACCTAACATACAGGACAAGAGAAGTCCTACTATGTAGCATTCATACATACAGAATACGAACAAAGACTGAGAATTACACCTAACATACAGGACAAGAGAAGTCCTACTATGTAGCATCCCTACATACAGAATACGAACAAAGACTGAGAATTACACCTAACATACAGGACAAGAGAAGTCCTACTATGTAGCATCCATACATACAGAATACGAACAAAGACTGAGAATAACACCTAACACAGGACAAGAGATGTACTACTGTGTGTAATACATACAGAATTAAGCTCACCATACACCAGTAGAATTGTATTAAAAAATGTAATCTTTCAAATGTTCCTTTGATTTTCTAATGGTTAATGGGGTCAAATCAATGTTTTTTTTCAACCGTGGTGGCGAGAAAATTTGGAGGTGCATGGTTTTTATATCTCGAAGGAAATTCTAACTGTGAATGTAATTTTCATTTGGGAAAAATCGTACATATGCGCATGTTCTAAGCTAAAAAGAAACCTATTTAAAGCGGAGCTCCAGTCACCTTGGCAGTTTTTTACAAAAGGCACCCCTGTGATTCTCTTTAGTTGCACAATATAAAAAGAATACTGTTATAAATGTATTTCTTCTTCTTGCTTGGAAATATGACATTCATCGCAGGATCTCAGCAGACAGGCAGCGGCCATTACTAGTGTGGGCATCTGAAGCCTGCTCCTACTTGCTTCTGGGATACTGGCTACTCAGTATGCACCTCCCGAATTTGCGCCTGCGCAGTAAGGACAGCGCGGCACACTGTGTTGCTTACAGGTTGCCATAACAATGGCGGCGGCTGCAGAAGTTCCCACCCCTTTGTTATGGCAACCTGTCAATCAACAGAGAACCCAGAAGAAAAGCAAGTGTGGTCTGAAGGTTCCTGAGATAGATGACGGTGATATCCCAGGAGCCCTAGGGAATCGCCTAATGACGTAATCGCCTAGGCGGCCGGGACCAGACTACAATAGAAAAATAAGGTGTTTAGAAGGAATTTTAAATAATTGCCATTACAGACTGTTCTGCGGATGAGCATTGTGTTTCAAGGAACATGAAAAAATGGGTGGAACTCCACTTTAATACATTGGGATTCCATTCAAGTTGCAGGACTGGATGACATTTTAAGGGCCTTCGAATAAAATTAGTTAACTGATGGCAGGAGCAAATACTCTGATGATCATTTTTTTCTGAATTTCCATTCACACTAAATTCCAGTGGTGTATGACCAGGTTAAGGACATATACTGAGAATCGCAGTCTTTCGCATGAAAGTTGGTATGCAATGAACTGTGTATGTGTTACGGTGTCACTGGGTTTCCAGATCTGCTCTGTATCCTGGTCTCTCAGTATAGCATTCCATCTTCCGCCTCAATGCCCTGTCAGCAAATCCTACCCATCCTGATCTGCCCCCAGGCACAAGAAAGCAAAGACTTCAGAGCTTCCGTTTAAATTCCCCTCCCCCTTCCACCCCGCCAGTGTCCTAAGGCACAGCGATGTAACACTAATGCAGCCTGCCAGCTGCTGTGCCATGCACAGAGCGCCAAGCTGACTTGTGTGCCAGGCTCAGGATGAGTCTACTGCAATTTCACGTATTAACCCTTTCATCTAATACAGCACTCCTTCAACTTAAAGTTCTAACACCCTCAAAAGAAATCTTAGTTTTGGAGAACACTGTAAGGAAAACAAGACTGTATTATGTTTATTAACCACTTTCATGCCGCCTACCGCAGATGTACTGCGGCAGAGTGCCCCCCCACACACCGGATCACATACATGTGGATGATCCAGCTCTTCTTGGTAGTGGGTGTGCTTGCACCCCCCCCCGCCCCTGCTGTGCTGTCATTTGGTACAGTACATGCGGATCAGCAGGTCCTGACCAATGATTTATGATCAGAACCCGCTGATTGGCTTGGTCAATGACAAAAGAGAGCCCTGTGTTGATAAACAACACAGCGCTTGCTAAAGACAGCAGCCTTTTTTTTCCTTCCTGTGTATATTATTAGCAGTGACATTCAGGGCTAGTTCACACTACATGCAGGTCAGTTTGCTATTTTTCTGCATCAAAAATGCATGCACAGTGTTTTCCATGTATTTCCATGTATTTCAATGGCCGTGGTTCACACTAGTGCAGTCAGTTCGTCAGTTTCCGGTGCAAAAAAAAAAGTAGAATATGCTGCATTTTTTCTGCACAGAACCATACTGGAACATGGAAAACAGCATCAAAACTGCACCAGAACTGCATGCGGTGTGAACTGTAAGCAAAAATGTATCCAAAATGCATCCAGAGTGTGCACAGTGTTTTCCACGTATTCCAATGGCCCTGGTTAACACTAGCACAGTCAGTTTCCGGTGCAGAAAAAAAAGTAGAACAGGCTGCGTTTTTTCTGCACAGAACTGTACTGGAACATGGCAAACTGCATCAAAACTGCACCGGAATGGAGTGTGGTGTGAATTGTAAGCAAAAACGTATCCAGAATGCATCCGGAGTCATTTCTATAGTGTGAACTGGCCCTGAGGGCACTTTTTTTCTGCATCTAAACTGCATGTACAGTGTTTTCCATGTATTCCAATGGCCCTGGTTCACACTAGCGCAGTCAGTTCCAGTCAGTTTCCGGTGCAGAATAAAAAAGTAAAACATGCTGCATTTTTTCTGCACAGAACCATTCTGCAACATAGCAAACTGCATCAAAACTGCACCGGAGCTGCTTGTGGTATGAATTGTAGTGCTCTGAGATTGTTCTATCCACAGTCACAATTCAATGTCAATATGTCTGCACCAGTCTATGAGTCTTCCTAAATGCGTCGCCTGATAATATTTGTGTATATCCAGGACTGCCAGGCCTCCGTGGTGTTTGGAGAGAGTAAGTAATCGCCATTGTAATCTAGGTCTCTTATGGGCCCATATAAAGTCAGTAAGTACGGCATTTGCTTGTTTGAAGAATTCCCTGGGTATATGGATCGGTAAGGCTTGAAAAAGATAAGTGAATTTAGGTAAAATGGACATTTTAATGATATTACATCTGCCAAACCATGAGAATAGACCTTTTTGCCAAGTGGAAAGTAGGCGCGTACTTTACTAAGTAGAGGGACAAAATGTAGCTCATAAATTTGGCTTAGACGTGGAGGAATATACAGTTGTGTTCAAAATAATAGCAGTGTGTTGAAAAAAGTGAATAAAGCTCAAAATCCTTCTAATAGCTTTTATTTCCATACACACAAATGCATTGGGAACACTACACATTCTATTCCAAATCAACACATGAAGAAAAATATATCAAATTTGTGTTGTTCCTCTAAAAAAATTGAAGAAAAGTGAATATTAGACTGTTCAAAAAAATAGCAGTGTTTGTATTCTTCTTTACAAACTCAAACATTCACTATATAAACTGAAAAATGTTTGAAGATTTTGCTTTCCTTTGAATCACTTAATGAATATTTAGTTGTATAAGCACTGTTTCTGAGAACTGCTGTACATCTGTGTTGCATGGAGTCAACCAACTTCTGGCATCTGTGAACAGGTATTCCAGCCCAGGATGATTGGACTACATTCCACAGTTCTTCTCTATTTCTTGGTTTTGCCTCCGAAGCTGCATTTTTGATGTCACCCCACAAGTTTTCTATTGGTATAACATCCGGGGATTGGGCTGGCCACTTCATAACGTCAATCTTTTTGGTCTGGAACCAAGATGTTGCACATTTACCGGTGTGTTTGGGGTCATTGTCTTGTTGGAACACCCATTTCAAGGCATTTCCTCTTCAGCATAAGGCAGCATGACCTCTTCAAGTATTCTGATGTATTCAAACTGATCCATGATCCCTGGTATGTGATAAATAGGCCCAACACCATAGTAGGAGATACATCCCCATATCATGATGCTTGCGCAACCATGCTTCACTGTCTTCACAGTGTACTGTGGCTTGAATTCAGTGTTTGGGGGTCGTCTGACAAACTGTCTCCGGCCACTAGACCCAAAAAGAACGATCTTACTTTCATCAGTCCACAAAATGTTGCGCCATTTCTCTTTAGGCCAGTCAATGTGTTCTTTGGCAAACTGTAACCTCTTCAGCATGTCTTTTTCAACAGTGGGACTTTGCGGGGGCTTCTTACAGATAGCATGGCTTCACATAGGTGTCTTCTAATTGTAACAGTACTCACAAGTAACTTTAGACCTTCTTTGATCTTCCTGGAGCTGATTGTTGGCTGAGTCCTTGCCATTTTGGCTATTCTTCTATCCATTCGAATGGTAGTTTTTCACTTTCTTCCACGTCTTTCAGGTTTTGGTTGCCATTTTAAAGCATTTGCAATTATTTTAGCTGAGCAGCCTATCATTTTCTGCACTTCTTTATATGTTTTCCCCTCTCCAATCAGCTTCTTAATCAAGGTACGCTGTTCTTCTGAACAATGTCTGGAACAACCCATTTTCCTCAGAATTTCAGAGAGAAATGCACTGTAACCAGCATGTAGAACATTTGCTGCCAAACCACTGGATTACAGTAGCAGGATCCCCATTGGTTGTCTCTAGCTCATTGTCTTGGTTGCTTGCTCACAGAGCAGAATATCCCCGATGAACCCATTTGTAGCGCTTACCCCTGTAGGAGCCACTTGGTATGGTGGGTTTTCTGTTCTTCCAAGGCTCTGTAAACCACTCCATTCCCTCTGACACACCTGATTGTATATAATTAGAAGGCTGCATATGCCTGTATGACTTAAACGTTAGTATTATGCCAAACTATATTCACATCCATGAAATAGGCCACAGGAAGCTTGATGGCATATACAGTATGTATATTATAGCAAGGTAGGATAAACACAATGCACAAACCAATAATCAAGTCAAATAATATGTTAGGATGCACTAGACTAATTAGAGGGGAATACTTGCCTTAACTATGGAAAATAACTTAAACTGCAATAAGGCTAAACTGGGGACAACAGGCTTGGTGGCCTGTTGTCCCCAGTGGCTTGATCTTCATGATCTGATTCCGAAAAGCTTTGTTTTCACTGGTGTAGGCATGCACATGGCAAAAGGTCTCTCCAGCTCTGGTTCCAGCACAGCAAAAGACCTTTCTGTCCTCAAGCTTTATGTATACAGCCCATTGCTCCAGTCTCTGCATACCAGCCCTCCGTGATTGTTTCTGTAGCACAGCACTGGCAGGTCCAGTCAGCAGGTTCACACCACTCCAGTTCCAAGACACAAGGACTCTCTGTGGTTCAGTCTCTCAGCTCTCCAGGTGCTCAGAACACATAAATGGGTCTGTACACTCTGGTTCCCATACTGCTCTGTTTTCTCTCTGGGTCAAAAGCTTGAGAAAAGTCTCTCTCCTCCATTTGCAGGGGATCCCTGGGTGTTGAAGACCACTAACAAAGATTGTCTCCACACCATGCACCCACAAGACTACATTTCCCAGTATCCTCAGCGACTGCCTCCTCATCCTCTTGCTGCTGATTGGCTCCTCACCTTGTTGAGAGGGGAGGGTGGGAGGAGAAGGAGCAAGTACACAGAGCCTGCGCTGTACTCTAGCCCGGCAGCACATACCACATCTAAGGATGGCAAGCATCAATATATTTTTCACTCACTTACTGTATATATGTAGGAGCGTCATTGTCACCCTAAACTGCTCTATTTTGAATACAAACACCTCCCTCTCTCCTTATCATCCTTTACAGGGGACGGAGGTAAACTAATGCAATCAACACAACTATGGACTGCTTAGCTAAAGTATGCTCTTGGGTTTAGATGTGCTTTCATTGTATTGTACTTTGGCAGCCCTGAAATGATATTGTGTTCCAGATGAAGAGAAGAATGCATGGGAGGATCAGGGCAAAACAGGCATTGTGTACTATGTACCTTGTACCAGTAAGTGCACGTGGTAATTTAAACAGACAGGCAGCTAATAGTTGAATCATAGTGTCCCTTGAGGCAATGGTAGTCTGCCCATTCTCCTACAAACGGAAGTCTACCCTGTGTCTCCTCGCGTGATTATCGCTTTAATTATTTTCAATAATGTGTCTCTGACCTCCGTCTGTGATTTCCATTCAAGGCTGGGGGCTGCATTTTGTCAGCCAGCTCGCACATTAAAATTAGACTACAAGCCATCTTTATTCTGAAGCCTGGAGAGGCTGGGCTGTGTACACATGTATTATGAAATTCCAGATGGCAGCTATATTAATAGATATAAAATATTCAGGCTCATCGCCTTGTACGGAGGGCATGGCACAAATTTAATCAGCTTATCCAAGTCCCTGGCTTTTCTAAAAATATTCTGTCACCTTAACTCTTTTGCGTCCAAAAGGTTATATACAGCAGTTGTCGGGAAATTCTGGTGCCCAAACCCCAACTTTCACTGCCGAAGTCTAAATTTAGAGCTTGCCCAATAAACAAAGTCTTGATGGCTGTTGAGAAGTTATAAAATTCTCATCAACAAAAAAGACATATCAATCACAGGCCAAGTCCAGACTTGTAAATCTTAAAATACATCTAAACCTAATCATTAAAATCTCATATAAGCTTTAGCACATTAATGTGATTGCAAAAGTTGTTTTCAGTCTTTTTAAACCTCCTGCTTTCATTAAAATAATTGCTGGTGATCCAGACAAGTGTGTCCCACATGTGCTCTTAAATTGCCAAGTTTTTACACTTGTCTCTACAAGTGGCTGCGCCGATATACATTGCACAATGTGCCGCCTCCTCTGTAAAGCACTTCAGGCTGCATTTGCATGCTTGCGCCCACCACATACAATGCAGGATTAATAGTCCTGCATTGTACATGATGATACCAAGACCTTGCCCACAGAGTGCAGCGTCAGGGAGATAAGGACAGCACTTGAGTGAGGAATCAGGTATATAATAATGCCTGTTTCAATCCCCAAGACTATAACCCTTGCAGTGTAGGGGCCGTAATGAAAGGGTTATTTATTTCACATTCCTGGAGTTCAGCTTTAATGTTAAAAAAAGGTTAAATATTAATTTGTAATGATTATCTGCATACAAACATACAGCAATAGTGCAGCCTTTTGGCCTCCTGCAACCTATACAAAAGGTTTCCTATACACTTTGGGGGGGGGTTTACTAAAACTGGAGTGCTCAGAATCTGGCACAGCTGTGTATGGTAGCCAATCAGCTTCTGACTTCAGCTTGTTCTGTGAAGCTTTGACAATAAAACCTGGAAGCTGATTGGTTTCTACGCAAATCTGCACCAGTTTTTTCACGCTCTAGTTTTAGTAAGTCTCCCCTTATAAGTGAAGCTGAAATCATTGATAAACTGAAGTCTGAAAGTGATTCTAAAGGCAGAAGGTTTTTTACTGGTCCAGCTATGTGCACAAGAGCAGCAGCCCTCTTAGCTCTGTCCCTCCTCATTGGCTCAGAGATAGCAGCAGGAGCCATAGACTCCTGCTGCTGTCAATTACAGCTAGTTATGATGGATGAGGGGGGCGGGGGAGAGCCACACTCTGTAGGTCAATGGACACACAGAGTGTGGCTCTTGAGGAAGCACACAGCAGTGCCCCATAGCAAACAGCTTCCTATGGGAGCACTGAGCCAGGAGCGCTGGGGGATGGGGGCAAGAGGAGGAGGATCAGAACTGTTCTGTGCAAACCTATTGCACAGAACAGGCAAGTATAACATGTTTGTTAGTTTAATAAAAAAGGAATCAAGCATTTACAATCACTTACACTCCTGGCACAAAACTTTCATTTAAAGCAGAACCAAAGGGAGTTATACTTATTTCATTCAATGGTTTCTGTGCCTTGGTGGCGCAGGCATGCTCTCTCAGGTACCAGTCTTTGGCTGTCTCCATTGCCTTCATTTACGGGATGAATTGCTCTTGTGCATGTGGAGAGTCACAGGAACAGTGTCAGCAATGTAATCTGACCGGGGCCTTCCTACTCACTGTTTGTGACAGTAGAACTTTAGTTCCATTTTAAATATATTTCTCAATAGCCACAAAGGATATACAGTGGTTATAAAAAGTCTACACACCCCTATTAAAATGTCAGGTTCCTTTGATGTAAAAAAAATGAGATAAAGATAAATAATTTCAGAACGTTTTCCACCTTGATATAGCCAATAAACTTGAACAACAAACTGAAATCTTTTAGGTGGAGGGAAGTAAAAATAAGAAACTAAAACAATATGGTTGCATAAGTGTTCACACCCTTAAATTAATACTTAGTTGAAGCACCTTTTGAAGTCTATCAGCATGGCACATCTTGACTTGGCAATATTTGCTCACTCTTCCATACAAAAACACTCCAAATCTGGCAGATTGCAAGGGCATCTCCTGTGCACAGCCCTCTTCAGATCACCCCACAGATTTTTGATCGGATTCAGGTCTAGGCTCTGGCTGGGCCATTCGAAAACTTTAATCTTCTTCTGGTGAAGCCATTCCTTTGTTGATTTGGATGTATGCTTTGGGTGGTTGTCATACTGAAAGATGAAGCTCCTCTTCATGTTCAGCTTTCTAGCAGAAGCCTGAAGGTTTTGTGCCAATATGGACTGGTATTTGGAACTGTTCATAATTCCCTCTACCTTGACTAACGCCCCAGTTCCAGCTGAAGAAAAACAGCCCCACAGCATGATGCTGCCACCACCATGCTTCACTGTGGGTATGGTGTTCTTTTGGTGATGTGCAGTGTTGTTTTTGCAGCAAACATATCTTTTGGAATTATGGTCAAAAAGTTCAACCTTGGTTTCATCAGACCAGAACACATTTTCCTACATGCTTTTGGGAGACTTCAGATGTGTTTTTTGCAAAATTTAGCTGGGCTTGGATGTTTTTCTTCGTAAGAAAAGGCTTCCATCTTGCCACTCTACCCCATAGCCCAGACATATGAAGAATACGGGAGATTGTTGTCACATGTACCACACAGCCAGTACTTGCCAGATATTCCTGCAGCTCCTTTAATGTTGCTGTAGGCCTCTTGGCAGCCTCCCAGACCAGTTTTCTTCTCGTCTTTTCATCATGTTTGGAGGGACATGCAGTTCTTGGTAATGTCAATATTGCACCATATTTTCTCCACTTGATGGTGACTGTCTTCACTGTGTTCCATGGTATATCTAATGCCTTGGAAATTCTTTTGTAACCTTCTCCTGACTGATAGCTTTTAACACTGAGATCCTTCTGATGCTTTGGAAGCTCTCTACGGACCATGGCTTTTGCTGTAGGATGCGACTAAGAAAATGTCAGGAAAGACCTACTAGAACAGCTGAACCTTATTTGGGGTTAATCAGCGGCACATTAAATGATGGCAGGTGTGTACTGACTCCTATTTAACATGATTTTGTATGTGATTGCTTAATTCTGAACACAGCTACATCCCCAGTTATAAGAGGGTGTTCACACTTATGCAACCACATTATAGTTTTTTATGTTTACTCCCCCCCCACCCCAAAAAAAAAAAAAAGATTTCACTTTGTTTTTCATTTGAGTTGTACAGTTTATAGGTCACATTAAAGGCGGAAAAAGTTCTGAAATGATTTATCTTTGTCTCATTTTTTTACATCACAGAGACCTGACATTTTAACAGGGGTGTGTCGACTTTTTATATCCACTGTACATCCTTTTTCTATGCACAACAATGCTTTTACAACCCATATATCATCCTGTAACATAGCAGCGACATCATCAGCCTGTACAGAGAGCAGAGCTGTGGAGAGCAGAAAATGTGCACTGTATAGGTAGCAGCATAGACACTGAAAATGCACTGGTGGTAAGAAAGAAGAAAGTGGCTGAGGTGAATTAGCAGCAGAAGAGTAATGCAGGGAGTGCAGGGGTAAGCTGTGGATGAAGGGTGCAGGGGGTGCAGAGGTGCAAAGGTGAGCTGTGGATGAGAGGTGCAAAGGTGAGCTGTGGGCTGTGGATGAGAGGTGCAAAGGTGAGCTGTGGATGAGAGGTGCAAAGGTGAGCAATGGGCAAGGAGTGCAGATATGAGCAATGGACGTGGGGTAGAAGAGTAGTTCAAAGGTGGAGCACTTTATTTCAGGTGGGAGATAATGAACGTTCAACTGCTCCTAAAGCGGGGCTTAGCCAAAAAAAAAAGTTTGGGAACCACACATTTTATGGTAAATAATCCAACTACCATGGAATGTGTGAATGGAGATGTTGGTTGACTAGGAACATGACAGGAAACTGTGTGAAACAGGGAATAGATAGAACAGGGTTGAGGGTTCACAAACTTCTCTTCTTTATCTTCCTTAATACATACCTTGAATTAAGATTACCTGTGTAGCTACAAATTCTGCTTTATGTTCCCAGAATTTATTAGAACCAAAGCCTTTAACACTACAGGAAAGGCTCAGCTGATTGTGAACAAAGATCATTCTGCAAAGATGCTGGTTCCACTGTCCAAAAGACAAGTGTCTATGCTAGCTGCAAATATACAAACAATCACAAAAATGTGAAAATGTGCATTTTGCAGTGACATAATTCCTCCCTGAAAATACACGACAGCTAAAAAAAATCTTTTCATTTGTGTGGCAGTGATGAGTCCTGTGGTAAGAAGTTGTTGTGCACAGCCTGGGACATTCGGGAAGACAGCCAGACAAGCGAGACCACATTGAAGCAGCCTGGAGATGAGGAGGTGGTAACCAAGGCCAGTCTGCACCATACAGGCTCTCCGGTGAGAATGTCGAAAGGGAAAAATGCAGCTACTTGTTCGCATGGGAACAACAACGACTATGAGCTGTCCTTGGATCTCAAGAACAAACAGGTGAGAGGATCTGGTCAATGGGCAAGAGACACATCGCTGAAGTGCCATTCACACCTGGTGTTTCCAGAATGTGCGCCAAAATGCACACTAGTGTAATGGCACCCTTATCACGGGCAACAAGTGTGCATTTGCTGCACCTATTGTTGCGTGGCAAATGAGAAAAAACGTGTGGTGAAAAAAACGCTTCTTCTTTAGGAGCTTCTTTAGAGCGTTTGTCATGCGTAGGATAGCCCATTCAAGTGGTTGGGCTGCCCTATGTTTTGATGAGCGGAAATGCTCCAAAACACGCAATCGTAAACTTGAGTTGCTGTCACACTCAGGATCAGTACAATTGGTAGTTATAGTTTCCCCGAAATTTCAGCAAGAATTTGAAAAATTCTGTAAAAGTTTGCCATTTTGGGTCCATGGGAAAAGTTGAAGTGTAGGTGTTTTTTGGTGGTTTTAAGGGTGCATTTGGCTTTAAATGGCTGCTGGTGACTGCAGAAGCCCCTTTCAACTACCCTGGACCTGTTCTTGTGCCAAAAAGCACCCATTAGCCTTATTATTTTACTTTTTTTCACAGAAGGACATAAAGAGAAAGTGAAAAGAATTAAAATAAAACATTGATAGTGACAATACACAAGTAATCAAACACACACAAAAAGAAAAGAAATACAAGTACAAGGAAAACAAACATAAAAAGTTTATTACCTCCACATTTCATATTCCTGATATATGTGTGTTACCTTATACTTACATTAAAAAGTATTCTGTTGTCTTTTCATTTCTTCCTTTGTATGAAATCCCTGGTGACCCTGCCAGTCCTGCTTTCTTATTAAAACCTAAAACTGACCACACACAGCATAGAAGCACAACGTGGTCAGTTTGCTTCTTTGCTTTCTATTTGGAAGCACAACTTGCCTGTACTCCAGTGAGCAGACTTGTGCTGCCACAACCCTCTGCACAGCTCCTCAGTGGGAAATTCAGTGTAACTGTTTTTCTGCCTCCTGATAGCCCCCCCAGCACAGCTGTCACAGGGCATTTCTGTCTCTGCATTTTACACTGTGCCTGTGCTGCACCACACCCCTTCTTCCCCCACCCCATTGCCACAAGGATTCTCCACCCTCACATCTCTAAGCCCTTTATTCAGCTGAGAACAGAGGTCAGGTGAATGCTTATAAAAAAAAATAAAAATATGTAGACTATGAACAGGTGCTAGACAAAAAAAATGGAAACACTACATGATTTTCAGGTGTGAAAGTGATGACATGTTTCACGTTGAAAGCGAAATTGATGTAACATTCCTTTGCTTCCGCTGTGTGATGAATCACCTAGCTAACAGGTGGGAGGCCTCACTTTTATAATTTACTGCATACGCTGTTAGTAATATGGAGTTATGTCAGAGCTTATGGAGCTTCAGAGTGCAAATTGTTAGTGCCCGCTTAGCTGGTGCCTTTGTGACCGAAGTTGCCAATTTATTTGCGAGGTACAGTATCAAACGTTATGACAGCATATACAATTTCCGGAAAAACATCATTTGATAAGCATAAGCCCGATCAACATGGTCAACTGACCAAAAGAGACAAAAGGACATTGCGAAGGATTGTGACCCGGAATAAGAAAACAACTGCTGCAAAAGTGACTGCAGAGCTCAATCTCAGTCTTCACGGGACTCCCTGCACAGAGATTGGGCTCTCACAGAGAACCCAGATTCTGTACTAACAATCAGGAACTAGGAGGCTATGACTGATTATGACAGTGATCAGTCTCTGTATAGCCCACCCATGTGTTTTTTCTCCTCTTGAATGGAGACAAAGATACATTGTATATTTTTCTCCTTTGAGTGAACAGAAAAATGTAAACAAAGAATTGTGTGTAACAAAAAAAAGAAAGAAAAAATAACTAGACCAGCGTTTGATCTAGGTCAGGGTTAGGGTCAAGGTTTGTTTTAGGTCGGATAAAAAAAGCAAAGTTCACACTATGGATTTCTACTATAGGTACAAACAACACATAACATACACATATACAGTATCGCTGCGATCATCAGTAGCAGGAAAATTTATATTGAGTTGTTTTTAGGCTGCAGGTTATGGTAATAGCAAGAAGTATACAACTTAATTAAGAGAAAATATATATATTTTTTTTATATTTTGAGCCAGTTTTCCTTTGTAAATAAAGAAAAAAATCAGGAGATATCCATCACCATTAACTACCAAATGAAAGCCAAATTTGTCCTGAAAACAAGGTATAATTCACCTGGATACACTAGGTAGTTGCAATGATATGTATAGTTTTACTAACGTATCAAAGTTGCAAAACCATTCAGGCGATTTTGTTTTACCCTGCTCCGTGAAGGGGTTAAAAAAACAAAACGTCCATATAAACTCAAACCCTCTTAATTACAAAAAAGATCAATTTTACTTTTCAAGCTAATTTTGCCAAAGCAGCTTAACAAAGGAAATGGAAAGTTTCTGCAGAATTTTGACCAATGATAACATTTTGTGGCAAAATCAATTTTGCAATACTACAGTTGTTGGTGGATCTAAAGAAGGTTGTGCAGTCAAATTATGACAGTCTTTCTAATTTTATTCCATAATTATCTCCAATTTCAAAAAGTCTTTTTCCCTATGCTAAACTCTCTATCTGGTATAGACATACTGTAACTCCAATAACCAGCCATAGATGGATTGAATCTTGGGCAGTTCAGCATGTTGCCCATAGAGGTGCAAATGAGTAGACCAAGGTGAAGCCGCTGCCTCGGGTGGGAAATTCAGGTACATTCAGTAAACAGAGAATGGTCTTGTATACATAATCTTAAAATAGAAGGACCAACTTCCCAATGGGGAACCATCCAGACACAATGTAAGTAAGTTAGGATAAAGACAGCATGGTATACAAGGTAATCAAGGCACGTGTTTGACATGGATTCATGTGAACTGAGTTTGTTTTTAGGATACTTATCAAGATCCCCCTCTTTGGAGTTGCAAGGTGGATTTCACGAGGTGGGGTAGGGCACCCTTCCAAAAAAAGGGGGTCACACAGGAATTTATCTCCCTAAAGAAAGATACAGGGATCCAAATTAATTGAACTTTTATAGGATCATCATCTTCAATAAACTAATATGCCCTATCAAAATCAAAGGAAGAGCTGACCAAGTCTGACACCACTCTTGCAAGAGATACAAGAGGGGAAGAAGGTTACGGCCAAAGAAATGGGTCGCATCCCTGGTTACCTGGACTCTTAGGTAGCGGAATTCCTCCACCCAGAAGAGCTGGGTGGGACTAGCCCCGGCACAGGCTTTTTCATCTAGGGCAAAAAGCAGTGACTTACCCCAATTAATACATATACCCAAAAACGAGGACACTGTAGCAGATGCCCCGAGCCTGGAGCGTTGTCTTTACTTGATTGAACGTCTGTAGCTTCTGTGTCTCCACTGTATAATCAGGAAAAATGAGAAGTCATCCATTTTTGTAGGAGAGGTCCCCCTTGTGTCACGCAGCCCAAAGAACCTCATCCTGGTCCCGATAGTTGAGCAGCTTCAGGATGAAGGTGCGGGGAAGAAATCCAGGGGGACCCAGGCACGGTGGGTTACGATGGGCACACTCCACTGTTGTGAAGAAGGGAGAAAAGTGGGTCTCCAGCAACTGGGAGCGTAACAATTCTACTACGGGTTCTTGCCTTTGGCACCCTCAGCCAGGCCCACAACGCGGAGGTTATTCTGCTGATTGCGGTTCTCAACATCCTCCGCTCTATACTCCAGGGCACACATCTTCATTTGTAGGGAGGACAGCGTCCTCAACCTGGCCCAAACGCTGCTCAGTGGTGGTCACCCGGGAGCAGATTTTGTGGATGTCGTGGCAGAGGAAGCCCATATCCAATTGCACCATTTCAATTTTAGTGGTAAGGGCGGCCTGAAAAGCAGTAATAGCTGCCATAACACCCTGAAGACCGGGAGGTGGAAGGTCAATAGGTTCTGCTAGGTCGGTCTGTGACGCCATATTGGAGAAGGCCATATTGGAGCTTCTTCCCTTTATAAGGCTTTTGGCAGTTCTACCAAGCATCCGAAAAGCAGGGAGGTACTGCCCTATTTACAAAGAACTCTGGAACTGGAGAAAAAGATTCCACTGCCCGCAGAGCTCCAACAGACACAACCTCTCAGAGTGCCATCTTGGCCACGCCCCCATGAAATAGATTTTTAATGGTACATAATAAAGTTGTTTTTACGGTATTCAGTTTCTCTTCTATATGTCCACATAAAGTCCATAACTACATATTTTGTTCATAGTTGTACATGATTTGCTGGGATGTGGACATACAGCACACACAGTCTGGGTTTCTCTCCTGCTATAGAGCATTTCCATAGTCTCTTCTCATTTTAGAGCGGACTGCAGCATTGTAACAGGCCAAAAGTTGGGAAGTCTGCAGCAAAGTCTGATCCATGTTCAGCATTTCTTAACAGATCCAAAAACTACAAAGACAACAGGATTTACATGACTGTGTCATCTGAAACCACATCTCAGTCCAGGAAGTAGATAGTGACCCTTGTTAATGCCTAAACAAAGATGGCACCATCTTACTGAAGAGAAAAGCAGATGAAGCTGTTGTAAGGGGGAGTCCTGTGACCTCTATGAAAGAATAAATACTTGGAAGTGTTACACTGACACATTACTTAGCGTGAATGAATGTACCATGAAAAATTATATTTCATGCTAAGTCTGCTTTAATGGAGTATGGATAAAGATTTTGGGAAGGGTTCTGTGCAGGCAGAAGCACTGATTGACCTCTGCCTATGATTCATGAAAACAGAGTCCTCAGAATCTCTCCTGACCTTCTTTGCTTTTTCTTCTGGAATAATATAATTTCCAAAAGCCTGATGGCAAAAGGAAATGCTGAACTCTCTATGCCATTTGGAGAAATGTGATTTGTATCTCTTTCATCGCTGCAGCACTACAGTTCATGCCCTCTGAAATTAGATTTTTTTTCTTCCCTTTCTAACTTTTAGCCAGCTTGGTCATCACTCAAAGTGTTTTTAAACTGCCACTTCATAGGACAACAAATGTCTTATATTTCAAAAGAAAATTAATCCTGCTTAAATACCTATAGTCCTATATTGAAATGTACAAAAGGTTCCTCCGTCCCTTCATCAACATGCCATTGAAAATTTTAAATAAAATATTTCTGCTTTCATGAAAAACCTTATTTTGACCCAGTGATATCTTCACTGGGTATCTGTGCTTCTCTATGTAATGCAGAAAGATCATTTCTGGTGGGAAGGGCTATACATTTCTTCCTGAAAATAGCAGACTGCCCTAGGTAATGTCCATATGTGATGCTGAGCCTCCATGATTGAAAGTACTAAAATCCAATGAATAAAAGGGAAAGTCAAGCAGGCTGTGGAAAGTGCTAAATGATGCGGGTTGTCCTCTGGCCAGAAAATGAGGTGGGCTCTATCTGATTGCTGTAGCTTCTAATGCACACTGTAAGAAACTCACAGTGTATAGTGAAATAAGAGTAAGCAATTTCACTTCAAGCAACTTCTAGTACAACTGTGCTAGACTGAAGGGAAGGCTGGAGTTCAGCTTCAAAGCTCCAGATAGAGCACAATAATTTATATAGAGAGGGAAGGGTTAGAGCCACTGTTGGGTTTTCCTCGCTATCAGTTTTCCTTTGTGGAGATTTTCCACACTTCCTGCCAGGGCAGAAAGCTATGGGAAATCTGTTGTATGTGTCAAGGAGAAACACCAAAACACATTTTTGAACTGCTAAAAATGTTTTTTATTGCTATGCATCCTATCTCAGTGACAAGCATTACCCCTACTTATTGCCCTAGTGTCACAGAACCAGGAAGTGAGGGTAAATCCTATCAACGTTTCTAAACCTTCCCTACAGATTTCAAAATTATGAAAAAAAGTTTTGGCTTTAGTTCCACTTTATATGAATAATAAATTAACAGACAAAGATCACAATATTTTTTATTTTGTTGCAGATTGAAATGTTGGAGCACAAGTATGGTGGTCACCTAGTTTCCCGAAGAGCTGCATGCACTATCCAGACTGCTTTCCGTCAGTATCAGCTCAGTAAGAACTTTGAAAAGATCCGAGACTCACTCCTCCAAAGCCGACTGCCCAGGCGTATCTCCCTGCGAAAGGTGCGAGTGCACAACCCTGATAACTTTGCCTCTGCTGAAAAGGCTCTTCTTGAGAGCTACAACCTGATGGGCATTCCCTTGGTAAGGTCTCCTTCACTTCCAGCCACTATCAGTGGGGCATTGACTGAATTGGAAGACTCCTTCACTGAGCAGGTACAATCTTTGGCCAAATCTATTGATGATGCTCTTAGCACGTGGAGTTTGAAGACCATGTGTGCCTTCCCAGAAGCTGGCTCTTATCAGATCCGAGAGACTTTCATGCAGCAAAATCCAGAACTAGAACCTCCAAATCTGGAAGAAGGAGAAAATGAGGAAGGGCAGTTTGGGACATTGCCGAAGAGCAGCAGCACGTTGATGATGGCTTTCAGAGATGTAACTGTTCAAATAGACAATAACAATATCTCAGTCTCATCATCGACTTCTTTGTCTATGTCCAACTGTCTTGCAGGGGCTCAAAATACAAAACCAGAAGAAGATCGGGGTGGTGGAGAAAGAATTCCAGAGCCTCCTTCTCAGGAGGTACCAGCAAATGAGTCTCAGCTTGTTCAGAACTCCTTCCCGGAGGTCAATGGAGAAGGAGTGGGTAAGGAACTAGTTGGGCCTGTGCAGGCTGAAACAGAACCAGCTGACCTGTCAGAACAGCTGAGCAGCAGTAGCACGTCTACCTCAGCAAAGTCTGTGTCAGAGGTCTCTTCTAAGGAGGCCTTGCAAGCCATGATCCTCAGCCTTCCTAGGTACTATTGCGAGAATCCAGCCAGCTGTCGCTCTCCGACCTTGTCAACGGACACCATGAGGAAAAGACTCTACCGCATTGGACTCAACCTCTTTAACATGTGAGCAGAGGCCAAGGGCTAATTAGCTAGTGGCAAAATTGCTATAGGTTTGACAACAAAGTGAAATAAATATGTAAATGTAAAACTGTTATCTTTGTTTTGGATAGAGTAGAGAATGTCTAAACCAGGGGTGCTCAACATGTGACCTCCAGGATGTCTATTATGCTATTCAAATAAAAAATATGAATTCTGAACCATTACATTTCATTGTGGCCCGCGACTGGTTACCAAATCACTTAAGTGGCCCTCACTCTTCAAAAGGTTGAACTCCCCTGGTCTAAACCCCTAGGTATTTCTTTTTGTGTCTATGTCCTATTAGGGAGATTTTTTTTCAGTTCCAGCACAGTAGTAATAGTGGCAGTGGTAGATTTATATCCTGTCCGAAGAGACTTAAAATGAAAACTACAATTACCACTAATGCAAATTGTTCACTAAACACTCCTTTTTCATGATTTCATCTTTATAAACATGCTAATGCACTATGAGCTATGAATATAATACTTTTCAGGAGGGGTTCCTTGAGACCTAAAAATTATTCCTTGGGTTACTTTGGAGTAAAAAGTTTGGGCAAGGCTGGCCTAACCACACTCTAGTGTGACTGTAATATTCTCAAATACTGCACCTCGACAAAAAACACCTCTTTTCAGTGCTGGTTAAATACAAAGAGCTACAGCCAAAGTGTTTAATGATGAGCGCTGCATCAGAGCAAATACAGTATGCTCTTCTTGTAGGATTGATTGCATTGTCTGTGTAATTTGAAGGGAAGGCCAGATCTCCAGTATAGGATTTCTGTATGTTACCCAAAATGTGAATTCATGCTGCAAGGTTCACCTTTCTTTTAGCTACAGCTTTGACTGTGCCACCATCTTGACTTTGCAAGGACTTAGAGGTATGTGTGTGGGACAGCATTACTGATACAGTTTTATTATCCTTACACGCTAAGATGTCTGGGGGGAGCAGAAACTCTCTGTCAGGTTCTGCCATTACTGAGAATATCCAAGTTCTTCAAGACAATAAATATATAACACGTGAAAAAAAAAAGTATCTATAAAAAGAAGAGCACTTGTAACATTTTCAAAAGTTGATACCTGATATACCACAACCAGCAGGACTGCTTAACTATTCTCAGCCTGCTCCTACTACTTTCCACCCTGAACAAAAACAGGGGTGCAAACGTTTTTTTAATTCTCCGAGCTCTACTCAAAATAATACATAATTATTTCGAAATATTCCAATCTCTGCTTTTTTTAAGAAGAAATTGGGTAACATTGTTTTTTTCTCCACAGTAATCCTGACAAGGGCATTCAGTTCTTGATCTCCCGCGGTTTTATTCCAGACACCCCTATTGGGGTGGCACATTTTCTGCTTCAGAGGAAGGGTCTTAGCCGGCAAATGATTGGAGAGTTCCTGGGGAACAGCAAGAAGGTCTTCAACCGTGATGTCCTTGAGTGAGTAACAGTCCAATACTCCAAAATTCCTCATGAGAGACAGCCAAGGGTTGCTCGTGATTAGTTCCATAATGGTAGACTTGGTTGAGGGCCAGCAAGCAATACCTCTACTTAACTTCTACAAAGGCACCTTTAAATGAGATCTAAACCCAGTCACTACAACCTCATATTATCTTTAACATGTTAATGTAATTTCAAAAAAAGTTGTTTTCAGTTTCCTAAAACTCTGCAGCTTTCATTAAAGTAATCTCTGGTGATCCTGCCATGAAGGTCCTTGTTCAGGCACTTCCTGTTATACAGTGACAATGATCTATTCCTGTCCCAACTGAGCTCTTGCATTGCCACCCTGCCAGATTGGAGCATATATGCCAACTTTTATTTTGCCCATAATTACACTTTAAAGTTCTGTGCAGTGCTGCAGTTTTTTCTTTGTAGTCTAGGAGAAAGTATGTCATGAAACAAAATTTGTACAAATAAAATATATCTTTCATGCAGAGGATAGGACTTCTGTGATATGCATTGCCCTCTTTTGTCACAATAACTCGGATACTGAGCTCCTCACCTGAGCTCTGTAACTAGGTCAGCCTAGTCAACGCACATTACACGCTCCAAGCCCTCACGCATCTAGATGTACTGCTATACTGAGCTCTGTAAAAAAGAAATGATTACAAGGGCAGCTGAAAAATTCTCTATTTATGACAGAATAGAATTCAGAGTGTCTAAATCCTACTTATGGAGCTGTTACATTTACATGATTGGAGGACTGGAGTTACCCAAGGATTGCCCAGGGATGAGTAGAGTACATTTTGTGCAAAAAAATATGGCTACAAAATTACATATTTTGCAATCAGTCAACTCTCGATTTCCCCATTAAGCTGGTTAGGTGAAATTTTCTTGAAAAAAATCCACATATTTGTATTTTGTTTTAATTAGAGGGTGTTTTGTAGGTGGCATTTGAGCTTTGTTGATTGTAGAGCTTTAGGTCTGTATCATTGAGGGAGTGTTGGACCTCTGCATACAGTTTTTCTATGCAGCATCTTGGCAGGGTCAGGCTTTTCTACTCTGCTCTCTTAAGCTGGGTTCACACTAGCCCGCAGGCTGGGGGCTGGTTGTGGGTGCAGGAATCGCACCTGTTCCTGCACCCACAACCACCCGCAGCCAAATCGCATCATTTTGAACGACACCCCCCACGCATCTCAGCCTGCAGCGTGATCACGGGTGTGGGAACCGCAGGAAAAAAGACCATGTGGTTTCCCTGTGGCCACATTTTTAAAAGTGCATGCATGAGGCACAACAGCCCATTCAAATGAAAGGGCTGCCGTACCAGAACAAACACGAGCTGGACAGCCTGCACTGGTGTGAACCAGGCCTAAATAAAATTAACTGTAGGACTTTGCTCTATTTTTGATTCAATGCACAAGAATCAGATCTAAACTGAAAATTCAGCTGGGTTTTAAATATTTTTTATTTGATCTAAATATTGAAAGAAAAGGAATTGAAAGAAAAGGTTTGTAAGTGTTTCAGGTTTGTTCAGTAAGGTAGAGAATAGTCTGCAAAAGGCAATAATAAAAGAGAACCCAATCAAATTTTAGTTTGCTGCATCCAGATCAGTAAAACAAATTCTGATTGGTTACTAGCGCTTGCAATAGTTTGCTCACTGTTGTTTTCTGCATCAGTTTGAAGACAGAGAGACAAGCATATATGGTGACAGGTTCCTTTTAAAATGGAACAACAAAAAAAAAAGAATTCCTTCACATGTTTCTGACTTGCAAAATGCTGAGTGTTTGATGTGCTGTCCACTTACCTCTTTCAGCTGTGTCGTGGACGAGATGGATTTCTCCAACATGGAGCTGGATGAGGCTCTACGGAAGTTTCAAGCACACATTCGCGTTCAGGGTGAGGCACAGAAAGTGGAGCGTCTTATAGAAGCCTTCAGGTGAGGCCTTCATATCTTGTGACCTGAGCAGAAACACTAAAGGTACTGTGGTTTCACTAACATCAAGTTCTTCTCCCCACCATAGCCAGAGATACTGTATGTGTAACCCGGAAATTGTACAGCAGTTCCATAATCCCGACACCATCTTCATTCTGGCCTTTGCTGTTATCCTGCTCAACACGGACATGTATAGCCCCAGCATCAAACCTGACCGCAAGATGATGCTGGAGGACTTCATCCGTAACCTACGAGGTCAGAGAACTGTGCCTGGCTAGTTGCATTTCTTTTTCAATAAGTTAACTTACCATTGGAGGACTGGCAGGACAAACACAGCCAACAGACCTTTTTTTGATAGAAACAGTTCCCAAAGTGTGTCATGGTAGCACAGTGATTAGATGAGATATGGGTGAAAGGACAGGGTTTATTGCAATCCAGCTTTCCATATCATCAGCTTTCTTGTAAATAAATGCTCCACTTATTGGGTTTTGTAGTGCATTCCATGGCCTTTGCCATACTGGAACATCTTTGTACAGTTGTGGCTGCCTGGGTATCCTCAGGATGTTGCTGGTTTAGCACAGGCCATGTGATACTTTAAGAACCCACATGGTGAATTCCCTTATAGAACTACCACGCAAAAATGGCAAAGTTTTTCCCCTTACACATTTTATTTTTATATATTTCTCAGGATGCATTAACTCCAGTCTCCCTGCTGCCATTCCAGTGAAAGGAGTTCTGAAGTGCTCCCCGTGGATTGGGGTGATGTCTGGATTGGGGTGATATCTGAGTGTGGGGTGATGTCTGAATTGGGGTGATATCTGAGGCTCTAGGTCCTTGCTGATGAGACCGAGTAGGCTAAAATAATATTATCCTTAGGCCCTTGTTCAGGTTCAGCAAAAGCCCTTTACTGCTGGTTAAGGTGTGTTGCTTTGTCACTGCGGCACTCAGAACTCCTCATTAAAATATGGTAGACAAGCAGTAAAACGAGGTATCTCCTTATGGCTTTTGTGAACCTTTTTCAACATATCTTCCCAGGGGTGGACGATGGAGCAGACATTCCTCGAGATATGGTCGTGGGAATATACGAACGGATCCAACAGAAAGAACTGAAATCAAATGAAGATCATGTGACTTACGTGACAAAGGTGGAAAAATCCATCGTAGGCATGAAAAGTGTACGTTTCTTTCTTTCAAATGCATAGGTTTTTTGGGAGATTATCTAAAGTTTGAGGTGGCCTTAACATCTTATTTGGATCTACTTGACTTTCTTTGAGAGAGTTTCTAAAGATGTCCAGGGAGAGCTGATTGAAGCTGTTGGCTACTAATAGATCCAGAAACACTAGTCATAAAACAGTTGATGGGTGGAATTTCTATGCAGAACAAAATTGTCAATCAATAACAGGGAAGGGGCATGTTTATAGATTTACCACTCTCACTTAGGAAGTGGAAACCTCCATGCACACTAGGGGCAGAAGTTGTGGTAGAAAAAAGTGGAATAAAAATGCTTATGGCTCGTATTGCAGAAGACTTTATTATTATTATTATTATTATTATACAGTATTTATAAAGCGCCAATAGTTCGCTCAGCGCTGTACATTACAAAGGGGGACAGAACATGTGACAGAACAATACCAATACAATGCAAAACATGAGGGGATCGAGGGCCCTGCTCTTTCGAGCTTACAATCTAGGAGGGAGGGGATGGTGGCACAGGAGGAGATAGCTGTGGGGGATGGAGTGGTAGAAAGAGTGGAGGAGGTCGGCAAGTTAGCAGGGGGTGGGGTAGGCTTCCCTGAAGAGATGGGTTTTCAGGGTGCGCCTAAAGGAGAGGAGAGTAGGTGATAATCTGATGGGTTGGGGCAGGGAGTTCCAGAGGATGGGTGGCACCCTGGAGAAGTCCTGGAGGCGGGCATGGGAGGAGGAGACCAGGGAACTAGAGAGAAGGAGGTCTTGTGAGGAGCGGAGTGTGCGTGCTGGGCGGTACTTGGATATTAGGTCAGTGATGTAGTTCGGGGCAGTATGGTGGACAGCTTTGTACGTTAGCGTTAGGATTTTGAATTTGATCCGTTGCGCAATCGGAAGCCAGTGGAGGGATTGGCAGAGGGGGGTGGCGGAGACAGAGCGGTTGGAAAGGTGAATGAGTCTGGCAGCCATATTCAGGATCGACTGAAGCGGGGATAGCCAGCGGCGAGGCAGGCCAGTGAGGAGGGAGTTGCAGTAGTCGAGTCGTGATATGATGAGGGAGTGGATGAGCTGTTTAGTGGTTTCTGGGGTTAGGAACGTGCGGATTTTGGCGATGTTGCGGAGGTGGAGTCTGCACGAATTTGTTAAAGATTGGACTTGGGGTTGAAAGGATAGGTTGGAGTCCAGAATGACACCAAGTACTCTGGCCTGCAGGGCGGGTTTGATGGTAGCGTTGTTGGATGTGACGGAGAAGTCAATGGGGGGTGGTGTCCGGGCTGGGGGGAAGACAAGAAACTCGGTTTTGGAGAGGTTCAATTTAAGGAAGTGGAGTGACATCCAGTCTGATATGTCACTCAGTAGGTGTGTGATTCGGGCTGAGACCAAGGGGGTGAGGTGGGGGGTTGAGAGATAGATTTGTGTGTCGTCGGCATAGAGGTGGTAGTTGAAGCCGTGAGAGTGTATGAGTTGGCCAAGGGAGGAGGTATAGATGGAGAAGAGAAGGGGCCCAAGGACAGAGCCTTGAGGGACCCCAACAGAGAGGGGGAGTGAGGGGGAGGTGGTAGCATTATAGGTAACGCTGAAGGAGCGTTGTGACAGGTAGGATGAGAGCCAGGAGAGAGCAGAATCTCTGAGGCCGAGGGAGTGTAGTTTTTTGAGGAGGAGGGGGTGGTCGACTGTGTCGAAGGCCGCAGAGAGGTCAAGGAGTAGGAGCACTGAATAGTGGCCATTAGCTTTGGCGGTTAGCAGGTCGTTGGAGAGTTTGAATAAGGCAGTTTCGGTGGAGTGTAGGGGACGGAAGCCAGACTGTAGGGGATCGAGGAGGTTGTTGTCGTTGAGGTGAGAGCATAGGCGGGTGTAGACTAGGCGCTCGAGGAGTTTAGATGTAAATGGGAGCAGGGAGATGGGTCTGAGGTTGTTCGGGTCATTAGGGTCCAGGGAGGGCTTTTTAAGTATGGGGGTGATGTGTGCATGTTTCAGAGGGGAGGGGAAAGTGCCGGAGGAGAGGGAGAGATTGAAGATGTGGGTGAGGGAGCGTAGGATGGAGGGGGAAGGAGGTCGTAGGAGTTGTGAGGGGATAGGGTCGAGGGGGCAGGTGGTGAGGCGGGCATCAGAGAGGATCATGGAGACTTCCTTGATGGTAGTAAGGTCAAAGGTGCGGAGTGTTGGGGGAGCTTCAGTATGAGGAATGTAGGGTGGGGTGGAAGAGGAGGTCAGAGCAGTGGTGGGGTTGTGGGAGAGGGGTGATGAGGGGGTAGCTGAGTGAGGGTGAAGGGGGTTGGAGAGAGTTTGAGCAGCGACGAAGTCCCTGCGGGTTATGTCGAGGGGAAGGGGAGATAAGGGGGTAGCTGTGTGAGAGGGGACGGGTTGAGAGGGCGTGTGAGTTGCGGCAATGTCCTTGCGAATTGTGTCAATCTTGTTTTTGAAGTGATTGGCAATCTCAAGGGCAGTGAGTGAGGTGCTGGGTGGAGGTGGGGGTGGAGAGAGTAGAGTGTTGAAGGCGGAGAAGAGTCGGCGAGGATTGGAGGAGAGGGCCTTGATGAGGGTGAAGAAGTAGGCCTGTTTGGCAGCATGGAGGGAGGAGGTGTAGATGTGGAAGGCAGATTTGTAGCGGGTGGCTGGAGCGGTCAGGGTCTGATGTTGCGTGTGGTTAAAGGCGCTAGTGAGTCAAGGGCTGTTGAGAGCGTGTTGTTGTAGGCGGTCATAGCCAAGTCGGGGCAGGACAGGGGGAGGATGCTGTCATAGAGATGATCAGCTGCAGAGTGGAGGGGGGCAGGGTTAAGGTTGCGGAGGTTACGGCTGGTAGTAATGTGACATTTGGAGGGGTAGGCGTTGGAGGACGAGGAGATAGAGAAGGTAATCAGGTTGTGGTCAGAGAGAGGGAAGGGGGTGTTAGTGAGGTTGTGGGGAGCGCAGTGGTTGGAGAAGACAAGATCAAGGATATTACCGTTGGAGTGGGTGGTGGATTGTATGCACTGTGCAAGTGTAAAGGAGGAGGTTAAGTGGAGGAGACGGGCTGTGTCTGGGTTGTCGAGGTTGACAGGGATGTTGAAATCCCCAAGGATGATGGTGGGTAGCTCAGAGGAGAGGAAGAAGGGTAGCCAGGAGGAGAAGTCATCCAGGAAGCGGGGTACGGATCCAGGAGGCCGGTATATCACAGCAATCTTCAGGGGGGTTGGGGAGAATAGTCGGACGCAGTGGGCCTTGAAGGAGGAGAAGGATAGGGAGGGGGGGTTTGGGAAGACTCGGAAGGTGCTCTGCGGTGACAGGAGCAGACCAACCCCACCACCTTTATGAGAGTTTATGGGCATTTGCTTTTATAAGTGCTTTTGACCAAAACAGTTGAAAATGCCAGGCACTTCTAAACTCCACAAGCGTTTTTTCTGCCACAATGCTCCTCTCAAAAATGTGATTCTGAAGGTTCTTTCTTTTCTGCCTTTAAACACTCTTCTGAAAATATGCCCGTAAATTCCATCATTTGCATTGACACATAGGCTAACACAGTGCTGCTTCTACAAGCTGAGGAAAAAAACACAAAACACCCGTATAAGTATATAAGTAGCATTTTTTATGTCCAGGGTACATGGACCCTAAAAGACTTTTGTTTTTTTTTTGCAAAGCATAGTGAACAAAATTATTTAAGTATGGATACATTCTATTTTGAAAGATCAGCCTAACCAATCATGAAATTTTAGTTATACTGTATATTCAATCTACTGTGCTGAGTCGGTCCCCAGCTTTGTATACGGTATGGATACTTGAACAGCATCATCTTCCTGATTTCTGTTGACCTGGGACTGTTGAGTGTCCCTACCCTTTTTTTTGTGTCCCAGCTCCTACTATTACATTCCCCATAGTATAAAATTAATTTAAAATTCAGCAGGAATAGTGAGAACCCCTCATAATGGGCATAGCAGGTGTGCAGACATAGGAACCCCCCAAGAGAGACACTGGCAGGTGGTTTAACTCTCCAACATCCACTAAACTATGAACTCTCTGCTCTGAGTGGACTGGCCCTTTAATCCTGTGATTTAATCAGTTATCTGCTAAAAGACAGTCAAACAGGTGGTACAGGAGGAAGTACATATTGTTGATGTGGCAGTCTGTGATTGGTTTTTGTGTTCCCCTGTAGGTCCTTTCTGTCCCTCACCGGCGTCTAGTTTGCTGTAGTCGTCTCTTCGAGGTGACTGATGTGAACAAACTGCAGAAACAAGCAGCACATCAGAGGGAGGTCTTTCTCTTCAATGACCTTTTGCTGGTAAATATTACCAAGCAAATTTTCCACTACTATGCTTGTCATCAGAACCGTTTGCCACCCTGTGTTCTCACAAAGAAAACCTGTCTCTTTCCTTCAGATCTTGAAGCTGTGTCCCAAGAAGAAGACCTCTTCAACCTACACGTTTTGCCGAGCTGTACCTCTCCTGGGAATGCAGTTTCATCTCTTTGAGAATGAATGTGAGATATCTTTTTGTGTGTGCTTTGAAAAATTAATGACTCTAGGGTCACTGAGAAAGTGGAGTAAAATGTTATACAGTATATACCTAAAACACCCTTCTGTCCAGTTACTCAATCATAATGTTTTTTTACTGTCTACCTGGAGTTCTGGATACTCCTACATTTATATACTGTATGCGTAAAATAGCAAAGATATCGTATTGGTTTTTAACCACTGCAATATACCAATTATTGCTAAATGAGCTCCTCACGGGAAAAATCTGTCCTATAGTAACATTTTCCTGTTACTCTTTCATTATATGAGGTTTTATAATGTTTTTCAGACGTTTTGGATGCTCTTGCATTCATATATACTTAAAAGAGAGAGATACATTACTGGTTGTTGTGAGCTTAAGTATGTCAATGATTATTGCTAAATGAACTCCTTGTGGGCAGAGTAAGCAACATTTCCACCTTAACATACATAATGGGAGATTTTAAATGTTTTCCTGGAGTTTTGTATACTACTTTTATGTATAGAATGCAATGACACAGTGGGAGGGATTTACCCATCCACGTCAAATGTGTGGATAGGGAAATCGGTTCAGTTTTTTTGGGCCAGCTAAATAAAAAAAACTGTGCCATGTAAGGCCACCTTCAGTATATTGATAATTATTACTAAACAAGCTGCTTGTGGGCGGAGTCAGGAAACATCTACACAATAGAAGAATAGTATAATGAAAGTTTCTGCAACCTAATCTTGTGATCCTGAAATGGTATCAAAGCTTTCCCTCCCACTTTCAGATTACCCTCATGGGATCACCTTGGTTAGTCCTCTTTCAGGATCCGAGAAGAAGTTAGTTCTGCATTTTTGCGCTCTCGGCTCGGAGGAACTGCAAAAATTTCTAGAGGATCTGAAGGAATCTATTTGTGAAGTAACAGAGATGGAACAGATACGCATTGAGTGTAAGACATTGGTTTGTTTTTCTTACATAATTTTTTTTTCCAAATTATTTTTTTAAAGCTTTGGTATCATTCCGCTACATGGAAGAAAAATTTATGTATATATATATAATACTCTTTGGTCAATGAAATCTGCTTTAAAAGTTAGCGAAACTTTTTTGCTTTGTGGGAAAAGCAACATTTTTCTCCAGGTCAGCGTTCTGCTGTTTACTGCTAGCCGATGTTGTTGCAGACTCTCACCTGTTTCCTTCTTTAGCATACTTGCTAATAAGTTTTAAGTCTTGGCTCAGGGTTCCAGGGTTCCTGAAACCCCCCCCCCCCCCACCCCACCCCCACCACCACTTGAAGTTGCTTTTGGCTGTACTTTTTCTTTTATGTGTATTTACCCTTTCTAAGGAAAGACATATGATCTTCAAGGCCCTCTTTGGAAGTTTCCAACAGTAGGCAACAGTAGGGGGAGGGTCTATGACACCCTGCACTCACAGGATTTCCTTGGTCTTTGGGACTGAATAATGCTGCACAGCATCCAACCATGTAGACTGAGGACAGCTAGTGATCCCTTGCTTTATACAATGCAGTGTTGTCTACCATGTGTGGTTCTGCTGACTGTTTTGTCTCATGTTTGCAGGGGAGTTAGAGAAGCAGCACGGGGTGAAGACCACACCTGCCAAATCAAACGGATCCCAGCTGGACTTTCAGCCTAAGCAGGAGTCCCCCATCGGTGAGTGGTATCTTCCTGCAGTGTCACAACCTTGTCCCTCCTCCTGACCCGAGAGTTTCCCCCAATCCAGCTACTCTCCTATTTTTCGTCGGCTTTACTAGCCTCCATCTGTCCTTGTCTGTATGTCCATCCTTTTTGTTCCCAACTATTTTTTTCTGACATTGAAACAGTTTCTGATCACCTTTCTCCCCTTTTGATATAACTTTTTAGTGGTAACTGTAGAAAGGTTTTTCTGTCTAATATATTTCTCTTGTGGTCTGTTAACCACAACCACTCTCTATCCTTCTCTAGAGCTTCTTTCTATAGATATCTATAAACAAATGAGTGCAGATGAGTGTCAAGGCGAAATTCATTTGCCCTCTGCCACCTTAGCTCAACATAGTGGAAAGTAAAAGATAGACAGACAGATAGATAGATCGATAGATCGATCGATCGATACAGCGATAGATCGATAATGAGGTGTTTATTACCACTTGAATATTAAAAAGCAGGAGCACAAGTAGGACATTTTACCTGGAGATCCTGCTAGTAACTGCACTTCCTTTTGTAGACTGCCAACTCTAAAACACTGCCTCCCATTAAGCAGCATTGTTGTCAGCCTGTTATGAATGCTCCTTCAGTTGGCCATCATGCTGCCTAACAGGTCTGCAAGAAGTATGGGCAGACCTGACAATGGCCTCCAGGACAAATGAGGTTAATCCCCACAGAAAGAAATAAAAACCTAACAGGCATTCTATAAAACACAGGGGATTATAAGCAGAGAAGATGGGATGAGAGGAGGTATTTTTAGGGCAAAACAGAATTCCTTCCCATGGAACAAGTCTGCCAGCTGTCACTTTGCTGCCTCCTTTGGTAGTTAGCACAGAACAATAGGCTTACAAATGGAAAAATGTCCGGTTTCTCAATCTGTGTGAAAGTTCTACATCCACAACTTTAAATGTTATTATTAACTGTCACACAGTGCATGAAATGAGATTTTCTGAGCTCTGAAAGTTATAATTATTAGGGGAGGCTTAGCCACTAGTACATGAACTGTCAGCACAATATGATAAAGACCCATTTTCCTCCCTTTATGTTCCCCTCTCCAATAGAGACTCTCCTTGTCATGTAGCCATTACACCTCTCTGATATGACTGCTTTTCATATCCGTCTTCTGTCACTGTCACCTTCCCCTTTTCCTGCGTTCCCCATTCTGACCCTATTTCTTTCCGTTTTCCCGTGCTTTCACCTCCGTTCATTCTCTTTTGCCACTGTCTATCACTTTCTTTCTTTTATTTTCATGTTCTTTCTTCTATCTCGCTCTCTTTCTCGTTTTCTTTATTTCTCTCTCTTTCTGTATCTCTCTGATCATCTCCATCGTTCTCTTTCTTTCTATCCTTTCCTCTTTTTACTCTTTTCTTCTTCTTTTTTTCTCTATATCTGTCTTTTTATCTATATTTATCTTCTTTTTATATCTTCACTTTACTTCTGTTCTCTTTTTCTTCTTTTTGTATCTTCTGTCTTTTCTTTTTTTTCTCTTTTCTTTTCCTCTATCTACCATTCATCTTCTTTCTGTCTCTTTCTTTCTCTTCTCTCTTCGTATCTATTGTTCTCTCTCCCTTATATCCTTCTATATCTTCTCTTTTTGCTCTCTCTTTTTTATCACCTCTCTCTTTCTCTCTCTGTCTCTCTCTTTCTCGCTCTCTCTTTCTTTCTCTCTCCTGCACCTAAGTTCACCTCATATTTTGAAGGTAAGCACGAGTCACCTGAGAAGGACACAGGAGGCGTGGTGGAGGTGAGTAGGGCAATAACACAACAGGGCTGTGACACCGACCAATCACAATGCTCCATCCTGCGCTGCTCACCCATTCCTCAGCTCAGGACAACAAACTAACACCCTGTGTGGCTAATCCTTTCCCCATAGACACATGATAATGATGTAGTCACCCCATCACCCTCACAATGTCCCACATTAAAGTATATCTGTTGCTCTCAGACAGTGGAAGCACCAATTTTTGCTGGAAATATAAATTCCTAATGCTTGTATCTAGAAAACCAAGACATTTTTTGGGCATTTCTTAGGAATGTAATTCATTGTATTGCTGTTAAACTGCATCACTAAAACCAGATTGCCCTCCCTGCTATCTGCCAGTTTATCAGGACCTTGTTGTACAGGTAACACAGATATTTTCTTCCATTTGCCTTTAAAATACCCCACGAATACCCCCTCCATCTTGACCACCAAACCTGTCAGCCATATTGTACACCAAAGTTACATTTAGGAAAGAGATGACAACTTTCTGGCCATAAAAGTGCTCAAATCACCAATATCTCAAAAGTGCACACAGTACCTGCAAGTACCTTTGTTAATTCCTCATATTCTTTTCTGTGCACCATAGGAGGCCTCCGGTCTCAGGTGACTGCTGCACAAAGGTCTTCTGCTCCATTTGAAAGCCCTCCCATACTCCGTTTCAAAAGTCTCAACAGCCAGTAGAGACCTTTTCCTTGTATTGTAGAATGTTCGGTCTTCATGGGTGGGGCTTAGCGCTCTCTCATTTTGTAGGTTGATCAAACACATATGGAAGTCCAGCTTACTGGTTGCCAAGTATAATTTAAATAAACATAGCTTGAACTGAAAACCATTTTGTCAGTTTAGAACTCAAACACTTTGGCTGCTCAGAAAGTAAATGCTGGTACTTAGCCAGGCCTCTTCTTTCACCACAGTTGTGTTTTTGGGCCCCTAGCAAAGTTTTCAGGATCGAAAACATATGGGTAAATTGTTTTTAGGTCTGAATTCCACAGACGTTCTGACAGTAGCTGGGAAGGCATTGTGCTGTGAAGACTCCTGATCTGCATTCTTGTTTTGGGTCAGTGACTCTGAAAGCACTTAAGCAATTTGATAAGCAAGACAGCAAGGCAGCTGACAGCACTGATCAGCACTGGCTCTCTCCATTTTCATTTGAGACTTCCTTTAACAAAGTCAAAACCTAATGCTTGATGTTGTTAACAACTAGCAAACAGGCACCGTTACAATTATTGCTTGAACCAAGAAAACGGTTAATCCACTGTGATAAAGTGACAGGTACACTTTAATTCCTAGTTCCTTTACTTTGCAGACCACAAAACAGGTTCCACCCCCATTTAAAATTGTTTTCATGAGCATTGTTTGCAGATAAGCAGCATTGGTAATAGCTAGCAAATTTTTTAAGTTGGTTGATTTTAATTTTACAGAATTTGAATGTTTTGCAAGATTCTGCATGATATTTTAAGAGATAATATTGTTTTGTCTATATTCTAAAGCTGTTTTCTACTGATTATGGGGGAGGAAGATATGGTGGTCTGCAATATAGATTTTGCATTATTTTCTAATGCAAAATGACATTTGAGGCTTTAGGGCCTAGTAGTGACACCCCCAGCATGCCACCCGCCCCCAAGACACCTAGAGGTTGTAGCCTATTAGCACTGTTAGCTTCTGGGGTTAAAGGGCAGCCAGGACTAGCACGTGGGAGATAGTCTTGTAACATTTAATGCTTCTTTGGCTGTTTCTAAACTAGGTGTCAATTCACAACAGGCTTCAGACGTCCCAGCACAGCGGCCCCCAGGGGCCAGAGAATGGAGCTCCGGGCAGCACGGCTCCTAATGGGCAGCGGGAGACTCTGCAGGCTGCCCCCTCCGACCAGCTCCTGCAGTGTCAGCAGATTGTCAAGGTGATTGTGCTGGACACACCCGGCCGGGCAACGTCCGCCCCCGACCAGACTGTCACTCGCTACTTGTCTGGGTCTTGCACCACTACTCCCCTACGTAACGTGGGAGGAAATGTCCACCAACCCCCATTACCCCCGCCACCACCCCCTTATAACCACCCACATCAGTACTGCCCTCCAGGGGTCCTTCTTAGAGAACGCAGATATTCCAGTGGCTCCCGGAGTCTTGTTTAAGTAACGGGTCACTATCCAGTCTTCTAGGACTAATCTGCTTGCACACATGCCAAACCTTGCACATTTATCACTTGCCCATACTCACATGAACAAATCCTCATGAGCACCCATCCTTGCACATGAAACATCCCTGCACATACTATAAAAAAAATATTGTTGCACACTCATGTTGATCTCATATACTCTCCTCAACCAGGCATTTCTTGCACACTTCTCTGACCCTTTTTTATATCCCTCAAAAGAGTTGAGCTTGTGTATTTTTAGTAGGTTTGAGCTCTCTCCACAATATTATTATTGTGGAGGAAACTTTGTATGATCAGCCTGTCCTGGACAAGTCACTTCGTTTTGCCCTCGTGTTTCTTCCACCCACTTTAACCCAGGGCTCCTGCATAAAATTGCACGCCTGGATCTTGTGGAAACTGGCCCTTCCTCTCCACTCTTAGGTGAAAATGGATTGACCCGGGAAACGTTTGCAAAAAAACAGAATTTCAAATTCTCTTTTGAAGAACACGACTACTTATCAGAGGAACTACGGATCAGCTACCAAAGCAACAGAGAAGTATTTGTGAAATGGACAGAAAATGGACTAATGCATTGCTTGCTATGCACTGCTTAGATCGTTGTGGACATGCCTTCAATGTGAATGCTTTTAAGCTTGGGAATTGTTGTAAAAGTTCAGTTCTCTACAGGAGCAAATGCTACTGTTACTGCTTCAGCAGTTTGCACACATTCATGATTAGAAATTTACAAAGGCATGTGCAGAGAAGAAGAGGAGCAACATACAATTAGTTAAGACATATGTACTGTCAAACTCATGGCTTTTATAAAACTCCCCCACCCCCCCCAGCATCTCAACAGGTCTATGGTGTACTCTTGTTTTAAAGGGAAACTGTAGTGTCTTTTTAGTGAATATACATGGGGAAGGGGGATTATTAAAACTTGAGTAGACAGAATCTGGAGGAGTTGTGCGTAGTAACCAATCACCTTCTATCCTCAGCTTGTTCAGTTAAGCTTTAGGCTGAATTTACATTGTGTCCGCAAGGACACACAAAAAACTATTGTTTTCTGTATGTCCCATTCATACTGTAATGCAGCCTGGAGCTGTGCTGCAGTGCACTGCAATAAAATGCAGACATGCTTCATTTTATTGCAGCACAGCATGACGAATCTCATGGCATTGTACAGCACCACAGCTCATCGTGCTGCTGTACACTGTCATGAATGAAGTGTACATTTTGTACATTTCACATAAAGTTTGTACAAGACAAAAAGAAAGGGAGCTGTGCGATGTGCTGATTTGTGCACCACACCACCCCCCAACGCTACCGGGAATGGAGAGCTGCCTTCCAGAGCAGTAAAGCGCTCTGGCAGCTCTCCGTTCCCATGTGAATTCACCTTTAAAAATGAAAATAAGAAACTGAATGGTTGCAATGCACAGCTGTTTCAGTGTTAGTAAAACCACCTCATTATGCAATATTTTCATAACATCTACCATCATTTATTTGTGACCTAATTTTTACTTTTATTATTTTATATATCGATTGTTTCATTCAGTATCCATATTTGTAAATGCTTTCACTAACACCCACCTCCATGCTGAGAAACATGATTAGCATCTCTGCTTAAGGACTGCTGAAAATAGCTAATAGCTAGTTTTTAATCAGTCAGAGCTGATCCATAGTCCTGAGAGATGAGTGTCAGAGGACAATCACTGTACAGCCCTACTTAGGAAGAAGAGCCTGAATATTAAATATGGCTGCATTCATTTACATACATATTTACAATTTGTATATAAAAGATATTTTAAAGAAATAACAGTAATCAAGAATACATTGAGAAACAGCACTTTGTCACGATATATATATACACACACTATATTGCCAAAAGTATTGAGATGCCTGCCTTTACACGCACATGAACTTTAATGGCATCCCAGTCTTAGTCTGTAGGGTTCAATATTGAGTTGGCCCGCCCTTTGTAGCTATAACAACTTCAACTCTACTGGGAAGGCTGTCCACAAGGTTTAGGAGTGTGTCTATGGGAATGTTTGACCATTCTTCCAGAAGTGCATTTGTGAGGTCAGGCACTGATGTCAGACAAGAAGGCCTGGCTCGCAGTCTCAGCTCTAATTCATCCCAGAGGTGTTCTATCTGGTTAAGGTCAGGACACTGTGCAGGCCAGTCAACTTTCACAAACTTGTTCATCCATGTCTTTATGGACCTTGCTTTGTGCACTGGTGTGCAGTCATGTTGAAAGAGGAAGGGACCATCCTCAAACTCTTCCCACAAAGTTGGGAGCATGAAATTGTCCAAAATGTCTTGGTATGCTGACGCTTTAAGAGTTCCCTTCACTGGAAATAAAGGGACAAGCCCAACCCCTGAAAAACAACCCCACACCATAATCCCCCTCCACCAAACTTTACACTTGGTACAGTGCAGTCAGGCAACTATCGTTCTCCTGGCAACCGCCCAACCCAGACACGTCCATTGGATTCCCAGACAGAGAAGTGTGTTTCAGAGAACACGTCTCCATTGCTCTAGAGCCCAGTGACAGCGTGCTTTACACCACTGCATCTGACGCTTTGCATTGCACTTGGTGATGTAAGACTTGGATTTAGCTGCTGGGCCATGAAACTCATTCCATGAAGCTCTCTACACACTGTTGTTGAGCTCATCTGAAGGCCACACGAAGTTTGGAGGTCTTTATTGACTCTGTAGACAGTTGGCGACTTCTGCGCACTGTGCGCTTCAGCATGTGCTGACCCCACTCTGTCATTTTACGTGGCCTACCACTTCATGGCTGAGTTGCTGTTGTTCCCAGTTACTTCCACTTTGTTATAATACCACCAACAGTTGACTGGAATATTTAGTAGCAAGGAAATTTCACGGATGGACTTATTGCACATGCGGCAACCTATCACAGTACCACGCTTGAATTCACTGACCTCCTGAGAGCGACCCATTCTTTCACAAATGTTTGTAGAAGCAGTCTGCATGCCTAGGTGCTTGATTTTATACACCTGTGGCCATGGAGGTGATTGGAACACCTGAATCCAATGATTTGGAGGGCCGGACCAATACTTTTGGCAATATAGTGTGTGTGTGTCTGTATATATATATATATATATATATATACATATATATGTATATATATATATATATCTCAATCACTATAGTTTCCCTTTAAGTGAAAAGATGTTGAGTAGAGATGAGCAATAATGTCCTCAAAATTCCCTGGAGATTTCAGCAAAATGATGCTATTTTGGCAAAATGGATAGGAGTGAATGGGTAAAGTCAAACCTAAGGTGGTTTGTGGTGGTTTTTAACGGTGCAGATGGCTTTGAATGGCTCATAGGTTTTATGGAAGTTCTTTTCAACTATCGTGGACCTATTCTGACAGTAATAATGGTTCCTTATTAGCCTAATTTTTTTCACAGATAGAAAAAAAAAACAGAAAAAAAGGAAAGTAAGATTAAAAAAGTAAAAGGGACAGAACATAGACACAATCAAATCAACAAAAAGAGGAAAAAAACACAACTACAAATAATAATAAATACCTTGAATATACCACCTACAAAATCCAAACCCTCTCAATAAACACATTTTTTTTTGTAAATGTTACCTAAGCAGATTAATGAAAGAAATTGAAAGCCTCGCCTTTAGCTAAAAAATTTGCAGACCGTAAAATTGGTAATTTAGCATCAAAATCACTCAGCCACATTGTTAACATAGAATCATAAATATATTGCAAATGCGCAGAAAAATAATATTTTTTAATCAAAAGATTTTTCAGAGGAACTATGTTTCACTGTTTATCAAAATAAATTGCCATTGATTTTACCAGGAAACAGCTCATTCATAATCATACTTTTTTTTACAACATAACACCTTTTCCCCATAATAAGGTTTGTACTCACAAAAAAAAAAGATCAATCTTTTATGGCAATTTTCTTGCCATAGCCCCTGCTGTTACAGTGATCTATGGTCTTCATAGGGATCCTGTGGTCAATTTTGGGGGTCCTGTCTGTCCACCCTGATGCAATATTACCTTCTCCGTTGTTGTATCAAAAGAATACACATCAGATCAGTGGGTGGAGAAAGAAAATAAGTACAATATTAAATATTAATATTAACTGGTCATTTAAGCTATTATCAGCAATATTGTAATCCATGCCTTTGGAGCAATGCTTCCTTTATCTTGACATTCTGACCTTCATTCAGAACGTGAGAAAGCCCTTGTCAATTACTTTTTTAACACAATCCTGTTTCTGTTAGTCATTATAACATAATGAATCTATTGCGAGACTGTTACACTTACTCATTGAGTAAATAACATTTTTAGTTTTACTATCATAAATTCCACATTATTTATGGCTTTGTAGCTTTGCTGACCATTCCCCATAATGCTCCCTGGTATGGTGCCCCGCTATCAAGCATAAAACAGCATACATGATGTGGGCTTATACTAGTCCAAGTTCTTAAACAGTGCAAAAACACATCCAAACCCAACCAGAATATTAGCAAATATATAAGCCACTAATTGAGAAACTAGCAGAAGCCATAACTTTTTTTGAGTAGTAATTTGTGCATGCTAAAATCTGTTTGCTGAATTCCAAATAATTGCCTTCTGGAATAGATTTGTTACATTCCGTATTTGAACTTATGGCCCTAGACATTCAACTTCTTTTTTTTTTCTTAAAAGTAAAATGTTTGTCTGTATATGATTGGCTCAACACTCAGACTATGGGATCTGTTTATAAAAGATTGATGAATCCAAGAACATGCAATTTCTTGGATTCATCCACGTGTTCACACATTCCCAATTTTTACAAACATGTGGGTGCTAAGGGCCCTTTCACACAAAGGGTCAGATCAGGTCCACCTGTCAGTTTTTCAGGCAGACCTGATTGGACCCTCCATTCACCTGTATGGACCGGCGGGTGTAAATGGACTTGCATCTGTTTACACCCACCTACCTCCAATCCGATCCGGATTCCTAAGAGAATCCACCCTCCTCCGTCCAGGTGGATCAGATTGTAGGGTAATCAGGTGTAAACAAACAGCGAGTCCATTTACACCCAACCACCCATAGAGCAGAGCAGGCTCTCTCTGTGCCCACTCTGCATAAACTGAGCAGACCTGGATCTGTCATCCGCCTGCTCTGATCAGCAGACAGATCACCTGCTCATCTAAATGGGCCTAAGCACTAAGGCAAAGTTCAGCCAGATGTTAAAAAAGGGGCATTTTAAAGCCTGCTAATAGGCTATCTCAACCTCTGTTTAAGAAAGGTTTGCCAAGCATATTGACTCACTTCTGTATTTGTTGGCCCCACATTTGCTCAATTACTGGCCTGCATAGTTCAGTGTAGCAATTTCAGATCTTAGAACTCCTTCGGGAGCTGCAGCAAGGCCTTATAATGGCGACCTGTTGATATAAAAACAACTAAAAACATTTTGCCCAGAGCCAGCAATACAAGCACAGTTCCCCATGTTTTTGTCTCTTTAAAAACACTTTTATGTACAGAAAAATACCTGTTGATCTTGACAGAAATCCATTGAGCTCCTAACTTCCCTTAGTAGGCTGAACACTTTGCTTGTATGGCATTAAAATATTATAGAGTATTCTCAGACCTGCCTAGTTCCTCCATGACAAGTACAGAACACCCCCCTTTAATGTTATATGAGTGGATCAGCTCTGTAGTCCAACAGGGGAAAACTGGACAGGACCAACAATGCTTTTACTTTCAGTGCAACAGAGGCACTGTGTTATCACTTCCCTACAGTGTGGCCCTCACTAGATTTCTGGGCAGGCTCAACAGTTCGTTTTCTGTACTTGCAGCATTTTTAGAGGCAGAAGATGGGCAAATGCATGTATGGCAGACATCTACTGAATATTTATTTTTATTTGCCCAGATATACACCTTAAACCAATAATATCCTAATACACATGCATCTTAAAAGTTTCTCAGTACAAAGTGGAAGTGAATTCATTGCCAAAATATCATGAAAAAACAGCATCACCAAATTAATATAGTCTTAGTCTTTGGAATATTTATGCTTTCCTTATTTGCTTGAGGCTTCTATATCACAATATTTATTAGCAAATAACTTTTTTTGTTCCTTGGAGTTGATGTTAGAATACTAAAATACATAAAAAATGTCATAATTACATTTTAGTGAATTTGAGCCCAATACACCTAGCTTTTGGTAACCTGCTGCCCACCACCCAACTACAAGGACCATTTCTCAGGGTGGTTAGTTCCACCATGGCTGAAGAACCACAGGTTTTTAAACTTTGCTTTGCACAGTTCCTTTTCCGAGTGAACCTGTGCACAAGTCTACATGTGAAAGCACACTGCAAGCAAGTATTATATACATAACCTGATTCCTATTTTCCAGTTCTTTACCTGCAAAAAAAAAAGAGTTGCACCGCATGGTTAGACAGAGAGTATGCAATAGGCTCAGTGAGTAAGAACACAGCGTTGACTGTTTTATGTTGCCAACTGATAACTCAAAGCCCTTCAGTGGCACTGGGGTGGAGAGGGGGTGGTCCGGGCGGACTGTGTGGACATTTGATGAAGCACCCAGACACCTGTAAAATTTTGTAATTGACAAAAAAGTGAATATTTTATCTGTTCTATAGAAATCTAGATATTATATGAGATGATGTTGCCTCTGTTTATCGAGTCTCGTGTCTCTTTTGGTGATGGGAATGATGGGGGATTTTTTTAAATGAACGTTTGAAAGTTTCTCCTGGTTTTGTTTTTCAACTATTTAATAGTATAGAAAAAAATGCAAAGAGCAAAAGCATCTGTAAAATGAGGGAAAAAAAGGGACTTTCTCAGTACCCCCCAAGGAAAGACTCCACAACATTAACAATATTTCTGAGTATTCTAAAAATATCTACAGGCATACCTCGGTTTACAAATTTAATTCGTTCTGCGGGAGTTTTCGTATTGTGAAAAATTCCTAAACCGAAATGCGGTTTCCCATAGGAATGCATTGAAAACCAATTAATCCGTTCTGGAGGTCAGAAAAAAGTAAAAAAAAAAAAGTCTTTTATCTGTTCAAAACTCTTTATAAAGTGCACTTTAAAGGCATAAATACTGTACAGGGACATAATTAAAAATGAATTTGTAAATGCACTGAAAACCAATTAATCCGTTCCAGAGGTCAGAAAAAAATAAAAAAAAGTTTAATCTGTTCAAAACTCTTAGAAAGTACACTTTAAAAGCATAAAGGGACATGATTAAAAAAAAATTTGTAAATGCATTGAAAAGCAATTAATCTGTTCTGGAGGTCAGAAAACAATTCAGCAGTCCATGTATATATTATAGTAAGATCCAATGTGGGCAGGGATAATCCAGTAGGCACTAAGGGCAGGCTGCGATGGAGCGAAGCAAACTCTGCAGTATAAGAAACAAAAGGACACAGCACCTCTAAGTGTAAACTGTGTGACAATATTTAGTAAGAAGGTAAGTATAGCAACTCACATCTTGGATAATAAAACAGGATCATAGGGAGGTGATGTAAAATGTCTGTAGCCAGATATAAATGACTGAGAGGAGATAACCTTGGTCTGCCAGCAGGTAGTGCTGTATAGGTAAAGCATAGATGGTGAAGCCTGGCAGGGTCTCCAATATGTCCGGAGTTAGTCACGTTGGGCGTCTGACGTCATTGGGGTGCAACGCTTTTTTGAGAATGCGCTGGACCGACATCGGCCGGCGTGCTCTTTCATCAGGCATGCTGCAATGGTCAGTTTTTAATCATTTATGTAAAACCTTTACTCCAAAAAAGAAAAAAAATTGCTGCAACTGCTTATTAAATGCAAGTTAGAGTTTGACTACAGATTGTAGTGTATCTACTGTAAATCTGCTGGTACATCTTACACTCCCCCCAGGAGGATAATGCCGCTGTCCAAAGGTGCCCCTGTTCTCCTTCATCCAGACTGGGGGCACTCTAATAAAGGAGGTGTGGTACTGGCCAGATCACCAGATGAAAGCAGAGGGAAAAGCCTAAAAGAAGAAAATCAATGCAGCCTTCACATCTAATGATTGTCGAGCTGCAATGCAGTATATAAACATTTTTGGTTTAAGTTTCAAACCGCTTTAATATTTCCAAGCCCTAATGCAGGGGGCAGAGCTACAGCCCCGAAACACATTGGCTTTCCAAACGATCTATGACTGGATTAAACGTGTTTGAAAGGGATAAGTGAATTTACAAATCAATTTTCAAGTTCAAAGAATGATCATGGAAGCCTTGTTGTGTGCAGAAGCTGCCAACCCAAAATTCAGATTCTCTACATTTACATTATTGCCATACTATTGGATGACAGCTGTAATATACAGTAAAGTAAACTTATAAAGAATCTCTCAGGATTCCAGGAATTTGCGAAGAATTTGTATTGCTTTCTCTGAGCCTGTTGGGTAGATTTATCTTCATTTGTGCCCCACAGGAAGTGAAAGAAAATCTCCCCAAAGGGAACATAGATAAAACTGACAGACTCTAAGCCTGCCTTACACCATTTACATTTAAAAAATGTTAAGACAAGATTTCCGCTTTTCAAAATACACTAAAACCTGCATCAATGCTACAGCCTCTTAACTAGCTTTTTGCAGGATTAAAGAGCCTTCTCTTTTTCTGTGTGCCTCATTGCTTAGGATCAGGTTTTTCAGCACCTTGAAATATCACTGTTTCATCTTTATATGTCTGCATTATAAGTCCTCATGCACACTGGGTGTTTTTACAGCGGCTGTTTTTGGCATTTTTTTCAACAGCCAGTAAACTCCTCAGCATGTTATCCTATGTGTCCATGCACACATAGGCTCTGATCAGCGTTTTTTGGCAGGGGCATTTTTTAGCTAAACCCCCCCCCCCCCCCGAACTATTGAGTTTCTTGAGCAGTTTTTAGCTGTAAGAGCACCCTAATGCTGAAAAATGCAGTAAAACTCTGAAAATGCGGTATAACACTACAAACCGGGGGTTTTGGGGCGTTCATTTGAGCAAAATTTTTGCATGAAAAAACGCAAAACGCAGCTAATCGCTAATGCAAAAACGCAAAAAAATGCTTGTGTTTTTAACACGACTTTACACAGCTAACACTACTAGTGTTATTAAAATGCCCAGTGTGCATGGATCCTTAAATTCTTGCTGTGTCAGAATATACAGCAACTGTATTGCTTTCTAAAAATGCTCCAAAAACCCTCCAGTGATGTTACCTAGGCTGAGACAATACCATGATTTTGTTGCAGGCAGAAGGAAGCGTTTTCTCAGTCCACTCTCCTCCAGTGATCAGACTGTGACATTGAAACTTTGTAGTAAGTCACTAGGTGAGAGGCTGTAGTAGAGGCTGATCTGTGCAGGGGCGTACTGACAACTCATGGGGCCCCAGGGCAATAGGGGATCACGGGGCCCCTGTGTCCTTGCCCAAACTAAAAAAAAAACCTATGAAAAAGGTACCAGGGGCATCTCATGGGGCTCCCTACTGACCCCGGGCCCTCGGGCAGTACCCGAGTTTCCAAATGGTCATTCCGCCCCTGGATCTGTGTCAGACATTTGTAAACAAAACAAAGAACTGGCATTAGAATGTACAAGATTGTGACATCTCAGAGCCGGCATCTCAGTCCAGGAAGTAGAGTGTGACATTAGATGATGCCTAAACGTAGATGGCTTTGGAAAGCATATGAAGATATTGTCTGAAGAAGTACCATCATCTCTTTGAGAGGTAAAAAATACCTGGAAATGTTGCACATACATATTATTTGTAACATGCATGTATTTAACATGAAGCAAAATACAGTATTTGGTGACAGGTCTATTTTTATTAGTGTGGGAGGTGAGCTGTCATTGGTTTTAAATACCCTAATAAATAAAGGGCAATGCCAAATGTTCCTGGCCACATCCTATCAGTCGACAGGGTATTGGACATGTATATACTGTATACCCATTATTGAGAACATTTAAAGCTGAACTCTGGGATAAGCAAATATCTAAATTCAAGAATCGTGTGTAATCTTACTTGAATCTTGGTGTGCTTTAAGTATTTAATACAGGTACTAATATAGCACTGTCAATTTACACAGCGCTTCACACACACACACACACACACACACACACATATATATATTGTACATTCACATCAGTCCCTAACCTTCAAGGGGTGTACAATCTAAGGTCCCTAACTCACATTCATACATACACATACTAGGGCCAATTTAGACAGGATCCAGTTAACCTACCAGCATGTCTTTGGAGTGTGGGAGGAAACCCACACAGGCACAGGGAGAACATGCAAACTCCAGGCAGGAGATGCCGTGGTTCAGATTTGAACCAATGCCGCTAGTACTGCCAGGTGAAAGTGCTAACCATTTAGCCACTGTGCTGCCGGATCTGTATAGCTTCCAGATCTGTGTTCTCTGCACAGACTATGGACAGCACAGCGATGATGTCACTGATGAATTTCAGCAGGCGGGGCTGACAACACTGCTTAGGATTTAATTCTAGCAGAGGGACTGTTTGTCAGGTCAAACAGGATGTTCAGAGCTCACTGGATTTTTGGCAGGTCAACAGGTTTTTTTATTGTACCACAGCATTTTTAAACCAAGAATAAAATATGAGGAAATGTATTGCAGAGGTGCACTGAACAGGATTTAAATTTTTTTTCCCAGACATACATTTTAACCACAGTAAAATAGACTATAAGTACAGAACCTGTATCATAATTTTATTTAGTGTTTACAGTAAATTACAGAAAAAATTATAAAAACAATTTGATCAGAGGGCGATGCTGTAAGGCACTCAGGTAGGTCATATTTTAACTCTCGGAATTTTATCGACTAGGAAGTAATCCTCCTTCCAGGTCCTAAAAACTAAAACAGAACGTAATGGTGAATGTGGAATCCAAGGAGAAGCATATGTGAAAGGCGCATTCTACGACGAGGGTCCAAAAATCACACTGCTGGGGTGTCTCTGGAGGTTCCATCCAGGCTGATCCTGGGACGCAGTCCAATTTTCTGCATCACTCGCTCCATCTGGGGCTGTGTCATGTCGCGAAGGCGCTGGATGACAGAGAAACATGAGTTTTGCGACTTGAGGTTTTATCGGTAACAGACACACAATCAGTGGGCTTATCATCAGCAGTGAAACAGCAGAGCATCAAGCTTGATCTCACAAAATGCTACACATATTACCGGCTGGAGAGATTATATTCCTAGTTGATTGACTTTTGGGGGAATTCCTAGTTTTCAATTTAGGCTACTCACAAGACCAAAATGACCTTCAAAGAAGAAGATCTCTATGAAATGGAGTTGTAGGACTGCCAAACACAAAGTCAAGAAGACTTTTTTTTTATTTCTACCTTTATTCCAAGAAAAAAACATTCCAATGTGTTTTGGGGGTCTTACATTTCCCCCCTGATCGGGGCTTAGAAATCTGGTATACAAAAAGTCACCTCCTGAGCTCAGAGACCCAGATCAGGAATTAGTAGACTAACCATCCTCCACGGCAACATATCCACCAAAAGATCAAAAGCTGTGCAGCTCTTAAGAAAGGCTGGGGAAGCCTAGGACAGTACTGCAAGAAAGCGCACCAGCCTTGCACATTACCTCAGCGACAAGAATTTTATTAACCTTCGGTAATATACTTGTCGCTAAGGTAATGCGCAAGGCTGGTGTGCTCTCTTTTATATTAGAAATCTGGTAGCCTGTCTTGAATTTTGGGAGAAAATTACAAAATGATAGGCAGCCCAATGGCCAACTGAAGAAGCGAACATGGTAGGCTGCCAATGCTGCTGCCAGTTGTGAGGTTGTGGCTTAGCATTACCAAGCTGCAAGTGCTGTTACTGGATATCCAGGTAAAACATTATTTGCTTAATTGTATACAGTGTCAGGAAATGAATTGCGTGAAATTGTTATCTAAGTGGTGCTGCTGTTCAGAAAAGGAATGAAAATATTAGGGTCCATCTTTACCTGACCAAAAGTGCCGGAGGAGGTGAGAAACAGGTACAGCATATAACTGGGTATCAGCACCATAGACGACAGAGCCATGAGCCAGCCGATGCCCTGTCCCCATGTAGGATACACGTACCGCCCCAGGGTGAGGGGTGTCATCTCAACTGCACTGAAAATGAAGACGCCCTATGTGGTAATAGAATATACAAAAACAGGTGTATAAATAAAAAAATATCAATCAGTTTTATAGAAGTTCTAATTGCTTTGGCAAATACATTGTTAAAGAAAAAATAATATCTATCAATAAATAAAGAGCAATTCTAGACAATATGTGTAGCCAACCAGTAAATTGTCAATGCTATCCAACAAATACTTCAGCTGTACAAAAATCTGTAGGTTACGGCAATTTATTTTGATCAGGGTTTTCATAAATCTACTGCAGCCACAATTCTAAGAGGGCCTCACGTGTTCACTGAGAGTGTACTTCCTGAATTATGTGCTGTTCAACCTCCTCTATCACATTCCAAAGTCTAAATCTAATGGCTATGGCATGCTTTTTAGTGCTGTTATACCTGTAAGAAGGTAGGGTTCAGATGCCATCTTAGTGAATTATCTGCAAACTTAGAATATAGTGTCTCACTCTAGATGCCAAGGATGGCGTCATATGAGGTCCTTCTTTGTGTAAGTCAAGATTCAATTAATGTAAAAAAACACCCATGGCATTCTGGTCACAGAAACAGTTGTTGATGACTGATAATGATGGGATATAATAGATTGATTTTCCAGCTGGCTGAAAAATAATTTTTGACAGATGACTCTGATATGTGATATTCTGATGACAGTGATATCCTGATAGAGTACACTGATTAGCGGATGTGTTCGCTGATTGACAAAAGTTGCAGTCGCTGATTGACAAAAGTTTTCCAGCATGTCCCTTCAACAGACGTTGATCAAATGATCCTACCCCACAATGATTGGAATTCAACCAGTCCATGCTGAACCTGCCCAGTTTCAATCAGTGTATTGTCAGTTTGGCCTATCAGTTGGGCTGCTCCTTTCCTGCCATATAAGTGGTCCTCTCAGGGGACCAGTGAGTTCTGAGTTTTCCTCCTCTCCAGCTCCAAGCTCGCAGGCAGGCCCCGTTTCACTAGGCCTCCTGGCAGCCTTCCACCTCAGCTTCACATCTTCCTCTCTCCTTCCACCTGACTCCTGATACTGAGCATGCTCCAACACTTTTAAGGGAGTCCAGCCCCTTGCCATGCCTTCTGTTGGGAATTGGCTAAGGTCCTTCAAAAGTGCAGTCAATCACTCCTCAGATCCACTCATTGCTTCCAAGGCCTTCCTTCGAAAGCCTCAGAGCAGGGAGAAATTCCAGAGGAGCTTGCCTGCAGAGTCTCTCAGCCCTGAACAGAATTTGACCCCTCTGACTACCTCACCTGAGCTGCTAATGGGCATACCGTGGCACTCAATGGGTGACTCTGGCAAGTTGCGTCACTTGCCAAACTCTGTTGGTTGAGTTAAAATTACACCACCACATTGTGAAGCATCCAAGAGGCCACCACATTCCTTTGGAGGTTGACAGGTGATGGGCAGTAAATACACAGCTGAACTGCCTTCATGAACGAGGCCTTAGATTTTTATGGAGATTATTCCCCTGTATAGACAGCCTCAGCCAGCTGCAGGGGACAGTGAGTGCTAATAGGTGAAAGAAAACGCTACACAGTAGCAGACAAGGCCTCTGGGGAAGTAAAGGGCACCTTTCATTTTCTTTGACATTAAACTCATTATTGATAAGTGTGTCCTCACCAAACAGACAAAGGGGGTGAAATAAGCCCAGCAGAGTTTCCACCATGAGCAAGGCTGGTATCCAATCATTTCTTCAATGTCCTGGTAGAAGCGGTCAACACCTGCAGCGGAGGAAGATGCAAGATTGCATGTCACATGACCAGTTATACCACTCCTGCCCTTGAATTAGGGTTTTCTGTACTACTGCAGATCTCATCAGCCCAGCACTGATGCCTTGAACCAGTTTTTCTCAACCAAATGCCTGTATTGTTCTGGCATGGAATTCATTCAAAAGTCCTAGTGTGGTGGGGCCAGTGAAGCCTCAATGCTTGTCTCTCACATAACTAATCACTAATGAAATTATCATTTTAGCTGTCTGTAATGAGGGCCTTCTTCCCACTAACCACCAATGTAATAGGATACTAGTCTACCGATCCTCAAATTAACGGGGCACTTCTCCACTCACCCCAATAACAGAGTCCTTTTCTCATGACTCCCAGTGTAAAGGGACACTTCATCCACTGACCACCCTTGTAAGGGGGCTTTTCTTCCACTGACCACCAATTTAGGAGGACTCTTGTACCACTGACTACAAATGTAAGGGGACACTTCTATTGACCACCAATGTAAGGAGGCAATTCTCCTCTGGCCACCAATGTAAGAGGGTCCTTCTCTCACTGAATACCAATTTATATGGTCCTTTCTCCCACTGACGCTCAATGTAAGGGGCTCTTCTTCCCCACTGACCACAAAAGTAAGAGGGACCCTTCTGATACTCACCCCAATACCAGAAGGTCTTTCTCACACTGACCACCAAAGTTAGCAGGGCCCTTCTCCCAATGTAAGAGGGTGCCTCTCCCTGTGACTACTAAAGTGAAAGGGGCCCTTCTCCCAATGTAAGAGGGCCTTTCTTCCACTAACCCCAATGTAAGCTGGCCCTTCTGCCACTGACCAATAATGAAGGGTGAGCCTTCTCCCACTGATCACCAATGTAAAAAATAGCCCTTCTCTCACTGACCACCAATATAAAACAGCACTTCTACATTGTCTGCTAATGTGGTGGGCTGATAAATAAAGGCTGAGATAATAATGTAAGTAGGCGTAGCATTCACAGTATGATATAGAACTACCTAAAACCTAAAGCATGACACAGGTGACATAACTGGAGGAAGAGCCTGCTGTTACTTTTTTTTCAATGTATTACATTTTCATTAAGGGATTTTTTTCAGATTACAGGTCCACTTGAAAGTGGACCTGTTCTTATAAATCAAATTAAATGAACTTCAGCTATGAAATTAAAATGAACCCCCTGTGCTGAGTGAGGAAAATAGCCGAAAACATTGCCTTTTTGAAGTGTACGTAAAGGTGCACTCTAAAGTGGACCTGTACTGAAAAATTAAATTAAAGTCAGTTATTGAATTAAAATGAACCCACTCTGCTGTGAGGAGAAGTGCATAAGACAGAGTTGAAAACCATTCCCTAAAAAAATGAAAATATATAGGTTGTATGTTTCTTTTCCTTTATAATTATTTATTCACCTAATGGTTCAGTCACAGGTGGTGAAGCACTCTGAAGCCAAACATCTTCTGTTGTGTTCTCTCCCGTAATCCTCTGGAAATCTATTGTCATGATTGCACCTTGTGTTAAACCCAAACCCAATATTTTATTTAGTTTTGGATAGAGTGGCAAAGCATTTGACACTCTGTCAGGTTTCTTTTGTCTGGATATGTAATGAGGAAAGTGTCAAAAGCAGAGTGTATAATCCAGATATAATTGTATTATAGGAGGGAACTTCTCCACTGACCCCTAATATATCGGCATGCTTCTCCAATGACCCCCAATGTAGGAGGCCCTTCTCCCACTGACCACTAATGTAAAAGGGCCCTTCTTCCACTGCCCCCCCAATAAAGGGGCCCCTTCTCCCACTGCCCCCCAATGTAAAAGGGACCTTTCTATCCCTGACACCTAATGTAATCTCTTCTCTCATTGACCCCCTAGGTAAGAGTGTCCTTCTACCATTGACCCCTAGTGTAAGACAGATCTTCTTCCACTGCCCCCCCCCAAATCTAAAGGGCCCCTTCTCTCACTGTCCCCAATGTAGAGGCCCCTTCTTTGCTGACTACCAGTGTAAAAGAGCCCATCTACCACTGCTTACCAATGTAAGAGAGCCTTTTTCCCAGTGACTACCAACATGGAAAAGCACCTCTACATTGACTAATGCTTGTGGATATGGGGGACAGCTTTTTTTTTCTGATGACTTGCTAAAGTTTGCCATAGGCTGATAATCAAAGGCTGATGCAGAAATGTAGCTAGTCCTAGCATCCAGTCCAGCTATAAGTTGCTGATCACCGCCATTAATAGTATATAAAAAAAAATCCCAGTATATATACACCGCCATTTGTAGACGCTATAACTTGCACGTAAACCAATTAATTTACAGATATTGGGATTTTTTTTTTTAGCAAAGACATGTAGCAGAATACATTTTGGCCTAAATGTATGACGGAAATTGATTTTTTAAATTTTTTTAATGGACATGTTTAATAGCAAAAGTCAAAAATATTGTTTTTTTCTGACTTTTTTTTTTTTATAGAGCAAAAAATAAAAACCACACAAGTGAACAAATACCACTAAAAGAAAGCTCAATTTGTGGGGAAAAATGACGTAAACTTCATTTGGGTGCAGCGTTGCATGACCGTGCAATTGTCAGTTTAAGAAAGCCAGTGCCGTAAGGAAAAAAATGGCCTGGTCAGGAAGGGGGTTAAATCTTTAGAAGGGAAAGTGGTTAAAGGAAAACTTGTAACAAAAGGTACAGTCATCTTTTGATAAGTAATTAAAAAACACATTTTTTTTTTGTAAACAGCAAAAAAAAATGTTTTTAAAGAAATTTAAAAAAATGTTGAAACATCTAAGCCTAACAAAATAGAAAATAAACCTAATTTGAATCTATTTCCTTTTAAAATGATGATTCCAAGCTAAATGTCCAGCCCCGAGTTTTTCCAACTAGGGCCTCCACTTCAGGTCTATACTGGAATCAGTGTTAAATAATTAGGTGACATTATCAGCTCATCACTATCAGCACAGAGGATGAATACTGTATGTGCCTAATGTAGATACAGGTTTGAGTACAGGTCCACCTTACATAATTATAGATAACAGGTGAGTATTTGTGTCTTAATTACACTTTGAGTAAAAGATAAACAAATTAAAGCCAACAGCTCCTAACGTAATATATGGAGAGCATGAAGGATTATTTGAATTTATTAAAACAAAAACCAAGCCAATGGGTCTTTAAAGGTACAAACATTATCCCAGTTTTTAAGACATTATTAAAAATAGCCTTTATTCAATACAAAATATTAAAAACAGGATTTGTAAAACTATTTTGTATTGAATAAAAACTAAATATTATTTATGTATGTATTTATTTTTGTTTAATATATATCAGGGATGTGGTACATCCTACTAAGGGATTACTGATTGGAATCCTTAAGGCTTTTCTTATTTATTGGATTATTTTAAAGTACCAACATCTCAAAACAAATTAAATCCCAATTTTAGATAACATTTTAACATTTCAGCAATTACAATAACAGTTTTTATTTTTTCTTTTGTAAAAAAGGTTTTACTGGATACTTTAGTTCGGTATATCTGGTGACACACTATGTATACCTTTGATACTTTGTACTAAACTCATTGTAACAACTGAACCCGTCATGTCTCTGTTATCTGGAACTGTAATGCTGCTTCTTATAAATAAAGAATTGAAAACAAAAAAATCTAAGCCACATATATAAAAGCTGATCCATGTGTTAATGGGGGAGGCCAGAAAAACTGTTGTTTTAAATCTAGTGATGGGCTGCGGCATAAATGTCATTATTGTATTGCCCAGAGTTTCACTTTAGTTTTGCTCCAGATGCGTTCCTAATAGAAATGTGTACAAGGTCTCACCATAACACCATGATATGGACACTGTCTCAAAGAAAACCAGGAAGAGGAGACACGTCCCGCTGGCTGAGTAATAGTCAAAAAGCTTGAACACGTAGATTCCACCCTGGAAGTGTGCAGAGTTTACATCATTATATATGTTACTGAGCTGGGCAGATTTTCTCATTACATTCGCATTTATGCTTTCTTTTCATCCTATTCCTTAGATCTCGGTCTACTTCCATGGCACAGTTGAGACTGATTTCAACAATGAACTCTCAGTTTAGCTCAGTGGTCTCCAAACTGTGGCCCAGGGACCAGATGTGGCCCTTTGCTTGCTTTTTTTCTGGCCCTTGGGGCACAATTTCATCCACTGATATCAACAATGGGTCATAATTCCCCCCACTGACACCAATAAAGGGGCACAATTTGACCCACTGACACCAGTGATCGGGCCCAATGACACCAATGATGAGACAATTCCTCCAAATGACACCAATGATGAGGCACAATTCCTCCAAATGACACCAATGATGAGGCACAATTCCTCCAAATGACACCAATGATGAGGCACAATTCCTCCAAATGACACCAATGATTGGGCACAATTCCTCCCAATGACACTAACAATGGGTCACAATTCCTTCCAATGACACTAACAATGGGTCACAATTCCTCCCAATGACAGGTCACAATTCCTCCCAATGACACCAACAATGGGTCACAATTCCTCCTAATGACACCAATGATAGGTCACAATTCCTCCCAAAGACAACAATGATAGGTCACAATTCCGCCCAATGACAGGTCACAATTCCTCCCAATGACACTAACAATGGGTCACAATTCCTCCTAATGACAGCTTACAATTCCTCCCAATGACACCAACTATGGGTCACAATTCCCCCCGATGACACCAATGATTGGTCACAATTCCTCCCAAAGACAACAATGATAGGTCACAATTCCTCCCAATGACAGGTCACAATTCCTCCCAATGACACCAACGATGGGGCACAATTCCTCCCAATGACACCAACAATGGGTCACAATTCCTCTCAATGACATCAATGATAGGTCACAATTCCTCCCAATGATGGGTCACAATTCCTCCCAAAGACACCAACAATAGGTCACAATTCCTCCCAATGACACCAACAATGGATTGCAATTTGTCCCAATGACACCAATAATGGGTCGCAATTCCTTGCAATGACAGCTACGATGGGCTGAAATTCCTCCCAGTGACACCAAAGACGGGACATGGTCTGTTCCCACTGACGTCAGGACCTTTTGTACTCCCAATAGCCAAAGTCTGGCCCCCCTAAAGTCTCAAGGACAATAATCTGGCCCTTTGTTTAGAATGTTTGTAGACCCCTGGTTTAGCTTACTCTTTTATACCAATGTGTTTTCTCTAGTGCCTGACACCCTCACAGATAATAAATCTGTGTAACCCTCCATCTTTGTCATACTGATTGAAAAGAAAAAAAAAAAATCACATGTATCTCTGGTTATTGGTTGGTAGTGATTCTGCTCAATATGTACCTGAGTAATATTGGAGAGGCCAATAATGAAGGAAACAACACAGACCGCTGCAATGAAGATCTTTTTCCTGCTCCTCAGAAGTTGCGGATATTCGTCAACCAGCGCAGTGATAAACCCTTCCACAGTGCAAAACTTTAAATAGAAAACAAAAGAGGTTTTAGCTGGAGTTATAGAGGCCACCTTCGTGTGCGTTCTGCTGCGTTTATGAACATAAAATGCAACATGCTGTACTTTTTTAAACACATGAAAGCACTGCAATTGTGTAAACTAGGCCCATTGCAATACATTCATTTTTCTTGCATGTGCGTTCATACTGCATTTAAAACCGTGTTTGACTACATTTGATGTAAACAAGCCCCTTAAGTTACAAGGCAAATAAAACCGTTTAACCTGGAAGAGAATACATTTTATTTTTATTATGAATCAGTATACAACAGATGATAATAACTAAATATGATATTCACAGAAAAGGAATCGAAGGGTTCAGTTGACCATGTATTGAAAGTGATAATATGCCAAGGCATAAAAATGTCAAAATCTTCAAAGCCAAATCACCTAATTCAGGGATGTAACTGTGTACTGCCATTAATGACAGTAATCTTCTTACCTGACTGTCCAATCCCAACATGACCAGCATGGAGAAGAAGAGGATTGACCAGACAGGAGACATAGGCAGTTGAGTGACAGCCTGCGGATAGGCCAGGAAGGCCAGACCAGGCCCTGTAACCAGCAGACAGAAACACAAACAAAGCAAACTCCAGCCAACAATTACAAGATAAAAATGTATAGACAATTAAAATAAAAGGAACAAAGCCAGTTTTTGCTGCAATTATCAACCTTTATTGCAGATTTACCCTACAGTAATTATTTCTGATAGGCCAGTGTCATTCAATACCTTAAGCCCAAAGTTATTCTGAACTCACACAAGCCTTAGACTGGACATTGAAAGAAGAAGCAGCACGGCAATGAGCTCATCTCTCTCTCTCACTGGGTATTCTTTCCCTTTCAATGTACTTCTTGTCAACACATAATCTATTTGGCTTCTTGTATTGTTTCTTCCTCCCACACTGCATCCCTGCTGTACAGGGACTGCACTGATACCATGTCATATTCAGACCATTACACAGCTTGCAGTTATGGTTAAAGTGTTATTAAACCCACAACAGTAATATCCGCCTGTATATAGCATGCTTAATCTACTCACTGTGGAACCTAAGGGGTTAATTCTCTGCATTGTGTAATAAGGCTGTTTGATCCTGTCTTCTCTGATCCTCCCCTTCTTCCATTGTCCCCCTCTTATCTCCTGATAAGACATATCGTGTGGAGTCACTCTGCACATGCTCAGTTTGGTGTTTATTGCTAGAGAGGTTTTTTTTTTCTTCTTGGGAGAGTGCATGTGATCAGCACAGGGCCAATCAGCGCTGTCCAAACAGAGGTCAGGGATTCTGCCTCCTCACAAGCTTTACCTTGTGCTCTGCTGGACACTGAGAAAGGGATAAGACTGCTCTAACTGCTGATGAGAAAAGGTATTTAGCAGTTTATATTTAATAAAATAATTGCATTTCCACGTTTTGTGGGAGACCAGATATAGTGAATGCAGTGTCATGGGTTTAGTAACACTTTAAGTTAAGATGTACATTTGTGGAGGGGGGGTTGTAAAAATGTGCGGTTGCACTGCATTTTTAGCACACCCAACTGCCCCCCTTAATGGTAGCGCTTGGGATTGTTGGGGTGTTTACATGTCATAGTCATGTTGCCACCCTCACTGCCTGTCAATACTCTGGTCTGAACGCAGATATCTCTTTAGAGGAGTGGCAGATTTAGACACACTTCTAAATCTAGCCAAAAAAATATATTTAAAGTGTTACTAAACCCCGGACCCTGCATTTACTATAACTGGTCTCCTACAGTACACACAACATGGAAATGCAATTATTTTAGTAAATATAAACTGGTAAATACCTTTTCTCATCAGCAGTTAGAGCAGTCTTGTGGCTTCAGCAGAGCACTGGTTAAAGCTTGTAGGAGGAGTTTTCATTCTGCTCTAGGAGGATGTGAAAGTCCTGACCCTCTGTCTGGACAGTGCTGATTGGCCCTGTGCTGATCCCATGCACCCTCCCAAGGGAAAAAAAAAACCTCTCTAGCAATACACACCAAACTGAACATGTGCATGTGACCACGGGTTCAGTCTGGTGGTCATTTCAACAAGAGGAGGGGCAGAGTAGAAAGGATCAAACATCCTTTTTACACAATGCAGAGGATTATCCCCTTAGGTTCCACAGTGAGTATAACAAGCATGCTTTACTGCATATACAGACTGATATTACTGTTGCGGGTTTAGTTACACTTTAATGATGTAATAATGAGTACAGAGCACATTACTATGCCTTTATTTTCATTTAGTTTTGGATGCATTCATTTACTGAAGATTTTCTTTTTATAATAGTCATTATGTTGAACCGATTTGTTTTAGTAATTAGTTTCATATCTTTGGCATTTAGTTTGTACATTCATTGGTCTGGATGAATTTGAACAATTATACTTTTTTTTTTTTTTTTTGAAGATTGCTATATATTAGTTTTACATTTCAATATTTTGAGTGAATTCATTATTCATAAACTGAAACTATTTGATTTTTTTGGATGCACTGGAATAAACAAATTGCAAAATTCAGCGGCCCACAGTCTAAGAATTGCATTTTACTGTGGAACTGAACTGACTGAATGTGACAATCACAAATTCAATTTACATCACAAATTTAAAAATTGAATTAATTTCCCCATGGGCTCGAACTACTATAGCATCATGTGGTGTCATCCAACTGAAATTAATGAAACAAATGCATTTGTTAATTTCATTATAAATTTTTTCAGATTCACCAACATTCGTTACAATGTCCATTTGGAGATCTGTATGCATTCGAATCTCTGAAAATCAAGCGAGAGCAGAAGATGTTTGCCCTCACACAGTCTCTCTCTGATTGAAACTCTATTGAGTGTATCTCAAAAGGCAGAGAGGAGCAGGGTAGTGCTAATGAGACCAAACAGGTCTCAAACAACAGAGAGCTAAGATTAAACAGGTAAGCATAGAAGCCTGGAGTGCCATGCGTTTCATGGAAATCTAAGTATAAAATATTTATATAATATGTATGGTACCATTGCTGAACATTCCTTTTTAAAGTGCTAATGTCTCGGCTGTTATTGTTGATCCAGGGGCTTCACTGATCTGATATATGTATGCCAATATAATGTTCTGAGTTCACTCTGACTTCAATAACTGCATGCTTGTGCCAGGTCAGAATCACCACCCTATCTTCCCCTGCATCCATCCACCTATCTGGGTGTGGTACTTCTTTGCAAAGTCCCGCCCCATCCATGGCTGCAGCCCACCAAGATCTAAGAAGTCCCTTTAACAGCACCAGAATTAAAAGCACCTACCAGAGGCCGCCAACTCCTGGATGGGTCTTTTAGTGATGTGCGACATGAACCCAACAATGGAGAAAATGACCAAGCCGGCAAACATGCTGGTAGAAGAATTAATGCCACAAACGATGATGGAATCTCTGTGGAAGAGAAAAGAAAGTGGAGTTTAAGGCTGTGTCTGTGAATGGATGGTGTCCCTCATTACGCACGCAACCTATTCCAAGCCATTCCTCATAGAGTGCTGAGAGGTGTTCGTGGTTTCATCTCATGCTTTCACAGGTAAAGCAATAATGGTTATGTCACATAGCGAATGGTCCCAGTACATCTCACAATCAGGGGCGGACTGACCATTTGGAAACTCGGGCACTGCCCGAGGGCCCAGGGTCAGTAGGGGGCCCCATGAGATGCCCCTGGTACCTTTTTCATAGGCTTTTTTGAGTTTGGGCAAGGACACAGGGGCCCCATGATCCCCTATTGCCCGGGGGCCCCATGAGTTGTCAGTCCGCCCCTGCTCACAATGTAATGTGAAGTGCCAACTAAGCAGACTGCACTGCAGGGGGGGGTTGTCCTGGTTTTTAATATGGCTTATCAGAAAAAAAAAAAGCTGAAATTCACGTTCTGTGTGTTCCAGATTTAAATGTTAGTGAATCTGATCTGTTTCCAGATCTGTTGTGAAATGTACCGGTAAGTTTTTGGCTTACACCTAGTGCCAAGGTTACCTAAAGGTCTAATTTTCACAGGTATTTTTTCTTTTTGCTTCAGAAGGGCTTTTTTTCCCACAAAAGTCAATAGGTGAGCATTCACAGCTTAAAGCAGGTCAAAAGGAGTTCAACTGCAGGTCTTAAGGGAGACAGAAGGATGCCAGAAGCAAGTCAGAAGGAGATCAGAAGAAGTTTAGAAAGAAATCAGAGGCAGTTCAAATAGAGGTCACAACACCCCTGAGGGAACTTAGAAGCATCTCAAACACTTCAAATGCAAGCCGGATGCACCTGAAAGCATTCTGCATTTGTCTGTCTACACAAGCCCAAAGGAAACTTGTATGGGAAATTACGAAAGCGGTTATTGTTGGTCTCCTTTTAAAGATACTTGTTGCCTGGCTTCTCTATTGATTCTAAAACTTCAAAACCAACCTGGAACAAGTATGCGGATCAAAAGTTCTGACCTTCCTTCAATTTTCATGTTTGTTCCAAGGTCAATTCAGAAAGCTTTGAAGCCAGAGGTCAGCCAAGTCAGCTTCTCTTGGCAGAGCTCAATATTGTACAAATTGAACGAATACATGGATCCTGCATGTACCTATAGACGTTGTTGTGGAAGGAGTTGTAGCTTCCCAGAGCAATCAGAGATCCCAGACCAAGGCCATAGGAGAAGAAGATCTGAGTGGCCGCGTCCATCCAGACCTATAACAGAAACCATGTTTTCTTAATAAACCATTTCTATTTTCTCTGACCAGCTGTCATGCTGCCTATAAACAGTGCGATTAATTGTCTAGGAATTTCAGCCACTCAGCCAACTTTCCATTACAAAAAGGATCACCTGGACCAAGGCAACCAAGAAACTATATGATGTCCATACATTGATTTGGTCCACTCAATCATCTTTGCAATTGAGAGAGGCTAAAATTGCTTAAAAGTTGCTTTGTAAGTAGATGACAGACCCTCTTTGCAAGAAGTACAATGATAGTCAGGCCATGCAGGTTCCAGAAGCTGACCTTACGTTACTGGGAGGTGAAAGGTGGGGAGGAGCTTGAGGTGATATAAGACGGACAGAAGAGAGAGAGAGTGAGGTTGCCCCCCTGTCGCACCTTATCACCTTCCCTGTGCACCATACATTTCCCCATGCTGCTCAGGCCCCCTGTGTGCCCCCACCCCCCACAGTGCTGCCAGCTATCCTCCCCTCCTTACTACCACCAGCTGCAAGCACACAATAGGATCCTTCAGGATGGAGAGTGGGGGAAGGGTCTGGTAAATATATCACATTTTACCAGCCCCTTTCTTTCCTGGATGAACACAATGAGTGATCGGTACCAATAACTCACTGTGTTCATTCATAACCGAAGCATAGTACTGTGTTTTTTGTGGGGGAGGGGGGGTCTGTCAGGTTGGCTGTATGGGGCCCCATGGTTTCTAACAGCAGCCCAGACACCTACACCTATAAGACACAGAGCAGTTCACCTCGGAGTCAGAAAGTTTGGTGAAATCGGGGGTAATGTAGAATCGAATTCCATCCATGGCCCCAGGAAGGGTGATGCCTCGGAAAAACAGTATTACCAGCATGAAGTAAGGGTAGGTAGCAGAGAAGTAGACCACCTGCAGAGCAAAGCACAAAACATACTGTTAACATCAGAGACTTAAAAAGCAAAAAAAAAAAAGATAATTTCAGCCCTTAAGTTAGCTCTACACTAGTAGTCAAAAAAATAAATTGGAGATTTGATAACTGGACAAATGTCATTCAAAAGTACTGCAAAAATTCATTTACTACTGTATTAACATTCAGTTTTGGAATGAATGTCATTTCCTGAACAACAACCACATTCCCTGTTAGAAATTCATTGGTTAAAGAAAACTTTTTCATCTTGCACCTTGGAATGTTCTCATTACTGTGATTGAAAACAAATGTAGGTTTGATCCCATCAACAGTTCTATGGATCAGATTGCATATTTTCCAATACTAAATGCCCTATTTCCGGTCTTTTATTGCACGGCCTTACACCGCCAACATAAACTTATTTCTGTAGCAGGTATGGACAGGTGTATGAGACGTGGTGGCGCTGCTCCGAGCTTGAAAACAGAAAGGAATCATCTCACCAGCATCAGAGGGGGGAGAGGTGTCTGCAAATGATTCCAGTAGCATACATACAGCTTAAGAAAGGACACCACTGTGACCACCAGCAGAGTCTGGTATATGGAATGGACTCATCTCCTCTGTGACCAAGCCCCCGGTGGATGGGGCGAAACGCGTCAGTGCATGACCGGCTGAGGCCATTCCATATACTGGACTCCACGGATGCTCAGAGCAGCATGTTTTACAGATGACGTTGTGTGCTTTGAATCATGAGCTGTTCCAAGCCTTCTCCACACTTTTTTCTTCCTGTCATTCTGGTACAGATTAATCTTAGTTTCATCCGTCCAAAGAATGCTTTTCCAGAACTGGTCTGGTTTTTTTTAGATTTTTTTGGCAAAGTCTAATCTGGCTTTTCAATTATTCAGGCTTATGAATGGTTTGCACCTTGTGGTGAACCCCCTGTATTTGCTCTTGTGAAGTCTTCTCTTGATTGTAGACTTTTACAATGATACGCCCACCTCCTGGAGAGTGTCCTTCACTTGTCTGGATGTTGTGAATGGGTTTTTCTTTACCATAGAGAGGATCCTGCGATCATCCACCACTGTTGTCTTCTATGGACGTCCATGTCTTTTTATGTTGCTGAGCTCACCAGTGCGTTCTTCTTTCCTCAGAATGTACCAAACTGTTGATTTGGCCACACTTAATGTTGTTGCTATCTCTCTAATGGATTTGTTTTGTTTTTTTAAGCCTTACAATGGCCTGTTTCACTTGCATGGACAGCTCCTTTGAACGCATGATGTAGGTTCACAGCAATAGATTCCAAATGCAAATACCACACTTAGAATCAACTCCGGACCTTTTACCTGCTAAATTAATGAAGATATAATGAAGGAGTAGACCACACCTGGCCATGAAACAGCTTTTGATTCAATTGTCCAATTACTTTTGGTCCCTTGAAAAAGGGGGGATAGCTATTCTTAAGAGCTGTAATTCCTAAACCCTTCCTCCAATTTGGATATACATACCCTCAAATTAAACCTGAGTGTGCACATTCAGCCCATATCCACTATATAACTGTAGCTTGAATATGTTTTGGTAAATACCTGAAAAAAAATAAAATTGTGCCTGTGTCCAAATATATATGGACCTAACTGTATATAAATCTGACAGTTTTCAGAAAATGTAACCCCTGTGCTGTACCTTGCCAGTCCACTCGACTCCCTTCCAGATAGAGAAGTATACCATGACCCAGGAGAGCGCCAGTGTGCATGCCAGTGGCCAGCGGATAGTTCCTGGCTCGCCCAGACCACCTGTTATCTGATGCATGTTCCTCCTGTATAGCAGGTGCAAAAAAAAAAACAATTAGGAATGGATGTATCTCTGTGTTCAAAAATAGTACCATGTTGAGTTTTTTGGGTTTTTTTGCTGTTTATGTTGTATTTGGGAGACTTGCATTTTCCTGACTCAAGCAACAACAGGAAATTAGAAAAGATCTCTCCAAAGCAGGGGCGGACTGACAACTCATGGGGCCCATGGCCAATAGGGGATTATGGGGCCCCTGTGTCCTCACCCACACTCAAACCCCACCCAAAAAAGCCTATGAAAGGTACTAGGGGCATTTCATAGGGCCCCCTACTGACCCTGGGCCCTCGAACAGTACCTGAGAGCCCGAATGGTCAGTCCGCCCCTGCTCCAAAGTTAGATAAATCTTCTCTTAGTTGTCATCATAACACGTGTCCCTATTTGATGATTTACCCTCTATTCCTGTTCTGGTGACAATTTTAGATTTTCCCATCACTGGTCACAATGGTCACAAGGCAAATAGAAAAGGAGAATCTTCACAGCAGAGATACTGCAATAAACCATGACAGAGGTTCTAAACCCTTACTCACTCCGTCCAAAAAAATGGCTTCAGATACACTTTAAAGAATATATAAATCAAATTACTAAATCTCATCTAAATTTTACATACTAATATAATTTCAACAGTCATTTTCAAAAATTTTAAATCTAGAGCTGTAATTAAAGTAATCCGTGGTTATCCTACCATGACGATTCTTGTTCAGGTACTTCCTGTTATTGGGTGACATGGTTTTGTCTCTGTCTCCCAATTGTGCTCTTTCGTTGTCACCCTGTTACATGGGCTTCCGATGGAGACTACAAGGGGCCATTTGAAGACAAATTGCGCAGGCATGGTGCACTGTCATCACCATCAGGAAACCAGCCCTCAAAAATACCATACACCGATCGCTGGAGGCCATATGGACAGCAACCCGCAGCAAAGAGGCTGCAGGAGATCAGAAGCACTGAGATGCAACAAATTGGAAAATATACTGAAAATATACTGAAAATAAGATTTTTGTTTTTAAAAATGTCATTTGCTTGTAATAAACAGTGCACAATGTCATTTAGTTAGGAGTTCACACTTATTTTAAAGTTCTCAAGGCTTCCTTGACTCATTGGACAGAAAGTTAAGTGGAATCTCCAAGAGGGACACAAGCACATTTTTTTGGTTCTGTAGGGGAAGGCTAAAGCCCTGAGGAGCCTTCTATCTCTGCATTTGCACCCTTTGGAAAAATTCCCTTACTTTGTGGATAACATCAACATTGTTCTTAAAACTGACCTACATGGAGCAAATTTTGGCCGGTTACTGATGAAACTCTAGATTGGGAGGTCTACCAGCGCCCTTCCACCCAACATTCATGGATCTAAAAAAAATAGAAGGAACTGGGGAGAAAATTTCAGTCGAACAATGCATCCAATCAGATGCTGACACCATTCGGGTATTTTGACAGCCGTGGGTGCTGACTGCCAGAATACAATAGCTGACAGTGGGAGATTCCTCCATTGATGCTGTTTAAGATTTCTCTTGTTCAGCCTCTTAGATTGTATGGCCATCTTAGGATAGGAAGTGAGTGGAAACCTGCTCAAGAGTTTTTATTGATTTCTAGTTATTTTTTTCAGAGGAAGCTACAATGCTCAGAAACACGTCCTGTGTGCAGTTCTCAGGAAAAGTGGATTGGAAATAGTGCTACTTACTCCCAGAACTCAGTGACGGTGCTCGTCAGGTTGGTGGTGTCATTCAGCGAGTAGTTGCAGAAACATCGCTCGGTGTTCCAGCTGTTGTCACAACTCTGCCAAGGCAAGGTCTACAGAGGGCAAAAAGAAACCAGTCAAGCTACACAGTATCCTCTGTGTCCCTCAAAACCAACTCCCCACAGCACATATTCCAACTTGATATAAAACACTGGGGTTGATTTAATAAAGGCACTTAGCAAGTGCAGAGTCTCCAGGAGCTTAATAAATAATGAGATGAAGATTAATTTTGCAAATACCCAATCTCATGCAAGGAAAATAAAAGAAAATAGCATTTTTGCTTTCACATGATTGGATGATGGAAGTCAGCAGAGCTCCCTCTCATTTACTAAGCTCTGGAGCAACTGCACTGGTGAAGTGCAACCAAACTTGCAAAGTGCACAGTCTATTTTCTTTTAGTAAATCCTTTTGTGTCTACTGTGCAGGGCTCAGAAGTGCATAAAACACTCGGAAAGATTTACTAAAACTGGTGCGCACAGATTCCAGTGCAGCTGTGGATAGTAACCAATCAGGTTCTAGGTTTTATTGTCAAACCTTATTTGAACAAGCTGAATATAGAAGCTGATTGGTTACTATGCATAGCTGCATCATATTCTGTGTGCACCAGTTTTAGCAAATTTCCTCCATTGTGTAGAGGACAGGAGTGCATAAAGAATAGAGTTCTGGGTTTAGAAGTGAATAATGTAGAGTGCGGGGAGTGTAACAAGCTGAGTGCAGGCATCAGGAGTGCGAAACGGAGAGAGAGTGCAGAGGTCTGGAGTGCATAATGTAAGCTTCAGGGCTCAGGAATGTATAGCACACAGAGTGAATTGCTCTGGAGTGTGTATCAAACAGAATGCAGGGTTCCAGAGTGCATAATGCACAGACTGCACGGCTCTGGAGTGCAAGGCTCAAGAGTGGGTAATGCAGTGTGTAGTGCTCAGGAATGTGTAATACAGAGTGCAGTGATCATGAGGTATTGATGCACAGAGTGCAGGTGTCAGCACTGTGTAACACACAGGGTGTAGGAGTTAGCAGTGTGTAATGTACAGAATGCAAGGCTCAGGAGTGCATGAATCACAGAGTACAGGGATCAAGTATGTATAAAACAAAGATTGCAGGAATCAGAAGCAGTTATCCCACAATGCGCATGTAGCGTCCCCTTAGGTAGCTAGGGGGGAGCTAGACTCCAATGGTTAGACAGAGGCTGAGTAGCAGCCTAGGTGTAATAGCCAAAGAGGGGCCACATTGTGGTCAGACTGTGCATGCCATCTCCTCTGGAATTTCCCCCTGCTCTAGGGCTTTTGAAGAAAGGCCCTGGAGGCAGTGGGTGGATCTGAGGAGTTGGCTGATTGCACTTTTGAGGTATCCTAGTCAATCCCCAACAAAAGGTTGGCAATGGGTTGGGGCACCCTTAAAAGTGTTGGAGCCTGCTCAGTAGCAGGAGAATTCGGGTGGAAAAAAGAGAGAAGGATGAAAGGCTGAAGGAAGGAGGCTGCGAGACGGCCCAGTGGGATGAGGCCTACCTGCAGGCCTGGAACTGCAAAGGAGGAAAGCTCAGAGCTCACCGGTCCCCTGAGAGAGGACCACCTGGTTGGCAGGGAAGGAGCGGCCCACTTGATAGGCCTGGTAGCAGCCACCAACTCACAAGCGGTACAGGAGAGGATCTGAGTGAGTACATCTGCACCCCCTGGGCGGACAGGGGAAGGAGCACTCTGGTGGAAAACCAGATTAGCCAGCTACCAGTGACTGTTCATCTCTTAAAGTGACAGGAACCAGATCCCCTGTTCACGGATACCTCCAGATTGCTGGGTGAAGAGAAGTTCATCTAGGGTCTGGGTTCGTACACTAAGGAGATGCTGGCTAGCTCTCCAACTGAGACTTTGTTGCGGAGAAAACGTGTAAACACTTTAACCTCCCTGGCGGTATTCCGAGTGTAGCTCGGGGTAGAGTTTTAGTACCAAAAGCGGTAACCCCGAGCTACACTCGGGCTTACCATGCGGCGCTGCATAGGGAGTCCCTGCAGCACTTACCTTGTCCTTTGCTCCCGCGATGTGTCCCCTGCAGCGTCCCCGGCCATCTCCTCCGGCCGATGCCGGCATCCGGCTTCTGTGTTCCGGTCCCCGTGACGTCGGGACGTACGGGCGTCGGCGGCGGGAAATTTGAAAATTTTAAAAAATGTCATTTTTTTCAAAACACATTTTTCACAGTAAAACATTGCTGTTTCAACCCATTTCACATACATATTGTCCCTAGTGCTTTGTCCTGTGCCCTGCCTACATTTTGTCTGTTCTTTCTGCCTGGAAACTGAGAAACGTCCATGGCGTCCAAATAGTGTCCCTTTAGGTCAAAAGCGGGTTTAGACCAGCTAGAGAACAGCGATAGTAAATCAGAACCACTTGCAGAATTGAGTGATAATGATTCGTGGGGAAATTCGTCATCAGACACTGAAACCGATTTTGCGACTTTGCTCAGCAATGTACGAACTTGGCGCTCTATTTCAAATTTCAGTGTTTTCGGTTTGATTATATTATTGAATTAAATGTATTATTATTATATTATTATTTTTTATGATTATTTATTAAATTATAATTTATGATTTAGTGTTTCAAATTTTATCATACCTGGGATGTTTAATAGACTCTTGTTCGGACAGATTTCAGTGAGTTATTCCTAAAAATTACAGCCTACAATAAAAAAAACTACATATTTCCATGCAAAATAATGGTACCACTTTCAGCACCAAAAATCTGAAATAATCATACCGCCAGGGAGGTTAAGGAAGTTGCCCTCAGTTTATCAGTACCCTTGGGCATCCTTAACATCCTATCCCAGTTAAATTCCCCTAAATAAAACAACAAAACCAAAGCTCAAGGATTGATTTCTGACTCTGGATGCAAGCCTTTGTGAAGATATGTGATGCCTGGCTGTGCAGGACTATAGGGGGACCCAAATATTCTAGTGACTCCTAAGGGGGTAGAGCTACATGCAGGACTCAGGTGGGATTTGCGTATGATAGAGCAACTACAGCTAATTCATATGCAAACCCTACTATCAGATTATTTATATACAAATCACATTACATCATATTGATAGGCAAACTCCTGTGGGCACAATGTACAGGGGCAAAGTCTTTTGAGGACAAAGCCCTTTTGCACAGGGACAGCAATTGAAAATGTAGGACAGCCCCTTATAATCCGGGCCCTGCTAGAACAACTCTAGCAAGTTCTTGTGGCTAGACATGTGGATTATATGGCTCCTGTCCTTGCCTGAGGATGAACTGTACAATGACCTAAAGTAATACCACGATTAACTCTGATCGCTAGGGAATGCTTACAATCATTTAATGTTGTTTGCTTGGAGGGGGTTGGAGCAATATCATGGATTGCATGGTGTCATTAAAAGTAGACAGAAGATACGCGTCCTGCTTGTGGAAGAATGGGAGCACAGCCAAAATCTACACTTAGCAGTACATTTACACAGGTACACATAGTATAAGTATCACTTGAAGGTGGGATTCCAACTTAAAGGACCACTACATTACTAGCAGTAACTGCCCATTTATACTATATCAGGGGTTTTTATGTAACCATTATTTGTAAAGGTAGGTGCAATTTGTAAAGGTGCCACAGAATATATTCTAGGGCGACATATTCCAGTGTTCTATGTACATTTATCCAGCCTCTCTTGGAACCTCTCTGTATGCCTAAAATAAACTTTCCTTCTGGCTCCATAGAGCTTTCCTGACCTTTATCTGTCCAATGCTCACTGTTGGAGAGGCTGCGATCAACGTGGTACATTTCTTCACCTTTGGTGGACCTGCCCCAAGATTAAAGCCTTTTGGGATGCAGTCACTCCTTGGATCCAGAAACTGACCTTAAACCACATAGAGAGATCCCGCCTTTGCCTCCTCTTTCATGTGACCTTCATCTTCAATGAAGTTGTATAAAAAGAGCGTCACTTCCCATCTACTGAATGCAGCTAAATCCTTGATTCCTATATTTTAGAAACAATCTGCATGCCCAACACTTTCCGATTGGAGGGGGGAAGTAGATGCAATTATGGAAGCTGAACACAGGGTGCACATGGTTAGGAATCAATGGGAGAAATTTAAAGCCGTATGGGGCAGATTGGATGTACCTCTGAGATATCAGATGATTGATTTTTTTTTCTATATGGGCTCGCATAGTGTAGATACCTCTTTACAAATGGATTTGAAACATTGCATACCCCCATGCTGTTGTTGTTTTTACCCAATGGGGTGTTGTGCCTTAGGCAGTCTTTTCATCTGTCTCACTTACCCTATTTACCCCCCCCCCCATTTTTTTTCTTTTTTTCTTTTTTTTGTGGGTGTGCACTTCTCCCTTCTTTTCTTTTTAATTTTTGGATTTACATAAGAGCGGCCTATGTGCTTTCTTGTGGTCTTGTGGTGTGTCTTATAGAGTAATTGCGTTCCCGGGTAATGTTTATTCCAGACGATTTACGTGTGTGTGAAAAGGTTTACAATTTCCCATGATGGCAGTGTATGACTCCTAGGTTGCAGACAACAATAACAATCTGGTCCCTGGTGTTTAAGTTGACCTCTTTGCAGTTGGCTTGCTGAACAAGACATACTAAAGGGGATTTTGGCACTTAGCAAGCAAATGCCTTTACATAATATGGCAATCTTAGGAGATCAAAAACAGCTGATAAACACACTTTGTATACATGGACTTCATCTTGTGCACAACAAACTTTTACAAAAAATTGTAACTTTAACCCTGTGCCGCCCAGCCTTGGCATCCCTTTAACTGGGCTATTATGCTGGGGGAAGGTCTGCATGATCACAAGGCTGATCACGTGACTTTAACACTCACATGCTGAACAAATGTGTCCATAGACGGCAGAGGTTTCTGTGCTGTCGTCCTGGTCATATGACTAGGAGCTGGTCTTGCCAGCTCCCAAACATTACTAGAAAGCAGAAGCTGTCTCTGACAGCTCAGGCAATGTGCTGGGAGTGTGCAATGAACATAATGTCAGTATAGAAACCTCTGCCGCCTATGGAGCATATACAGTATGTGGCGTGTGGGTGTTAAACTCCCCTCTCTTTGCCTTCCATAAGTTTCAGCACTTTTTGAAACTTTTCTAAACCACTTGAGTAGTCCTCTGGCTTGATCTTGACATCACTCACCAGAGCTGAAATATCATCGTTGGATAGAGTGACATTTTTTTATGTATACTTAATCATTCTGAATAATTAGAAGAAATAACAATGGCATTTTCTACTTACCGAGGAGAATGAATTGAAGAGATAGTACAGTGCCCAGGCAATGATCACAATATAGTAAATATTAAGCCAAAATGACAGCACGACAGCCGCCATGCCGACCCCTGGTATGAGGACATGATATAGTGAGCGTTTGGTAATAGTCATGAGATACAGTTTGTAGCAATATCATACACTTTGTGCAACTCCTAGGGACCAACAGCCAACATGATATTTACAATAATAGTATTAATAGGGCACTATTCTCATGAAAGGGTGAAGGAAACAGATAGCAGACATACTGTAAAACAGGATCATTTATGTAACAGAAAATGGCAAATAAAATCCAATTTCACTGAACCTGCAACCCAACATTTCCCTAGACTATTGAATTGTACCCATTGCTTGTCCTAGGGTGGGTAGGAGACGGAGGTTTGAGCTGTGTTTTAAAGCACACGCTGCAGAGTGGACCCAACATCTCCATCCTGGTTTCATTACCATCACTTGACTTGCCTACTTGTTCCAGGTCAGTGATTACTATCCATGCCAGGTTGCCTTATAGGTCACAACAAAGTTACAATTTCAAAGGACCTGAAACCTGGTGCTTCCCAATACTGGTGTCTTATGCTAATTGCATGCCTTGGGATGTCCATGAGGGAGGTGTTCTCCTGAACCTGGCAGGTGGCTTATCCCATAACTTATTTTGTTGCAGCAGCCATCCAGCAAGGATGCTGACTGCACTGCCCTATGTGTAGATCTATTAAAAAAGCAGAGTAATGGAGTGCTGAACCCCTGTGAGAGTGAACATTCCAATGGAATGTCACATTTTTAAGGCAGCTCCTAAGGGCATGATGAATGGGCCCTTACATAGTCCTCAGAGAAATGTACCAAGGTGTGTAGGTAAAAAAGGTGTGGCCAAAATGATTTTGGGAATCATGGGGCAGCTGCTAAATCAGCAATCAGAGCAAACCTAGAATTCTTATTAAATTCCAACCCCAGGATTCAGAAACAGATAGCAATTTGCCTAGACCATCCTTTCCAGTCCAGTCACACAAAGTCCTGATGAAGGGGGCTCTTGGCACTCCCGATGGGTTTTTTCAGACAATTATCATGACCAATAAACCTTATCTGGACTGTCAACCTTACTTTGGCATTCTATTTCTACACATTTTATTATGTACAGGTCTTGGCATTACTTAGTAAATGCAGGTATAACCATGTGGAATGACAACCATTTAAAAATGCAAAGACTGCAATTTCCAGTAGACTTTACAGTTAACATTCAAGTGATAGTTTTCACCAAAATGATCACTATTAATACCAACCATACCTTTAAACATGGGGGCCAGTTTCCACACCCCCAGGCCTCCGATAGATGTAAACTGTCCCAGAGCCGTCTCCAGGAAGAATAGCGGGATCCCAGCAAAGACCAGTGTTAGGAAGTATGGAATAAGGAAGGCTCCTGGATAAAACAAAGACACAGTATGTTTCAGGCAAAAAAAGAAGCTGAAAACGTACCTTCAGCCTTACCGTCAGTCTTGCACAGCTGTACAGGATGATTTCACTGCACACTGTGAGCTTTTCACAATGTGCGTTACAAGCCGCAGCAAACCAGACAGAGCTTGTCTCATGCCCTGGGTGGTAGACATACAGCAAGGCCGATGCATGGATTTCTGTCTATACAGGTGTAGCACCCTCCTAGGTAGTTAGGGGAGCTAGAGTCAAATTGTTAGAGGCTGAGTAGCAGTCTGTGCAGATAGTCAGAGAGAGGTCAAATTCAGATCAGGACTAAGAGGCTCTGCAGACCACCTCTCTGGAACTTCCCCCTGCTTTAGAATTTTGGAGAAGATGTAGAGGCAGTGAAGAGTGGCTGGTCTGCATTCTCAAGGGATTCTCATGGGATCCTGGCCAATCCCCAACAGGAGGCTTGGCATGGGGCCAGGACAGCCCTTAGGAATGACTGAGCCTGTTTAGAAGCAGGAGAGTTCGGGTGGAAGATGGAAAAGTGAGAGGCTGGAGAGCAGGAGTCTGGGAGGGGGCCCATATGGGAAGGGGCTCGCCTACAGGCAGAGGAGCTGGAAAGGAGGAATGCTCAGGACCTAATCTGCTCCCAGAGTGAGGACCACCTATGCAGCAGGGAATGAGCGGCCCAGCAGAAGGCCTGAGATCAGCCACTAACCTATCAGTCCATAGGAGGAGGACTGAGTGAGTAGACCTGCACCCCCCTGGGGAAGGGGAAGGAGGACTCTAGTGGGAAACTGGATTAGCTGCTATCCGGGACTGTCTTACCCTTAAAGTGACAGGTATGGGATGCCCTGCCCAGAAATTCACCTAATACAGCTGGATAAAGGAGTATCTAGAGTCTGGGGTGGTACAACAGGAGATGCTGGATTGCTCTCCAGAAGATAATTTTTGCTGCTAAAGAGATTTGTGTATAATTCCAGGAAGTTTGTTCTCTGTTGCCATTTCTTTAGGCATCCTACACACCCCTTACCCCATCCAAGTTTATATTCCCCTAATGAAATGCAAAAAGCAAGCTCAAGGACTGGTAACTGTCTCCTGATTCAAGTCTCAATAGGAAAATGCATGTTACCTGGCTGTGCAGAACTATAGGGGGACCCAAATGTTCAGCAACTCCTACGGGGGTAGTGCTAAACAGGCGAAGGTGCATTTTGCCAGTGGCTGGGGATTCCAATTTTACCTCCCATCTATCCTTGCTGCCTAAGCAGCCTTATGCTGGCATTGGCCCTAACATCCAACATCATCCAGCTCTTTCCTCCCTATCCTGACTGTCCCTAGCCCACCCATTTCATTCACTGAATTTCAGTTCTTCCTGTTATGGAGGTTCAGAATCACATGTGGGAGTTAACTAGAGTGGTCTGCATACAATACAGCCAATGTAGGAATGCCCACTCCTCCAGACTGACATCCACTCATCAAGGCATTTTGGTATTTTCATAACTCCTCCCAGAGCCATTCTACTGCTTGTATCAGAAGGTAATGTTCTTGAAAGAAGTATTGAGGTGATGTGAGTAATGTTTTCAGAAACAGAACCTTGCCAGTCTATACTACCAGCCATGATCTACCTACATTTCATAGAGAAACACAAAGATCCAGTGATTACATCACTGAGTGTAAAATAAGGTATGTAATGAAAAAAACGTTTATAAAAAATTCCATAAGCATGTTGATGAGCGGGGAAAGCATGAGCCAGGGAAGTAAAAATGTAAGCAGATTAAACTTCAGCTTTAAAACCTGTTTAAGGGCCCATTCACACCTGCGTGTTCCAGGAACACGTGCACAAATGGGAGAAAATGTGCATTATGCTTGGGTGAAGTTATTTCTCAATGGCACACCAAATGCAGCTAGCAGACGCACGTTTTGTCGCAAGACAAAATGTACAAAATATGTGCAGTACAAAAACACATGAGGCTCACCTCCCAAAAAAAGTGCAGTGGCGTAATGATTAGCATTCAAATCCCAACCACGGCACCACCTGCCTGGAGTTTTCATACTCTCCTTGTGCCTGTGTGGGTTTCCTCCGGGTACTCCAGTTTCCTTTCACAATCCAAAGACATGCTGGTAGGTTGATTGGCTCCTGTCTAAAGTGCAGTATGTGTATGTATGAATGTGAGTTAGGAACCTTAGATTGTACCTTAGATTGTATGCTCCTTGAGGGTTAGGGACTGATGTGAATGTACAATATATATGTAAAGTGCTGCGTAAATTGATGGTGCTATATAAGTACCTGAAATAAATAAATACTTTGGCACTTTTGTCACATGTAGGGTAGCCCATTCAATTGTTTTGCAGCACTGGTGTGAACCTAGCCCTGAAAGGGAACTATTGTCTTTCCATTTCTTAGCTAGACATGTGAGTAGGAATATTTAAAGCCAAACCATTTTTTCAAGTTCTGTATAGCATTGGGAAAATTTAATGTGGATGTGCGCCCACCCAATTATTTTGTGTGGGTTCAATATCATGAGAAAAGGATGGAACCTGTGTTGACCATCAACTAGTCAGTAGGACTATTATGATCAAACTGAAAAAATGATCAAACCAAAGATCACCCATTTGATCAAATGAGCTCTCAGTTAGAACAAATATAATGTTATATAATATAGCGACAATAGAATAGATATTTGCGTCTGTTGGATTGAAGAACTTAATCAGAATTCCAATCAATTAAATTATCATTTTAACAGATCATGTACATTTATAAGCATGAGATCGTATTTTCAATCAAATCATTTTTTCCACTTGGAATGTATGGAACAATGCTATAGTGTTGATTTAGTAAAGGCAAATAGGCTGTGCACTGCAAGTGCACTCTAGATCTGAGGGGAACATGCAAGGAAATTTTTTTAAAAAACAGCATTTTTGCTTGCGCTTGATTGGATGAAAGAAATCAGCAGAGCTTCCCTTCATTTCAAAGCATATCCTTGGATATAAAGCAATTGCACTTGTAGTGCACAGCCTATTTGCCTTTACTAAATCAACCCCCATGTGTGTTGCATTTTTTCGATATTTTAATTGAGAGAAATTGAGAGAAATTTGCTTGCTTCAGCTGCTTGAACCTACACTGATTATAAATGGCGAAATGTATAGTAACCCTAATGGGAACTCCCCTCACCTTACTGTCACAACAACAGCAGATTCACCAAACAGGAGGAGGAGAAACACCAGCAACACAGACAAAAATAAATATCCAATGTGATTCTGACTTTTCCTCACTAATAGAAAGTGGTTTTATTTTGTCCATGTGGCTGTTAGAGATTTTCTTTAAAGTAGAACTAAAGCAAACCTTTTTTTAAATATTGGATAGAGTAAGGAAGGTTTATAACCTTTGTCTTTTGTCTGTATCCCATTGAAGAGATTTCCCTTCACTTCCTGTCCCATAGCCAAAAGAGCAAGTGAGATGAAATACTTTCAAAGTGAGGGAATCTCTGATTGTCACCAAGGTCACCGGAGCTAGTTTCCCCATTGGAAGATTTCCCCTCTATTCATGTTTAGGGACTAACTAAAATTTAGGATTATATTTTACTTTCAATAAAAACAATAAACAGTACAAATAGAGAGGATGAATATCCCTAATGGGGATACAGACAACAACAAAATTCTGATGTGTTTTTAACCCTTTCTCCTCCAACCAAAAATAAGGGCTCATGTACACGGGGCGTTTGGAAAACTCTTCTGAACAATGGAAACTGACTGCTGGAAAACATAGGTCAAAAAATGTCTGTTTAGCCGCGTTTGCATACCGTGTTTATGTGCGTTTGCGTTTAGAAGCATTTTGAAAAGATAACCTCAGGAGACCTTCCCAAATGCCCAGAATGCACTGAAAAACAGTACAAAATGTACTATTTCAGACATTTTGAGAGAAATAGAGAGAGCAGAAGCAGAGAGAGTAGTATGTGTTGAGATGACCTGTCTTTTCTGGTTGTATTCACTATGGGTCCCATCATGAGCATAATGCGGCACGTTCTACCATTTTTTCCTTCATGCAAAACCTGGAAATGACTGCGCTGGTGTACCGGGTCCATTTGAATACATGGAAAAAAAAATTTGTATGCATTTCTGATGATGAAAAAGGCTCTGGACAGCATCTGGATATGGAACTGTTAAAAAATGCTTCTAAACGCAAACACTTATAAATGCGGTTAACCACGTTTACACGAGTTTAGAAGCGTTTGGTGCATTAAAGAAAACCACTGTAAAGTCAACTGCCTGTAAACGACTATGCGTACATGGACACATAGGAAAACATTAGGGAGAGTTCAGGGGCTGCTGAAAAAAACGCAAAAAAGCTCTTGAATGTGAGTTTATCAACTGCAGTGTACATGAGCCCTAAAAAACCCTTTTCTCTTTAGTCATACTTTAACTTCCTCTCTAGAGAAGCCATTGTCACCAGTAGAGTAAGTGGGCATAACATTTTTCTAAAGCTGGGTACAGGGGTGGACTGACAACTCATGGGGCCCCCGGGCAATAGGGGATCATGGGGCCCCTGTGTCCTTGCCCAAACTCAAAAAGCCTATGAAAAAGGTACCAGGGGCATCTCATGGGGCCCCTACTGACCCCGGGCCCTCGGGCAGCGCCCGAGTTTCCAAATGATCATTCCGCCCCTGGCTGGGTAAACAACTTGATTTTTTTTTTTGTTCAACCAGCCGATTGTATGAAAAAATAACGAGAGATCCCCACATTAACAAATACGATGATGCAAGGATCTTTCCCGCTGTTCTCTTATATTCTGACAGCAGGGACTCCCCCCACCACCTGTCAGGATTCACAGATCAGTGCTGAAGCCACTGCCTGCAAGTGGTGATTGAATGCTGGTTTTCCAGCATTACCCTTCAACAGAAGCCTGTCATTAGACTGATTCCTGTTGGACAGACAGCGGTATGCATGAAACAAAAGTCCCTGCTGAACTGGCTGTCTTTAGGTACATGTATACCCAGCTTACCAGAAGAGGAGACTGAGAAAATGCTTCTTCTTGCCTGCAGCAGACTGATGACATCATCTCAGTGTAGTAAAGTCACTTAACCTGAGATAAGGCTTGCTTAAAGCAGTGTTTCTCAAACGTTTTCCAATCGGGCGCCCTTCAAAAGTTTTTCAGTCACGAGGCACCCCTGTCCAAGGCTTGGTTCACATTGCTGTGTCATGGAATGCATGTGAAATCGCACTCATTCCTGACACGCAGATAAATGCTCTCCTCTTTAGGGGTATCCCATACGTTGGCACACCGGGGGTGTTTTTTGGTGTGGTGCAATTTAAAAAAAAGGGTCAGGGATGACTTTTCCTGCATTTTTGTGGGTAAGGCAGCGCATTGAAATGAATGGACTGCCCTACACACAGCCACACAGATGTGAACCAAGGGCCTGTTCACCTGTGACGTTGGAGGGTGGTAAAACCATGCAATTGTGCTGCTTTTACCACCACCAACTGCTCCCCCTTTAGCTGCAGAAGCAGCAGCTGGGGGTATACAAATGTTGTGGGTGCAGCTGGAAGTATACCCCCAGGTGAATGGGGATGAACTACAACCACCCTGCAACTGTGTGTGCATTGCAGGTAGTTGTGGTGTGGTGATGCTGCTATTTACACGGTTAAAACAGGTGGTGAGGATGTAACATATTGCCTCTTTACCACCTGTCAGATGCCTCTGAAAAGTGATCTGAGCATGGATTGCTTTTCAGAGGAGCAGAAGTCCTTGCTGCTATTATGAACAAGTCCTAAAAAGGGAGTTCTGAAAGGACAGGAATAGGGGGTCAAGATTAAAAGTAACATACATACACACACATACAAAAACAAACACACATACAAACGTATGTACACATACACACACATGTACACACACATACAAACACATGTACACATACAAACACATGTACACATGCACACACATACAAACACATGTACACATACACATACAAACACATGTACACACACATGTACACACACATACAAACACATGTACACATACACACACATGTACACATACACACACATACAAACACATGTACACATACAAACACATGTACACATACACACACATACAAACACATGTACACATACACACACATACAAACACATGTACACATACACACACATACAAACACATGTACACACACGTACAAACACATGTACACACACATACAAACACATGTACACACACATACAAACACATGTACACATACAAACACATGTACACATATAAACACATGTACACATAAAAACACATGTACACATACACACACATGTACACAAACATACAAACACATGTACACATACACACGTATACACACAAACACATGTACACATACACACACATGTATACACACATACAAACACATGTACACACACATACACACACATGTACACATACACACACATGTACGCACACATGTACACATACACACATACAAACACATGTACACACACATGTACACACACATACAAACACATGTACACACACGTACACACACATACAAACACATGTACACATACAAACACATGTACACATACACGTACAAACACATGTACACACACATACAAACACATGTACACACACATACAAATGCATTTACACATACACACACATACAAACAAACACATGTACACATACACACACATGTACACAAACATACAAACACATGTACACATACACACACGTATACACACATACAAACACATGTACACATACACACACATGTATACACACATACAAACACATGTACACATACCCACACATGTACGCACACATACAAACACATGTACACATACACACACATACAAACACATGTACACATACACACACATACAAACACATGTACACATACACACATGTACACATACACACACATGTACACACACACACAAACACATTTATACAGCCCTATGAAAAGTTACAGTACTTTATCATCACTCACACAGCCAGGTACTGCACTGTAGGGGGAAGCAGAGAGCACAGAAGACACTTTCCTTCCCTTTGCTTTCACTTTTCTCAGCGGTCTGATGGCTTCCAGTGCCAATGTACAGTGCGGCCGGGGATTGGGAGCTCGGGCCCAGTGACAGCCTTTCTCTGCCAGGACACCACGGCACCCTTGAAGATCTCTGGCGGCACCCTGGGGTGCTGCGGCATCCCGGTTGAGAAAGGCTGGCTTAAAGTGTTACTAATGTCAAGATTTTAAAAAAAATTTAAATAACAGACATGTTATACTCACCTGCTCTGTGCAGTGGTATTGCACAGAGCGAACCTGATCCTCCTCCTCTCGGGTCCTCTTCTGGCAATCATGGCTCCTCCTCTTTTTCATGTGTCCCCATAGTAAGCCATTTCCTATGGAGGCACACAGTGTCTGTGTGCTCCCGAGCTGTGTGTCTATGGAGCCAAGCTCCATAGACTTACACAGTGGGACTTAGCCCCACTGCCTCCTCACTGCATTTGATTGACAGCAGCAGGAGCCAATGCTCAAGTTCTGTGTGAACAGGTCAAGAGGAGAGAGTAGAAGCAGCCGTGCAGAGCGCTGGATTTATTCTCCCCTCTCTTCCCCTTCACACAGGGAAGAGTAGGAAGAAAAAGAAAATGTTTTTTACCTTAATGCAAAGAATGGATTAAGGTAAAAAAAAAAAAATTTAAATTTAGTATCACCTTAAGGTTGAGAATTTATCAACAACCTCAATAGTAACAGAGAATTATTAATGCCGATTTGTAAAAAAGGTAACGGTGCATGACCAGCTTTACACTTATAATTTCTAAAGGATAGTATGGAAGTATTTTGATTACAGCTAGTTTTGCAGGAAATACTTTCCCTTCATGTGTCTTAGAATTGGCCTCTGTTGACCAAGGGAGGGTTCACCAAATCTGATGGCGTTCATAATTGACTTAACTAAATGTACAAGATTTTTTTTTTCTACTCAGGTAACTATGTAACATGTATGAAGCTGATGCCATCTCACCTCCCCCATTTTTTCCACACAAATATGGGAATCTCCACACATTTCCCAGACCGATGGCATACCCCACACAGGACAACAAAAAGTCGAATCGTCCTTTCCAAGTTCCTCGATCTTCTGTGTCCGATTTCTTCTTGGCAGCTGCTGGAACTGAACAGTGAGTTTCAATGGGCAAAGCTTGACGGACCTCACTTGGTGAGGTTAGCTCTACAGAGTCACTATCAATTTTTCCCATCCTGGTCCAGCAAGGAAGGGGAAGAGGTTGAGACTTCTCAAGAGTGGACCACTGAGCAGAGCCAACCAAGACTGGCAGACCAAAACCAACTGACCAAGGTTCTTCAGAGAGACTACAAATGTGCCACAAGGGGAATGCTGAGTAGAGTCACAGCTGTTGGGATAAAATATATATTTCAAAGTAAATGTAGACCCAATCATTCAAATCATAGACATTTTAACAAGTTGATGTAATTTCAAAAGTCATTTGCAATCTAATAAAATCTGCATCTTTCTTTAAAGGAAACCTGATGATCCTGCTGGGAAGGTCCTTGTTCAGGAACTTTCTGTGTTACGGTGACAAATGCTCCCCAATTGTGCTTGTTTTTGGTCACCTGGTGGTGAGTGCAAGTGGCCATGCTACCACACATTGCACAGATATGGTCCAATGTTGTAGCTGTCAATCCAGAGCAATGAGAAGCAGCTGACACCGAAAGAAGTGCATGTAGATAGGAAGTGTCCGAAAGAGGAAGCAGCAGATCAGAAGCACAGAGATAAGCCCTTAATGATAAATGTAACATTACCAATCACAATCATGTGTAATCCTAACGATGGCCACTTTCAAGCAGCTTTAATTAACAAATAAAACAAGACAAGCTATCAACTTCTCTGCCATATACAAACAAAAAATAAAAATTAAATGTATTTTTAAAAACTGTTGGTGGTAGCTTTCCTTGACTAGTTTGCTGATTTACAATATTGATAGAAGACTTACCTATGTATAGCCAACATAACTCTTAACCCAACCCAAAAATTTCACCTAACTCCTAAAAACAAACCCTTAAACAAATGCCCTGACATCAAACTTAACCCCATTCAAATAGTGTTCAACCCCTAGAGTTTACCAGATGAACACATTGAGCACAATAAAACAAACATTCCTCGGTAAACTGTTAAAATCTTTACCCCAGCACTTGCAGTTTACAGTTTTCAGTGCTGTTCCCCTGAACTTCTTTTCTTCACATAAAAGAATTAACAGTGGACAGTGCAGTCCCGATTCAGCATAGAGAAATTGGGGGGAGCAGGGGAGTGCCTTGCTATTCTAGACCAGGGTTCTCCAAACTTTTGAAACAAAGGGCCAGTTTACTGCCCTTTAAACTTTTGGGGGTTGGACTGTGGCCAGTGGGAGTAAAAAATGCCTTAGCTCTAGTGGGAGTAGATATTGGGTTTGGTGGTCATTGGGAGTAAACTAATTACATAATTAGTGTCGTGGGAGAATTAGTTCCCTATCTCTGGTGTCATTGGGTGGAATAGTACCCCATTGTTGGTATCAGTGGGAGGAATAGTGCTCCATCTTTGTTGTCAGTTGAAGGAACAGTGCCCCAAGGGCTGGATAAAGGCAAGCAAAGGGCCACATCTGGCCTGCGGACCACAGTTTGGAGACCCCTGTTCTATCTATTGTGTTGTGTGTTTGTATTGATATAAACAGTGTTGGGAGACACAGCTCTAGTCCCTGCATGCAAGGGTAGCTCCATAGGATGCTGACAGAGAAAAGAGCCACCCTGAAACAGGAAACCTGGGAAAGTGATCGTGGCATTAGCTAGTGTTGGTTCACGTATTTGCATCGCATATGAACTGCATCCAATCCTCATGACATGTGAAATAACATTGCTTCCTATGATACCTGTTCACATATGTGTGGTGCATTGTCAGTGCAGATTCAAAAAGAGTTCTCTCCGATTTCCGAACAGTGTGGTCTTGTTCATGTGCAGGTTACAGGCTATTGACTTCTATGGGAATCGTTTCTAAACTGCACGTCATCAGTTGTGAACAGGATAAAATCCAGACCTGAACCCAATCTAAACCTGTCCTGAACCTGATCTAAACTTGTTCTGAATGCTGAACAACTACTGTATCAATAAGTGCCCATTCACATATATGTGGATTGGATGCCGTTTGAACATCTGGCCTGCAGGCCACAGTTTGGAGACCCCTGTTCTATCTATTGTGTTGCATGTTTCTATTGATACAAACAGTTTTGGGAGACACAGCTCTAGTCACTGCATGCAAGGGTGGCTCCATAGGATGCTGGCAGAGAAAGGAGCCACCCTGAGACAGGAAACCTGGGACAGTGCTCGTGATATTAGCTAGTGATGGTTCACATATATGCACTGCATATGAACCACATCTAATCCTCATGACGTGAAAAAACATTGCTTCCTATGGTGCCTGTTCACATACAGTATGTCCAGTGCACTGGCAGTGTGGATTCAGTGCGATTTTAAAAAGAGTCCTGTCCGATTTCTAAGCAGTGCAGTCCGGTTCAGGTGTGGATTACAGGCTATTGACTTCTTTGGGAACCATTTCTAAACCGCATGTGTGTGAACAAGATAAGATCCTGAGCTAATCCTGTCCTGAACCTGAGGTAAACCTGTGAACAACTACTGTATCAATTATCTGTGAAACCAGAGCTTCAGTCCGCACCACACATGTGTGAATCAGCTCTAACGGATAATTTCACCTTTTAACAAAAATTAATAAATGCACATTTCTTTGCAGGCAAGAACATGTACATTTACTATTTTTTGTGTTAGGAGCCTGGAAAGCTTTGCACCAGCAATCAGCAGATCGTTGGTGCCAGGCAGACCTCCTGCAGACTGTCAGTGTAATCTGTGTGCCCGTACATCTTACAGGCAGGCAGTTTTACACTGACGGGAAGAATCAATGAACTACCAGAGTGCAGAGAACTACAAGCCGACAGCCGCACAGGCTGTTGGTACTTTTAGTTAATTAATTCACAGTGATAATTGAATCAATGAAGCATCCGTGTGGGCGGAGCCCCGCAGGGCCTCGCTCTCTTTGAGTTTTGGCAGCAATAAATAATTACACTCGAAATATGGGTGTAACATGTTCAGAAAGGTCAATTTATCCTTTAATCTGAAACACAGGCAATCATTAAAAGATAAAGAATATGCATACTTTTGATTAAAGCAGTTGCTGAAAATGTTTCAACAGCTGAGAGTTTAATACCACTTTTAAATATATTAAAGTAGAACTAACATTTCACAAAAGTTATTTTTTTATAGTTGTCACAAAAACAGTTACTGGAAGGGAAAGCTTAAATGGGGATACCTGTTCCGTTGACAACTTTCCTTTTATGCCTCCTGGAAAATCTCTCCTGTACAACACAGACAGAAAAATCTACCCACCGTGGGTTCTTCTTACCATTCCCTACTCCCTCCAATAGAACATGTCTATAGATATACACATTTACACTGTCTCAAAGACAAGCAGATTCTGTTTGGGTTGAAATTCGTAATGTTTGTTTCTGAGGATTTACACTAGTCAGCTGCCAACAAAGGAATGCTTGATCCTCAAGAATGTGAAACATCAAAATACAAATAAGTATTTGTGAATAGCATTTGAATGAAAAATAGAGGCTGCCTAAGATTTTGAGTCTGAACTTTGCAGTCATTGTACTAAACAGCTTCTCTTTACCTGCATTGGAATTTTTTGATATGCTATTACATTTGAAATCCTTTGAGTTTAGGTAATATCAACTTATGTATGGCTGTTATGGATTTTACAAATGATACATAATAAAATGTGGACTTTTTATTGGTTGCAGGTGCTAATGACTTGTTTAATGCAAAGTCCTATACAAATGGGTAGTTGAAGATACCGAGCTTGACAGGTGACATATGGAGCTGTGTATGCTGGATCAGCTGTCACTAAATACTTTTAAAACAATAGTATTGGTAAAATTCAAACTAAAAAAAGTCGTAAAAAAGGAAAATGTTTTTTCATTTCCTATGAAGATAAGTGTTATTTTATGCAATGAACATTTAAAAAAAAGTTCTCTTTATGTATTCTTAAATCAGAAAAGTACCTTCTATTGCTCTCACCCTCCTCCTAATTCCCTTTTTTCTGCTATGATCTGACTTTCTGTTGGAGGGTGGCTACATTTATTCTCCATGGTCCTACTTTATGTGCTATGGACTATGGGATTTGTAGTGTGCATAGAGTACATGAACACAGTACACTTGAACACAACTAATATGCACTGCCAAACAAAGAGAAGAAGTTCGGGAGCTCAAGGGAGGACATTACAAAGAGGCAGAAAAACACAGTGAAAAACTATTAAGTACCTGTAATAAAGAAATAAATATTTCACAAAAAATGGATGACAGGGCCATGAAGCAGTGGAGGTGTATGGTTTGTTTTTGGAAACTAAGGATAGTCTTTAGTGTCACTTTAACGACTTGTTCCCAACAGGTCCATTGATCTGCCTTGATCAACACAGACTCAAAAAAAGACACCAAGAACGTAATCTATGTGCCCTGTTTACACCATGCGTCAATGTGCATTGCATAGGGTTGCCAACTCATCCCTTTAAACCCGAACACATATTAATTACACAGGTTCTGTGGATGATCAAGGTGGTAATTAAACTCACTTAGTGCCTTATCTGCATTAAATTAGCCTCAGATCCTGTGCAATAATATGTGTTCAGGTTTAAAGGGATGAGGTGGCAACCCTAGCATTGCATAATAATGCAGCATGTTATACAATGCATAAAAACATGTTACAATGCGTGGTGCTGTATTGTGCTGTTGTGAAATGAGTTAAACAAAGTGTTATTTTTTATTGTAACTTTAAATAAAGTTTTGAAAAAGAAAAAAAATAACACTGTGAAGTGTTGTAACAATGCATGGGAGTGTGTGTGTGTCATATGTGCTCCATAATGTGCACCAGCTGGTGTGAACAAACCCATTCACTAAAGCTGGCCATACATTATACAATTTTCTTTAGAATTTTACTTTAAATTTACCAAAAACCATATAATACGAGGTCAAACCTAAACAAGACTTGTATCCAATTAGGCAGGCCCTTGCACTACATAGTTGAAGGTAAATCTAAAGGAAATTGGGCAGAAATTGGACAGAAAATTGTATAGTATATGGCCAGCCTTAGGCTGCATTCACACTTGAGCATTTTGTAGCTTGAAGCTCGAAGTTTCAAAAAAGCTCAAACAAAAAAATCATTTGTTCTCTATGGTGCCTGTTTACACCTGATCGCGCGAACAGACCCCATAGAAAACAATTGATTTTTTAAGTTGGAGCATTTTTGGAGCTTCAAGCTACAAAACACTCAAGTGTGAATGCAGCCTTAGAGTACAAGGCAGGAAGTTGAAGCTGCATGTTACAAAACATCTACTACCACAATGTAAATGTGGAAATTATTAAAATAAGCTCTCATTAGCCTACCAGAATCCATATAGGAAGCTCCAATGTACCCCATAATTCTTTGTACCTTCTGTCCACTTAAGAACGTGTCCTGGATCAAACCCTGGACTGCAATTGTAAGCCATTTGCATTTTCTAGTTGAGCCACTTGGAATTAATATTTTAATTATTCTTAAAGAAGTTCTGAGGCCTACCTTTTTAATCTCTTTATCTAACTAAACCCATATTTAAATCTATAGGATTTAATGACACCTTAATAAACAAGATGGTACCTGATGTCAGCTTACCTTGAACTGCTTCTCCATGTGTCCTGCCATTCACTGACGCTGTACCCAAAGTGGTGGCCCACCAGCGCTCTGTGCTCTCACTACACCCCTCTCCATCATTAGCTCAAATATTGACTGGGTGTTAATGAGCTTCCAGTTTATGTCCAATGTAATCACCATCAAGCCAGAAGGCAGCGCTGAATTATACTGTGTCCCTGAAGGATGGGAATTTGGATCTGTGAGGGTTTACTACTTTATGATCCACAAGTTTGCTTACTCCTGACTGTGCCCTGAAAAAAGGTCAGCGATGGTCAGATTAAAGTAACCGGATGACCAAGTTTTGCATTAATTGTTTCCAATCATTTCAAAGTGGGCCCTTTAAAGGTTCTGTTTTTCACGTTTGAGGCTGTTGACATGCAGTCTTAAAGGAAAGCAAAGGTTTCTATTTAGGGTTTAGCTTCATGTAGCACTACCCCTTAGGAGTCACTAGAATATTTGGGTCCCCCTATAGTCCTGCACAGCCAGGCATCACATATCTTCAAAAAGGCTTGCATCCAGAGTCAGAAATCAGTCCTTGAGCTTTGGTTTTGTTGTTTTATTTAGGGGATTTTAACTGGCATAGGGTGTCCAGGATGCCCAAGGGTACTGATAAACTGAGGACAACTTCCTTAAATTTTGGGTCCCCCTGTAGTCCTGTACAGCCAGGCAACACACATTTTTCACAGACTTGTGTTCTGGAGACAGTAAACAGTCATTGAGCTTGTTTTTTAAGTTTTATTAGGTTATTGTATTGAACTTGGATAGGGTTGAGGTGTGTATGGGATGCCCAACGGAACTGCAAATGAGGACCATTCCTTAGCAACTATGTACATGTCTCTGTACAGAAAAAAAAAGATTTCTTCCTGGAGAGCTCTCTAGCCTCTCCTGATGGACCATCCCAGAGCCCAGGTGAATCCTCTCCTCATCCAGCTGTACTGGGTGAATCCCTGGGCAAAGGGACCCAGAATCTTTCACTTTAGATCAAACAGTCCAAAATGGGGCTAGTCAGGTTTCCCACCTGCACTTTCCTCTTATCCAGCCCTCTTCTGTGAGTTTGTTGAGTTGGTGGCTTCCTTCATACCTTCTGCTGGTCTGGCTCCTTTCCTGCTGCATGGGTGGTCCTCTCTCAGGGGACTCCTAAGGTTGAAATATCTTCTTTTCCAGCAATTCTGCCTGGAGGTAGGCCACTTCCCACTGGGCCCCTTCCCAGGCTCCTGCATCTCAGCCTGTTACTTCTTCTTCCACCCAAACTCTCCTGCCACTGAGCATGCTCAGTCACACTTAAAGGCTGCCCTGGCCCCAAGCCAAGCTTCCTGCTTGGGGATTGGCCAGAGTCCCTTAAGTGTTCAGACCAGCCACTCCTCACCCCCACCGAGTTCTAGAGACTTCTCCAAGTCTCTACATCAGAAGGAGATATCAGGGAACTGCCCTGCAGAGCCCTCAGCCCTGACCTAAATTGACTTGGCTGACTTACACCAAGGCGGACTCATGCCCAGACTGCTACTCAGCATTTCTCACTGAAAAAACAATCTAGCTCCCCCTGGCTATCTAGAGGCGTGCTACATTCACATTAGGGTTAGTGCTTGGATTGGGGTCAGCATTAGGGTTAGCCTTAGGTATAAGGTTCCACAATATCTAAGGTCATGTTCCCATCTAAAGAGGGATGGTTTACAGCATTAAAAAGGTCAAAAGGAGCTTTCCTAACCTTCAGGATGTGTTGAAAGGGCTCTTAAAAATAGCCAAATACAATGACAACATTTTCCCAAAGTGTTCCAATTTTTTTTACAAAATTTTGCTAATGTGAAAGTTCCCAATTCCACTTATTCTAAAAGCCAACAAATTCTTAAATCTCTTTGCAGCTAATAGATTTATTCATCAATGTGACCCTAGCCTAAGGATCTATGTCAATAGGCTTCTGCTTGCAGCAGAGCTGCTTCTCTCCCTATACAAGCCAATGGAAACTCAAAAAGCAGCTTAAAGCGAAGTTCCACTCACCCTGTCAAAAAATAAAAGTCAGCAGCTACAAAAACTGTAGCTGCTGACTTTTAAAAAACAGCCACTTACCTGTCCCTCGGTCCCACAGTGTGTCCCCCGCAGCCCGTTTCACCGGCCATCCTGTATTCCAGTTGGCCGGCATATTTAGTGTGGGTACCCGGCTGTGACAGCTTGCGGCTTCACAGCCGAGTACCCACTGCACATGCGCGAGTAGCGCTATGCTTCATAAATGGTCCTGTTGTCTTCTGGGACCTGTCACGTGTCCCAAAAGACTACAGGGAGGGAGGGAGGGAGGGAGGGAGGACACCTTCCGCTTCCGATTGCCTAGGTGATCAGACCGGAAGTAGGAGCGGGTACCTGTCAGATTCGGGTACCCACCCCCCAAAGGTGCCAATCCTTAATGAGGAGCGAGGGAACAGTCCTTAAAACGGAACTTCCCCTTTTTGATGGAGCTCCGCTTTAACACAAGTTGATGCAACTTAGGAGGAGGTCAAAATGAGATCAATTCTACCTGTCAATGAATGATCTTAGAAGCATAAACGTATGTCAGATGCAAGTGAAATTCCCCTGAAAGCACACTGCATTTGCTTATAGACACAGGTCCAAAAAGGCATGCTCCATCCTCTAAGTGACTTAAAATGGAATGTTTCCACCTTGCGTCGTCCAGTCCAGTATACACATCACCCAGATCCTCTCCATCTCCATCAAGCTGCAGCAGTCTACGATATTTCCATGACTGCACTCAACTCCGCTCCTTTCCACTCTCTCCCTCTCCCCATTGCCTGTTCTGCCCTTTTCACTAGAATGTCACTAATTGTCTAGACAACTTTTGCTTTTTTTAACCAAAACACCTATAGCCGGAAGATGTTTTTCCCAGACCAATGCCTGCTCACCAATCCTCTGTAAAATGAGAGGTGGCATCACTTGGGCTCCTCTTCTGATCTGCACAGGCTGTTTAAAGGGTACCTGTCAAGGTACACAGGAGAAGAAGCTGTTCTTCGAACAAAACCAAGAATGGAAGCTCTTGATTCACTTGGGGCTAGCGCCACTACTGCAGCATGAATCACTCTATGCCTCCTGGGATAATGAGGGCACTGGTCCCCCATTGAATTATTAGACTAAATATTGGTTTGTCCACAGTTTAAGGCTGCTTTAAGGGCATTGTGCAACCTTAAAGCAGACATTTATTCATAACAGCTTGAAAAAAATAATGTTCTTTAGCGAGGAACGTACATTTCCCATTACTAATTATGCTACCTAAATTAGTGTGTGCTGATAATTGCCTCCAGCATTGTTCCTGTTTCTTCTTGTTAAAGGCTGCCATTTTGCTGAAGCCCAGAGCCCCTGAGCAGCAGTAAATCTTTGTTCTGTCAGCAGATTGACCTTTACTGGTTCTAATTTTAAGCACAGTGTCGATAATAGAGAACAACTGAGCATGTGCAGAGCAGTGTGAGACAGTGTATTACTGTGTTTTAAACAGTATAGGCCAGGGGTGGGCAAACTTTTTGACTTGAGGGCCGCAATGGGTTCATATATTGGACCCGGGGGCCGGACCAAGAGTAGATGAATGATGTGTATGTGTCATCCATAGTAAGTATAGTAATATTCCCCCATAGTAAGCATAGTAATTAATCCCCCATATAGTAATTCATCCCCCATAGTAATTCATCCCCCATATAGTAATTCATCCCCCATATAGCAATTCATCCCCCATAGTAATTAATCCCCCATATAGTAATTCATCCCCCATATAGTAATTCATCCCCCATAGTAATTCATCCCCCATATAGTAATTCATCCCCCATAGTAATTCATCCCCCATATAGTAATTCATCCCCCATATAGTAATTCATCCCCCATAGTAATTCATCCCCCATATAGTAATTCATCCCCCATATAGTAATTCATCCCCCAAAGTAATTCATCCCCCATATAGTAATTCATCCCCCATAGTAATTCATCCCCCATATAGTAATTCATCCCCCATAGTAATTCATCCCCCATATAGTAATTCATCCCCCATATAGTAATTCATCCCCCATAGTAATGCATCCCCCATATAGTAATTCATCCCCCATAGTAATTCATCCCCCATATAGTAATTCATCCCCCATAGTATATCATCCCCCATAGTAATTCATCCCCCATATAGTAATTCATCCCCCATAGTAATTCATCCCCCATAGTAATTCATTCCCCATAGTAATTCATCCCCCATATAGTAATTCAGCCCCCATATAGTAATTCATCCCCCCTATAGTAATTCATTCCCCATATTAATTCATCCCCCATATTAAGTCCCCAAGTCCCCCCTGTGTCAATTCACTTACCTTTGCTCCGCGCGATCCTCTCGCCGTGTTCCCGTGCCGTTCCGGTCTTCAGGCGGACTGTGAGAGGAGCCTAGCTCCCTTCACGTTCCTCACGCTGCCCCGCCTACACACATTCTGACAGCCGATGTTTGCCACGCTCCGCGGGCCGGATTAAAAGGTCCGCCGGGCCGTAGTTTGCCCATTGCTGGTATAGGCACTTATTTTTAATGTTTTACATAGCTATACCTGCAAAAGGGGCCAGCCTGAAGTGATCTATCAGGGCTTACTTTTCTGATTAAAGTTCCACTTTAACCACTTCCCTTCCGGCCTATGTAGATAAACGGCCGGACGGGAAGGCTGCCGAAGTGGGTTGACGTTTCTAAACGTCACCTGCATTCATTGCCTGTGTGCACTCCTCGGGAACAACGATTGCTGTACGGGATCTCTGTGTGAGGTCCCGATTCATGTGATCACTGATTGGCCAATCAGTGATCACATGAACAGTAGTAAACAAGATGTCACTTCCTGACATCATTGATTACTACTTGTGAAATCTGTGAATGATCACAGAGATCACATGGTACAAGGCTATTCACAACAGTCTTATACCATGTGACAAGCTGTGACCAATAACAGCTCTCACAGTATTTCTCAATGGCTTCAAGAATGCAGCCAGAGAGAAGGAGAAATTATTGCTTTTACAGCCTTTAAAAGCAATCAGTGTAAAAAAAGAAAAAAAAAATCTTCATCACCCTCCACAAGTAGTACAGTGTCACTATACTGCTAGGGTGACAGTATGTTAAAAAAATAAATAAATAATACAAATGTAAAAAAAAAATGTTTAAATTATCATTTTTGGTTATAAACTAATTTGTTTTTTGGGTTTTTTTTTTACTAAAAAGATAGATGAATACATTTTGGCCAAGATTTATGAAGAAAGATTATTTATTTGCAAAATTTTATAAAAAAAACACCTTTTTTCAAAATTTTTGGACTTTTTCATTTATCGGTATATAGCAAAAAAATAAAAATCCCAGTGGTGAATAAATACCGCCAAAATAAAGTTTTATCTGTGTCAAAAAAATGCTAAATTCATATGGGTACAGTGTTGCATGACCGCGCAATTGTCATTCAAAGTGTGATAGCACTGAAAGCTGAAAATGGGCCTGGACTGGAAGGGGTTGAAAGTGTCCGGACTTGAAGTGGTTAAAGGATAAGCTCACCTTTCCAGAAAAAATATTTTAGAAAAAAAAATGTGCATTTATTATTTTTTCCTGCAGGAGCTTGGAAAGCATTGCACCTCTGATCAGTGGATCATGGATGCAATGTTAGGTTTCTGCAGACAAGCCATGCAGCTTTCAGGCCGTACCTCCTTATGGGCTGTCAGTTTGAAAGCTGCAGGGCTTGTGAATGAACTACAAGAGTGCTCCTCAGTGCCCTCGCAGTTCATTCAGAACCAAAAGCCGTCAGCTGCGATGGCTGACGGTACTTGTAGTTCGTTCATTCACTGGAAACTGTGAATGAATGACATGGCTGTGTGGGCAGAGGCCTGCATGGCCGTGCTCTTTTTAAAAAGTGACAGCGTCTGCAGGGAGAAGATCCCCCACCCTCTGTAACACTGAAGAAGGTTTGGCGGAACTGGCGGCAGGAGCTAGAACATGTTACATGTTCCAAAAGGTGACCTTAACCTTTAATATACCAAAGCCAGAAGATGTCACCAAGACAGAAAGGTATGGAAAAAACCCTAAATTTTACAGTTGTCACTAGAACAGAAGGTGAGGTGAAATCTTCCAATATAGACACATGTTCTGTTGAAGGGAAATTTCCCTCACTTTACAGAGAGCTACGTTGTGTCTCTGAGACAGGAAGTGAAGGGAAGTTTCTCCAAGGGAACAGAAACAGCAACAACAACAACAGGAAAAAATCCTGATGGGGTTTTAACATTCCCAACCCAAAACAAAACTAAATTATTGTTTAAAATTCTTTTTTCACTCATTCTGCAGTTGACAAGATCATCTCCATGTAGGACAGAGATTTGATGAGACATGGCAAAGTTTTTTTGGTCTGCAAAAAAAAACAACTTTTGCCTTTAGATAGACTTGAGGCTCCTTGCATATGGGCTCATCAAACTGCAGTGCCTCCCTCCTGGCGTTTTAGTGGTGCCCGAAATTTGGGTCCTGTACATTCAGAGATGAAGATCTGAAACACAGGTCTTTGGTACAACATTCATCCCCACCAAGCCTCAGCCTGCCATAGACTTTGAAAGGTTGCCTGCAACAGGAATGATGCTGCACTTTTCCCTCACTATAACTCCAGGAGGGACACACTTCAGCTGGATGGCCTCCTATGCAAGAGGCCTGAATGTTTTAAAATTCTTCTTTCTATGTGTACTTTCTGACTACACACATACAGGGCTTTCTTTCAGTGGGAAGGCGGGTGAATGCAGTTCCAGCACCTCCAGCACTGACTGTATGTAATGGCAAAGGATGCTGGGGTGTGCTGGAGGGTCTGTTGATGCTGGCTGCTGGGGGATCTATTGTCACTCATGGGAATCTATTTTTGCATGGAGGTCTATTGTTACTTGGGGGGGTTATTTTTTGCTGGGAAGGATCTCCTGTTGAGGGAAGAGTCTATTGTTGCTGGCTGCTGGACAGCCTATTGACGCTGGCTGCTGGGAGATCTGTTGTTGCTGCTGTGGGTCTTTAATTACTGGGGTGGTATTTTGTTGTGAGGGGTTCATTGTTGCTGGGGGGTCTATTGTGCGGGGGGGGGGGGTCGATTGTTGCAAGGGATCTACTGTATTTTACTGCTTTTCTTGTTATCATTAACACATTATATACAAATTACCACAAAACACCACACCACAAAATGATACTTGGTTCTGTATTTTCTAAAAGGGGCAAAACTAGGAGGTGCGTAGGTGGTGGAACCAAGGGATAGTGCTTGGAGGTGGGTAAGGGGTGACTCAAAAGATGGGGAGCTCCTGAACCTATTCTCTGAGAAAATGTAGCCCTGCACACACATTTAGGGCAGTTATATTTGCTCCAGGGGCGGACTGACAACTCATGGGGCCCCCGGGCAATAGGGCATCATGGGGCCCCTGTGTCCTTGCCCAAACTCAAAAAAGCCTATGAAAAAGGTACCAGGGGCATCTCATGGGACCCCCTACTGACCCCGGGCCCTCGGGCAGTGCCCAAGTTTCCAAATGGTCAGTCCACCCTGATCTGCTCTTTAGATTTACTGGTGACTCAAAGTGACTCCTAATCTGCATACTTCTTCTGGTCAGTGACTCAGGAAATACTGAAATCCCTGCATCAGAAGGACAGCCAGACAATTAGCATTTTCCAAATCTGAGGTCACAGCTAGCAGGTGGCCTCTCTCAGTACATTTGGAAAGAATTTTGCAGCTGGCAGTCAGGTTTTAGTTGCACTTCTGTGGGGGTCTGAACAATATCAAACTTTGTGCAGAATTCCAGGCGAAGAGCCGCCCTGTACTGTCGGGTGTTGTGTGACAATATTCCCCTGACCCCCCCCCCCCCACAGCTCCCCTCCTACCACGCCGCAGCTCGGCAGCTCAGCCAGTCGGCTCTGTCAAATCAGATTATTTCTGCACCAGTAGGAAAACCTTTAAAAATAAACCAGCTTCTTTTCTTATAGCGCCAACATAACGGACAGAATAAAACCAGGACAGGATGGGAATATTAACCTGTCCCCCACCAAGCAGCTGCCTCTCACTGGGCTCCCATTTATTGTGCCACTAATAAGCTTTACGCCCTTCAAAGGTCAAGAAAGAGCAGCCCGAGAAGCACATATGTGCCCATAGGTCTGCTCACCTAGTTAGTGCAGAGATCTCACCAATAGAGGCCCCAAGCAATAGAAGAAGCTATCAGGGATTTAAGCAGATGTGAACCCAATAGCTAAAATGTAATATAAGTTTTAATATGCAGTTTTAAAAGTAATTTTCAATATTTATAAATCTACAGCTTTCAAAAACATATCTGGTGACCCTGCCATAAAGGCCCTTTATTACACATCTCCTTTTAAAGGGTGACAACACTCCATCTATGTCTCCCAATTGTTCACATGCGCTGTCACCCTATCACACGCTCTCCCATTAGAGACTTCAAGGAGACTTGCAGTACACAGAAATGGTCCACTATTGTCACCCTTGGGAAACCCACTCAGAGACTGCCGGAGATCAGCAGCATTGCGATGGAAAAAGCAATGAAATGGCAGCAGGGGCGGACTGACAACTCATGGGGCCCCCGGGCAATAGGGGATCATGGGGCCCCTGTGTCCTTGCCCAAACTCAAAAAAGCCTATGAAAAAGGTACCAGGGACATTTCATGGGGCCCCCTACTGACCCCGGGCCCTAGTTTCCAAATGGTCAGTCCGCCCCTGAACGGCGGTAAAAAAGTGTATATTATTTCTTGATGGACTTTAACTTGAACCTTTAAGAGATCTTTGTTGAGGCTTATCCTGCAAATATTTACTGATACATTGTATCAGCAAAGTTATTAGGATGACATTTGTTTTTGCGGTATAATTTTGTGTTAATGATAGGTACTCAAGTGTCACTAAGCCCTGGTTCACACTGTTGCGATGTGGAATTTGTTTTCTGTGAGAATTCCGCACCGCATCAGAATCACACCCCATTCATGTGAACCGCCACGGGTGTGTATGTTAACAACACCCCGAAACCAGTCCGCAAAAACGCGGTGCGATGTGCAGATTCAGATCACATGAATGTGAATGCCCATGTGATCCGATTCTAGTGCAGACCAAAAAAAGGGTCCTGCACGTTTTTGGTGCGGGTGTGGTGCGAATAGAGCCATACAAAATGTATGGCTTCAATCGCACCGCACAAAAATCACAAGTGATTTGCACAGGATTGCGGTGTGGTTCCTGTGCGAATCCCATGCGGTATACCGCACCGCACACGTGTGAACCCAGGCTGACTGCCGTAATGACATTTCTTTCTTTATAAGTGAGGAGGCTTCAAGACAGACAACTTGTGAGGAGACGGAAAAGTGACATAACGGGTGACAATTGCCGAACAAACAGAGACAGTTGCGAGGCTGAATGCTCCAGGGTGAAGAGCCCAATGCCACAGCCCCCTCTGACGGTTCGGGGCCCTGATGGAAATTTAGAGCCAGCTGACGCTTCTTGGCTAATGGAAAATGTTTAAGTTTGGCAGGCTGGTAGAGATGACGCGAGAGGAGCTATTAATACACAATGCCCAGCTACCGCCACGAGGCAAATAACGAGCGTAGCAAAGAGGAAATCACAATGTTCAGTACGGGGCCAGCCTGTCCCCTCCCACACACTCCCCATTCAGAAATTCAGACTTGGCTGTGACCTCTAAATAAACAATATATTGCTGTGTTTAATGTGCATGAGTGGCTCTAGAAAGCAGAGAGGGCAGCTGGCCCGGGGCTCCAACCTCAGGGGGCTCCTGGAAATGTTGCAGCAGTCAAAAATGAATGTTAAGGTTATTGACTCTGACAGCTGTTGGGTGACAGTTAATAGAAAGCAATGACTGGAGCCAATATCTACAGTAACAATTGTAAAATAAATTCCAAGAACACTTTTTTGATGGCCTATTTTTAAAAAGAACTAGTCTTTAGTGGTCTTAGACAAGACTATGAATATTTGGTGTTCAAGCAAACCTGTAATTTGCTCTGGTGCTGCTGGGGAGGTCTGTGTTACTGCTGAACTCCGGGCTCAAAACCTTGTACCTATGTATATTACTCAATAGCCACAATAAATCCACTTTGTGTGTAGGACTCACCCCCACAGTGTGGTAGCACCCAGATATTGTAGAGTTCCCCTTTAAACTGTAACATTTCTAACAGTATCTGCTTGCAAAGTTTGCAGCTAACTCTCCCCCTCCCCCTTCCTTATTTCCTGTGATATGTATCAGCTTGTAGCTAGTACCCTTATCTGCAGCTGCTATTCCAAGGTTATATTCTGCAGAGTTTAGAAAGCCTTTTGAATGCCCCCTTGACCCTGTCCCCACACAACTCCTCCGGTCACCCTCCTCCTCCATCCTATGCTCCCTCACCCACTACTTCAACCTCTCCCTCTCTACTGGCGCATTCCCCTCCCCCCTAAAGCACACGCACATCACCCCCATACTCAAAAAACCCTCCCTGGACCCCACCGACCTGAACAACCTTAGACCCATCTCCCTGCTGCCATTTACTTGCAAGCTCCTTGAGTGCCTAGTCTACAATAGCTTAAGCGCCCACCTCACTGACAACAACCTCCTCGATCCACTACAGTCTGGCTTCCATCCCCTACACTCCACCGAAACCGCCCTACTCAAAATTACTAATGACATGCTAACCGCCAAGGCTAATGGCCACTACTCAGTCCTCTTACTCCTCAACCTTTCCGCGGCCTTCAACACAGTTGACCATCCCCTCCTCCTTAATAAACTATACTCCCTCGGCTCTCCTCCTATCTATCCCAACGCTCCTTCAGCGTTACCTCCCCCTCTCTCCCCCTCTCTGTTGGGGTCCCCCAAGGCTCTGTCCTCAGGCCAATTCTCTTCTCCATCTACACCTCCTCCCTCAGCAAACTGATACACTCCCACGGCTTCAACTATCACCTCTACACCGATGACACGCAAATTTACCTCTCCACCCCTCGCCTCACCACTTCAGTCTCCACCCGTATCACCCACCTACTGAACGACATATCAGACTGGATGTCGCTCTATTTCCTCAAATGGAACCTTTCCAAAACTGAGCTCCTGATTTTCCCCCCAGCTCGCGCCCCCCTCTCCATCACGACCAACAACGCCACCATCAGTCCCACCCCGCAAGCCAAAGTCCTAGGTGTCACTCTAGACTCAACCCTGTCCTTCCAACCCCATGTCCAATCGTTGGCAAACTCATGCAGGCTCCACCTCCGCAACATCTCCAAAATATGTACGTTCCTAACCCCAGACACTACTAAACAACTCGTTTACTCCCTTATTATCTCACATCTGGACTACTGCAACTCCCTTCTCACCGGCCTATCTCATCACAGACTATCTCCGCTTCAGTCTATCCTGAACTCAGCGGCCAGACTCATCCACCTTACCAACCGCTCCGCTTCTGCCAACCCCCTCTGTCATTCCCTCCACTGGCTCCTGATTGCCCAACGCATTAAATTCAAACTACGAACACAGACATACATAGCCATTCATAACGCTGCCCCAAACTACCTCACCGACCTGATACCCAAATACCTCCCAACCCGTACTCTTCGCTCATCACAAGACCTCCTACTTTCTAGCTCCCTGGTCTCCACCTCCCACGCCCCAAACTGCAGGACTTCTCCAGGACTTCCCCCATCCTCTGGAACTCACTACCCCAATCCATCAGACTGTCACATACCCTCCTCACCTTTAGGCGCACCCTGAAAACCCATCTCTTCAGGGAAGCCTGCCCCGCCCTCACCTAACAGCCGATCTCCTCCACTCCATCCCCCACAGCCACTTCCTCCTGTACCACTATCCCCTCCCTCCTAGATTGTAAGCTCGAAAGAGCAGGGCCCTTGAACCCCTCGTGTTTTGTTTTGTTACTGTATTGTCTCATGTTCTGCCCCCCACTATAATGTACAGCGCTGAGCAAACCTTTTAGCGCTATATAAATACTGTATAATAATAATAATAATAGAAAGTGAAAGATGGAATGTATGCATTGTGATGTAATCATTGGTATATACGCTTGTAAGAAGTTTTCTTTAACTCACATAGCAGATGAGAGCATGAGCCGTCTGTTAGGTCAAGCAGCACTGTTTTTAATAAATCACTTGCTTTCCTCAGAAGTCCATGTCCAGAGTTTCCTGGTTTTCCAAAAATTGCTACTACAACAGGAGCTGCTGAGTATCGAGTCCCCTTTATCTTGCAGGGCCAGGCAACATGCATTTTCCAATGTCCACTCAGTCAGTAACCAGTGCATGAACTTGTTTTTTTATGTTTTATTTGCTGATTAACAACTTGGATAGGGTCTAGGTGTATATGAGATGCCCAACTTGACTTGCAGTAATAACGCTGAGGACAAACTTCCTAATTCTGTACAAAAAGGTAAGATCCTGGACTTTCTACTCCAGCCAGCACAGTCTCTTAATAAATCAATAGCACAGTCTTTGTGAGGAACACCTGGTCTCTTCTAAGTGAAATCTTTTCTGACTCCAGCTAGAAAATGCCCATCCACCTGACTGTCCTTTAAGAGTATCCGGGAGCAAAAGATTCCAAGACAAGCATGCATCACTGTCCCAAGGAGAACTGAATAAGTATTGCACCCAGCAGCCCTCTCTCTTGTAGGCCCCAAGGCTGTAGAGGTATTCACACTGTCCTTGTATCCTGTAGCTCTGGGTAAACTGCATGCAGGCCTCTCATTGAGCCAGTTTCTTTCCCTACTTGCAGGGCTTCCCATATGCTTACTTTCCTTCCTTCCTCCAGCCTGGAGGCAAAACCCCCCTTCTCACGGGTCCCCTCACAGGCTACACAGCAGCACTTTCAATAATCCATCTTAGACCGGACTCCCCTTGCTGGCTGGCTCTTCTATATTTATGGGCCAGTCTTCCCACACTGCCAAGACCACCTGCCTGGGATTGGTCCTATGAATATGCAGATCCAGGTCTCCACCCCTCTGCCCACTAGCTTCTGGAAGCTTCCATAGACTTCTAGAACCAGGGAAGGTGATAGAGGCTCAACCTGCTGAGTCATCCAACCTAATCTGGGCTTGACCCCTACTCAGACATGCTCTCTTCAACTACTGAGTGAGCCATTCAATTTTCCTAACACTCTCTAGCACCATTAGAGGTTGCTACATGTGTACTAAATACCTGCACAACAGAGCTGTGGGAGGGACCCGTTAGGTCCCACCCACTACAGGCTTTCTACAGCAAATTACAGGAGGGGCAGAGACAATACCAGTCACCCTGCACAAGGAGAGAGAACAACAGTGACTGGTCTTTATTACAGGAAGCTCCTACATAGAGGCAACGTTTTAGATTCAATTACTGGGTAGATCTAGATGAAAATACACAAAGTACACCAAGATTCAAGTAGCAATACAGCTGCCTCTCGTATTTAGACAATATTTGCCTTAGAGCAAACCTGTGCTTCACTCAGTCAGCACAAAGAAAAACGTTTGCTTTATACCCCACCCCTAGTGCTGCTGGGAAGGTCTGCATTAAAGGTAACCTATTGCTTTGCCACACACGGGCATAGCATGTTTGATGAAAGTGCTGCTGGGAAGGTCTGCATTAAAGGTAACCTATTGCTTTGCCACACACGGGCATAGCATGTTTGATGAAAGTGGGATCACAGGGGTGGAAGAGCTCAGGGTAGTCATCCAATCAGAGGCAGGAGGTAGGGCACTGACAGAGAATCTGCAGGGGTACAGAAAAGCCTACCCCTGCTAATGCAGTGAAGCTATACAGGACAGAAAACAGATGTGATCACAGGAACATGTACACTAACAGGGCACTTAAAAGAGGTTTACCTTTCATACACAGAAAGGCTTCTTTGCAGTAAAAGCTCTGAAAAGTGAGATAGACTTCCAAAGAAACAAGTTATAACAAAATCTGTAGTTTGTTTTTTTTAAAAATGACTGAATGTTTATAGATACACAAAATATATTTGACTATTAATATCTATTTAAAAAATGCTGTAGATCATTGGCCCAGGGAATATCTGTTTGCTTTAGGGGACCAGGAAGGATTTTTTTTTCATGTTTCAGCAAATTGGATCATGTTTTACATACAAGTTTGCATTTTTTTTTCCTTTATTGATTGATTGATTGATGGACATGTGTTCTTTTACAGCCTAACTATGTAACTACTTTGCAAATCTTTTGGCAGCAGAAACATTTCCCATCTCTGTGTTCCACCCATGTATGAGCCTCTTGATTCATGTTTGTACTGATGGAACTATATTGCCTGCCAGTGCTTCCTGCAAGATCTCTCCTTAATTCTGTGTTTTTTTCTGACTGCCAAAACCAGCTCAGTTAAAATATATTATTTATAGCAGATAGCTGAGGGTTTGAGACAAAGTGCTATTAGCACAAAAAGATTTTCACAGGTCACATGTCGATTTTCTGGCAGGGTAGAAGCCATCTTGACAAATGTTCGAGCGCAGCTGTCATGACGAGTTAAGATAATCCGAGTTACCCATGTGTAAGAGAAATAAAAACACAGAAGAAAAAAATTATATATATTTTTGAATGCTTCTGTTTATGTTTTTCAGAATTTACTAATGTCATACAATCTGCAAATTGTGGCATAGGCATCCTTTTCAGGTCGGCTCAAAGGCACGGCAAAATAGGCAATGGAGTACACATACAGTGCCAAGAAAGAGAATGCTGGTCAAGTGGTAGACCTGGTCTTCATGCAGTTATTTATGATGGTGTAGCGGCTGTATGAAGCTTTTTCATTCTCTTTTTTTCATTGTTAAAGAAACCCGGTGCTGCTGTACGCACTTGGCAAGAGAAGTTCCCTGCAAAAAAAAAAACATATATCCCCATGTTTCCTACCACTCCTCCATTCCAGTGCTGTACAACTCTTTGGGCTCACTTACATGGGCTGTCAGGGGGCAGTAGAAGCAGATGGTTGAGCCGTGGTTTTACCTACCCTAAACCTTTGAGGCAGTGGCAGAAATGTAATGGCGTGTTGATTTCACTGCAGCTGAGCATGACTCATTCAAGTGAATTGCACTATGCATGCAATGCACATAATTGTCGTGTGGTGGGTCCGAATTTTGGGGGATAAAGCAGGAGGTGAGTAAGCAAAATATCTCCTCCTCACAACCTGTCAAATGCCCTCTGAAAAATGATCCACTTTCAGAGGGGCGGCAGTCTAACCACACATGTGAACAAGCCTTTTGTCATTCAACATTTCTGGGAGATTTGGATACCTGTGTCCGCTGCCGTGCACTGTGGTTTCATCCTCTGACCCCTACATCACTGCTGAGTGCTATAGTGATGTACGCGTAGCAGGAAGGAATCACAGGGTATAACAGGGGACACAGGCATCTGACACTCCTGGAAGTGTCAAATGATGAGGATTCTATAGGAGGCTGCAGCGCTGAAACTGGGGGGGTGGGGGGCGGTAGAAGACACAGGGTGCCGGAGAGGTGAGTATACTGTGTCATCTTTTCAGGGAGCTGCTCTTCCCAAATGTTTAGGGTGACAACCAAGTTGTTTGAAAGTGACTTTTTCGACACATTAAAAAATTCTAAAATAAAGGGCTTCCCATAAAGAAAAGAATAATTACACAATAGTGGCGTAGCAGCTGGTGGGTGGAACCACAGCATATAGCAGGGGACGCAGGCATCAAAAAGACCCCAAAGTGTTGGATATTGAAAACTGTTCAGCCAATGTAGCTCTGCCAAATGGGTAAGTGGTCATTCTATTCTTTACAAAGAGACAATGTTTATGTGGGTACAGATCTATCCTAATAAAGCTATTCCTTGCCTTAGTTTATAGTAGCAAAATCTGGTAGATATGCTTTAAAGGTGAACCTTAATTTAAATATGTTCTTCAATATCCATAAAGGATAGAATCCAGTTTGTGGACACCAAATGCCTCTGCAAACCCAGATGTTACCTTGGAAAAGTAGCAGTGACATCATCACTGTGCTGTGCATAGCCTGTAAAGAAAGCAGATTAGGGTCCACCCACTACAGGCTGCCTGCAGAAAACTAGAGGAGGGGCGGAGACAAGACCAGTCTCCCTGCACAAGGACAGAAAGCAGCAGTGACCGGTCTGCATTACAGGAATACTGCCCAGAGGTAAGTTTTCACACTAGATTACTGCAGAGGTCTGGAGAAAATACACAAAGCACACCAAAATGTAAAGGATAAGTTCACCTTTCATAAGATGTTACATATTACACCCTTATTCAGGGTGTAATAAACCGGCCCCCGCTCCCCCACTTTGTCAGCTAGCTGTCAAAATGAAAAAAAAAAAACCAGGCTCCACCCGCCCGGCCACATGACATATACACAATATTTTGTGAATACGAAACTACAAGTCCCAACAGCCTTAGCAGCTATCAGCTTTTAGTTCTCAATGAACTATCATGGCACTGTAGAGTGCCGTGGTAGTTCATTGATTCTTCTTGTCAGTATATCTGCTGGCCGGAACACCCTGTATGTGCAAGCAGATATACTAAGAGGTCTGCAGGAGACCTGCATGGCACCAGTGATCTGCTGATCGCTGGTGTAATGGTTTACAGACTCCTGCAACAAATAATAATAAATGCACATTTTTTTACCTACATTTATTATTTTTTAGCAAAAGGTGAACTTATCCTTTAAGGAAAAATACACATGACTTTTGTACTAAATTGCTTTTCTTTCCAGACTACTCCAAGGGGATTCAATGCCTCAGATCTGCCTTAGACTCCATGCCAAAGGCATTCGCTTCAGCCTCCTCTACCCTAGCATTCTTCGCATCGTTGATGGAGACCATACCTGCTTCTTTGACATTCCTAAGGCTGCTACAAAAAAGTTGGACACCCATTACACTTTTGTCTCCACCTCACTGACTTTCTTGACCTGATTCTGGATTACTAACACCAGCTAAGTGCCCTTGTATTTCACCAGCTGCTGCATTAGGGGGATGAATGGGGGGGGGGGGGGAGTTATCTCCTTTCTTTTCCAGGTTGCTACCTCTGAACCATTCCCCCCCCCCCCCCCATAATAAAGCTACTCTTCTTCCCATCTGGGGGTCCTACACATCTAGAGTCTATTGTTGTACTGACATTTACTATTCTGAGAACATTGCACTCTTGGATTAGAGTCCAGCCACACTACCTACTGGTGCTCTTTGTTTCCCCCTTCCCTGTTCCCCTTCCCCAGTTTTGGATGCATGTACCTGGTTGTGGATATTGCTTGGTGACCTACTGGACACAGTACTGTTACCGTCACCTATGTTGTTGTTGTTTTGGGTATAGGCCCTCCCCATTTTAGGAGATGGAGTTAGACATGTGTGTGCTATATTTTGTTTAATTACATGTTTTTGCTCATCTGCTAGACATCATGGTGTATGTTCACTAAAGCTTTGCTGTCCTTGGGATGTCCCTGGTGGTCATCTGACCCCCTTATTCTGTCTTTACTTTGGTATCTACAGTATGGCTATACATAACAACAATTCTTTCACAGTCCTCTCATGGAATGTTCGTGAATAAAACTCCAAATTTAAGAGGGCCATTCTCTTTCAATACAATTACAATCTCCTCATGTGATTTTATTACAGGAAACACACCTCATGGGTAGAAAAATCCTAGCCTTAAAATGACAATGGTTACAAAAGGCTTATCATACAACCTATTCTACTTTGCTATGGGGTTGTCTGTTTTAAGCCATAAGTCACTTCCTTGTACAGTGGACGCAATCCACACAGAGCCCCAAGACAAATATGTGGCATTCACTTTATGGAACCAGTGCTATGTTTATGTCCCCCCACCATTTTCTCCAACTTTGCTGTATACCATTTTGGAGAGGATCGCCCCATATTGGAGATTTCAATGCTATCTTGTCTCCTGGTTTAGATCGACCCATCCCACCAAAACACAGTACTACCGATTTAACAGTCTGGATTTTAACGGTCTGGGTCTAGACGGAAGGAGTTACGGAGGTTGAAACATCCTACCACTAGATCCTACTCCTGCTTCTCCACCTCCTATGAGACCTGCTCTTGCATTTATCTTGTCTTTCCTATCCCCTCCTTGTTGACTGATGTCATAGATGCCTCAGATTTATCTAGTGGACTATCTGACCATTGTACCTTGGACCCGACCCTCCATCTACCTCCATCTGCCTCCCTCTCAAAATGCAACCCTGTGGTGCCTTGGGCCTCACTGGGCTGCACATTTGGCCCTAGCTGAAAATGTTCCATCTTTCCTTGCGGAGTACTAGGAATATAATGTGGTCTTCCTCTTCTGCCATTACATGGGATGCCTTTAAAGCATATACTCGGGGCCAATATATCTCTGAGATTGCAACACTACTTAAGAAGGAAGCAGCTACTACCCAGACTCTTCAGGAGTTGGACCGCTCCCAAACTGCTGTATACAGAAGATACACCTACTGAGAGCAATTTTGACCTATTGCAGGCCACTGCACGTGAACTACATCTCCATTTAACTGGAATTACCAGACTAGCACTTTTTCAGAACAAGCAAAGATTCTTTGCGCAAAGGGGCACCTACTGGCGATGATGGCCCAACCCTTACACTGACCTCTGAGGTACGTACAGGTACGTGATCTCTTTGGTCCCTTCCCCAGCAGAGGTCCTAGTAGCCTTATGCCAATTATATAGCACTTTATACACCTCCACTTTACCCCCAACTGATTTTGCCTCCCACCATCTACCTGCTTTATTAGACCCTCTGGCCTTTGGCTGACTCAGAACTTGAGGCCCTAGTGCGCCCCACTACAACCAAGGAAGTTCTTAATGCCATCTAGTCCTTCCCTCCTAATAAGGACCTGGGCCCTGATGGCCCTCCTGTTGAATTCTACAAGGCCCACAATGAGCTGATTGGCCCTATATTGGCTTCTCTGTTTACACAATGACTAAAAGAGAGTGCTCTACCTGCTTCCAAAAGTCATGCCCATGTGGTGCTAATGTACAAGCCTCCCAAAAATCCTACCTCTTGTACCTTCTACAGGCCAATAAGCCTTACTTAATAATGATTTCAAAAGCTTAATAAAACTTTTTACTCTACAGCTACAAAGTATGTTGACGTCTGTCATTGACTCTGAACAAACGGGCTTCATGCCTCATATGGCCACAGATGTAAATCTCCATAGACTACACACTAATATACATACTCCACACCTAAATGTAGGCTCCCAAACAGCGACCTCACTCGACATTGAAAAAGCCTTTGATACTACTGAATGGCCATTCCTATGGGAGGTTCTATGTAGGATGGGCTTCCCAGTGATTTTTATAGACTGGTTGAAGGTGATATACCGTAACCCCACTTCCTCTGTAAGTGGAGGGCTATCTGCTCCTTTCTCTTTCTCTAGGGTTATGCAACAGGGCTGTCCTCTTTCTCCAGCCTTATATTCTATAGTTATAGAATCAGTGGCTTAAGCCCTGTGTATTTCACCTGATATCAAAGGTTTACGTATTGGCAGGCTGGCTTTAGGGTAGTCTGACATGCTACTATTCCTTAACAATGCTGGACCATCTTTACAGGGTACCCTTCATGTTTTGAATTACTTCTCTACGGTTACTGGCTATAGAGTGAACTGGTATAAATCATTATTCTTCCCTATTGACCCTGGTGCCTGCTCCAAAGCCCCCTCTGATCTGCAACTATAATGGGTTGACCAATTTAAAAACCTAAGGGTAATTATTTCCCGCCAAGCCTCTGATTTTCTTCCCCTTAATTTGTCCCTGGTTGTTCAAGATATTAAACTTAGGTTGAAAGCATGACCTTATCCCTATTATAACTCATACATTTAATCAAAATGAATATACTCCCCAAATTTACATATTTATCTTGACATTCCCCTGCTTGGATCCCACAGTCCTTCTTCACCCATTCCAACCACATTTTCTTCTCAATCCCCAAGATATAAACTCTCTACCTTAATGCATCTGACATCACAGGGTTGCCTAGCCTTTCCTGACTGATACAAATATTTTTGGCCACACAATTGGTTACGGCTGCCTGGCGGCTTAATCCTGACCTTACTAACTCAGCCACTCTTTTAGAATCTGTAGTGGTCCACTCTTTGGAATCCCTCATATTTCTTCTATTCAGAGGCCCTCAAGCCCTATATCCCCTCACACCCCCTATTCTAACCACCCTGCTGGCCTGGAAGGTTGGACTTAAGTGTGAAAATGATGCTAAACTGGCTGTTTCCTCTAACACTCCCCTGTGGTTTAACCCCACCTTGCCCCATTTATATATGTTGCCAGAATACAATGCAGAGACGAAATATGGCATTAGAACTTTATTACAAGTTATAACTGGTCAATCTTTAATCTCACTACCCCAACTCCTAACTATCTATAATGTTCCCTTGTGTTAAATATTTTGCTATATGCAGCTCTCTTGTGCTTTCCATAGCCAGTTTCCACTCTCTTCCCTGAATACAATCCAATCAGACCTGGAGACTGTCCTCCAAACGGACTGTGCCACAAAACCTATGTCTCACCTTTACTCCCATCTTCTCTCTGTATCCATGATTGCTTTGGAGGGACTCCAGGCCCTTTGGCGACAAGACATACCAGACCTAGACAACGATGATTGGGATGATGCATGGGATCTCTCCTTCTGAACTATAGTTCCCCTACGGGATAAGCTCATACAATTCAAAATTGTCCATAGGGCTTACTACACCTTCTATAGACTTCATAAAATGCGGTCCTCACATTCTCCGGAGTGCTGGAGATGTGGCTATTCTGCTGTAGATTTTTCACACACCTTTTGGACGTGCTCTGCTATCACCCGGTTCTGGGCTGAGGTGCTGAGCCTGGTCAATGGTGTGACATCAACCCCGCTACAACCATCTATGGAAATTTGCTTATTAAGTCTAGTAGAGGTCACAATTCCTATGGTGGTCGAGCACACACTTGTCAGCTTGCTCCCCTTTTATGCTAGAAAGACTATCACACTAAAATGGAAACAATCCTCCCCTCCAACGCTTCTCTTTTGTAAACAATTAGTAAATACCAGCTTACCTCTATATAAAGACACTTATAGATAAAGAAGCTGCCCTACAAAGTACAAAAGGGTGTGGTCCAAATGGTTAGCTAACCTTTCCTCTGCCATGGAGTTGACGTATAATAGACATATCCCTATTAATACCTTACTGTATATTTCTTATTGACCAGGGACAACCTCGATATTATGTTCCCCAGCCTTGGCACTGTCTTTAACTGTCCACCAGTGCCTGAATGTTAATGTGAACTACTATATTTGCACCTTTGGGTGTCCCACTGCAAATTTCTCTTATACACTGCTACTCCTGCGTGGGTCACACCAATGTTTATTGTGAGCTGTTTGTGTTGGCTGTACCTGACCTTGAATTTCAAAAACTTCAATAAACAGATTTATTGAAGATTTGTTTCTAGAAAGCACCCCACAAAGTGCTGTCATGCTGTTTGCTATTCTATTGTAGGATTCTGCAGGAATTGCAATCACTGGGGATTTTTTCAGGTTAGTATCCAATATTTTTTCTCATTGTCAGTATAGGCATCAGCAAGTATACAACTTGCTGTCACATTGAAAAAGTGGTCCTCTGTAGCCCCAAAATGCCAGCAGATGCTATATGCTTTAACTTTTTTTTTTTTTCATTTTTGCATTTTAATCCCATTAAATTTTTGAGTTACTCAGGCAGTGCACTGGCTATTTCTTGCAATTTAGGTCATTACTGTCTGTGTCTTTCTTTTGTTTTGACAAATGCATTCCTCAATTTTAGTCTTGATGTTATGGGGACACAAAGTTAGGGTGAACCATGATGCTGGCCACATCTCCCCAAATGGGTCACAGGCCCACACAGACTGGACCCTTGACAGGACTATTTCCGCTTCCCATGTTGATCCAAAACCAAAGACAAAAGTTTTAAATGGAGTTGCAAAATTTTATTGCAACATTGCAATAAATGAGCACAGGCCAAACCTTTCCAAGAGGGCTCATTCACACCAGACAGCGCATTGGTGCACACTGCATTACATTGTTACAACACACGCATTTCACACATTTCAGTGGATTGATATCAACTAAAGCCATAGGACATATGGTAAATTGCCTTGTTTTTGTGTTGGGAGTGCGCTGGGCAATGCTATCCAACAAAGCTTGTGTGAACAAGCCTAGATCAGGTCTCCTGTTGAAACAGGGCTTATTCTGGGAATGTCATTGCAATTCATTGTACAGGAAAGCCTTAGTAAGTCTCAACATCTTTCCTATGCCCATTTAATAAAACTGATAGTATGAAAGTGAATAGAAGGCTAAATGTTTTTTATTTTAGTTTAGACCGCTGGGGAATGGTTAATCTGGTTGCCATTGTCGTGTTAGGAAAATCTTGGCCTTCTGCCTGTCTTTTGACCTGGCCCTGCTTTCACTTCCTGTCCCACTTAGGTATATCCCCTCTTACACAGTTAGAGTAGGTTCACACTACTGCAGGCAATTTGGCCCGCATTTGCTCAGTTATGGCAGCCCATTCATTTGAATGGGCTGCTGTGCCCACGTATCTCGCACAAAAAAGGTGCCAGCACCTTTCTAAAAATGTGGCTGCAGAAAAAACACAAGGTATTTTTGACCATGCGGCTTATTTGTGGTTCCTGCATCCGCAAATGCGCTGCAAAGTGAAATGCATGGAGGTGGCAATCAGAATGAATGACAGCCCCATGTGTCCCATAAGAGCAGCGTGATTTGGCTGTGGGTGGTTGGAACAGGTGCGATTCCTGCACTTGCAACAATACTGCAGACTACGAGCAAGTGTGAACCTAGCCTTATCACTAAAACAGGTGTTCCCATTTAGGCATCGTTCACATGGAGCGCACTAAAGCGTACACCCGTGTAAGGTTGTGTTTACCACACAGGAATGCACAGGTTTTCTGTGCACTCCTGTGCTGGCAGTCCCATGGATGTCAGTTGGGACTCATCAGCTGTAAGGACACAGATGCTGCACCTAATCTGACATCCATGTGGGTGTATGGCACCCAAAGCAGACAGTGTGCATTCGGAACCATGTACACATATGTATGTCAGCTTGGGAGCAATGTCTGTGTCCGTGCAGCCTCTGCATCCTAATTGGCAACAATTGGACTATCTACATGGGGATATATTTTATCATGCCATCTGTGAACAAGGCCTTAAAGATTTCCCCCCACATCTTGCTCTTGCGAAAACTCATTCACACTTCAGTGTCGGAGTAATGTGTACATTACTGAAGTACATAGTAACACACACATAATATGCGTTTCTGCGATGTATTGCCAATCAATTTTGAATGGCACTGCAACGCATTAAGACAAAGCACCTACATTGTCACATGTCACAAGGTAAAACAACACACTGTGGTACGTTGCACTAGAAAAAAAGGATCATGCATCATAACATGTGTTACCACATGCACATTAGCCAATAAGCCCTAACATTTTGGATACACCATCCCTTGTGGTACCAGAGACATTGATAACCAGGACAGGGTGAATCTCCCCAGTGGGGATACGGGCACTTCCACACGCCATCCAAAACAAAAGTAAAGAAACAAAAAGTTTTTTTCTTTATATACACTTGAATTTTAGAGGTCACCTACCTCACACATTGCTTTGAAGTGATAGAATTGTGACACAAAGTAGATCTCACAATAAGGTGTAATCACTCAGCAGCATAAAAAAAAAATTCAACAACAAAGAACAATTAGGAAACTAGTCACTCCTATGTATGAAGTCAATAAGAAACCTAGTAATATAGCTTTTCCAGGGACTGCAGAAAACCATGTGACTTTCTATGCACTATAACTTCATCTAATATCTCTGAGTTGGTCATCTGGTTATATACAAAGTACTGGCAGACTGGGAATGCTGGAGGAATGCTGCCACATTGCCCATGGGAGCTGAACACTTTTAATAGAAATCCAAGTCCAAGATTTGCTAGAAGTGAAAAAGTATAGGCATGGTAAAAAAAATGGGGCAATTGATAAGAACTATTCTACAATCCAAAAAGGTTTATATGGAATACAACTGTTTCTTGCATTTGGTTATTCCACACAGCTGGCCCACAGATAGTCCCAAGATAAGACTGGATTTAGTGTTTGTTATATAAAAAAAGATCATTTGATGGTACCAATACCATACAACCCCATCACAATGGGCATGCTCAGAACTCACACAGCTGTATACAATCATGAATGGCGAAAGGCCCTGCTCTTTGATTATTATAACATCTTTCAACTTTCCCTAAGAGGTGTCTTATGACCTTGCAAGTTTTTTTATGATCTATATATCTACATCTTACGTTCAACTTCATCAAACTAATGAAAAACTGCATGACCAAATTGACACATGTGTAGGTTCCACTAGATCAAACAGTGGACAACACGACCTAAAACTGGAGACCAATTGGCGGTGTACTCGTTTTTAAAAAAGGTCAAATGTGTCTGAGGCCACCACTTTTCCATCACAAATGGGGCTGCTAAACCCCCACAAAAGGTTATATGTGATAATCTGGTGAACGCTGGCTTTAGACTGGGACCCCTTTTGGAGACACAGTGCACTGAAGATACAGAAGTATGGGAAAGGACAAGTAAAATGTTTGGGTTGTACGTTCTGTTAGAAGTCCATGTATAGACTGGGCAATAAAATCCTCCTTCTTAACCAGTCCCTGGATTACTGTACTGGATTTTTCTTCCTGCATCAGAACCGTGTCTCAGGAGCAATAAGTTCATCCTTGACTTCCATGCTCAATGTTCCACATTTCCTAGTGCTGTCGCAGTCTGACAAATACTTCTTTGGCTGAGGAAGGTCAGCATGAGGGGTCACCAGCTGCTTCAGCCTCTGTCAGGAGACAGAACATTTATTTTACACATCTCTCCTTTGTAAAAAAAAAATTAACCCACAACCCACTTTTTGTAGCTCAACCCCAGTCAAAAGGCTATATTAGTTAAACTGTATGTTTATATAAGCAAACATGAAGAAAAAAACAACCATAATCAAAAACACTAATATTGTAACATTTAAGCTCATAAGCTGAGTCTATATAAAACAAATATTTTGCTGTATACATTAAAAGTGTATTAAAAACATAATCAAATCCAGGGAGTCTGATATGTTATGGTAATGTTTATATGATCTACCTATGAAACAAATGCATGGTTTATTAGTTATATAGTTGGTACAGTTGAATAAAGACACCAGTCCATCCAGTTCAACCTGTGTGGGTTTGGGTGTGTTTGTTTCCCTACCATTTCCCCACATTTCCATACTACCATATCCCTCTATATTAGGAAGCCCATTTAAGAGTTTTTTGAAATTATCAACACTCCCCGCTGATACCACCAACTGTGGAAGGGAGTTTCCTCATCCTTATTGCTCTGACAGTAAAGAACCCCTCACGCCATTTAAGGTTAAACCACTTCTCCTCCAACTTCATTGAGGGTCTCACGTCCTCTTACGAAACCTGAGACTGAATAGTTTCTCCCTATGCTAGAATCATCTTTGAGACATTTGTATATCGCTATCATATCTCCTCTTAATCATCTCTTCAAGAAGAATAAGCTTAATGCTTTTAGTCGTTCCTTGTAACTGAGGTCCTCTAGTCCCGTTATTAGCTATGTTGCCCTTCTCTGGACTCTTTCCAGTTCAAGCACATCCTTCCTGAGGAATAATGATCAGAACTGGACAGCATACTCAAGATGTGGCTGGAGTTTTGTTAATTGGTAGAATTATAATCTTATCTCCTGAGTAAATACCCTGTTTGATGCATGCTAATAGTCTGCTAGCTTTGCTTGCTGTGGCTTGTGATTGTATGCTGTTGCTGAGCCGGTGATCCAATTGGATCACCAGATCTTCTTCCATCTGGGATTCCCCCAAAGGTTCTGTGAATGTGAGTCTGCAGCTACGCAGCCAAATACGCAACAAACTGCGATGCCCATTTTTCTGCTTTCAACACATCACCTTCATGGACAACATGTTTACTTGCTGCCTAATATATCCCATCTACTATCAGATGCCATTGTAACAGATTAATCAATGTTATTCATTTAACCTGTCAGTTGTATGTTATTCACAAAACCTGATTGGTGTATGTGCCACTTTCCACTTAAAAATTTCCTTCTTACCTGTCTCTTTTTTGTGTGGCAAGACGTGTCAATAATATGAATCTCATTTTGAAATCACAATTTAAAATTGGGTCCAATGCACAGGATTTTTTTTTTCACAAAAGTCATGAACATTCTTACCTGTGTGAATGGACCTTTGGTCCTTAGGATGATATATGCAGCATAGACTGGGATGCAGATCATCGAAGAAATAGCCATGAGCCAGCCAACAGCGTAACCCCATGGTGGGTACACATAGCGATTATTGTACTTCAGGGGTGTATACTTAATGAGAGAGAAGAGGAAGGTGCCCTGTAAGGAAGGAAGCATTTTCAAGATGCAATGAAACAATATTCTCATTAGGTACACATTTTCATGATAAAGCTCACATGAAATAGTTATTTTATGTCAGCCAACTTGTATAGTTTATCAGCCTTTTAAGGCATAATTTAAATCAACTAAAGACGTTGTTATACTTACCTGCTCTGTGCAATAGTCTTGCACAGAGCTGCCCGAGCCTCCTTTTCAGGGGTCCCCAGCCAGTGCTCTAGGCTCCTCCTCTTCTTGGTGTGCCACCACAGGAAGCTGCTTCCTATGGTGGCACACCTACACACAGCATGGCTCAGCCCTGCCCAGGGGCGGACTGACAACTCATGGGGCCCCCAGGCAATAGGGGATCATAGGGCCCCTGTGTCCTTTCCCAAACTCCAAAAATCCTATTAAAAAGGTACCAGGAGCATCTCATGGGGCCCCCTACTGACCCTGGGCCCTCGGGCAGTGCCCGAGTTTCCAAATGGTCAGTCTGCCCCTGGCCCTGCCCCTGCTCCCTGCACACAGGATATAATTGACAGCAGCAGGAGCCAGTCCTGTGAATGCAGGGAGAGAGGAAAGAGCCAAATGAGATGGTCACTGTGCTGAATCGAGTGAGGTAAGTATAAGGGGGGGGGTTGGGGGCGATACTAATTCTGGGGCGATTTTTACATCACTTCAGGGAATGCATTAAGGTAAAAATGTTATGTCTTTACAACTACTTTAAGTATTATTATGGGATAAAATGGAAAAACTGAAGGTTTGGAAAACAAAGGCTCAAAAAAAGCCCTTGGTAAAAGTTGTACTGTCTGCATTGTTGTGGGCAAGTGGCTTTGATTAATAACTACAATTCATACAACAAACATGCAGCAATCTCATCTTCTTTGTTAAAAGACTCACCATACAGACAGCAGGGGTGGCCACCAACCAGCAGAACTTTACCAGTGGCCATGGCCGATAGCCAATCATATCCTCAATATTATCATAGAATCGATCAGCTCCTGTAAACAAAGTAAAACATTATACTTTATACAACTTGATCTAGTGCTCAAAAAATTGCTTACTTACCATACACCCAGCCGACACAAACCACTTCAAAGATGGCGACCAGCAGCAAGCAGGTCCCACTGGCAGCATAATAGTCGAAAAGCTGGAAGATGTACATTCCACCCTGTAAGAAGAGATGTCATCTTAGGAGAGGAAAATAACTATGCTATTATATATCATATCTCACTGTGTTAGGACAATGCTGTGATAGATGCAGGCGGAGTGCTGGGTGATGCAGAGGGCTCAGGACAGCAAATAGGACCCAGGACTGCACAGAGGACCAAAGAAAGACAGAGGGCCCAAGATAGCAAAGTATATCCAGGACAGCACAGAGGTCACATGACAGCACAGAGGACCCAAGATGGCCCAGGAATGCACAAGTGACCCAAGACAGCACAGAAGACCCAAAACAGCACAAAGGGCACATGACAGGACAGAGGGTTCAAGACAGAAAAAGGGCCTAAGACAATAAAAACTAATTTTATTAGCTTGTCTACTGATGGGGAGGAATAATACTGTACCTCAGTCAGAAGGATAAGTCCCAGAAGATAGCAGATGATGGCTATTGCCAGAATAAGGAATTCACGACGATATTTCTTTCGGAACACCTCAGGAAACATGTCAACAATGGCTGTCACCAGGCTCTCTACACAGACAAACTGCAGGGAGAGAATTCATATAGCTAAGTGTATCCTACTGGGAATCCTAACTGCTCTAACAGCAGATAACTCTTCAAACACTCAAAACAGTCAGGTATTATTGTCCTTACCATGAAAAATTAACCTCACTAATATTTGAAAGAACAATTCTTTCCTTTACTGCAGATAATTGTTCCTACCGGCACTGCAAAGAAATTTTCTGTCCTTACTGGAAGTTCTTCTGCAGCTTACTGCTAAAGGAATACCTTCACTGCAAGAAATACTTTCACCATGACCACTGACAATTTTTCCAACTCTTATTGTAGCAAAATCTTTGTTTTGATAATGTTTTCTGCTCCTTGTCTTAATTTATATTACTAAAAAAACATTTTTGCTGTTACTCCAAAAGGCTTTGTGTCCATACCACTATGAACTTGTCCTGCTCGTTTCAAAAATTTCTTCAGTCTTTATTACTAAAAGATTTTCCTGCTCTTACTGCAAATATTTTTTATCTTCACTTCCAATAACGTTTCCTGCATTTTTTAAGTCATTTTTTAGCCTTTACTACTAAAAACCTTTCTTGGTCTTCTTAAAAAAAATTATTTTAATCTTACTACTAATTGTTTTTCAGCGCGTAAGGGTGCCATTAGGAGTTAAAGTGTTAGTAAATTATTTTTTTATACCTTTACATACAGGTAAGCTTATAATAAAGCTTTCCTGTAGGTTAACTTAATATCTCCTAAATGTGCACCATTTAAGAGATATTCTAGTGAGCAGCAACTGGTGACATCATGCGCTCTGAAGGAACCGCATGCCGTTCCTTCAGGCTGTGTGCTGTGGCTGTAGGTCACATCCGCATGCACGGGAGTGACGTCATTGTGGATTTGGCCATTCAAGAGGCTCCCGGAACCCAGAAGGAAGACTGGGTGAAGATGGAAGCCTCTGCAGCGGTGACACCGTGCCGCTGGGGGGCTTCGATCTTAGGCAAGTCTTTCATAATGTGCTAGTCTGTGATGCATACTAGCACATTATGACATTACCTTGCAGGGGAAAATGTTATTTATTTATTTTTTTTAGGTTTACTACCACTTTAATGGCACCCTCAAGCATTTTATTAAAAGCAGCATGTTTTTTGTGTGGCTGCTTGTGGGTGTGGAAATGTGTCCAATTTACATGCACTCCCGCACCTGTACAGATGTGAGCCCAACCTTATGCATATTACTGCCCTTTCTGCAAAAAACGCATCCTGTCCTTTGCTGCAATTAATACATAATTAGAAGTTTGTATAAATAATATTGTAATCAGCCCTCAGTCTCCTCAAATCTTTCCATACCTGACTGTCCAGTCCCAAGAAGATGAGCATAAGGAAGAAGAGGCATGACCAGAGAGGTGACACAGGCATCATTGTTACAGCTTTTGGATAGGCAATAAAAGCAAGTCCAGGACCTATAATGGCAAGGGAGCATCAAAAAAGTTTTAGAGATTTTATTATATCAGGAAAAGGTATGGTGAGTATGAAGACTGGCATATATTTTATAATATTACTGATAATATTTATACAGGTAAATATTTTAGGACCATCTTCAATGTCTATTGCTAGGGTGAAAAAATTTTGAAGTAAAATATGAAATTTATTATCAAATGGTAACTTCAGTGTCAGGACATCATTTGGTGTGAAGTCTTTAAGGTCCTACTTTATTATAAGGTCTTCAAGATCCTGCTTGAGCATGAGGTCTTTGTGATCCTGCTTTATTGTTAGTTTTTCATGATCCTGATTCATTGTTCAGTGGCACTGCAATCCAACTTCAGCAAACGGTCTTCAAGATTCTGCTTCAGTGTGAGGTCTTCAAGATCCTGCTTCATCATGAGGTCTTCATGATCCTGCTTCAGCATGAGGTCTTCATGATCCTGCTTTAGCATGAGATCTTTATGATCCTGCTTTAGTATTAGTTATTCAAGATCCTGCTCCAGTATTCGGTGTCAGGGCAATGCAATCCCACTTCATTAAAAGGTCTTCAAGATTCTGCTTCAGTGTGAGGTCTTCAAAATTCTGCTTCATTATGAGGTCTTTAAGATATTTCTTCAGTGTGAGGTCTTCAAGATCTTGCTTCAGTTTGAGGTCTTCAAGAGCCCACTTTATTGTTAGGTCTTAAAGATCCTGCTTTAGTGTGAGGTCTTCATGATCCTACTTAATTGTGCGGTCTTCATGACCCTGCTTCGTTGTGAGTACTTCAAGATCCTGCTTCAGTGTAGGCTATTTAAGATCTTGCTTCATTGTGAGATGTTCAAGACATAGTTTCATTGTGAGGTCTTCCAGATCTTTCTTCTTTCTCACTTGACCATTATATCTGTCTTCAAGGTCGGATTAGAGCATAAAACTGAATAAAATTGAGATCATCCAAGAAGTCTCCATAAGTCATTTTGCCTAAAGTACAAAGACTCCATCTTGAGATCCTCAACATTTTCACATACAATGAAGTCTTTGTTACACCTCTTCATCCAGGTGCTACTGTCCCATCTATATAGTCATTACACATTTGATACTACTAAACATTTGCTTGATTCCAGCAACCCTTTGTTATTGGACCATCATCATTTTAAATCCTGATATTGTTGTAGTCTGGAAGGATGTGGTCCAGCAGACTGCCACAGAGAAGGTTCATTGGGATTACCCATGAGGCATCAAATTACATCTTTTGATTTTGTTTTTTATCCTACTACAACAAAAGATTAGTCAAAATGTTAAAAGTAATCCTGTCTTGACTGAAATATGGAGGCTGCTACTCTCAATCTCAATGTTCTCAGTGTTCTGAGAATACTAGTTGTACAGCTGTTATGTTTACCCACTGGCTTCAATATGTTCTGAATCACTGATCATGAACAAGTATTTTATCTGTATTCTTGTTCCAAGTCAGTGGTTTGGGTCAGTCTGACAGCTTGGCATTCTCAGAAGAAGGTCAGCAATAAGCAATGATAAGCAAGAAGTCCACGCAGGTAAGCTGTTGTTTCTCTATGCTGACCGGAGAAGACTGCTGAGTGCTGTTTTCTGCACTGTGACACTTTCCCTGTGAAACATCAATTTCCTTCAAGTAGCTGCCTGGTAACATAAGTTACATAAGGCTGATGGATTTTTATACTTGTGAGTGTGATTTTATTGTAGTAATAAATGTTTGATTTTTGTGGAGAGTGCTATGCTTTGTGTTTGTTTTCTCAGAGTCCTCTCTCTGGGTGATGATCCTAGCAGCTGAAGTGAACTACAGTTTTCCTTCCTTGGATATTGCCTGGACCCAATTGAGCACACTTCTGTTGTCCTTTGTATATAAAGTTTATGCTTTAAGCTGAGAGTTCATTCATGGGAGACGATGGAGGTTACAATGAATGTTGTCCCGAATTGCACTGTGAGAATTGAAGAGGATATTTAGATTTAGATTCATATATTTTGTGGCGTGGTCACAGCTGATTCTCGGACACAACATTAGTCTTATGGATACTGTTTTGTTTGGTGTTTTATCACAACATTGTATGCTTATGTTCATAAAAGCATAACATTTTTTTCACAAGGATACTGTTTTGACAGTATATGTTTTAGAGGTTATATAAACACGTAGGGGTTAATTTACTAAAGCTGGAGAGTGCAAAATCAGGCTCACGTCTGCATAGAAACCAATCAACTTCTAACCTCAGCTTGTTCAAGTAAAGTGTTACTAAACCCACAACAGTAAAATCCGTCTGTATATGCAGTAAAGCATGCTTCTTATACTCATTGTGGAACGGGTTATTCCTCTGCATTGTGTAAAAAGGGCTGTTTGATCCTGTCTTCTCTAATCCTCCCCTTCTTCTACTGTCCCCAATTTATCTGCTGATAGAACAGAGCCTTGGGGGCAAGCTGCATATGCTCGGCTTGGTGTGTATTGCGAGAGTTTTCTTTCTTTCTTGGGAGAGTGCATGTGATCAGCACAGGGCCAATCAGCGTTGTCCAGACAGAGAGCCAGGGGTCCTGCAGTCTCACAGGATAATCAGGGGAGAATGAAAACTCCTACAAGCTTTAGCCAGTGCTCTGCTGGACACTGATAGAAGTTGCAAGACTGCTATATACAGTTATTGAGAAAAGGTATTTAGCAGTTTATATTTACTAAAATAATTGCTTTTCCATGTTGTGTGTACTCTGGGAGACCAAATATAGTGAATGCAGGGTCCTGGGTTTTGTAACACTTTAAGCTTTGGTAATAAAACCTGGAAGTTGATTGGTTTCTAGGCAGAAGTGAGCCTGATTTTGCACTCTCCAGCTTAAGTAAATAAACCCCATACTGTAATGTGATTTAATTACTTAATATTTGGTAGTGCAGCACATTTCATTGGTTTTCCTTTGCTCTCTGACAGGGAAGTGAGAATGATATAACAAAGGTGTGGGTTGGTGAGGAAAAGCTGGACTTGTTTGGTGGGATGATGTTCTTGTTACAATCCCAATTGTGTCTTTTAGGGGTTGTTGTCTCCAGGCTGCTCAGCTCAACTATTTTGATAGGTGGATCACCTTAATGAATAGATGTAATGTTTGAGTGCAAACTGTAGATTTACTGCTGTAACGTAATGCATATCTATGGTGAAATTTTGAAATCATATATTCATATCCACATTTCAATGTATTTATTATTTCTATCCTACTGCTAATAATTTTAGTGATCTTGACGTTTGTAAACTTACTTTGCGAAGAAACAAAAACATTCACTTTCTTGAATTCTGTGACACATAGTCACTATGCCCTGTAGTAGGCACTGCTGCATCACACCTTTCACAGAGCCTGCATTCTGATCTCCAGAGGTCCTGAGAGAAGGAGTCTCAGGAGGCGGAGTCAGTGCAGGAATCAAAGTACCATGGGATATGTAGTCCTTAGACATTGAAAGTAAACAAAGGAGAAGCTGCAAAGCATGCAGGGAATCCAGGACAGTGTGGGAAGAGATGGCCAGCAGACAGGCAGAACTCACAACGTGAAAGGAGATTTTTCACATAAGCTTACATTGAATTGTCTAAAATATCTCTTGTTTGTATTGCTAATACAATGCTGATGTTATAAAATGAAAGTGTATGCTGTGACCACAGAAATCCTTTAAATATAAAGAGTAGCTGTAGCCAATAATGTTAGGAAAATCATTGAAGTATTTGCTGTGGTGGACATGATGTCACAGGTGGGTTGCACTTTGAAAAAGACCCTATCTAGGCAGCATTCCAAACAGCCCCTCAACTGTCAATACAAGACTGGCTAAACAGTACAAATCCTTCAGCAGGTATACAGCTCAAAGAAATGTATTTCAGCTCTGTAGTTAGCAGTTTGATTGGCAATCAGCTTTAAACCTCTCAATAAAATCATTGACTGTTTCATATTCATTAGCTGCCACTTTTGAAAATATTTTATGTACCCACTTGGCAATTGGAATCCTTTCACTTACCAGACTCTGCCACCTGAGAAATAGGGACCCCCTGTTCCTGGGCCATGAACCCCAAAACAGAGAAGATGGCAAAGCCCGCCACAAAGCTGGTGATGCTGTTCAGGAAGCACAGCGCTATGCAGTCCCTGTACGGGATGAGAACATTAAAAGAACAGTGAGACAGATGGTCAATATTGAGGTGTTCAATACTACCTAAAAAACTATTTTTATATTATCACCCTTTAAAAAAATAATAAATCCATATGAGAATGCAAGTGCCAAAGTGCAGTCAATTTCTGCACTACATAGTGTGGTTGTCATGCTGACATGTATCTAAGACATGCTGGTAGGTGAATTGGCTCCTGTCTAAATTGGCCCTAGTATGTGTATGTATGAATGGGAGTTAGGGACCTTAGATTGTACACCCCTTGAGGGTTAGGGACTGATGTGAATGTACAATATATATGTAAAGCGCTGCGTATATTGATGGCGCTATATAAGTACCTGTACTACTACTACTAGTACTGGGAGCTGGAAGAGCTGAGAGCGCTTAAAGAAGCAAGGAGACCTCAGAAGTATGATGTTGCTCATTCACAGTCCAGTAAGCAGGCTGGAGGTAGGGAAGTGACACAGGAAGCTACAGATCTGCTGTACAGAGCAGTGAGGTCAGCCTTTGCCATGGGGTGTGACTGACGGGCATTGCAAACATCTTATACTTTTGTATAATCATTGCACAAAACACATTATATGTATGCAAATTTTCCGTTGATAGTGTCTGCTAATTGTTGGCATTTTTAATAAACCTGATGCTAGATTTTGTTATAGGATGGGGGGAACATGATTTTGGCTATTTAATCTGGCAACAGGGCAATTATAGTAGCTTATGAGTAAGCATCAGGGGTGTCCCGAGGCAGGTGCGGGGGGTGCGGTCCGCACTGAGTGACACCGACCACACGGGGTGACACCGGACCCACTCCACAAAAAGGTAAGTTGTAAAGCAAGCCGACGATCCCCGCAGGATGGATCGGATCTGTAGATTGAGCATAATGGATCAGAGTCCGATACATTATGCTCAATCCGCAGATCCGATCCATTCTGCAGGAATCGTCGGAGGGGGTGTCACCAAGTGTTACCGCACCGGGTGACACCAACCCTAGGGACGCCTCTGGTAAGCATGTTAGTTGAAGTGTGAGCTTAGCTGGAGTTCTGACTCTTTATTAATCCGTAACGTCTCTTGTTTCTAAAAAATGAATCAACCGGTCTCTAAGGGATTGTTGAGTTTTGTGATTGGGGGAGCAGTTGAGGGGTGGTAAAAACCTGGCTCAACCATGGGTTTTTACTGTCCCCCAGTTGCTCTCCTTTTTGCTGCAGAGGCAGTGGCCAGGATGTACACATGAATTATACCCCCTGTAGTGCTTGGTGGGTTGTACCAAAACCCATTCAAACAAAGAGGGCTTTGCTGCAACCACCCAGCAAACAACGGTTACAGTGCACTTGTCGGGTATTTAGGGAGTTAAAGCAGGTGTTGAGGAGGAAACACAACGCCTCCTTACTGCCTGTCTAAAGTTCTCTGAAGAGTGATCCAAACGCGGATTGCTCTTTAGACAGCAAAACCAGTGTAAATGAGGCCTAAGACACCTTGGCTGCATTTGACTGCCGCTTTTTGAACAAATGACAAACAAACTTAATATAGCTGAATCATCACTCCGCACATACCTGTAACAGTTGTTGTTGTACTTGTTGTAACTTCCCAGCGCAGTCAGACAACCCTGGCAGATGGCGTACGAGAAAAAGATTTGGGTCCCTGCATCCATCCACACCTGCGATATAAACAATGATTACAAAGCTTTTCTATGCCACCACAATCAACATGACATCAATACCTGCATCACTTCAATCAATGTTTATTATTGTTTTTACGTTATTAAGGTCACTTTTTCTCCCAGAGACAATGGCCAACAGGATAAAAAGAGAATCTCCTTAGTGGGGACACAGACAGCAAATGTGATCAAGGTCCTAAGCCTTCTCTACTCTGTTCAAAGCTAAAAGTAAAGTTATGACTTCAGCTAAACTTCCAGTGAAGCAATAAAAAAATATCCAATTAAGCCAGGTTGCTGGTTGCATTGTCTGACACACAGCTAGGGAGCATTTTCAAAGCTTAGAAGAAGTTCCTTCCAAAATCTGTGGTCAGCCCAGGTGTAAAGTTATGTCAAATAAGTGCACTAAAACTACACAATCTTTCCCCTTTTCACCTGTATTTTCCAGGGGCAGCACTGCAGGATATTTCAATTCTGTCCTCTGAAGCATTCACACTATACAATTATTGTCTGAGCTTGTAGTTCTGGTCTGAAATCCTGTTTATATGCTGCCCATGACCCACCTCACCTGAGGGTCCGTCAGTCGGCTGATGTCTGGATTCAGATAGAACATGATCCCCTGATAGGATCCAGGGAGTGTCACTCCTCGAATCAATAGGACGAACAACATCACGTATGGAAAGGTAGCAGTGAAGTATACAACCTGTCAGCAGGAAGCAGTGTTAGACAACAGACAAAAAAGTTAATAACTATACAGTATATAATAAAACAAAACACACAACATACACTATACTGGCCAAAAGTTTGTGGACACCTGACTATCACAATTATAAGCTTGGTGTACATCCCAATCCAAAACCATTGCCATTATTATGGAGTTGGCCCCACTATTGAGACTACAACAGCTTTCTAGAAAGGCTTTCTAAAAAATTTTGGCAACCTATGCCTATATGGCCAAATGAGCATTTGTGAGGGTAGAGACTGATATTGGATGAGAAGACCTGGGGACAACCTGCATTCCAATTCGTCCCAAAGGTGTTCAGAAGGGTTGAGGTTGTGGCTCTGTGCAGGCCACTTGAGTTCCTCCACACCAAATGGATCAAACCATGTCTTTTCGGAGCTGGTTTTGTACACAGGGGTGTAGCCACAGAGATGGACCTTCCCCAAACTGCTGCCACATGGTTGGAAGCACACAATTATCTAAAATGTTTTTGAATGTTGTGGCATTAACAGTACAGTTCACTAGAAATACCTGGACTCGATCATCTGAAAATGTTTGGTGACATAGTGCACATGTTACAATGATAAGACTGATTCATACAAATTGGAAGTTGAATAGCAATAATGGAATAAGTTAAACTTGGTGGACAATTGTCCTTTTCAAAGGCATGTGTACATGAGCACATTATTTGTGTCAGTATTGCTTTTCTCCCCATGTAATTCCAAAGGAATGCTAAAGCTGCTTGAAAACGCTTAGGAGGAGGTCAAATGCAGGTCAGAAGATCAAATTCACCTATGAATGTTCTCAGATTAATCCAAGAAATGTGTCAGACCAATCTCAAATATAACCTTGATGAACCTCAAAGCATGCTACATTGTCCCCATGACACAAGACCTTAGTAGGTTATCATGGGGTATGGTCTATAAATGGTAATGACAGTTTCACCTTTCCAGTGGATTTGACGCCTTTCCAGATACAGAAGTAACAGATGATCCAGGCGAGGAGGAGACACAGTGCTAGCTCCCAGCGGAGTGATCCCAGGTGCTCAATCCCAGAGGACAAGCCCAGCGCCCGTTTTCTGATAATATATAGACAAATGATCTTATTATTAAGGCTTCAGTGACAACCAAAAATTTAACTATTTGCCTGATTTATAATTCACATTTACTATAGTATTTGCTGGCACATTCAGCCCTCAAAAAGAGATTTTGGATTAGATAAATTGGATTGGATAAAATACTGTATATGTGAAAAAGGTGACCACGGCTCCAGAGGCATTGTCCACTTTGAAGTTGTTGTAAACCCTTACATATATCCAATGAAGTAAATGCCTCGGGCGATACACAGAGATTAAATAAATCCTCCTAAATCAGCTATAGCTGTTTATCTGCAGTCTTCTCTTCTCTACATCCATTCAAGGTCCAGAATTTATCAAGCTTGGCTGAGCATTCAGAAAAAAAGGGGGCCTAGAGCTGAAATAACACACTTCAGAGTTCAGTGAGGAGAGCTCTGACAGCTGATTGGAGAGAAGAGACACACAGCACACAGGAACAGATCTAAGGCTGTCAATCTGCTGGAGTTCCCTCCCGTCACCATTTTTCTCTTGAAGTCAGGAAAAGTTGTCAGACGTTATTTATGGTGATAACATGAATGAAGCAGCATACTGAAATTACATTTAGTGCCAAGCATACATCATAGAGGGATATGCTTTGTTCATATTTCATGCCAGATGTTTACAACCACTTTAAAGCTAGCCATAGATGGCACAATTTTTTCTCATTCAGCCCACAGACTGAGGGAGGAAAAATCAACAGATTCCCCTATGTAGGCCAACAGCATAGATAGAGGTATTTCCACTATCAGCTATTGTATTCAGGAAGCTGCAGCACCCATGGCAACCTGAATACAGTGGCACCATTGAACAATTACTGCATCCAATAGGATGAAGTCACTGTTCGGTTGATAATTTTCCACCTGGCTCAATCAATGTTTTTAATTGACTTTTCTTGAGTTGGATTCTGCTTGAGGCTTCCATGACCAGCCTTAGACCTAAACAAAACTTCATACATGTGAATCCATCAATAAATAGACTCGGAGTTGTCAAGGACACAAGGAAACTCATGGGCTGTTGAATGGCAAGCAAATTACTTGGTGGTCCTTTAATATATCTATGAAGCTAATCACAAAGTTCAAAAAAGTTCAGTAAAAATCCATCAAATGTATATATTCCAAATAAAAAAAAAATGTATATATTCCAAATACTGGGCTATGACACTCATCATCTGTCCCAGCAAACGGGGAGCTAAGTTTTCTTGATGGATAACATATTGCATATATTGAAAACAACAGTTACTACCACATGCAAGTGAAGCTGTATCTGTGTATACAATATTATTGATCTGATAACTTGCCTGCACAAGTTGCTTCAATGGATAACGGACTTTGTAAATCTAGCAAGCATTTAACAGGATATATATATTTATGTTAAGACATCTTTGTACATGTATTTATCAGTTTATTATTTTTTTCTACACTATATAACACTACTTTCATTCTGTAATTGGGAACTTATTCCTCTGTGAACAAACTATACCCCAATGGCATTTTGTTTCACCACTGCTACCTGACCTTCACATATGTTTTCAAACATGTTTATTGTGTATTGGAGTAGTACTTGTTTATTTACACACCCAGCACATGCTATCGCCTTCCCTTCGGCTGAGAATGTGTTTGATCCCTAAAGTGCATATTCCTTATTGAATTCAGATTTTTGGAGAATGATTGTTATCATAGATAACCTATCAGGCATGTTGGCTATAAGAACTATATTATTGCGGTTTATCTTTGTATGATTACGTTATCAATGTTGAACTGGTGCTACAGTGCCACAGTGGTGCTACATTCAATAGTATTGTGTTTTTATGAAATATGTTTTTATTCTTGTGATCCCAAGATATGCATGTTTACAGTAGATCTAGAATTATCTATGGGCAGCACAGTGGCTAAATGGTTAGCACTTCCTCCTGGCAGTACTAGGGCCGTTGGTTTGAATCCCAACCACGGCACCACCTGCCTGGAGTTTGCATGTTCTCCCTGTGCCTGCGTGGGTTTCCTCCGAGTACTCCGGTTTTCTCCCACACTCTAAAGACATGCTGGTAGGTGAATTGGATCCTGTCTAAATTGTCCCTAGTATGTATATGTATGAATGTGAGTTAGGGACCTTAGATTGTACGCCCCTTGAGGATTAGGGACTGATGTGAATGTACAATATATATGTAAAGCGCTGCGTAAATTGACGGCGCTATATAAGTACTTGAAATAAATAAATCTATATTTTCAAAGGACATTATTTGAAATACAACACATGCTTTCACTTTCGGTGTGGTGATCTTTATATGGATAACATTTGACGTATAATACCCTTCCTTTTGACTACCTTGATAGTAACATCTGCGGTTTCATATAACAATGTATTAATTTTAGGAAACCTTATATTACATGAAGGACCCATGGATATTACACATACAGGAAAACTGAACTGCAGTGTAAAGGTTTATTTATATATCAACTCTTTTTGAAAAACATTTAAAATAGCTTCTGGTCCACTATAAGGGGAAAACGTTTATTAAGTTGTTTTCTTTTCTTTTGGGCTTTTTGTTGTCTTTTGGTAGTCTCAGTAAAAGTAATTATTCATTTTTGCATAAATAATTTTCTTGGGTTTAGTCTTTACCCATTTTTGTATCATTCAGGTTATCAATATAGGTTAGCAGAGTTTATAGAAATAAGAATTTGTATGCCTGTTTGGCTTATAGATGATGACCAGATATCAGATTTATAGATTCATACAAACCCTAGCTCCAGTTTGAAGGTTGCTGTATATCTACACATAACTTGGCATATAACAAACAAAAAAAAGAAATCAAACACAGATATCCAGCTTCAAATGATACTGTAAATAAAAAAGACATATTCTGTACGTTTCATGGGTAGTTCACTTACTCCCAAAATTCCACCACAGGGGAGGTAGCATTTGGAGACGCTGTATAATTCTGGGAATAATTGATGTCATCAACACAGTTTTCTGTAGAGTAAAGAGACATAGATGACAGACGAGATAAAAACACATATTTTTGTGAGGACAGGGGGAAATCTACTTCTCTAGACCAGTCAAGTAACATGTAAGGCAGGCCATAGACGGGACATTTATCGGCCGAATTGTCGGCCGAACGAAAAATTGGCCGATATTCACGCCATTAGTGGGGCAATGTCGTCAACCGATTTTCGCGGTTCTTGTCGTTTCTTTTTATCGGTCATGCTGGAAAATCTATGAAAAACAGCCATTTTTCGCAAGCATTGGTGGCAGCGATAACCGATTTTTCATTTATCGGCCGATAATTCGGCCGATAAATGTCCCGTCTATGGCCAGCCTAAGTCTTAATGCTGAGAAGGTGTAAAATAACTAGACAGATCATGCTTAAAAATGACCTCATAAAATTAAAACCAGGATTAACCACCTATTGAGATTGCTCTTTTACAATAAACTCAAGCCTTGATGAAAGAGAATATGTGTATGACCATTGAAACGAGATGGCTAACGACTCTTGATAGATCCTTCTAATGTGGTCAAACTAAATTAATATCTGAAATAATCACTGTGGTTAAGTGCTCCCCTTCTTTCCTTCATTGCAAGAACTTAGAAGGTGACAGTATCATGACACTCAGTGCAGCACCAACAGTGCACTGTACAAGGCAACTATATGTCTAACCCCCCCTCCCCCCCCCTTACCTGTATTCCAGCTGTGGTTGCAAGAAGCCCAAGGCAGTTCAGCTGTAAATGAGCTGAACAGATAAAAGAGAGCCCAGGCAAGGATAACAATATAATAGATGTTCAGGTAGGACTCAATCACTTGTGAGGCATAGCCGATGCCTGTAAAAAACAAAACGAAAAGGTGTAATTAGCTTCACTCTCATATTCAAATGTTTTATGAAAACCAAAAATGAAGAGCAACAAGAGCAAGTAATAGTTCCCAACTGTTTGAGATGGGGAAAAAAGGTATCCTTTCAGTGCTAACATTCTTATGGAAAACACAGGCACTCCATACCATTGCAAGCTGATCTCCAAACAGATGTAAAAGACACAAAATAAAGATTTGTATTTATTAAAAACCATTAAATATGTGACCACAAACATGTAAACATGAAAGCCTCTAACAGCTTGCCCTTACTAGAAACATAGAAAAGTAACGGCAGAAAAAGACCTAGTGGTCCGCCGAGTTTGCCCGTTTTTGTTTTTTTATTGGGTGTCTGTTTGTTTGTTGTTTTTTTTTGGGGGGGGGGGCTTTGTTTTTTTGTTTTCTTTTTTGTCTGAGTATAGATCTATGTTTGTCCCAAGCATGTTTGAAGCTGTTTACTGTTGACTTGCTCACTACCTCTGCTGGACGTTTATTCCAAGCATCAGCTACTCTTTCAGTAAAATAGTACTTTCTAAGATTAGTTTTGAACTTTCCTCCATTTACTTCAACATGTTGCCGGCCGGCCTATAGCGGATTGATGGCGGTTCCTCTTCTCCCTGTGACTGGGCATCATATGATGTCATGTGGATTGCGCGGCTTTTTACCACATGATCGGCTGTGACCTGTCACAGCCGATCATAAGTGTAAACACACAGTGATCACTCACTGTTACCATCTACTTCTCCTCACACACTGATCTTGTGTGAGGAGGAGAACCTAGGAACAGTGAGTTTTTCAAACCCTTTTGTGACGGACGCGAGATCGCTGCCACCAATATGTGACGATCCCACGATCACTGTCACCAATATGTGACGGACGCGGCGTCAGACCCCTGACCTTCTCACCAAACTCATGACCGAAGGACTGGCCAATCTGAAGCTGTGATGTCACATTCGTAACAATGCCACACCCAGCAGCACCATGCACAACGATTTTCCAGCTAATGGACCACAATCGATGTACCGGCAGCCTGAGCGATTGTTACTGGGTCAGGTTAACTACGAAATTAACCGTTCACACTGCCACCACCTCCTTTTTGTACAGAGAAAGAGGAAACTCTGCGATATCCGCAATAACACTATAATGGTCGAGGTAATCGTCTGTATAACACAGTCACCGCAGGCCGGTTATACAGAGGGTTAAACAAACACAGTAGCATTCTTTTTAGAGGCAGGAATTTGTAAATTGCAATTAAGAGCTATAGAAAAGGTTCAACACTTTCAGAAGGAAAGATTTATTACTGAAAAGTCAAAAAGGGGTGCAATAAAATTATTTACAGAACAAAGATGTAACCAATATATATATATAAACATACAGAGAACAACAGCACAACAAAGAGATAACAGAGAGAGGTTGAAAAGTTAAAGTACTTGCCAAAGTCCTGGGTTAGCAGATCAAGTTTCAGAGCGAAAACCTTATCCTGCGGTACCACCCGAAAAAATAGAAATGGCTTCCCACAAAGTTTAGTAACCAGAAGGCTGCAAAGGGGGGAATCCGCAAGTCTGAGAAAGGAGGAGGTGTTGGGCATGAAGTGGAGTTATAAGAGAGATGTTTACGTCCTGTCCACCATCCACAATGACACCTCGGTGGAAATTCATGGAAGATGCGGTCCCATCCAAAAACCTGAATGTATCCACGATTATAATCGGTTCATGGGGGGGGGGTGGATTTAAATGATCAGATACTACAGCCCTATTTGTCAACAAGAAAGTCTCTCTTCTGGTACAAAAAAGTTGCAATTTATGTTTTCCATTTGGCCAGTTACAATACATTTGTCATCTATCAAAAGTCAACATAAAGACCCACCACCTTCCTCAAATATATAGAAGAAATTATCACTGCCCTGATCTACCAGCAAGGATCCCCCCAGAAAACATTAGCTCTGATTGTGTGAACAGACTTCACGAGCGTCATTTTCCAGAAAATATTCCACCCACAGAATCAAGAAGAATACGCCCAAAAAAATGTTGGGTATGCGGCAGAAGAGGAGTTAGGAAAGACACCAGCGTTCATTGTTCACAATGTCCCTACCAACCAGGCCTTTACATCGGAGACTGCTTCTGACGTTATGACACATCACTAAAATATTAGTTCCCCTTATTTTTCCCAGTTTCTAAAATTTGTGCTGATCATTTGCCTGCTGCCTTGATTGACCATGCCTTTGCCTTCCACGTTAATTGACCCTTGCCTTTTTACCGACAATGCCTCTGCCTGCCATCTAGATTGCTTCTAAACCGCTTTTCTGGCTTCCCCCTGAACTGACCCTGGCCTGTTTACCGACAATGCTTTTGCCTGCCGTCTGGATTGTTTCTAAACCACGTTTCTGCCTTTCAGATGCACTGACCACGGCCTGTCAATCGACCCTGTTTTTTGCCTGCCGCTTGAACTGATCTTTTGGCCTGGTACAGTAGTAGTGGGATGCAAGATAACACAGAGGTCTCACATATGTGAAGGGTTATAGAGTAGAGAAAACCAGTTTTTGGTTTTCACTGGGTTTTGTAATTCCCGGATCAGGGTCTGTTAGTCTGGAGGCTTCGAAGAGATTGGGTGGGACGAAGCTGCTACCCCTGTGGCCAGGTCTTACCTGACCTAGTCCCGAAGCCTGATGTTTCTTCCTGCTGCCTGGACCAGTACTGTGCTGACCATATCTCTGCCTTTTGCCTGTAATGACCCAGGACCTTTTATGGACCATGCTCTTGCCTGCTACCTGAACCAGTGCTTTGGCTGTGCTGACCATACCTCTGCCTGCTGCCTGTAATGACCCAGGAGTTTTTATGGACCATGTTCTTGCATGCTACCTTAACTAGTACTTGGCTGTGCTGACCATACATTGGGGATTTTGCTTTCCAAAATGGGGTAATTTTGTGGGCAATTCTATTGTCCTGGTGCTCCAGGGCCTTTGGAAATGTGATAGGTAGTGTCATGCACCGCCTGGCGGAGTCTCTAGAAACCCACAGCGCGGGGTTCCTCAGGGCGCGGGGTCTAAGTCCCAATCTGCTTATTCACCAGGGCCCCTGATGGTGGGGATGGACTTGGATCAGACTGAGACCAGGTCGCGACCCCCGAGTATGTCTGGCAGTGGTAGAGAGCACCGTCAGGGGTGTGCGGGAAATAGAGCCTGACGTGAAGAGGCTGGCAGGCCTGGTAACAGGGACAGATCCGTACGGGATGGATGGATCATCAGGGTAACGTAAGGAGTAGTCAGGCAGGCCAGGTCAGCAACGTGCGGGCAGCGAGGTACCAGAGGATCAGGCAGAAGAATGGTCGGGTCAAGCAGGAGACAATCAGCAGGGTCAGGATCAATGCAGAGGTCGGCAACAGGAAGCTTCACAGGATCAGAATACAGGAACAGGACAATAAGACCAAACGGCAACTTGTGTCTGTGCAGGGCTGGATTATATAGCCCGCCTGACGCTGACAGGTGCGCCTGGGTCCTAGTGCCTGCCAGCGCTGTCATAGGTGACAGGCGCGCCTGGGTCCTAGTGCCTGCCTGCATATCTTGTCGGACACCTACGCATGTGCAGACTCGTGCGTCGCGGTGATCCCTGACAGGAAGTCAGGAAATTAGATGTGTAATTTTTGCCCCTAGAACGCTTGATGGTACTACTTGGATGTTGGGCATCTGTATGTGACCGGGCTGTAAAAAAGTCTCACACCTGTGGTATCACCAAACTCAGGACAAGTAGCAGAATGTATTTTGAGGTGTAAGCCTTGGTATGTACATGCTATGTGTTAGAAATATTTTATAAATTGACAAATTTGTGTAAAAAAAAATATGTTTTCATTTTCTTTCCACATTTTTCAAAAACTTGTGGAAAATAATTACACATTAAAAAGACTCATGCCTCATAGAATATAGGTTGGGGTGTTTTCTCTCCAAAATGGGATCATTTTGTGGGTCATTCCATTGTCCTGGTGGTCCAGGTCCTTCATAAATGTGATAGGTAGTCAGAAAATTAAAAGTGCAATTTATGCCTCTAGAACTCCTGATGGTGCTACTTGGATGTTGGGCCTCTGTATGTGGCCAGGCTGTGTAAAAGTCCCACACATGTGGTATTGTCATTTTCAGGACAAGTAGCAGAATGTATTTTGTGGGTAATTCCATTGTCCTGGTGCTCCAGGGCCTTCAAAGTTAGGTAGTCAAGAAATTATACGTGTAATTTATGCCCCTAGAACGCCTGATGGTGCTACTTGGATGTTGGGCTCCTGTATGTGGCCAGGCTTTGTAAAAGTCTCACACATGTAGTATTGCCAAACTCAGGACAAGTAGCAGAATGTGTTTTGGGGTGTAATTCTTGGTTTGTACATGCTATATGTTAGAAATATCTTATAAACTGACACCTTTTTGTAGAAAAAAAACATTTTTTTTTTCCTTTCCACATTTTTCAAAAACTTGTGAAAAAAAATTACATGTTCAAAAGACTCATTATGCCTCATAGAATATTCGTTGGGGTGTTTTCTTTCCAAAATGGTGTCATTTTGTGGGTAATCCCATTGTCCTGGTGCTCCAGAGCCTTCAAAAATGTGATAGGTAGTCATGAAATTAAAAGTGTAAATTATGCCTCTAGAATGCCTGATGGTGCTACTTGGATCTTGAGCCTCTGTATGTGGCCGGCTGTGTAAAAGTCTCACATATGTGGTATCGCCATACTCAGGAGCAGTAGCAGAATGCGTTTTGTGGTGTATTTGCAAGTATGCATATGCATATGTGTGAGAAATAACTTGTTAGTATGAAAATATAATTTTCCCAAGAATTGATGGAAAAAATGACAACCTCAAAAAATTCATCATGCCTCTTACTAAATAGCTTGGACTGTCTACTTTCCAAAAATGGGTCATTTGGGGGGTATTTGTACTTTCCTGGCATGTTAGGGCTTCAAGAAATGAGATAGATCTTCAGTACATCAGGTGTGATCAATTTTCAATGATTGGTACCATAGCTTGTAGACTCTGTAACTTTCACACAGACTAAATAATATACCCTGATTTGGGTTATTTTTACCAAAGAAATGTAGCAGTAAAAATTTTGGCCTAAATTTATGAAGAAAATGTACTTATTTGCAAAATGTTTAATAGAAACAAAAAAAGTGGGTTTTTTTCACTCTTTTTTCACTTATTTTGCAAACAATCAAAAAAAAAACCAGTGGTGATTAAGTACCACCAAACTAAAGCTCTATCTCTGAAAAAAATGATAAAAGTTTTGTTGAGGTACAGTGTACCATGATGGAGTAATTGTCATTCAAAGTGCAAGAGCACTGAAAGCTAAAAATGGTCTGGACAGGAAGGGCAGGAAGGGGGTAAAGGTGCCCAGTATTGAGGTGGTTAGGGTCATGTCCCCTTGTTCTTGATTTTGGTTTTGTGTTGAAAATACTGCCCTCCTGAACCTTATTCACCCCCTTGAAGTATTTAAAGGTTTCAATCATGTCTCCCTTTTCCCTTCTTTCCTCCAGACTGGTCATGTTAAGTTCCTAAAGTTGCTCTTAATATGTTTTATCCCCCAGACCTTTCACCATTTTTGTTACCTGTCTCTGGACTCGTTCTATCTTATCAATATCTTTTTGTAAGTGAGGTCTCTAGAACTGGACACAATATTCTAAATGAGGTCCCAGAGATCAGAGATGAAAGTTCAGCCTTCAAATGTAATTATGAATCCATTCTTTTTAATTTATCCACTGGGCACATTGATGAATACAGCTGTCTGCATTCTTAAAATGTTTCACTAGAAGGTGCTGTCTGATTTCAATAGGAAATGGATGTCGCTCAGTTAGGTTAGAATTAGAACCGAGTGAGAATTAAGTTTTGCAAAGTCTTTGCAGAAAGCAAGATGAAGAGGAAAGTGCACATCTACTAATATTTTGTATCAGATATTAGTGATTAGAGAGAATGGAATGGTTTATGGGAAGTTGCATATGAAAAAGGGACAATTAAAAATGTAGGAACATGTTTTAAAAATGCATAAGCAGCTGGTTTCCTAAAAACAGACGTTTTTATATTTCGGAACTGCATTTTTGTGGTGGGGCTTTTTAGGCACCAATGTATACCAAAATTTCTGACACAAACCATGTGCTATATAATGCACAGTTTTTGTCGAAAATGTACAGTTGTGTTCAAAATAATAGCAGTGTGTTGAAAAAAGTGAATAAAGGTCAAAATCCTTCTAAGAGCTTTTATTTCCATACACACAAATGCATTGGGATATTAATATTAGACTGTTCAACAAAAATAGCAGTGTTTGTATTCTTCTTTACAAACTCAAACATTCACTATATAAACTGAAAAATGTTTGAAGATTTTGCTTTCCTTTGAATCACTTAATGAATATTTAGTTGTATAAGCACTGTTTCTGAGAACTGCTGTACATCTGTGTTGCATGGAGTCAACCAACTTCTGGCACCTGTGAACAGGTATTCCAGCCCAGGATGATTGGACTACATTCCACAGTTCTTCTCTATTTCTTGGTTTTGCCTCAGAAACTGCATTTTTGATGTCACCCCACAAGTTTTCTATTGGATTAAGATCCGGGGATTGGGCTGGCCACTCCATGACATCAATTTTGTTGGTCTGGAACCAAGATGTTGCACGTTTACTGGTGTGTTTGGGGTCATTGTCTTGTTGGAACACCCATTTCAAGGGCATTTCCTCTTCAGCATAAGGCAGCATGACCTCTTCAAGTATTCCGATGTATTCAAACTGATCCATGATCCCTGGTATGCGATAAATAGGCCCAACACCATAGTATGAGAAACATCCCCATATCATAATGCTTGCGCAACCATGCTTCACTGTCTTCACAGTGTACTGTGGCTTGAATTCAGTGTTTGGGGGTCGTCTGACAAACTGTCTCCGGCCACTAGACCCAAAAAGAACAATCTTACTTTCATCCGTCCACAAAATGTTGCGCCATTTCTCTTTAGGCCAGTCAATGTGCTCTTTGGCAAATTGTAACCTCTTCAGCACATGTCTTTTTTTCAACAGTGGGACTTTGCGGGGGCTTCTTGCAGATAGCTTGGCTTCACATAGGCGTCTTCTAATTGTAACAGTACTCACAAGTAACTTTACACCTTCTTTGATCTTCCTGGAGCTGATTGTTGGCTGAGTCCTTGCCATTTTGGCTATTCTTCTATCCATTCGAAAGGTAGTTTTTTGCTTTCTTCCACGTCTTTCAGGTTTTGGTTGCCATTTTAAAGCATTTGCGATCATTTTAGCTGAGCAGCCTATCATTTTCTGCACTTCTTTATTTGTTTTCCCCTCTCCAATCAACTTTTTAATCAAGGTACGCTGTTCTTCTGAACAATGTCTGGAACAACCCATTTTCCTCAGAATTTCAGAGAGAATTGCACTGTAACATGTACAACAATTGCTGCCTTCCTTCCTTAAATAAGGGCAATAATTGCCACCTGTTTTTCAAAGAATGACCTCACTAATAGAACTCCACACTGCTATTATTTTGAACATGCCCCTATCAATTAGTGATTCAATTACACAGAATCAGCAGCATGCATGTCATGACTGTTGGGTTTGTTGGATTTCTATTACTCTACTACACCTGCTAGTAAATTATTTGCCATGTAGAAATATCATTTCTACCAAAATCAGTGATTGATCAGGTTAGTGATGTCTGACTGCTATTATTTTGAACACAACTGTACTTATATACTGCTGCCTAAAAAGTCCCACCACAAAAATGTAGTTTTTATTGGGACGTTGGCAGAAGTTCCTCCATGTTTTTTGATAATGCAATCTTTTTTATATTGCCAGCATCCAATACTTCACGTCAATTCTTATTATCCATTTGTATATTCTTGAATCTGTATACTAATAAAGCAGTGTATGTGTATTTAAAGTAAAATTTGTTATAAAAGATAAATCATTCTCGGCAAAAAAAAAATCATAAGCATGGGTTAGCTTCAGTAAAAACCATATTTTAAAGTGATCATAAGATTTCAAGACACAAGCAGCTGAAGTTCTTTACAAATCTTGTCTATGAAAGTTCAGCCAGGCTCCCTTCCACACCTCCCTATTAAAGTAAACCCTTGCTTTGTTAAACAATACATTCAGTTTAAGCCCTGGTTCACACTGATGCGGTGCGGAATTCGTAGTATTTTCTGTGTGAATTCCGCACCGCATCAGAATTGCACCCCGTTCATGCGAACCGCTGCGGTTGTGTATGTTAAAAACACCCCGAAAGTGGTCCGCAAAACATGATGTGATGCGCAGAATCGGATCGCATAAGTGTGAATATCCATGCGATCCGATTCTAGTGTGGACCCAAAAAAGGGTCCTGCGCCTTTTTGGTGCGGGTGCGTTGCGATTGGAGCCATACAAAATGTATGGTTACAATCACGTCACACACAAATTGTATGTGATCTGCACAGGAATGCGGTGCGGTTCCTGTACGAATCACATGCGATATACGACACCGCATATATGTGAACCAAGGAATAAATGGAAATGAAACAAAAAATATTTAAGTATACATATAACAAACATTATAAATACCTTTTTCCCCTATTTGCAAATGATCACATACCCTTTGTTCGAAGGTGCAGAAGGAAATTAAGGAGGAGAAACAGCAGTACACTGATCTTCCAGTGAATGGCTGTTCATGCGGGGGGGGGGGGGCATGACAGCATAAGTCTGATCATGGGATTAGCTCCCAGCACAGCCAGAAAACTGACCATGCTCTGCTCTCATACGTAGTGTGGTCAGTTTTTAATAGGAAAGCAGAGAGACTGGCAGGAACACCAGGGATTTCCACCAAAGGAAACAATACAAAGATTACAGGATACTTTTTCATACAAGTACATGGTACAGCAGGCACATATCAGGAATATGAATTGTTGGGTTTACATATTCTTTAATCCTTTAAAATGATGGGTCAGGAGGTAAGATACAATGTGGGCAAGCTTAGCTTTTACAGAAAATGTTGTATTTGCATATAATTTGAGCTGCCTATATCTCTGGACCTGATGATAGTTCGGTATAATGTTTTTAATAAATGTAACATCTGCTTAAGCATTTTATTATATGTTCAGCTTGAATTAACCTTTGACAGGTTTACTTTAATTGCACTAAAATCTTTTTATAAATCAATTAAGCAAACACAACAGGCTTAATTTGCTTTGTACCCATTTAGTTGCCACACTTTAGAAGAAAGTATTCTTGGGAATTATTTTAAACTGTTGGCAGCTATGCAGTATACGCAACGCAACACTAATCTGAGCAGCATAAAGACCTTCCAATATTTGTTTAGAACTGCAATTTCCAGCAAGCCCTGTGAGTCATGTCACACAATACAAAGTTGGCAGTTGTGTTTTGTTTTCACTCGCCATTGTCAAGCTGGGACAAACGTTTCTCAGTCACTGGCAGGGTTCTTTTTTTGGCTGCTTTGAGGCCTGAAATTCCCCCCATCGGGTCGTGTGAAACTGGGTGACCGAGCTGAATAGTGAATGGGGACAACAATGGAACAAACCAAACTGACCTTCGAAGAGGGGGCAGATTTTCCTCCAGGCGGTGACACCCCCTTGGTTGGTGTACTGGCCCAGTGCCGTCTCAAGGAAGAAGACCGGAATCCCACAGGTAAAAAGGAAGATCAGGTAAGGGATGAAGAAGGCTCCTGAGACAAGAACATGCATAAAGAAATCAGTACCACAAAACTAAAAAAAACATGACAGGTTCCATATGGAAAAATAATGGGCTTCACTTACTGAGATCGCTCTTAGGGTTAACAGTATCAGGTGATACAGCAGGGACACCATTTACCAAAAGCAGCAATGATCCATATGTGTGTGTGATCTGAAAATCGCATTGCTGGGAGCAGATGACACAAGTTGCTTACTATTGCCTTTACTTGCCAGAAAATTGTGTGCCTCCAATGGCTGTTCACAGTTTTTGGCTACAAAGTTAGCTTCTCAAACAAAGTAAAACTAAGAGATACACAGGGGAGACGTTTCTGGTTAAAAAATGTAATAGCCATCTTGAGGTGTTTCATTACAATTAAAGTGGAAGTAAACTCCCTTAATAAACATCAACTATATTTAATTCTTATGCTGCTAGGAAGGTATAATATATTTACTTGTTTTACTTTTTTTTTTTTACAATTCTTAAGTTGCTTCCTATTTTCTAGCCTAGTCCAAAATTATGTCATACATCCCAGGAGTCTTCATGGGCATTTTTTATTTCATCTGGAGGAGGGGAGGGTGGGCTTCCTCAGCTAAGCATGCTCACCAGCCTTCATGCCTGAGCTAATGAGAGATGGATTCTAGGAAGTAAATGCTACATGAATTGTCTGCCCTCACTCAAGAAGGCTGCAGCTAGGAGATTGTTTTTCAAAGTGATCTCTCAACAAAATAAAGCATGGAGACATGGATGGATAGGTACAGTACATTTGCTGTGAATATTAAAAATGAACTCAACAGCGTTTTCAGTTTGTGGTGCTCAGATACAGTTAAAAGAGAAGTGTGGCTAAAGCCTTTCTGGCCATACTAGTCTTCTGGGTCAGAGAAGTGCATTTACTTTTGCTCTCCTGTGACCCAGAATCAGTTGACAGTGGGCTAAAGACCACTGCCAACTGACTTCACAGAGCCACTGCAAACTCAAGAAGGATCCCGACCATATTGCTGGGATTCACCTAGCTGCCTTTTGAAGAGGTGGCTCCATGTCTTAGCGCACAGTTGAGAGCTGAAGCCTGCTGCGCCCGCTTTCTCTCCTGCTTAGTACTCCCGTGAGCACTGGAAAAGAGGAGCAGAGAGCAGTGACTGACAGTCGCCGCTTACTGCTCCAAGAAAACCAAGAACGGAGCAATCAGTCATAGGATTGCTCAGTCCACAGTTTTGGAGCTGGGGGGGCAGCTGCAGCATTAGACCAATGCTGCAGCATGGAGGTAAGCACGCATGTTTGTTTTTTTTAAGTAGCCCAAACTTCTCCTTTAAGCTCCACTTTAAAGCTGCAGATCTAAAAGAATTTAAAGCAATGTTTGAAATCACATTAACAGGGTAAAGCTTATATGAGATTTTAATAATTGGGGTTACATCTACTTTAAAGTGATTGCAAAGTATCAGTCATTTTTTTTCAAAATAACAACCTTGTGATACTTACCTGCTCTGTAGAATAGTTTTGCACAGAGTCATCCTGATCCTCCTCTTCTGGGGTCCCCCATCAGTGCTACTGGCTCCCCACCCCCCCGCTGATTGTCCCCATAGCAGGCGGCTTGCTATAGGGACACTTGTGCAGGCTTGTACCTGAGCCGCCTCTGTGTCTATAGACACACTCAGTGCGGCTCAGCCCCACCCCCTGCTCCCTCCTTACTGACTGCGATTGACAGCAGCAGCCAATAGCTCACGTTGCTGTGTCTGAGCCAGTGAGGAGAGAGGGCACTATTCCCTCATGCACCATGCTGGATCAACATCAGATTCAGGTAAGTATTTGGGGGATAGGTGAGGGGGGAGCTGCACTTTAAAGGTTTTTTCACTGTAGCGCCCTCTAGGTAGCTAGGTTTGTTGTTTTGTAGTTAGAGGCTGGGTTGCAGCCTGGAATGAGTCAGCCTGGGAGTGAGGTAGTGAGTTCACCTCAGCACAGGCTGGGAGGCTCTACAGGTCAGGGCTTCTGGAGTCGTACCACCGTTCCAGACACTTTGAGAGCTTTCTGGAAGTGAGGCGGACGAGTGGAAGAGACCCAGCTTTGCATGTTTAGGGGAACTTGGCCAATCCCAAGGCAGGAGGCTGGGCATGGTGACCAAGAACAACCCTTAAATGTGACAGAGCCTGAGGAGCAGGAGAGTCAGGTGGACGATGGATTCAGAGAAGGCAAGAGTGTGGAGCCTGGGAGGGGGCCCCAGGGGGAAAGAGGGCGGCAGGATGCCTGAGCAGCAGGGAAGGAAAGCCCTGTGAAAGGCTTGAAAGCAGCTACCAACCCACCACCCAGACAAGACAGAACAGTGTGAGTACACCTACACCCCCAGATGAAGGCAGAGGGCGGTTAGGTGCAAGACCCAACAAGTTCTCATCTGGGACTACTTAATTGCTAGATCTTCAAATACCTTGCCCAGGAATGCCCTCAGTGCAGCAGGGTGAAGAGGAAGGATTAATTTGTGGTTTGAGGAGGTACATTAAGGGGACTTTAGAGTTCCTTAAAGAGACAGTGCTATTTTTTGTAGCTTTACATCTTTTTGTACAGTGTACAGGTTGCTAAGAAGTTTGTCCTCAAGTCTGTAGTTCCTTGGGCATCCCATATACCCCTAGACCCCATCCATGTGTTAACCCTTTTAATAAAAACCAGGTCAAGGACTATTGACTGACTACAAGTCTGCAAATGTGGAATGTGTGTTGCTTGGCCATGCAGGGTTTAGGGGGCCCCAAAACAAATCCAGTGGCCCCCAAGAGGGTAGTGCTACATTACCTTAATTCAGAGAATGCATTAAGGTAAAAAAAACCTTTAACCTTTACAAGCACTTTAAGTTGAAGTCCCTGACAGAGATACCACACCAAGGCTCCAGGGCTTTTACTTTACCAAAATCATGTAAGCCTCTGTCACCATAAAGAAAATAACTTTCTCTGACATAGTTTGCAAGTAACTACAAGCAAAAAATGCCTCAAGGCATTCTGCAGCAGGCCAAATGTAAACTCAAATCTTTTTTCCAGAAAACAATAAAAATATTTGATAGAAAAAAGGAGGAAATGGGGAAAGGGATTTTTAAAACTAAATCTGCCTACAAATGTAATACAACGTTTGCCCAGTGATGAGTAGATTGGGGAACAGCCACCACTCCAGGTCAGCTCAGATATGCCAACTGCAGCTCTCATTGGTACTGATTGAAAATGACAGGCTCTCCTGAAAGCTGTTCAAACATGGGAAGTCCACAGAAACCATACAGATAGAATCCCTGGGGGGCGCTGAATACAGAACCACAGCACTGTAAATTAAAACAACTAAGCTATTGTGCTTCCAGCTGTGTCTTATTCTAGAAAAAGGTGTGATCAAATTGATCTGGCCTACAGTAGATTGCTTTGGTGGTGAGGAAGTAATTAGCAGAGGAACAAAGATTGTTGGTGGAAACATCCCTCCTGCCGTATTTTAACACCTTGGATCTGTAAGCTAATATTTACCAAGAAAAATAATATAATAGCAAATTAAATGATCCTAAGGTTCAGCAAATATGTTGATGTGCGAGCGTCATACACAGAAGTCCATCTCTCAACCTTTTGAGATGGTAAGAAGGGTACCTAATATTAGATCAGCGATGCATCCTGCCATACCTTCTGCCTCTCTCATATGGAGAAAACAAATACACCAAAGCTGGGTACAACACTATAAGAAAATCAGAAGAAACATTCCGTAAGATGAGCAGCTGGTCGATTATCTGTTCGTTAGTATTGTCCTTTCGACAGCTGATTCTGACTGTTCAGACTAAATAAAACAAAGACGCAAGCTAGAAAAATGTTATTGTACACAAAGTCCGATTTTTGCTCAATGTGTACAGTAATCATATGGAAAAAAATAATATAGAAAAACGAGCATGATCAGAAGCATAGAACAACCTGGAAGAAGGTGGCAAAAAAACAGAAATCGTACAGAAGAAAGAATGCCTTTGTCAATCAAGAATTTTTGTACAAGTCAAAGGGGAGCTCCAGTCAAACATAAAAAATAAAATTCAGCGGCTACAGAAAATGTAGCTGCTGACTTCTAAAAAACAGCTACTTACCTGTCCCACGATCCAGTGGTGCACTCCCTGAAGATGGTTTCACCAGCCATCCTCATTTCCCTGTGTTGGCATCCTAAGTGTGAGCACCTGGCTGTGACCGCTTGCTAGGAGGGAGAGAGGCGGTCACAGTGGAAGTGGGAGCGGGTACCTGTCAAACTCGGGTATCTCCCCCCCCCCTCCCCCACAGGTGCCAATTCCTCATGGGGAGCAGGGGACCAATACTTACAACGGAACTTCCCCTTTTGGTTCGAGCTCCATTTTTATACCATGGTTGGTTACATCATGATACACACCTTTGTGGAAAATCGGATAATCATTCCTCCAATTTTCTTATAGTGTGTACCCCATTTAATATGGCGATATTTTCCAGCTGTGTATATGCCATTGTGTATTCCCCAAAGTTTTTTAAGGGTTTGATTTGACCACAGTCAAAAGCTAATATAAAGGTTGCGCTTCAATAATAAAAGTCGAATATCTCTGATGATAAGGGTGTGACTCATTAGACACACCAAGACACCTTGTATTCATTGGCAAGGTGCAAGATGCCAGCTTGGCTTAATGCCCAGATCTGGCTGAATCTTAAAGTGCAACTTTACTCTTTCAATCAACATGAACTATTTTGAATCCTTATGCTGTTAGCCTTAGTAAACAGATAGAAGGTATATTATATTTACTTGTTTTAAACTTTTTTTTTTTTTACATTTCCTCAGTTGTTTCCTGGTTTGTGGCCTAGGCCAAAATGATGTCATATATCCCAGGAGTCTTCACAAGCATTTTTCTTCTTTCTCCTGGAGGAGGGGAGGAGGGGCTTTCTCAGCTAAGCATTTCCTCCTGCCTGCATGCCTGGCCTATGGGCAGATGGATTCCAGGAAGTAAATACTACATGAATCATCTGCCCTTAAGCAGGCCATACATGGATTGCAATTCAGCTGGTTAAGCAGGGATCCATGTATGAGCACTGTGGTTTTACAGAAGTCGACTTCTGTCGCCGCTTAATCAGTTTTGCAGGCTATAGCCTGCACCACTGATCAGTGCATGCTGATAGCGGGGAAGTCTTCCTGCTGTCAGATTACAAAAACTTGTGTGTGGACTGGGGAATGGAGTTTTTTTGGTTCAACCCACTGGCTGAGCGAAAAAAAAGTGGCTCATCAATGGGCTGCCTTACTCAAGATGGCTACAGCTAGAAATGCTGGGGGATGGGGGGGGTTTAAAGTGATTTTTTCAATAAAATAAAGCATTGCGACATGGATGAATGGGTGGGTTTGTATTGAATATGAAAAATGATTTAAATAGTGTTTGTGATTTGTGGTGTTCAGGTATAGTTGAGTTCTATTTTAAAGTGGAACTGAAATCATAAAGTGAAGATTTGCCATGTTATATGGAGCCTCTAAAAATGTTAATTGTGCCTTAGGTCTACCCTGGAAAATGTAGAATTTTTTCGAAATTACTCTTGAAAAAAATCAAAGCACTAGCTGGTATATGAGGGTGCTTAGACACTCCTGTGCCTACATATCTGCATGTGGGTGCAAAATGGCAGAAAACACTCAGAGTCCAGGTATGAACCACAGGAATATATATTGCAATAAAGTTCGGCAATACAACAAGCCCAGCTAGAAGGCAACCCAACCAGAAGAATTCACAGGATGTAACAGCAAAGTATTAGAGCAGTTGGTGTCAGGTGTGTCAACAGAGTCTGTCTCAAGGGGCAGCATGCAGCCTGGTTGGTCTGTACTTCCAGGAAAGATGGTGTATCCCTGCATTTTCCCTACTCATTTGGAACCTTTCCATGATGCTAAGCACTGTCCTTGACAGATGGGAGACGTATCCTTACTCTAGCCACATGCAACATACACGTCAAGCCTGGGAACCAGGGTCTTAGGTAGACTCTGCTAGGCCCAAGATGGCCACCAAATTCACATGGGGTGCCAGCATCCAATCAGATAGCTGCTCTTGTGACCCAGGAAACCATAGAGGAGCTAGATTCCTCTTGACGTCCTCTCCCTCTGCAGTGCTGCTGCGGTTGAGTGCCACCTGCAGAGGAGAAAATAGACTGCACCTGCCTACATGCAGTATGAGAATTCAGTCACTGCTGCCTCTACCTGCCATTCTCAGGAGATTTAGGATAAGATTTGGTGATGACACGGTTATACTGCTCATTGTTCTCCTTGCTGGAGGTTCTGACATGAGGAGGCAAAAGCACTATATCTACTATCTAGGTGCTCTTACCCGAAGATGTTGAGTCACAACCACAGCATTACCCTTATTTAAATGTCTGAGCAAGCATAGTAACTAAAAAAAGATTACTACTGAGGGGCTTGTGGCCACAAATGGGCAGTTCCCACATGATTAGTGGTGGAACTACCAGAAAGTAGGTGTGATTTAAGCAGGACCATCCAGAAGGTGGGTGTGATCTGGATGTGGCCACCTGGAAGGAGGGCATGATCTGTGTGGGCTGTGGGTCTGGTCACAGTGTCCCAGGCCTGAGACAAAGATGTTGACGAGTATAAGATGTCCACTACATAAAGACACACTGCAGAACAAGGAAAAGTAAGTCAATAATGGGAAAGGATCAGTTGGAGGGAGACCACAGGTAATACTGGTGACCAGTAGTTATGAGAAAATCTGCAGGGGTTTGATATGTACATAGTTTTGCCCCAACCCAGTTAAAGTCTAAGGCCCTTTTCACACGATAAGGTCCGCCTGTCCATTTTTCAAGCGGACCCGATTGGACGCTCCATTGATCTTTATGGACCAGCAGGTGTAAACAGACGTGTCCATTTACACTCCCCTGCATCCAATCCTGTCCGCAAAAGAAGGATGGGGATCCATTCCTCATCTGTCTGGCTGATCGGATGACAGTTGGATGGAAATGGACAAGCGGTCCTTTTTCAACCGACAGCCCATAGAGGACAGTGGGTTATGTCTGTGTCCACTCTGCGGAGCAGACATGGACCTGTCATCTGCTTGCTCAGTAGGGATCAGCAGGCAGATCCCCCGCTGAGCAAGTAGATCCACTGATGGGTCCACCCTGTGCGAAAGGATGCCTAAGGAGGGGGTTGGGGGGTGAATCTTGTTATTCAATTCTGGCCAATTGTAGGGCATATAGGTAAGCAATTGTCAAACAAGAGGCATAGGGAGCTGAACGCTGCCATGGGGGACATGTCCTGATGCCAAAATTAGGAAAATTAAAATAATTTTAAAGTATCTCTCCCTACACAGAGCTGTCAGTTCTCCCTAACAGATACAACACACTGACTATACTGACTAACCCTAACCTTAATCATCCAACACGCACTGACTAAATGACTGCCATGAGCCCATCCTTTTAATGATAGGAAGTTGGGTTGTGCATTATAGGTTTTCCTTGTTTCTGGGGGTACTTCTCTGAAAAAAAGGTTTGCAAATACTGGGAATCTGCCACAAACTCATGCACCTGAACCTCATCCCCAGCAACTTGTCCTTTGCCATCTGTGTGCCTATTTTTGGGCACAGCTTTCAGATATTTTTTCCTCTTTAGTGTAGTTTGATTTTTTTAAGGTAATATGGAAAAACAAAAGTTTTTAAATAGGAATTATTTCAAAAGCAGAAAATGACCTATTTAGGGTGAATGCAAAGAACAATAATATAGTCATTTTCTTTATTTTTTGCATGAGCACAACCTTTCTGAAAGGTGTGTACCCCAAGGTGGAGTCTGATAAATGCTTCCTGCATTGTGATTCTGGGAAGGCTTTGCTCCATTGATGGAACATCAGTTTAGATGCACAGTCCCTGGATGCTAATCAGAAAGTACGGTACAATTGGCAGTAATCAGAAGATGGCACAGGGCATTAGACAAATGCAGATCCCAGCCTGTAGGGATGAACAAGAGAAATGAAAATGTGTATGTCTCGCTATAGAGTCATCAGGACATGTCTATGTGTTACACTGACACATACTACATGTCTGCAGCTTGCAGTTTTGTTGTAAATGTAGATAGCCTCTGGCTGTGGAGGGACAAAGACGTCTGGAAATTTTGCTCCTGGAGGTGATTTATGTTTTCAAAGTATTAGATTAAATTATGTATAATACCTCTTCAGCCTTGTAGCACTCCTCCTCTTGGGGAGACCCCCTAAGCAGTATGGCAGTCTTAGGGTTGGGTTCCTTCTTACCTTTGATTGTTGAACTCTATTCAAGGAGAGAGGGTTTTGGGGTGCAGGATACCCAAAAATAGCACAAAAATAGGACAAGCACTCTGGTAGCAGAAGGCCCTTTAGCAGCCTCTTGGTAATTGGTGGTCAAGTGAGAGCAGCCAGACAGATCCATAACCCTATAAGAGCAGTCACAGTCCTCCTTAAAGTCGAATTCCAGTCAAAACTCACAAACGCTAAATCTACTCCTACCCCCATTCTATCTATTCTATCTAATCCTGTAAAGAAAGTATTGAGATACTTACCTATTCTGAATGCACTCCGGTCCAATCCCAGGCTCTTCAGATGCACCATAGTAACTCTATGGGTGACATAATCTCCTAGGCATTTCCCAGCCGTTGTCGGCTTTCACTCCTGCAGAGAAGCTGCCGATGGAGACAGGACTGGAGCAGCTTCAGAATAAGTAAGTATAGTGATCTTTTCTTTACAGGTTAGATAAAATAGCCTTAGAATGGTGGTGGGAGTAGGTTTGGTGTTGGCAAGGTTTTCATGGATATCCACTTTAAGCTGGCCATACACATAAATATTTTTTTTGTTCAGCCTGCACGATGAAAGGAGAAAAATCTAGCAGATTCCTCCAACTAAGCAATACAGTGTGAATGGACATATCTCTCACTATGGCTATTTCATTTTAACAGGTGGCCTAAACAGCTTGAACAACATCTGACTGGATGCAGTCCTTATTCTGCTAACAAGTTTCTGCCTGGCTCCTTCAATTTTTCAATCAAAGGATGTCAGGTGGAAAGGTAGCAACTGGGGAACTGGCTGAAATTCACACAGTGAGCAGTGTCAGCTTTAAAGTGGTTCTAAAGGCTCAATTAGTTTTTCTTTAAAATAATAAAAACATCATACTTACCTGCTCTGTGCATAGAGCAGCCCCAATCCTCCCTTTCTCTGTGACCCCACAGGCATTTCTGGCCCTTCCCTCTTGCCGGTTGTCCCCAGAGCCAGCTGCTTGCTCTGGGGGCACTCATGTGAGCTCGCTCCAGTGCTCACTTTAAGTTGTAGTGGATCTCTCTCTAATCAATTTGGCCCTTGACCTTTTGGCAGCAGTCAGATACCTTTATTTATGGGCAATAAATCTATCTTGAATGTCCTGCTCTGCTGTGATATGATTTCTTACAGATGCTTCCTCTAGGCACCATCTCCTTGTAGGGTTCACTTGGGATACACGTTTCATCAAAGCAGCTAAAGTCCTCAAAAAAAAAAAATCCTGGTACCCACAAATCCAGACCAGATCCATTGCAAACGACTTCTACATGCCTCTAAAACCTGTACTATACCACCTTAAGTGCTCCAACTTACACCTAGTAGACACCATTGGAGTTTGATGGCTCTTCTCTCTTCGAATGGCCAGTCTTACTTGTGCCACCCTGGAAGGATACCAATACAAGCTAATGTATGTTTATATCAGTTATCTTGTCTTACATATAAACTACATTACCCCTAACTGGAAGCCTTCTGAGACTGACTGATACAAACTTAGATTGATTACTTTGTAAGTTGTATGAAGGCCTTGAACACCTGGCCTGGCTGAGACAAGGCCTGGGCCTTGAACACATGTACCTGGCTGAGACAAGGCCGAAATAGCTTGTCAGTCAACACCTGATCACACCTAGGCCTGCACACTGCTTTCTGGACTGACAGCACTGCTTCTGTTGCTGAAACCCTCTCACTGTGAGCTTCAATGTCTGGGTGGGGAGCATGTAAGACACACATGAAAAGGGACTTGGCTCATTTAGGGAAGGTAAAAGAGTAACTTGATTTTTGGAATTGCTTAGACTGCCATACAAGAGCTTTTAGTTCTCTTTTAAAGCGGTACAAAAGGTTCATTTTTTTTTTTGTAAAATAACAAACATGTCTATACTTACCTACTGCGTGTAGTGGTTTTTCACAGAGTAGCCTGGATCATCCTTGGGTCCCCCGCAGGCTCTCCTGGCTCCTTCTTTCTGTCAGGTGCCCCCATAGCAAGCAGCTTGGCCCTGCCCTCTCTCTATCCCCATTGGCTGACTGGCTTTGATTGACAGCGGCGGGAGCCAATGGCTCCTGCTTGCTGTCTCAGCCAATGAGGAGGCAGAGACCCGGGACAGCCGACGCTATTGTGCACATTGCTGGATCGCAATGGGGCTCAGGTAAGTATTGAGGGGGCTGGAGGCACTGCTGCACACAGAAGGTTTTTTATTTTCGTGCATACAGTAGAATACATGAAGGTAAAAAACCTTGAGCCTTTACAACCACTTTAATGTGTATCTAAGGGTAAAATATTTTAGACACATGTAGACACAACAGGAACAGAGGAAATCTTTCCAGTGGTTACCTCTCACCTTCTTTTCAGGTGACAACTAAAAATCTTTCCATTACTTTCAATCTCAGGGACAAAAGTCACCAGGACAAATAGAGAATTTGAATTTCCCTAGCAGCAATAGGGAAAGGTGATAGGATTCTAATAATTCTCCACCGTATCTAAAACTAAAAAAAAAAAAAAAACTTTAGATATAGTTAAGAGAGAAAGCTAGCATAAAATACAAGTCGCATTAGAATTACTAAAAAGTAAACAATACAGTAATAACTCAGTGAAGGTACATTATCCTTTCCCTTTAAATATGATCCTCCTCTATCCAAGAAGTGGGATGAAAGGAGCATTGTGTGTTCATAAATGTATTCACCCTGATCTTTCATTGTGGATGTTTGTGCGTGTTTCCATGTTCTCTAAATGTGTTTTTTTTTAATTCTCCTGCTGGATTTTATAGCCTCATAATTTCCCACCCACAGTGCTGGAACTTTATAAATTGTGCCCCTCCCTGCGTGACGTCCTATCGACATTGTGAATCTTCAATGTTAGCACTCACAACACTTCTTATTAATCTGGAACAAACAGCAGAGCAACACCCCACCTCTCTCTGTTCCCTATTGTGCCAGATTAACCTACTCGCTGTCAGAGAGGCGCAGCCAGCAAAGCCTTCTGGAGTGGCGCCATCAAGTTCCTCCAGCCAGGAGGCAGTTAAAGCTGCCCCGCTTCAGTCTCCAAAAGAACAACCTTGAAAGCAGCGGAAATTTGTAACAAAACAGCCTGAGAGCCGATCCGGAGACCCATTCTTCCACCTAACGAAGTGTGACGCGAGCGCGGACTCCCCGCGGACACTGAAAGGGTCAAACCAACTTTTCCCGAAGAACCCCCTCATCTACGTCTTATATATCTGCCTCCATCACTGCCAGGCCCAACAGAGCAATGGGTTAATTAATTATGTATCATGCTGCCTGCTGATGGGTGATTAATACATCCTATAAATAACTTTTGTGCCTGGGGCGGACGACCCTCGACCCCCGCCATGATCTGAATAGATGACAAATGCTGGGAAATCTCCCACTGTCACCAGTACAAATGTGACTTGGCTACCATTGTCTCTTGGAGGTATCAATCCCCAAAACCCTTCCCTTGGACAAAAAAAATAAAGAAAAGATGCAGTTATAGTGAGAGTCATGCAATGTTTATGAGTGAGCTAAACAATTTCACAAACGTCTGCAATATGGGCCAAGATTTTAAGGCTTTTACACATTGAAGTACTTTTCTGCATTAATTACTACTCAGGGAAGCATATCTTAATTCCTACCATGTATACAAACAAGGCTGTTTGCATTTTAGCATTGACACTGTGGTGTGCTCTTAAATTACTGCATGCTGCAGTTTAGTTCTTTCCTACATAGTGAAAGGCCTCATCGCTGCACCAAAGCTGTCTACTCATCAGTATTCCTTTTCAAGTGCCCCTGAGCGTTGCCCCTTTTTTTCTCCACATACACTTAAAGTTGAACTCTGGGCACAAAAACATTCATTTAAATATATTCCTCAACAGCCACAAAAATGTAAATCCACTTTGTTTGCACCAATTGCATTTGTCTAGTTGTTAGCTTGTAAAAGTAGTAGTGACATCATCACTGTGCTGTACATTGCCTGTGCAGATAGCAGAGCTATGGGAGGGACCCAGCAGACCCCACCCACTGCAACCTGCCTGTAGAAAACTACAGGAGGGGGGCGGAGACAAGACCAGTCACCCTGCACAGAGAGAGAGAGCAACACTGACTGGTCTTTATTACAGGCAGCCCCTACAGAGAGGCAAAGTTTCACACTGGATTATTGCACAGATCTGGACAAACAAATAAATGTAAAACGCACACCATGATTTAAGCAAGATTTCTTGTAGCTCAGCCTTGCTCCGTCATCGATCTGTTTACCTGCAGTGCTGAGGAAAAGAAGCCCTGTGTGAGGTTCAAGTAGATCTGGTCTACTTGAACCTCACACAGGGCCCTGTGTGAGGTTCAAGTAGATCTGGCTTAGCACTGTCACATATGTGATATGTGACAGTGCTAAGCAATCGGTCACTCATGCGCAGCGGTGGACTGACCATTTGGGAACTCGGGCACTGCCCAAGGGTCCAGGGTCAGAAGGGGGATCCATGAGATGCCCCTGGTACCTTTTCATAGGCTCTTTTGGGTGTGGTTTGAGTGTGGGCAAGGACACAGGGGCCCTATGGTCCCCTATTGTCCGGGGGCCCCATGAGTTGTCAGTCCGCCCCTGCTCATGCACTGTATTTTTGGAGGAAGGGTAACGAGCCACATACTCTATATCCAGGTTACAGGTTTTTCTTTCTGCTCTAGGCAGGTGAACATAGTGGCATTGAAATGAAGGGGTTCTCAGAATAGCCATTTGGTTTGGGGGCTGACTTTGTCCTGGATTAACCCAAACATACACTGCTAAATTAGCTATCTTACATTAAATGCCCCCAAGGTGTTTGTAATATTAGACTGTAAATTCAGCTGGCCACAGGGACTGATGTGAATGCTTATCTGCCATTTTTTGATACTAGAAAACTTTTAACCTTTATTGCAGTCTGTGTCCCCACTGGGGAAATTTCCCCTCACTTCCTGCCTGTTGTATTTTGGAAGTATCAATCCCCCCAGCCCCTCCCTTTGTTCTTTGTTAGAGGAAAAGTCCAGCTTAAACAATGGCTTTGATTTGAAATGATAGGGTCTTGTAAATCTCTTACTGTAACCATTATAAGCAATCAGCAAGATACTTGAGGGGCGATAATGTTCTGTACTGATATGCCCCAGATGTTGTTATGTTTGCCCCATTACATTGCCCTCTGACCAGATCGTTGTTGGTTATGTTTCTCTTCTTTGGATTTTTATTTTTGTTCTGATTTTGTTATGCTGGTCATCCCCTGGATCTGGATTATCCTATATTGTATGGCTTTGTGGTTGGCATCAATAAAAGTTTACATTTAAAAAAAAAAAATAAGCAATCGGCAAATAGGCATGCCAGGCCCTGACACCCTAAACAATGTAGAGCCTATCACTACAGTTCACTGCTCATCAGCCCAAGTTATACATAGAGAAATAGGGGGTGCTTCAAATGCATCATGGGAATTTCTTTACTGTTTAATATGCTGACTTTTTCTAAAAAAAGAGTCATTTTATGGAGCTCCTCTGTTTTAACTTCTTTTTACAAACCGCTCTCTGTTAGAAGCTTGAACACCAATGTTTTCTCTTTCCATTAGAGACTTGAAGAGTTACACTAGGATTATGGTATGTGGATAATTTTAATGCAGATGATGCTCTGCAGTGTTCTCCTTTAAGCCCATATAATACCTCTACAATTTCCTAGTGGATGGAGATGTTATCACTTATGGTGTGTACAAATTAACTCACCACCTCCGTTCTTATAGCAGAGATAAGGAAATCTCCAAACATTCCCGAGACCAATAATTTCACCGGCAACAGACAAGACAAACTCGATTTTATTGCTCCATTGCCCTCGATCCTCCATCTTTCCTTCCGAACCCAGGCTCTCCGAATGGATGCACAGGGCATCTGACTTCTCAGCTCCATTCCAGGCTTCCACGCAGTCCTTCCGACCCATCACCCTGTGGGTTAAACAAGAGGGGCGTTATTCTGGATCAGCTGCCCTGCTGCTAAGACGTCAGGGGGGACAGAAGCAATATGGATTGAATTGAGCCATTCATCAGTGGCAGAGACCGCTCAGTGCTGCATAATAGAGAAATGATGGGAGAGGACACAATACTATGTGACTGAGACAATAAAGAACAAAATTTGCACATACTGAGATTAGACATATGAAAAAAAACTTTTGAAGCATCTAAAGACAAAACTTTTGGGGCTTTAGATATACTCCAAAGTTGGCATTAGATCAATAAGTATATAAAAAAGTTAATAATCGCTCCTCAAAAACACCAATAAGTTAAATACTAATGTTGATATAATATTAGCTGAGTGCAGCTACAATAGAATGTGAGAAATATACATATATGTGAAAAAAAATCATATATATATATATATATATATATTTATATTTATTTTATTTTTTTGTGATAGATAGATAGATAGATTGCACTTTAAATGAACAAATGTGTAACAAATTAACTTGCTATTACATCTACACTGTGAACAATATGTGACTAATATGAAAAATTACTATTATTATTATAAAGGATTTATATAGAGCCACCAATTTGTGCAGCACTTTACAATCTAAGAAGAGACAATACAGTTACAATAAATAAACAAACAGGGTATAATAAACGAGAGGGTGAAGGCAGTCCTGCTCATAAGAGCTTACAATCTAATACAACTTTGTATCAATAAAATACAATGTAAAATACTGGTACAGTGCTAATTCACATATTAGTCATATATATAATTCACAGAACCTAAAAAGAAGGAAAACTTTCCAATGGCAACAGTGGTTTTGGGGGCAACTGTCTAGAATGGTATCCCCCCCCCCCCTCCCACCTTGAAGAGATATCCTCTGATCTGATATCCTCTTGTGTCTCTAGGGCAGAAAATGAAAGGAAATCTCCTTAATGAGACATGGCTAGATAAAAAAAAAAATCTATCCCTTCCCTACCCTGCTACAAACATGCCATTCAAAAAAATGAGACATTTAAGGTACCAATATTCAAAAGTATGACAAACAGAATTATTAATAGCCGACCAACTTTTATTCCTCTTCACATTACAACATTATTAAATCAAATTTCACAAAAACGCATACCGTAATTCTATTTTTCATTATACAAAATTATCTCTAAGTCCAATAACCTTATTGTCCGAAAGCCTCCTGCTAAGCTCTTATAAATTATATCTGCTTGTTAATATAAAAAATGTAATTATCCTTCAATTTTCTAGTCGATACTTGTGAAGGGATGAGACCACTTCTAGACGCATTTCCCAGATATTAAATTTGCTTCTTCAGGAGAAAGATGATAGATAATATTTGCTCACTCAGGCACCCAATCTAACATGACTCATGAATCGGGAACAAGGACTGCAGGGGATATGAGGATCATCAAAGGCCAATATGAGTACCCAAGGAGTAGAAGGTAAATAACCACCCCAAAAGTGAGTCCTTACTAATTATTAAACTGCCAAAGTCACTCAAAGAGCATCCAAAATGTGAAATCCATTACTGTTACAATGATGTAGACATAACATGTGTAGCCAGGGGATATCTAATCTAAATGGATGTCACACTACCTCCCTGCAAAAGAGAAAGAGGAGACTGTATCCAAAGCTAAACCTGGGTACACTCTCTGTAAGCTAATTTAAAAAAAACAAGCAATGTTAGTGCCGCAATCTCCCCCACTGTCCTATTGTATTCTGATAGGGGGACTGCCCCCTCACCAGAATACACTGATCAGTGCTGGCAGCCATTGGATGATCAGATGCTGGGCTTCTAGCATGCCCGTTCAACAGAAGCCAATCATAAGACTAGTTTCTGTGGAACAGACAGTTTTACACATGGGCTTAAAGGTGGCCGGTTCGAAAGTTTAGAACCTCCCCTGGGCTTTTATCCCAGGCGGCATAAGAGACATTTCACCAGATAAAAGGTGAGGAAAAAAATGTAACAATGACACAAGATACCAATGGAAAGTTAAAGCTGGCAATGGATCAAAATTCACCAAGTGTACTCTGAACTGGCCTTCAAACCATAATTGGCCAGCTTTAGCTTTCCATTGTTGTGTGTGGCTGCTCCCACTCAACAGAAGTCGATATAACTAAAAAACAAAACATAACGATCCATCTATGGACAGCTTTACAGGAGTTATGGACTTCCCTTACTTTACTGAAAAAAACATGCTTATTTCTGTCTGTGTCTCTGTTGTTGATTTTATCTCACTTTCTGTCTGGATGAACCTTTGTCACTGGGACAGTAAATGAAATTCCTCTAAAATTGACCTCCAGAGCAAGGGTTCTAATCCTCCCCCACTCTATCCCCAAAAAAAATTGGATATTTTCTTTAACCACTTCAATTCAGCACACTTTCACCCCCTTCCAGCATAGGCCAATTTTCAGCTTTTCGCATTTTGAGTGACAATTACTGTCAGGCAGCTCTGTACCCATATGACATTTTTATCATTTGTTTGAGACAGAGCTTACTTTTGGTGACCTTTTTATTTTTTTCTATATAAATGAAAAAATACAGAAAATTTTGAAAAACTTTTTTTTGCTTAGTTTTTGTTAAACATTTTTGCAAATAAATAAAATTTCTTCATAAATGTAAGTCAAAATGTATTCTGCTACATTTTTAGGGTAAAAATAACCCAAAAGAGTGTTTATTATTTAGTCTGTGTGAAAGCTATAAAGTCTACAAACTAAGAATATATGTCTGAAAATTGATCAGTTGAGATCCTAAAATGCCAGATGCTGTTATGGGGTATGGCGGTGATCAGGATGTTAGTATGAGGTATGGCAGTGATCAGGACGCTGGTATGGTGGTGATCAGAACGCTGGTATGGGGTATGGCGGTGATCAGAACGCTGGTATGGCATATGGGATGATCACGATATTTGTATGGGGTATGGCAGTGATCAGGATGCTGGTATGGGGTATGGCACTGGTATGGTGTATGGCGGTGATCACGGCACTGGTATGGTGTATGGTGGTGATCAGGGTGCTGGTATAGCGTATGGCGCAGCTCACTGTACAGATTCGGTAATGACAGAACTCATACGCGGGACTGATGTCATAGCCACCCGGCCAATGGCAGCGGCCATCTTTCATGACCTGGAAGCCGACAGCCTTAAGATGTCAGCGGTCAGGTGGGAAGCTCCAGGGCAGCACATCACAGAAGCTGAGGTGAGTTTTATTCCTCTTTAACTAAAGTTGAACTCCAGCCATACCTTCAGTCACAGTTGGTCCTGATGTCCAGCACCATCTAGCGCTCTCCTCCCTAACCTGACTGCCCCTGGTTCACCTGTTTCATTGGATTTCAATTCTTTCAATCATGCATTCCATGTGGGCATTACCTAGAGCATGTTGTATGCAAATGGAGCCTGCTTAGAAACATCCATTCCTCCAGTCTGAGGTTCTCCCTTTCAGGCTTTTTCCATAAAGTGAGAGCAATAATTCTAGGGCCATAATTCATAGTTACTTCTAAATTGATAACCCATAAAGGTTTTCAAAGCATCAACTATAGAACGTTTTGGGAACCATGTTTTTTTTGTGATATCAGGGGCCCACAGGGTGTTTGTTTTTCTCCTCCCAATGCCAGAACTCCTGGCAGGAGAAAAACTGCCTATAAAACAAAATGAGGCATGTCAAGCTTTCGAACCGTAATGAATTTAATTGGCCAGATTACCAGTTTATTCTGGCATTGGAAGGTGTTAACATTCAAACGTGCCTAAACACACCTAGAGTTTAGACCTGTTTATACACGTTTAGATGCATCAAGCATATCTTCTGCTCAAAAGCTCCTCTCTCCTCTCCTCTTTTGATGGGATTTGTTTTTCAGCCTGTGAACACTCCTCTTCTAATGCGCCTGTAAATGCTTATGTGTGCATGGACACATAGGCTGACACAGAAGTGCTTTTACAGTCTGAAAAAAAATAAACGCCAGATGCCTGTAAGAGTGGCGTTTTTTAAGCTCAGTGTGCATGAGACCTCAGGTTTGGCAAGTTTGGTATCTTTTTACTCAACGCAACCCCATCTATTATATTGTGCCAAAAAATGTAGTATGATATTGTGTTTATTTGCACTAAAATTCATTTTAGAGTATTTATCCCTGAAATGATGTGCTTGATAAACAGCTGCGTAAAAACACATGCAAAATTGCAACCGGTACAGTTTATTCTCCAGGGTCTCTGCTATCAGAAAATATATAAATATTTGGGGGTTTGAAGTAATTTCTAGCAAAAAAATGCAGGTTTTAACATGTGTGTGAAAAATAAAAAAATGTCCTGGTAGCCAATTGGGTAATTTCCCATTTGAACATTGAACAGATAGGAGTCATGTGGCAGTGGATGGGGAAAATATTAGATCAGAAGGAAGTAATATTTGTTATAGTTTCTGATGTGGTATTGTCCAGCTAAGTTCTCTTTTATTATTTTCTCTTTGATGATAGGCTGTGATCCCGCCCTTTACACGTATTTCGTGTACTATGTATGATATACTCACTGGGCAAGGCTGGGCATCTCTCTACTGTATCCTCCCATATTGTGAAACCAGCACTCTTTACCTATTCTTTGACTAGAGACAGGTAACATACAGTATATATATATATATATATATATATATATATATATATATAAAATGGAATGATATACTGTACATATGTATATTTCAACAATAAATGGAGGCTTTGGTGGTGATATCTCCTCACTACAATTTTCAACACTGTTCCTGCCCACCTCAAAGTTTTAGAGTTTTCCCACCTACTTCACAATGTTCCAATTCCTTCTGTTTAATCGTTCATGAAAGAAAATGCATAAAGATGCCAACATGCAAAGTGGGACCCTGAAATATCATAATTGGATGGACAGGACCTTCAAAGAATAACTGTTTTTGTTAAGGAAAAAAAAAATCCTCTCTGGATGATCTATGTACATTGGAAAGATCTTAACAAACTTTGTTGCCGATTGCTGCCTTTTGTTATTCTGAAGAAATAGCTGTTTGTTTGTCTGTGTCCATGTGCAATATGAATGGGAGTGCCATTACAATAGTCAATCAGCTGCTGCACTTGCAATGTTCTAATGAGGAAAGTGGCAAGGTCTGAATCTCTTTAGATGTGATTTGCCTTTGGTAGCATCTCTCCATGGGTAGCACAGTGGCTTAGTGGTTAGCACTTCTGCTTTGCAGTAATTGGGTCATGGGTTCAATTCCCAACCATGGTGCCTCCTGCATGGAGTTTGCATGTTCTCCCTGTGTTTGCGTGGGTTTCCTCCCGCACGCCAAAGACATGCTGGTAGGGTAATTGGCTCCTGTCTAAATTGTCCTAGTTTCATCCCTGGCCATGCATGGTAGGGGTTGGGGAACCTACCTTGTAAAATAATTGCTAAGAGAATTCATAGAAAAAGTCACTTACAAGTGACAGTCCATGCAATTGCCAGGGGTTGGATTAGATTGATAGATAGAGTATCTCACCAAAAATGACATTTTTGTTGCAGGGGATGCCCAACATCTGACTCATATCTTAGTGCAGACTTCTGGGAAAATCAGTAAGCCAATCACACAAGCAGGGAATTACATTTCTAGGGTTCGGTACACCATCTCTATTCAGAACACCTCCAAGATGCCATATTGCATTGCATTTTACAGAAAATTAGAGCGCTGCAGATTGAATAGGAAATGTATTTTTTAATAATAATCATTATCAATTAATAATAATTACAAAAAAACTCATGTAGCAATTGCATATGCAAAATTAATATTTTTTATTTGCTATTTTCATCCACCAGGAAAGTGGAGTTTCCCTTTAAATCTTATAATGTTCCAGCTTTCATCTGTGCTTTTCAGGTATGCTTTTCTATCCTTCATTAGAGGTGTACAGTTTTGGGGACTCGCCTCAGAGATGTCAGCACCTCAGCACCAGTCCTAGAGAGAAGAAACTATCAAGGAAATTAAAGTGTATCTAAAGCCCAGACTTAGATTTACCCTCTCTGTTTATCTTACTTCCTGATATGTTTCCAAAACAGGAAGCGAAGGAAAATGCCCCCAATATGACACAGATGACAAAAAACTGACAGGTTTTCACCCTTCCCTTTAATATGTAAAACAAAAATAAAAAGTTTTAACTTTAAAACCTTTATCAAACCTAAATATCAGTATTAGTATCTGTTTAATCCTCGAATTGTTGCAGCTGTCTCTGAAGAGCCAGCAAAGTCCTTAGTTTGGCAGGTTTATTACTAGAATTGTCTCTGTTTTCTAGTGCTAACAAGTGGTCCCATAAATCTTTTCTTGTTTTGAACACTAAGCAAACCAAGCTTTTAGCATGAATATGGAAAGACCTCCTGCGCTGCCACTGTACCCCAACAAAAGTGCTAAACTAAACACCCCACAACCCAGGATAGCTGCTAGCACCCAATTATATAACCAAATAGTGAAGAACAGCAGGAAGGGATTTTATTCATTCTTCTCATGTGTTCTAGTCTCTGAACAAGAGTAGTACCACACTTTCCTTTGTGTGTTCTCCATTTTTCGTTGGGTGTGTGTTTGTATTTGTGCTGATATTCCATGTATTATTGCAGATTTGTGGGTACATTCTTTTCTCACTTTTCTTTGCTGATCAGTGTTATGTAGACTGTTTTCTTTATAGATAAGATTAGCGCAGCACCATTTATCCTGCTAAGCTTTTAGCATGGTTTTAAAAAAATACTTTCTGCGAAAATCATGTTAGAAAAAGAGTAGATCCAGAAACAAAAGCAGCTGAAGTTACAAGCCAATCTATAATCTGTAAAAGTCAATCTTGACCCCACCACTCCTACCCCTGGGCATCCCTACTGGTAAGTGAAGCAAAAGGAAGTGGGAAAAGACAGGACCAAGCTGGACTTTGATTTGTAAATTACTTCAGTTTCTTATATCTGATCATTTTCATCATGTATTTTTCACTGACGGTGACCTCTGCTAATGTACACTGCTCAAAATAATTAAAGGAAAACACATCCGATCTCAATGGGGAAAAATATCATGCTGGATATCTATGCTCTCACCACATGAGGCTAGGCATTGTCATGCACCAGGAAGAACCCAGGACCCACTGCACCAGCGTAGGGTCTGACAATGGATCCAAGGATTTCATCTCGATACCTAATGGCAGTCAGGGTGCCATTGTCTAGCCTGTAGAGGTCTGTGCATCCCTCCATGGATATGCCTCCCCAGCCCATCACTGACCCACCAACAAAATGGTCATGCTGAACAGGCAGCATAACGTTCTCTAGACCCTTTCACGTCTGTCAAATGTGCTCAGGGTGAACCCGCTCTCATCTGTGAAAAAGCACAGGGTGCCAAATCTGGTGTTCAATGGCAAATGCCAATCGAGCTCTATGGTGCCGGGCAGTGAGCACAGGGCCCACTAGAGGACATCGGGCCCTCAGGCCACCCCTATGAAGTCTGTTGCTGATTGTTTGGTCAGAGACATTCACACCAGTGGCCTGCTGGAGGCCATTTGGTAGGGCTCTATCAGTACTCATCCTGTTCCTCCTTGGACAAAGGAGCAGATACCGGTCCTGCGGATGGGTTAAGGACCTTCTACGGCCCTGTCCACCTCTCCTAGAGTAACTGCATGTCTCCAGGAATCTCCTCCATGCTCTTGAGACTGTGCTGGGAGACACAGCAAACCTTCTGGCAATGGAACGCATTTATGTGCCATCCTGGAGGAGTTGGACTGCCTGTGCAACCTCTGGAGGGTCCAGGTATCACCTCATGCTACCAGTAGTGACACTGACCCTAGCCAAATGCAAAACTAGTGAAAAACAGTCAGAAAAGATGAGTAGGAAAAAAAATGTCAGTGGCCTCCACCTGTAAAAGCATTCCTGTTTTGGGGGTCATCTCATTGTTGCCCATCTAGTGCACCAAAGCAGCTGGAACTGATTAACAACCCCCTCTGCTACTTAACTGACCAGATCAATATCCCAGGAGTTTAATTGACTTGATGCTATACTCTGATTAAAAAGTGTTCCTTTAATATTTTTGAGCAGTGTATATGCCCAGGTGTATGACTGGTTTGATTAAAAAAACCAAGCACTTTTTTTTAGGAAGAATAGAAAATGGTTTGCAAATGCTGAAATTCAATAAAAACAGTACAACATATGAATTCATTTTTGAAAAGGAAGAGGGGGGAAAGGAATACAGCACTTTGGATGCAATAGGCCATAATTACAAAAAAGTATGCACAGAGGGATTGCCAAGTAGCTGCCAGCATACAGAACGAAGACCTGAAGAAATCAGTAGAGGAGTAGTACAGAGGGAAGTTATAGTTGAACCAGAAGATCATTGGAAAGTGTACTTGTAATGAACTAAGAAGACAGCTCAAATGTTTGTATTATGCTTGCTTGATCAAAGTGGGTAAAGTGTCAAACAATTCCCACACCTCAAAAAATGGTCATGTCTGTGTTTCCCTTCATAGGGTTGTCTCAGTCCAATTCATCTAAAAGACAAACATTGGTTTATCTAAAATAAGATTCAGAATGGGCTGCTCAGGGCAGATCCATTTGTGAAGAATTGCTTTTGATTGCTGCCAAGGATATGATGGATAAAAGCTTTTTACTACCCACAGCAATTTTAGCACCTTAGAAAGCCAGAGTACCAAAGTTTCTGAGCCTACTCGGAAGTTAAGGAGTTAAAGTGATTGTAAACCCTCACCTTGTGAAACAACACATTCAGTTTAAAACAGAAATAAAAAGGCAAAACATTTGTGTATAGATAGAAAAAAACATATGAGGGGCATTCAAGTAAAAACAGAACTTTTGCGTTTATATAATAAAGGAACAAATTTCAAGGAGTGGAAACTGCATTTTTTTTACATACTCCCCTGCTACATTTATACTCTTATCCCAGTGTTTAACTAATGCCTGGAAAGCTTCAGCATAGAAAGATTTGTCAGTACGCCTGAACCATCGTAGGCCAGCCTACTTTACTTTGTCATCATTGTGTTTACTGTTCCCACAGAAAGATTCATCTCTTGTGCAATTTGCAATTTCAGGTTATTCGTCAATTAGCCAGGATTAGGCATTCCACATGCTGAATGTTCTCAGGAACGACTGCTTTGGGCAGGGAACCAGTATGGCCAGGATCCTCACTGACCATTTTGAAACGTTTATACCATTCAGATGTCTTACTGCAGCTGAGTGTCTCATCGCTTTACTGCGCTTGAGGTCCTCTGTAGATATCTGCGGGTTTTACGCCTCCATCACAAGGAACTTAATCACCAAACGCTGTTCCATGAACACACTACCACTGTTAACTGACATCTTGACTAACGGTCTCTGGACTGGCTCGCGACATGTGCCCCACCTATCAGTAATTCAACACACTTGCCACTTACTACTGCGTGTAGTACACCGGCCAGCATCCCTTCTTATACCTGTAAAATTAAAGTCCCAATTAAATTTGAACTCCCCTCGTTTACACAGTACAAATTTTTTCCCCTTTTTTATCAGTAATCACATATCCTCTGTTCTCAGCTGCATAAGAGCTTGGGGAGGAGAAACAGCAGGACACTGATCTTCTCACCCTGCTGTGCAGGGTGTGGGGTGTCAACACAAGTCTGATCAATGGAGCAGAGTAAAATGTGCATATATAGTTATGCAGTTCCTTTGACCCCAGACACCCGTTGGTTGTCTTTTAACACAATATCAATTTGGTCTTTTTTATCTTTTGGTCTACTACTTCTATATATATGCACATTTTTTTTCTGGTGGCCTGCTGGGGTACCCACTGGAGGGTAGCCTTGCCTGTTGTGAGCAGCCTAAGCTGACCCAGGGTTTTTGCCCTCTCACTACCATGTTTAAACTCACATCAAAGTCCCCGTGCCTCTTGGATGTCCTTTTTTTCATTGTCTACATTGGAAGAGAACAGCTAGAGAACTGACCCCTGCTGTGATCTCCCATCTAGCGTGGTCAGTTTTTAATAGGAAAGCAGAGGAAATGGCAATAACACCAGTGATTTCACACAAAGGAAGCAGTACAAAGAGATATTTTTTTATACAAATACATGGTACAGCAGGCACATATCAGGAATATGAAATGTTGGGTTTACATAATCTTTAGGTCACCCAGTCAGCTGTAGCATATTCGGCGATAGTTTTCCAGAAATGTTTTGAAGGGCGATAAATCACCAAATGTAATGTAGTGAAGTGGCAAATGGTCCTTGCAAAAGCTGATGTCAGCCCTATGGGTTTATTAATAGAATATGTGGTATTGACAGTCAGATCTGACTAGGTCCGTTTAGGCTGAAACGCGTAGACTGATTGTCTTGTTCATTTGAGCTGTATGCTTTCTTATTACATAATCTTTATTCAATTTTTACATTACAATGGTACAGTAAACAACAAAAATAAAGGGCACAGCTGAGTCAGTGTCTTCATTCCATTTTCAGTAAATCATATTGGCAGGGTTACAATCGGAGATAGGGACAGCAAACAAGAGGCAGCAAGAGAAGGAAGAAAAGGATGTGGATTAGGGAATGGGAGAGGAAGGATCAGACTGAGTAGAAAAAAGGGGAAAGAAAGGAGAAAATAGGAAACATTTGATAGATATGAACAACAACCTATACATTAGAAATTGCAGATCAAGTATGTAAGGTATAAAAAAACAATATATTAGCAGATGAAATTTAAGTAAGATGACCTGGCCCCACAATGGTTGAACTCAGGGTTCTGGTGAGGAACATTGTGCCATAGCAGAGAGAGCAATTGTGTCAGACCCAAGTGATCTTCATGTCATACATTTTTCAAAGTGATATTTGCATGATCCATAGCAATGGATTCACTCAACTGGTGGGACTTTTCCAATGCATTGGAGTCAAGCCTTTGGCTGTCTTGAAGAGGTGTGGAAGAGAGCTTGCTTTATATTGTTTTGTGTGCATTGGAGGTATATTAAGTCATAATTAAGAAAATGGCTTAATTTTGTGTTTTAACATCTTGCCAAAAAGGGTGAAGAACTAGACAGCCCCCCCGTAAATGTTGTTAGGTTCCCCCCCATCCTACTTCCCGTCCAGCACAAAGCAATCATCTTAGGATAAATGGTAGCCACTTTCTGATGAAAGATAAGATGCCTATAGTGTCCTTTTTGTAATAATAGGTTCACTAATTCACCAAATGATCTGTAGCATACTGGGCAATGGTTTTCCACAAATGTCTTACCTTTAGGCAAGCCCAAAAAGTGTGGTGTACATTTGCAAAATGTTGTGGCTACATTTGAAATGTTTAGGTGATTTAAAAACTTCTTTTTAAAATAGAAACTACTGTCTGCCCTTAGGCAACCTTTCAGCAAACCTTCTACAGCCTGTATAGCATTTGGTGTAAACAGAAACAGCTGGAAATTCACATATTCTGTAATGTACTACGCTCTGTCCATCTGTTTGTGATCTGAGGAATCCTCACATGATTCACTTCTGTACTGACAGTGTGCTGAAGGCTTCCAACCAAATCTTCTCCAGATGTGTGCAAAGGAATTCAAGAAGAGGTTCTCACCCTGTCATATACAGCAGCACTCAGTGTTCCTCCACAAAGGAATAAATATAAGTAAGGGGCATTCAGGATAACCTTCATCACTTATGCAGGCCATAGATGGGTCGAAAATCGGCTGATTTATTGGCCGAAAAAAAAAATTGGCCGATTTTCACACCGTTAATGGCTTAATTGGTCGGCTGTTTTTCTGGATTTTGCCAATCGTCCAATTTTCGAGGAGGAGGAGGAGAATTCCAGTCCACTATTATATTTGACATGAAAAAGTATTGCGGTTGCAACAATGTATCTATTTGTATCCGAATAAAAACATCTGTATCCGAAATGGATACAAATAGATACAATGTTGCAACCACAATACTTTTTAATGTCAAATATAATAGCGGAGCTCTCTGCAGGGACAGAAGTAATTAAATGCCGTAGACGGGACGAAAATCGGCCGATTTTTTTTACCGTTGGTGGTAATGTCAGCCTATTGAGCAACCTTTTTTTTTGTTTTTTTTTAAATGGCCGGTTTTCGACCCATCTATGGCTTGGATTAGTACCAGAATTAGAAAAGGTATGGTACTCCAGGCTAAAAAGTCCCTGGCTTGTATGGTTTAAGATGTGATAATCTCCAGTTTTTCTACCATAGCTAACTGCCATGGAACTAAATAATTCCAGCATGCTTAATCTATGGCTATTAAAGAGGTTTTGCAGTGCTATCTGCATTGGGTTCTCTTGTATACAGATACTTTGTGGGAGAGTTACTAAAACTGGTGCACACAGAATCTGCTAGTCTTCGGACACACCAAATCCGACTTTGAAATTTATTTATTTATTTATTTCAGGTACTTATATAGCACTGTCAATGTATGCAGTGCTTTACACATATATATTGAACATTCACATCAGTCCCTGACCCTCAAGGGGCGTACAATCTAAGGTCCCTAACTCACATTCATACATACACATATTACGGCCAATTTAGACAGGATCCAATTAACCTACCAGCATGTCTTTGGAATTGTGCGAGTTCACTTGAAATCACATTATTTCAAAGTCAGATGTAATTTATTTCTTTTTATTTCTGGTACTTATATAGCGCCGTCAATTTAGGCAGCGCTTTACATATATATTGTACATTCACATCAGTCCCTAACCCTCAAGGGGTGTACAATCTAAGGTCCCTAACGCACATTCATACATACACATACTAGGGCCAATTTAGACAGGACAGGAGCCAATTAACCTACCAGCATGTCTTTGGAGTGTGTCATGGGTGATTTGGAAGACATCTGTGCGACTTCATGCACACATGTCTATGCAAGTCGCAGCTGAACTTGCAAAAAGTAGTGCATGGAGTTCTTTCAAAATTGGTGCAACTTTGACGGAGTCGATATGACTGCTTCCATTGCAGACAATAGGGTGCCACTTGTCATGTGCTTTGAAACAATCAAATTGTATGGCAAGTTGCACCGCTGTGACTGTGGGGACTAATTGTCAAAACTTAATTGAAAAAGCTGAAGTTAGAAGCTGATTGGTTACTATGTACAGCTACACTAGATTCTGTGTGCACCAGTTTTAGTAAATCTCTCCCTTTGTGTTCACCAACATTTCTTCTAGCTGCCCCCAAAAGCAGACAGTGGACCAGTCTAACTTCAGGTCCACTCTATTACTGACCTGTGACCTGATGTGATTCCCTCTATTACTTTTAACCTAAAGCTGCAGTCGGGGGACCTGGGAATATGAGAAGCAGCAGCACTGACTGGGTGCTCAGGCATAGGCAGTCAATCGGTGCCTCTACTTCTCCAAAGGTAGGATGGAGATGCAAGACTAATGTCAGGTTAAGGGCCTCTCCACATCTATCCCTAACTTTTCTTTTTGCGTTAGACAGCATAGAGAAGGGTTAGAACCCCAGTCAGGTTTTTATTGGTGTCTTTGTCCCTGTTGGGCAGACTCACCCTCCCCGCTTGTCCTGGTGACCAATATCTCCGGTCCAGAAAGTAATGTTGAATCTAAAATTCTATAGTTGTCACTGAACAGAAAGCAAGGGTAAAATCTTTTAATGATAGCACTTGTTTTGGTGACAGCTTTTTAAAGGGGGATTTCCCCTCACTTTAGAGAGATTTGCCCTAAGTTTTATTGTGTCTTTAGAACAGGAAGTGAGGACATATCTCCACAACTAATCACACTCATCAAAAATTAACTGACGGAGGTTTTAACAATTCCTCTACTGTCCAAAAGAAAAAAAATGTTTCGGCTATACAAGCGCTTTAAGCAGTGAAAGCTAGACAAGATGATGGCCATGGAGCATACATCTTTAAGAACAAGTCAGCGATGGCAGTGCCATTCTACAGTGATAGGGCAATGCCCCTTTAAATGACACTACTAGTTGCGAGGCCCTTGGCTTGCAGCACTTCTAGGGACTAACCTTTCATTTGAATGGCTGTCACGTGGTCAAGTTATTTCAGCATTTTATTGCACAATTGCCCGTAATGTAGATTGCACTGTATGACGGCTTCCTCGTGTTGTAAAAGCAGAGAGAGCAAGGTGCGCAGCAAGGTGAGCTCCACGAGTGGGGTTATTAGACTTCCACCAAGAACAGATTTGAGAGATAGGTTGATACAAACTACCAAAATAAATGCACTCCATTATGTTTATAGATTTGGTTATTAATTTCTGAGGACACGTTTTTCTACAGGACCCTCACCTGCCTGTAAGGAGGTGCTACATCCTCCTGCTGTTTAAGATTTACTCCTCTCCTGTTTTTATCAGTGCCTGACAGTGCCTATAGACATCAAGTGGCGGTCAGCCCTACTGGTATATTCTGATCACTGAAAGCACTTTCTTATAAATTACTTTTTGATAAACATGCACAATCAGATTGGCTGAGCATGCATGTTTATTCCAATGAAGCAGAGCAGAGAGATGTACATTCATTGTTACTGCAGTACCCTCAACAACCTACAGGGGTGCTACATTCTTCTGCCCAAGCCACACCAGTTACCAGTTTGTTTGCATAATTATGTACTGTATGATCTACCACCCAGATAGTGTTGTGTCTGTGCCCCACCCCTTCTACTGCATCATCGGAGGTTGTCTTATCCTGCTCTGCTTTGGCATGCTAGGAGAAGAGGACTCAGAGGTCCATAATTTTTACATGTCTACAACTGTTAACATTTCCATAGATATTAGATGACAATCTATGAATTTGGCTTGTTTAATGTTGTTGTACTGGGCAACAGTGGGACAGCTCCAGCTCCAAACAAGCATTCTCTGGGAACAAAAGCATCTGGAAGGTTAGAGAATCTTGAGCGGTCCCTGGCACCAGGACTGTGTGTGTGCTTTTCCCTTGCCTACTTCCACTCCATTGCACTAAACACACTCGTGTGACTACAGTGCTTCAGTAAGGGATGACGCCATGAGATAGTCATATTGACCTGCAGTGCAAAATCAACCAATTTCAAGGACAGAAATGTCCATGAACCCATTTTTGGACTAACCAGTAGTAAGTTGACTGATGCAGAAAGATCTCCAAGATACAACTGAAAAAGATGTCTGCCCATTTTTGCACACCAGATCTTCAAATCTCCAACTCATCCAATGGCTAAAGAGTTTACAAAGAGACTGTAGACACCAACTAGAGCCCATTCATGCTTCCAAGCATTCTATTGTAGTGTGTTCATGCACATGCATCAACATGTGTTACAGCATGCATTAATGTGCATTGCATGAATTCATAAGGACTGGGCTGCCAAAGCATCACTACGACTAAAAAGTGTGCATTGTTCTTTTTTAACAATATGCATAAATGTACGGTATATGCATACATTGAGGTGCACTGTGGTGCGTTGTGCGTGGGGTTCTACTGTATAAAGCAGTGTTTCTCAACCTTTTTTTCAGTCAAGGCACCCTTTAAAATTATGGACAGTCTTGAGGCACCCCATTCTAACATGTGAAAAACAATTCTAATAGTTTTGAATAACTCAGCAACATCCATACATGTAGGACACCCAATGGTAGAGGTGATTTATTCTTCCAAAGCAAATACGGTTTTGCAAACAGGTACTGACTAGTATTCCAATGTTTCTCTTCTCCCTCAGTTTTTTTCCATCACTGAGCTAATGTGACTCCAGAACTGATGGAAAGGAGCAGGGAAAGGGTCAAACTAGGGTGCTGTGCAGGCAGCTGACATCCTCCTTATCAACTGATGATGTCATTGGTTGTCAGGACACCGGCGGCTAGAAGGTGGTAATGGTGCACAATGAAAACCTGTGGCTTTTTGTAACTAACGGGCAGGCTTGTTCCACCCGCTGGCTAGTATACAAGATTTGGGCAATTTTTAGACTTTTTGCCAAGGCACCCCTGAAGAAACCTCAAGCCACCCCAGGGTGCTTGGGCACCCTGGTTGAGAAAGGCTGGTATAAAGCATTGGAGTGCAACTTACAATGAATGACACCACAGCACACTATACATACAGCAGGTGTGTTGCCATGTGTTGTTGGAGCGTTTTAGTGCAAGTTGCCACAACAAACAAGAGTAAATGATCCCCCAATAAAATTTTGGTGAAATGGAGGCGGTCTTTCCAACATTAATATGCTACGCTCAAAAACCACCCATGATGGGGATAAAAATAGCAATTGTTTCCTTCCCATTCTTGTTTTTCTAATCAGATTCAAATGATTCACACACACAGGTGAAGCAATCATTTGAACTCTTGCACAAGTTTTTTCCACACAATATTTTTAAGAAGTGACCTTAGCTGATTTTATCCATAAGCAGCAAGAAGTAACAAACTTCATCTTTCTTCTCTCACTCTTATCGCTAGAGTGAATATTCTTCCTCAGACGTTGCCGCACATGTGGTTCGAATCGGATATTGAATCAATGAACTTTGCCAACTGCTGCAGGGTTTGAGGCATATTTATACACCGACAAATGGACACACCAATCATTTGTCCATTTTTTGCACACAGAATGGACATTGCATCACTTGCAGCATTTAAAACACAAGCTGATCAACTTGCCACTTGCCAGATTGAGCATTGCCCGCTGACATCCATCAACTCAGCATCTGTTCCTCCCAAAATTCAGATGGTAGGAGCATTCACTGGATTAATAACAGGGCGATTGTTATGCCCATTATTTCATATGCTGGTTACAACTGTCAAATTAATAATTTGAATGATTTGTTATGCAGACCTGTCGTCACCTTTCTTGTTTCCTACCCTGCCACATTTCAGACTGAGATCACCGCTTGCATACAGCAGCAAGCCAAAAGTGACTGCAAATTTGAATGCAATTTTTTTGTGTTTTCTGATCCCTGCAAAAACACAATCAAATAATCCTTCAAAGTATTTAGAGCCATCAATTCAAAAAAATTGTGGTTATAGATATACCTTTGATCATCAGCGGGCACACCCTCCAATGTTTGGCGCAGAATTGATTGGCTTCCCTGCTGTACGCAAACTTGGAAAGTCCCATTCCTCTCCTCCCAATATGAATAAACATTTAATCTCACGGAACTACAGCCCACATATATTAAAAGATCCTTGACAAAAAACATTTAGCAGTTGTACTAGTATCTAAAGCCAGATTTACCTGGATGGTCCCAAGTATATACTGCAGGTGCCCAACCAAAAAATGCATAGTAAATTCATGTAAAGACAAAGCTTAAGTATATCAAAAACACAAAAAAAGCATGCAAAAAAAAAAAGAAAGGAAAAAAAACTCGCACGCACAAATGCCAAAATGAAAATGCAAGTGTTTAAAGTTCCCAGGTGTGCACGTCCCCCTTTAGGACATTTGCAAAAAATGTTCCCACAAATAAACAGCTCACGTCTGTGAAAGAAAAACTTGCAGAACTAGCCAGTGAATTGTAACTATCACTAACCTTAGAGGACGAGTCCAGGCACGGTGACACGGTTCCAGGAGTCACAGGATGGGATGCACACAGGGAACTGTCACATTGACCCAGGATCCAGCGCTGCTCCTACTTCCACAGCCTTCAGGATCCCTGGACTGACTATTAAACAGAGGGGAGGGAGGGAGGGAGGAGGAGGAGGGAGATACATCGCATCTAATAAAGAGGTTATAGAGAGGTGATTACAACACATTATGGTTACAGTGACACAACTACAAATTATGTGGCCCTGTAGCAAAAATTTTAAACAGGTAGGCTGCTATGAATATTGTCATGCCACTGTATGGACCTGATCATGCCTGTCACAGAGAATGCTCGCTGCACGTGTGAACGACCGCCATGAGACTCAATGCACAACGCCAGACGCCCCGGCATTTCTATCTTAATTTAATCTGTGAAACTGTGACAAACACAAATATCATTTTATAACAAAGTATGCATTCTCTTGCTAAAATCTGTGTGTAAACTTTTGTGCTGAAAGAAAAGTGGTAGTATGAGGTATGCGCACGCAGCGACCGCTGTCTTCTGGAAAATGCCACTTGCCTGGCTGCCATAAGAAAAATGAAGGTTTAAGGCTTTTATCTTTATTCCCCATTCACGCTTGCAAATACGGTCTTTTGTGATTACCTGTGGAAGGCTCAGAGGGGTTCCCTGTGATAAGCTGCAGGCGGGAGCCCTATTCAAAGCAAAGGGAGGCTGGCAGTGCCCGAAACAGGGGCGGACTGACAACTCATGGGGCCCCCAGGCAATAGGGGATCATGGGGCCCCTGGTCCTTGCCCACACCCAAAAAAGCCTATGAAAAACCCAATGAAAGATACCAGGGTCACCTCATGGGGCCCCCTACTGACCCCGGGCCCTCAGGCAGTGCCCGATTGCTCGAATGGTCAGTCCGCCCCTGGTCCGTAACTATCCATATCCATTAGCATGTAATCGTTCAGCGATTACCTGTGGATGAAAGTCTGCATCCAGGGACGATCACCTGCAGGCTCTGCCAGCCTCCCATTACCAATAGGTCAATTGTGATTACCCGAGGGAGACTCAGCAGGGCTCCCTGCAATTAGCTGTGGACGAGAAGCCCCATTTTAAACAATGGGAGGCTGGCAGAGTCCACAGCTACCTGCTGATGATCGATCATGGATGCAGATTGTCATCCGCAGGTAATCGCTGCATGCACAATTACATGCAAATGGCTGCAAATAACTACAGGAACCAATATATAAAGCTAATTGGTGCTGCGCTTATTCTGAGTAATATAGATATATATAATATATCTCTATATGTAATAGAGATATATACTCCTATTAGAAATAATCCTCATAAAGTATTATTAATAGTGAAAATACTATGATAATGTACACCAAATTAGAAATTAAATATAGAATAGAATACACATGAAACATCCAAACATGGATTCAAGGGTCACTGTTCTTATTATTAGTATACAGGACTTACGGTATATAGCGCCAACAGTTTGCTCAGCGCTTTACAATATAAAGGGAGACAATACAGCAACAATACAGTTCAACACAAGAGGGATAGGAGGGCCCTGCTCCTTGGAGCTTACAATCTAGGAGATGTTCTGTGGTTTTTCACTTGTATTTTATTCATCACTATTTTTACTTTATTTGTATGTTTTGTCTGATTATTTTCTTCAGCAACAGAGTTGTGTTGCATAAAGCCTTTCGGCTTATTTTCACTATACACAGTTTTAACTTTTTTTTGTTTTTTTTTTCACTTTGTTCATTGTGAATGCGTACATCTTTTAAGTCTTTTAATTTTTTCATAACTGTTCTTTTGGGATCCTATTTAAGGATCATATCACTGTTTATGTGGGCACAATTTATGAAATAAGCAGTATATTTTTCACCCATAGTCACCTATTTATTACCAGTGGTGTACCTAGGTTACGCCTTTTCTATGTTTGGGTGTTATTCACTGTTATCCATAAGTTTGGATGTTTCATGTTTATTCTGTTCTATATTTAATTTCTAATTTGGTGTACATTATCATAGTATTTTCACTATTAATAATACTTATTTCTAATAATAAGTATATATCTTACTCAGAATAAGCGCAGCACCAATTAGCTTTATATTTGTTATTTTCCCATTTGGTATATGGTAAGGTGTTAGCAGCTTTTTGTTATATTGATTAGGAGGCCTAGAGTGCGGGAGGACTATATAGATATATTTGTGAACTACAGGAACCGTCATCCTCTTATTGCTATGAAGGAGGTTTCCTGTCCTCAGCTAATCGCAGAGAACTCCACTGAGTCTCCTGTGAGTAATCACAATTGGCCCTATTTGCAAGTGTGAATCGGGCCTTAGGCCGGCCATACATGGGTCGATTTCCGGACGATTTTTCGTTCGAAAATCAGACCTAAGAATAATCGACCGATTTTTGCTGTGTTAGTGGGGCAATGGCACCAGCCGGTTTTCGTGGTTCCTCCCCATTTCGTTTATTGGGCATGTTAGAAAAACGACCAATTTTCAAAATGATTGGTGGCACCATCGGTTTACAGAACAAAGAACATTTTTGATTTTTGATCGAAAAGTCATTTGGAATTTGACCTATGTGTGGCCTGCTTTAGTTTTGCAAAGAGTAGGAAGGGTTTAACGTTTTTCACTGTCTGTGTCCCATTAGGGAGATTTCCCCTTTCTTCCTGTCCTGAAGACAGAACAGCAAAGGAGAGGAAATCACTCCAAAGTGAATCCCCTCTGATTCAGTTGTCACTGAAACAGGTGTCCCCACTCAAAGATTTCCCCTGCAGTCCTACTCCATCCAAATCTTAAAAGAAGAAAAAAGTTTTTGTTTGAAGTCCACTTTAATATTTGCAATGTCATTGACTTTTTATTCTTATTCCAGGTCAGTAGTTAGGTATCTACTGAAGACAGAGAATCAACATGAAAGACAGTTTTCAAGGGTACATTGGCAATTGCAGCTTGCAAATTTCTCTCAGTGGTGGGCAGTACAGTGGCTAAATGGTTAGCATTTCTGCCTGGCAGTACTAGGGTCATTGGTTCAAAACCCAACCACAGCACCACCTTGCATGTTCTCCCTGTGCCTGCAGGGAATTCCTCCAGGTACTCTGGTTTTCTCCCACATTGCAAAGACATGCTGGCAGGCAAATTGTCCCTCTCTGGCCTTAGATTGTACCCTCCTTGAGGGTTAGGGACTGATGTGAATGTACAACATATGTGTAAACTGGCAGCACCTTTAATAACTAAAATAATCAGTTCAGCTTTCCTTGAGGATCCATTTATACTTCTGCATTGTGATAGGCATTTGTCAACACGTGTTACCATGCACAATACATGTTACATGTAATTTTGAATGGTACCACAGTCCACTAAGGCAGTGCGCCTGTGTTACTGCGCCCCACAATGTGCGATAATGGCTCTTCTGTGATGAAGATGAAGCATCAGTTGATTATATTTTCCACAGCTCTGAAAACAACTACCTGCTCTTCCACTCTTTAAATTAGGAGAGGCAACAATTTTATTTCCAAAGCTGGCCATACACCAGTAGACTTTTGAATGAACGTTCATAAAAACATTTGTAGGAAAATTCTTAGTATATTTGATGACTCAAATGCCATTCAAAAATCCTTCAAATTTTATTTGTTTTTAACATTTGATTTTGGAGAGAATGGAATTTCCCATCAGACCCTCCCATCTGTCCTTTCAGCCCCAAATCCAATCAGTGTCCAAATCATGTAGACTTCACCTCCACAACATCTCCAAAATACTCCTGTTCTTAACCTCGGAAACCACTAAGCAATTTATTCACTCCCTTATTATATCACGCCTTGACTATTGTAACTCCCTCCACATTGGCCTACCGATTTGCAGGCTATCCCCTCTTCAGTCTATCATGAATACTGCTGCCAGACTCATCCACCTTACTAACTGTTCCATATCTGCCACCCCTCTCTGCCCATCCCTCCACTAGCTTCCCATTGCCCAACGGATAAAATTCAAAACACTTCAAAACTGTATTCTCCGCTCCTTGCAAGACCTCCTGCTCTGTAGCTCCCTTGTCTCCTCTTCCCATGCTCATCTCCAGGACTTCTCCAGAGCTTCCCCATCCTCTGGAACTCTCTACCCCAATCTATCAGACTGTCGCCTACTATGCCCACTTTCAGGCAATCTCTGTAAACCTATCTCTTCAGGGAAGCCAATGTCTTCAGCTAATAACGTACTCTTCTATTCCTCCTACCAGTCCATCCCCCACAGTTACTACCTTTTGTACCACCAGCCCCTCCCTCCTAGATTGTAAGCTCCAAGGAGCAGGGCCCTCCTTTCCCTCTTGTATTGAACTGTATTGTTGCTGTATTGTCTCCCTTTATATTGTAAAGTGCTGAGCAAACTGTTGGTGCTATATAAATCCTGTATAATAATAATAATAATTTCCCAAATGAAAACCACATACACTGTTGGTAATTTGTTCGTTCAAGAAAAAAATTCCGATCCTTCTCCTTCAAATTTGCCCCTCTCAGCGATCGAAAACAAATGTCGATTTGAATTTGATGATTGGAATTACGGGGCAAATGGATAAATTAGAAGTGACCTGCAATGTGTGATTCTGTGTGGCAGGGACAGGGAGACAGGAGAGGGATAATATGTTACACGTATGATAATTGAACACGTGACCGAGATGACCACCAGGAACGTGTATATGTATAAAACGTATCTTCACCCCCATATCACGTGTGTACTACATTTCCTCTTTTTGCTAAGGTTTAAGGCTCACTCACACTGTCCACATACTAAATGATCTGTTATAGCACAAAGGCAGCCATTTGTGTGTTTAGTCGCAGTGAGTTATAGTAAGGGGGCAGTACAAACATTTCAATCCACCACAGTTTCCTTTTTTTTTCAGTCTCTCTATATTTATTTCAGGTACTTATATAGCGCCGTCAATTTACACAGCGCTTTACACATATATAGTACATTCACATTAGCCCCTAACCTTCAAGGGGCATACAATCTAAGGTCCCTAACCCACATTCATTCATACACATACTGGGGCCAATTTAAACAGGATCCAATTAACCTGCTGGCATGTCTTTGGTGTGTTGGAGGAAACTGGAGTACCTGGAGGAAACCCATGCAGGCACAGGGAGAGCATGCAAACTTCAGGCAGGTGGTGCTGTGGTTGGGATTTGAACCAACGACCTGAGTACTGCTGAGCGGAAGTGCTACCCACTTAGCCACTGTGCTGCCCCACCACTTAGCCACTGTGCTGCCCCACTATGTGTGAACTAACCCTAAATCAGAACTCCATGCATATATCAAAGACACAAATTAATGCCATTCTGCAATCAATAGGGGCCCATTCTCACTACTATGCTGCAGTAATGCAGGCGTTACCACAACGCACAGCAACACGTTACATGTTGGAGCAGTATCATTCATTCTGAACAGCACCCCAATGCACCTTGTCCACGGACATGCTCTACAGAGCAGTTCAACATGCATCAACACACTAACATGAGCTGTGCACATGCACCATTTTTTGGACATTGGCAGCCTATTCATCAATTGTATTTTTTAAATGTACACAGTGTAAATACTCCTATCTGACCTGACATCACCACCGCAATGCCCATACAGGAAGGCTGGAGTGTGAAAGAAAGAAGCAGTACAATCAGGCTAACAGGATGCACGCTGATAGCAGAAGGGAGCAGAGTGACAGATGATTTCACTGTCCAGTCACAGGCTAGGATGGGTCCAGCATGACCTGGACTCAGAGGAAGTGGGCTGAATGAGGATGGCCATCAGAATGAGGACATCTAGTGGCAAAAATAAGTACTGCTGGGAAATCTTGGACTGAAGCTGAAAATTGCACCAAAATCTGCTTTTATTTTATGTTTTAATGGGCCATTCACTTGTATATTATTGTTGGCCGGAGTTCTACTTTAAGGAGTATTTCTACACAAAACTATGTTTTAACTTTTTTAGTTTTGGGTAGATTCAGGAAGGGATAGAACACATTGGGTTGTTTTTGTTTGTTTGTTAGCTGTGTCTCATTTTGGAATTTTTCCTTTACTTTGTATCTGTCTTATATCAGCTTCCTGTGATTAACTGAATAGCAACAATCAGACTGCGAAAGGGAGGGGCCACACTAGGAGCCAATCAAGGCTGTCCGTCCCAGCATTATGTCTTCCTGAGAACGATCTCATCAGTGATCCGCTGCTCATTTATTGTCCAACCACAAGCTTGGGTGGGTCCCAGGCCAGGCTGCAATGCTGTCTGCAGAAAGGTCAAAATGATTACAGTACCTGGCTGCACTATCTGCAATGGATCACAAGACTAACTGGACAGAATAACAAATCTTCTGGCAGGTAAAAGAGGTTCACGTACCCTGTCTCTATTTCAGCTGTATTTACCAGCTTGCTTGAAGTCCAGCCTGAAATTTGTATTTTCTATTCCATCCTGTAAGTGGCGCTGTACCCATTGCATAACATTAGTTAATGACCAACTGCCTTCTGTAGAAACCACCAGGGACAGTGACATCTGCGGGTTAAAATAACACACTGCAGTCCGTAAACAAATTTTGTTGAATATTGATTTTTTTCACTTTTATGTGTAAGGTTGACAGGTACACTTTGATTGATATGATTAGCTGTGATGCTGCATTGGCAGAATTGCGGCATGCTGTGTCATCAGCTGTGGTGTCTATGATCTCTGACCCTTTGCATCCTCCATGTGAATGACATTGGGAAATCCTGTGGTCAGGGTCCATAGATGGCTCAGTTTTGGCAGCTGGCTGGCATTGGTCATAGTCCAATGAATTTTAGAGGTTGTGTTGAAATCTTAAATATGTGACCGATGTAAAGGACCTGGAGACTGTCCATCCCTGATGAGATCAGATCTTGTTTGACTATCAGTGTGATTATGTAATGCAACTTGGATGCTACTTTGAAATGATTTGCATATTCTATGGGACCAAAATCTTGCTGAAATCCCACCAAAGTAGTACAGGAACCTTTTCTAAAATTACGTCATGCTGAGTTGCATTGGTGTGAACGGGGTTTATTGAAAACAATGTGATTTACATTGTCATGAGATTCAGTGCAACTCAAGTCACATCTGAAATCGCATTAGTGTGAACAGAGCCTAACTGAGAAGAGCAAAAGCGGATACATCTGCTACATAGTGCACCTATGTATTTATAGTACATATCTATCAATTGGTGCGTTATTTCTTTTACCAGCCTTTTGTCCTTAAATTTGTGTATTTGTATATTGTAATTATGCAATATTCTTTGCAGATTTGCTGGCTGTATTCAATTTCAAACTCACTGACATTCGATACTAATGTCTCCTAGATTGTAAGCTCGAAAGAGAAGGGCCCTCGAACCCCTCGTGTATTGTTTTGTTACTGTATTGTCTCATATACTGTCCCCCACTATATTGTACAGCGCTGAGCACACCTATTGGCGCCATATAAATACTGCATAATAATGTCTGTTTTCTATTCTACAACTGTGGATTTCAGTGACAGTTGCAATATTTGTAGTACAGACAATGTTATATTTATAGGATCTGAACGTCAGGCAAACAGAATCATTTACAAATGATACACATACAGTATAGGATAGTTGTTTTAGGGCTCTCTCACACGGGTGTTCCATATGTCAGTTTTTCATCTGTCCATTTACGGATGAAAAACGGACTCCCATGTATTTCTATGGGCTAGCGGATGTAAACGAATAATCATCCGTTTACATCTGTCCCGCTTCCCGTCCGCCCTATAGCAGAAATACAAGTATATATGCATGATTTTGCATTTCTGGGTATGGCAATCACCAGGTCCCGGCCGGTGATTACTCGCCGGCACCCGGTGATTTCTGATGGTCTCCGACGGGGAGGAGAACTGTTTTGTTTACTAACAGTTCTCCACCCTGTCAGCTTGGGCACACTGCTTTGGATGGCTGTGCACAGCACAGCCATCCAAAGCAGTGTGCTTACAGTGAAGCACATTGACAAGGCTCCCTATGTAAAATACTGCCAGCACAAGGTTAACCCTTTGATCGCCCCTCATGTTAACCCATTCCTGCCTAGTGTCAGTGCTTTTTTTTAGCACTGTTCACTGTATTGGTGTCACTGAGGATGTCAATCCTCAGGAAGGCAAGTGGTTAATGTCCGCATCCGTTAACAGCTGTTTTTTTGAACGGAAGAAAACCCTATTTTTCTTCCGTAAAAAAAACGGAACTGACGAAAAACGGATGTAAACAGACATATGGTCCATTTTTGCATTGGTAAAGGATGTAAAAAAAATGGATGTAAACTGATGAATAACTGATGAAAAATGGATATGAACTGACCCATTGAAAGGACCCTTACTTGTGAAAGGATTTGCATTTTTTGTTCTGCCAGTCCTGTCTGGGACAGGAGATCTGATTTTTCTCTGTTGCAGTTGTAGCAGGCTCCTTGTACAAGAGGATTCAGAAGGAATCACGTGTTCAGCAGTCAGTCCTTTCTCTCTCTCTCCTATTTGTAAAACCTGGGCATTCTGCCAAGTTCATGACTCATCCACTACACAGCAAAGAACGCTGGGAGGGAGAGGAAGCAGGAAGTGAAGGGGAGAGGGGAGAGACACCAGGCTGGAGAAAAGACAGGGACATGTGGAGCCCATCCAAGCAGAGGAGGAGGCACTACAGCACCCAGCGCGGATAGAGGGACCCTGCTGTGTGTTCAGAGTCTGGTGAGCTGTCCCACTGGAGAGAGTAAGACACACCATTCACACCTTTGCATATAGACTGGGACATCCGCACCCCACTGCTGGGATCTCACCCATCCAGGGCCCTGTGCAAGCCACAGATCCCTCTGCCTGCTTTGCCCCTCACCACCAGTGTAATTGAGACTGTCTGCCCCGGGGACTGACACATACTGGGAGATTGCATCCGGCGACTGCCCCTGGTCTTGGGGTGCTTTGTGTTGCTTTTAGACACTGAGGTTGGACCCTCTCAGCCCAGAAACCTAGTGAAATCTGATGTAACCCGCACCAGCTGAAACTCCAAAGAAGCCTTCAGCTGCTATTTACTTCATTGTAAGGAATAAACGTGCACCAACTAGAGCTCCCTTCGTCAGAGCAATAAAACTATCTATTATATTTATCTATTGCTCTGAGGAAGGGAGTTCGACTCCCGAAAAGCGTTAGCACTTTACCCGAGGACACATGCTGTCCACGACTAACATCCTTTGATTTCTTGTCTCTGTTATTATGACCTTTTTGGCTTGTGAGTATGTTTTTGCTTTTTTAAATAAATTTCATATTATTATGGTAATGCACGAGGAGAGTGCGCCCTGTTTTGTTCTTTTTTGCTACCATCGAGATTCCCCGAGCTACCGAGGGCGGCACATCAGCAAGTGCAAAATTCCATTTTGAGTGCGGCAAGAGAGATTTGAGCGCCGGTTTTTGGTTACTCTCAGCCCACTGTCACCTGAAAATGGGTCACAGGAGTGCATCCAATGGAGAAGTACAGCCAAAAGAGCTTTGTCTGTACTTCTTTACAGCAGTAGTGAAGTCTGCTTTACAACTTTTACCTACAAGTAAGCTTATAATAAAGTACCTACAAGTAAGCTTAGCTGTAGGTAAAATGAATATCTCCTAAACATACACTGTGTAGGAGATATTCCAGTGAACAGCAGCCGGTGACGTCACCGACACATGCGTTCTGCAGGAACAGCATACCCGTGCCATTCCTTCACAGTTCCATGCCATGCCCGGTTCATGTGCATGGTAGTGACTTCATCATAGCTCAGCCAATCAAATGGCCGGAGCTCGCCAACTCAGGGGAAGACCAGGTAAGGAAGGAATCCCAGTCAACGGTGACAGGGTGCCGCTGGAGGGATCTGTTCTAAGGATAAGTCTGACATAATGTACCAATATGCAGTGCAGTGCATGGCTTAAACCTCCAGGGGAACCTTTTTTTTTAACTTTACTACCACTTTATTAGATTCATGGCATACATTACACCCATCAGCATAAGATTTTCCTTTCTATTCAAAACCTCCAAAGAAATATTCTACTTATTTCACAGAGAAATCTCACCTCTTTACAGGAAACAAAAATTAGAATACAAACACTCTCAGACTGTTCTGCCTCCAATAGTGGATTATAGTAGGCCTGCAATATAAAATTTGACCATTAGACAGAGCCAGTGATACATTTACTGTTTTACAGAAACCAGAGACTGTTTCGATAAGAGTTAATAAAAATTCCCATAAGAGAAGAGAAAGAAAAGAGATGCATCTTGGGAGCTCAGACTCCATCTTAAAAACTAGAAGAGAAGGAGCCAGCTATCAGAACACATATTGGACTAAGACTTGCATCCCCTAAAGGTCGCATTGCTGGTGAGAATCATGTATTGCCATCTATAGCCTGTCCATTCATTGTGTTTTCTGTATGTTCTTACATTGATTGTATGTATTCTCATCTGTTTCACCCACCCTGTTTTGCTAATAAAGATTTAAGATAACATTCAGTCTGGCTTATGCAGAATAGGAGGGTTTAGTTGCATGTTGAGCTAAATCACAGGGACATAACACAGACAATGCACGCATATCTTTAAGCCAACATTCTGGTAAAACCCCAATTTAGTCTGGAAACTGGAGGCTAAATCATGAACTATTTTTAAATCCAACCTATAATAACTATTTACAAAAATATATTTATTTAGTATTTTAAAGAAAACACACAATAAGGGATTTCTCCCCTATATGTACTGTATACACAATAAGAGGTGTGTGTGTAGGTAGGTGCAGTCTGTACTCCCTTCTGTAGGTGGTGCTAGGCTTTAGCAGTGATGCAGAAGGGGGGGAAGGTGTGAGGTCCATCCAAAAGGGGAAGTTGCGCCTTAAGGATTGGTCCTCACTCTCCCTTAAGGATTGGCACCTATGAGGGGCGGGGGGGGGGAATTAACAGGTACCCAGGCAATCAGAAACAGAAGTTGTCCTCCCTCCCCGTAGTCTTCTGGGACACGTGACAGGTCCCAGAAGACTACAGGACCATTCACAAAGCACAGCGCATGCGCAGTGAGCACCTGGCTGTGAAGCCGCAAGCTGTCACAGCTGGGTGCCCACACTAAACATGCCGGCGCTGGGAACACAGGGCTGCGGGGGGGACACTGCGGGATTGAGGGACAGGTAAGTGTCCTTTCTTTAAAAGTCAGCAACTACAGTTTTTGTAGCTGCTTTTATTTTTTTATTTTCACTGGAACTCGGCTTTAATTCCTATATGACTTCCTGCCTTCATCAAGGGAGCAGTCATCTGACTGGACACTGATGCCCTGATTGACCCCGCGACCATCTTTAGTAAGAGCACTGCTTATTTAACAAGTTGGCTCTGTGTTTGGCACGCATTTTGCGTGTGGTTAGCGTAGGGACATATTCCCTATATGTTAGGGAGAGTGTTCAGAGTTAGGGAGAAGTTCCAGAGGAGTAGTGACAAAAAAAAAAGGACTGCGGCTTTCCTCTGCTTAGGAAGCCCCTCATTTAGGTGTGGACCGGCCAGGCTCCTCGTTGCAGAAGCTGTCAGCATCATCCGAAGTTAGCACACCGCTGCTACAGTTCCGGCTGTGCTTACCTGCCTGGCATAGTTGTGACTTGTTGGAACTTTCTATAATACTCTGTTCTCGTTCACCTCAGCCTCTATGTGATCACTGCTTACCGACACACCACGGCGCACTCTGCTCACAAGTGCATTTGGTTAAACACCAAGTTCAAAAAAAAGAAAAAGATAAAACTACTGAGGTCCTCTCACACAAAATCCCTTCATTAGAAACCCAACACAAGCAATTGTTGTCCACTCAAACAGCAGCTGATCTTTTGATTGACAGCAGCAGGAGCCAATGGCTCCTGCTGCTATCAATCAGACCTGTGAGGAGAGAGAGAGAGGAGAGGACTGCTGCTCTCAGCACAGCGCTGGATCAATATCAGCCTCAGGTATGTATGGGGGGGGGGGGATCCTGAAGGTCTTTTACCTTAATGCAGAGAATGCAGAGACTTTAGAACTACTTTAAGGACTCCCCAAAATATTCCTGAAACGTTCTTGTTAGTGCGTATTGCGGTATTCACAAAACCAAAAGCAGATGTCATGGATGACTTCACTATATCAATGTCCGAAAGCCAAAATTAAAGTAAATGGGACGCTTGGTAACCATAAATAATAGAAGTAGGCAAAGTTGTCCACTATCCCTTCTTCTATTTCTCATTACTCTTGAAGCCTTTATCAGAACAATTAATAGTGCAGACTCAATAAAAGGTTTAAAAATAAAATAAAAATTTGCTTCCTATGCAGATGATTTGTTGTTTTTTATCTATCAACCTCAGATATTTGTTAAACTATTTTGATATTTTTTGCTCTATTTCAAATCTGCAAATAAATGAAAGCAAATTAACATTTAACCTTTCATTAATGGAAGACTCTTTAATCCCTTCCTGCCACCGCCTCCCAGCCCTTTAAGAGATTTTAAATGCCAGGAGGAGTAGGCTGAGGGTGGGCATTTCAATCATGTGATCAGCGATTGGAAGTCACATGATCTTAAAGCTCCCGATTGCAAGTACCGTATTTTTCGCCGTATAAGATGCACCTGACCATAAGACGCACCTAGGTTTTAGAGGCAGAAAACAGGAAAAAAAAAATTCTGAACTAATGGACTGCAGACACAGTACAGGAGATGACCAGAGACTGCGGACAGCACAGGGATGACCAGAGACTGCGGACAGCACAAGGATGACCAGAGACTGCGGACAGCACAGGGATGACCAGAGACTGCGGACAGTACAGATGACTGCTGACCTTTGGGGAGGTGGGGAGCGGGTACCTGAATTTGACAGGTACCCGCTCTTACTTCCGCAGTTTTTTTTTTATCTTACCTGTTCCTCGATCCAGCCGCGCGCTGTCTTCCCGGCTTCTGTAATGGCGCTCGGCATGACAGCCGCGTGCCCAGTGCGTATGAGCGAGAAGCACTTGCGCTTTGTGATTGGTCCGGCGGCTTCTGGGATCTGTCATGTGTCCCAGGTACCGCCTTACCATTCACAAAAAGCACCGCTTCTTGCGCATGCGCACT